>NC_091643.1:36372631-37009894 GCF_027580195.1 Bos mutus
ACCCAGAGGGATGGCTGGGGAGGGAGGAGGGAGGAGGGTTCAGGATGGGGAACACATGTATACCTGTGGTGGATTCATTTTGATATTTGGCAAAACTAATACAATTATGTAAAGTTTAAAAATAAAATAAAATTTAAAAAAATTTATATATAAAAGAAAAGCATAGAGTACGTTACTTAATTAGTTAAATTTAATAAGCATCCAATAACTCTATTAGGGAACTATCAAATTGTTTAGGTATATGAAGAGATAAAATCAAAACTATCTATATATGTATATGTGTGTATATACATGTGTGTGTGTGTGTGTGTGTATATATCTATATCATGTCAATTGTTATTTTTATTTTGTTGAGCTTTATTAACGGGAAAGAAAAATAAATATTTTTCTTGTCTATTTTTCAGGCATCAAGTGAATGGTTATTTGTGTTAATAGAAAAGTTCAGCAAAGGAAAGAAAGGATATTGTGAAACATCTGGATGTTTTTTACCTAATATAAGGACTGTAGTCATTACATAAAAAGAAAATTCTTATACTTTTGTAGTCCCAGGAAAAATTAGCTCTTATTTTTGAAAGATATTTGATGAAAAAGAATTGAATTTAATGTATTTTAGTTGGTCATTAAATACTGATATTAAAAGAAGGACATTGGTATGCAGAAAGTTCACTGAGTTGTAACCTCAGGATAAGTCTATTGGAAATTCCTACAGAATTTCAAGGGGTTCTGAATAGCCAAAACAATCCAAAAGATCAAATTTGAAGGACTCACATCTCTTGATTTCAAAACTCACTCCAAAGTTACAGTAATCAAAAGAGTGTGGTCTGATGTATTGACAGACACATAGACCAATGAAACAGAAATAATGAGCCCAGATATCAACTCTCACATGTACAGTCAAATGATTTTTGACAGGAGTGCCAAAACAATTCAATTGGGGAAAGGATAATTATTTCAACAAATAGTGGGAAAACCGGATATCCACATGCAAAAGAATGAAGCTGGACTTTATCTTATACTGTGTACAAACACTACATACTCAAACTGGATCAAAAATCTCAAAGTAGAAACTAAAATAACAGTTTCATGACACAGATTTTGGCAATGATATATTGAACATGACAGCAAAATAAAAGAAAAAAATTAGCAAACCAAACTACATCAAAATTCAAAACTTTTGTGTGAAGGATACTATGAAGAGAGTGTCTGTGGGCAATCCCAAAAATAAAAAAATTATTTGCAAATCACATTTGATAAGGATTTTATGTCTAGGATATACAAACAACCACTACAAATCAACAACAAAATACCCAACAATTCAATTTAAAAATGAAAAAAGATTTTAATAGACTATTTCTCCAAAAAAGATATACAGGTGGCCAATAAGGACACGGGATGATACCAAGTATTACCAATTGTTAGGGAAATGCAGATCAAAATGACAATGAGATATCCCTTCACACCCATTAGGAAAATAAGTATTAATGAGGGAACTATTAGAACCATTATGGCTTAAACCATTAGGAATGTAAACTGGTACAGCCACTTCTGAAAATATTGTGGAAGTTTCTCAAAATATTAAACTTATCATATGTTTAATTATCATATGATCTAACAATTCCACTCCCAGGTATATACCCCAAAGATTTAGAAATAGGGAGATACCTTTGTATACCAATGTTTATAACAGCATTATTCACAATGGTCAAAAGCAACTCAAGTGTCCATCAATAGATGTATGTTTACAAAACGTTCCATATACATACAATGGAGTATTATTTAGTCTTAAAAAGGAAGGGAATTCTTGATTTTACTGCAACATGAAGAACCATGAAAACATTATGCTAAGTGAAAGAAACCCAACATCAAAACACAAATGCCACATGATTCTGCACATATGAGTTACTTAGGGTGGCTACAAGACAGAAAATAGATTCATGTTTACTAGGCTTGGAATGAGAGGGAGTTGGGTAGCTAATGTTCAATGGTCAGAGTTTCAGTTCAGGATGATGAAAAAATCTTGGAGATGGAGCTGTTTGCATAATAATGTGAATGTGTTTAATCCTACTGGATTGTATGTGTAAAAAAGGTTAAGATGCAAAATATTATGTATTGTTTACCATAAAAAAAATCTAAAAGAGGAAAAAAAGAATGTGCTGTGGAGAAGGAGGAGGATGAGCAGAGAGGCGCTCACTGCAGGGTGGGCAGAAGGAAGACCCAGCACCTCCACAGTGAGTGCTGGGCCTGGGATGTCTCTTCAGAACTGACTCATCTTGAGGACAAGGTAGGGAGCTTTATACCAACTACACCTAAGAGGTGCAGGTAGAGGCTGCATCCAGAAGATGAAGCATGTCTCCTGTGGCTACTCCATTCTTCAAGATTCCAGTGCATGAATTTAAGTGCTCATCATCTGCCACCAGCACTCCTGGCAGCTGAGGAGGGTGCCTCAGGCCTTTAGGAGGGATTTGGCCAACAAACCACACCACTTATTACCATCTGCACATTGGGTCCCTGACTTAACCCTCCATCCTAACAGGGGCATCGCTCCTTCACTTACTGGTAACTTTTCCCAGCACTATGAGAGCTACCCTAGATGGTGATTCATAAAAGGCGAGTGATTCCCTGCCACTAACCTGTTTCACATACAATCTGAGATTTCTGCCCATCTTAACCCAGCACCCTCAGAACCCCATTCCTTTCATACACCCTCCAGCTCCTTTTGTTACATGTTGAATAAATCCTATAGCTCCGTCAGTTCTAAAACATATTATTACCTCCTAGCATGACTGACGCAACTTAGCAGCAGCAGCAGCATGAATTCATAACATTTGTATAATAATAATTCTGATGACTTTTTAACCCATTTCTTATTTCTCTTTCTGAACAACACTCCTGATTACCCAATTAACCTCCACTCACTGAAGACTGCATCCTCTGTTGGTAAGAAAACAAGAGCAACTTTTTTTTTTTTTACTTTCACCATGGAGTTGCAAAGAGTCAGACACAACTGAGTGACTTTTACTTCAGATGTTTTACCCTACAAATATTGTTCTTATATGGGCTTCCCAGGTGTTCAGCAGTGTAAAGAATCTGCCTGCAATGCAGGAGATACAAGAGATGCAGATTCAATCCCTGGCTGGGGAAGATCCCCTGGAGGAGGAAATGGCAATGCATTCCAGTATTCTTGCCTGGGAAAGCCCATGGACTGAGAGGCCTGGTGGTCTGTAATCCATGGGGTGGCAAAGAGTCGGACAGAACTGAGTGACTAAGCACACACATTGTCCTAATAACTGTGAAGAAAATTTTGTCTCAACTTCACAGAATAAGAACCTGAGACTCAGAGAAATTAACTGACTTGAAAAGGATAAATAGCTAATAAGTAGTAGAGGAATAATCTGACTGCAAAATCATTACCAATTACTTTCTTATTAGTAATAATAAAGAAATATATTTATCAAGCATCTATTATGTTATATACAATGTGAAAGCCACTCATGTTTTAAATTTAACATGTAGAGCCACCATAGAGGAAATAAGGATAAATAATATCATAAATAATATTATTCCAATGTTTATAGCTGGGAACATGAACCTCAAATAGGCAAAATCCTTAACAAGTTCACTCCATCTACCATTTTTATCCCAAGATGCTCTGTTTTATGGACGTGCCATATGAATCCCTTTAGAAACTTAGGTGTGTTCAAAAGCATCAAAGAACTTATATCTGTCTATATATATATATATATATATATATACACAGATACATATATATGTATGGAATTGTTTGGGCTTCCCTGGTGGCTCACATGATGAAAAACCTGCCTAGGATGCAGGGAACTCGGGTTCAACCCCTGGGTCAAGAAGATCGCCTGGGAAGGGAATGGCTAACCCCTCCAATATTCTTCCCTGGTGAATTCCATGCACAGAGGAGCCTGGCAGGCTACAGCCCATGGGATTACAGAGAGTTGGACACAATTGGAACAACTAACACACACACACACACACACACACACAAAACTACTCAGTTATAAAGCATTCCTTTTATGGATGTATAGCCCCAATTTCATTGAAAGTATTTTGGCTTAGAAAAAAGATCACAGAATAACTAGCTGGCAAATTTAAACGGCTTTTTCTCCACCACAAAATAGTTGATTCGTGTCACCTCCTCTTTAGTATGAAATATAAAGTACACAAAACAGTATGTGCTTAGAAATTAATATATAGAATATTCTATGCTAGTTTTATGCTACTCAGAAAAAATCTCCATCTCCTTTATAGGGTATCCTAAATGCATTATTTTTCTCCCTCACAGATAAAATGGAAGTTTACTATGATTTTAATTAGGCTTGAATGATTTAAATTGGCAAGGACAAATCACTTCATTACGGCTAGGACTAAAAACGTCATTGAGTTATCTGTAGTTAATGTGTGTGCTACTCACTCAGTCATGGCTGACTCTGCGACCCCATGAACTGTAGCCAACCAGGCTCCTCTGTCCATGGTATTCTCTAGGCAAGATTCCTGGAGTTGGCTGCCATTCCCTTCTCCAGGGGAATTTCCCAACCCAGGGACTGAAGCCAGGTCTCCAGCATTACAGACAGATGTTTCAAGGTCTGAACCACCAGGGCCAGGGTTGTTAGCAGTACAATCTAATGGATTAAGCTCTTCTCCTGAGGGTACCCAGAGGCGGGGGTGAACCACAGTGGTCACTGCCTTCCAGGGTTAATAGACAGTGTAAGAGCAGTGTGTGCATATGACCTACCTGTGCCTCTGGTTAAAATAAGTGTGATCCCCAATGTTATATTAACTTGCAAGTGGGAAAGCAAAACCCTAAACAATCACCAAAACTGAAATAAAATCTGAACACATTATAAAAAATAGTAGACATGCCAGAATACTGTTTCAGATAATAAATGACCACTAGAAAATCTTGAGGAGGTCAGTTCAATGTGTGGTGCCAAAACCTTGATTAGAAAAACTTTCAAGCGATAAACTGGGCCCATAGGGAGGGAGGTATACTGTAAATGCACTCTTCGTTTAGAAATACATGAACTAGAGATTATGTTTCCTGTAACACAGGTTCAACTTCAGATGTGCTAATTGTATGAAATTCTTCCTAAAATGGACTTGATAACTCTTACCTGTATAATCATGCTTTATTTAGTCTATAAATATTCATTTGGAGATAACAAGTGGTAACTGCCACATATTGGATTTAGTCCTTTCAATCCTGTGCATAAAAGACCATGAATATTAGAAGTAAAAGGTGATAAAGCAGCATAATTACTGAAGTTTTTCAACAAGAGTGAACAACACTTGCAAAACTTCCCTATCTGAATCATTGTAACTCAAAGTTTTAATAAAACAAACTAAAACAACAAGAGTTCTAAACAGAATATATGACATCATGGAATTGATTACACAATTATAGAATCCGGGGAAATGAAACCATCTATTCACTGAACTGTTAATGTTTGGGGTTTTATTTTTTAATAATATGACGTTTTCTACATTTTAGCAGGGAAATCAATCAGAAGAGAAAGGAGTTGAACAGAATGAATTTTCTTTTACCAGGGAAGAATGAAGTTGAATATGACCATTGGTACAAAGTAGTAATCTTTATTAAATATGACTTTGTTCAATTTTCTGGTTTTACACTGCAAATATGCTGCTGCTGCTGCTGCTAAGTTGCTTCAGTCGTGTCCGACTCTGTGCGACCCCATGGATGGCAGCCCACCAGGCTCCCCTGTCCCTGGGATTCTCCAGGCAAGAACACTGGAGTGGGTTGCCATTTCCTTCTCCAATGCATGAAAGTGAAAAGTGAAAATGAAGTCACTCGGTCGTGTCCAACTCTAGCGACCCCATGGACTGCAGCCCACCAGGCTCCTCTGTCCATGGGATTTTCCAGGCAAAAGTACTGGAATGGGGGGTGCCATTGCCTTCTCCACTGCAAATATGAGACTTTTCCAAATCTTACAGTTTTGTCTACCAAAAAAAAATTAAAGTAGTATTTAAAACAAGGATGTTTTCTCTACATTATTAATACAGATGTCTTTAGTTGCTAATTATATCAATCCTGAAAAAGAAATAAAGTGAATTATACTGCAATGGAAAATTAGTCTAAGCCATATAGTTGATTTTATAAAAAAAAAAATTATGACTGTGGCTAATTTTCCCAAGACAGGAAGGGCATGTGCAAGAAAACCCTGAGAAAAAGCAGAGAATGCAACCATGGGCTCAGGCGGAATTTGTATAGCTCCACCTAGCAACAGACACACTATTCTGACTTGATTGTTTCAGGATATAAGCCTATTATACTCAGCAAATGAAGACACTGACACTTCGCTGTATTGGTTGAAAAGATTAATGGTTCACAAAGAATAGGACCAACTGTACCAAATTAAATATATTAAACTCTGAAGGCTTTACATTCGACATGCCCTCCACTGTAAATGCACATACTGTATACTTTAAATGTTCTTGGCAGCTCCCTGAATGATGCAGTGGTGTGTCAGCTTTGGAGATGCAGTTTAAATCTTTGCTATTCTGTAATAAAATATGGCAGGGTGTGTTTCTGCAACATTTCTAAGTATGCCTAGTGAAGGGCTTCCCTGGTGGCTCCGACAGTAAAAGAATCCACCTACAAGGCGGGAGACCTGAGCTCAATCCCTGGGTTGGGAAGATCTGGAGGAGGGCATGGCAACCCACTCTAGTATTCTTGCTGGAGAATCCCATGGACAGAGGCGCCTGGTGGGCTACAGGCCATGGGGTCGCTAAGTCAGATACAACTGAACGACTAAACACACAGCAATAGTGATGGGCAAATAGTGAAGCAGGATATATTTAGAAGTGCACACACACACAAATATATATACACACACACACACATTATACATACAGACACACTTATGAGGTCACTCCTGCCCTGACATACCTTAACAGACTCAGGAAGCAAAAATAGTTATGTAATATATATTTAAATTTTCACACACAGTTAATACAGTTTTAATCCATCTTAAAAGTCTTGATGACTTTTGTTTTTACTCCTTTCAATTCAAAGTTCCCTTTAGTTATTCATTTCTTTTTAAAAGAATTTGTCTCCTTTCATATGAAATAGATTCCATGGAATCATAAGTTATTTTATCTGCTTCCACTTCATTCTCCTCATATGTCAGCTACTGATATTCACACCAAATCTACAGATTTGAAGTAAGGATTAAATCATGTAATATTTTAAAGCATTTATTAAATACTATAATGTCTAACATAGAGGAGGAGTCCAAACATGTTATATAATAATGCTAATGATAATAATCAGTATTTCACACGTATATTGCATGATCATCTGGTATTTATTTTAAAAAACCTTAGAGAATTGAAAAACTTGTCTAGACTCTGGAAAATATACACTGCTTTGCCCACCACACTTCAGGTGCTCCCAATAAATCATTAGAACTAACCTCACTGCTTCCTCTCCTGTAAGACAAAATTCAGCACTGTGTTATATTTTCTCCACTAGAAATACATAATATCCCAAAAGGCTTTTCCTGCCTGCCTTGATGAATAACACAAAGCATGAGAAAACCAGGTTTCCTACTCACATGCAATCGAACCACACCTCCCATTATAGCTGTAGGCAGACTCTGTGCAGTTCCACATGTGTTAGAGAATTCTGCATCATTCTTAAATGCAAGACTGCATCTAGCCCCGTGCTTATATGCACATATATATATCAAAAGTCACATTTGTACATTATTCAATATGATGGCTTGCCTTGGTAAAACTTTGTGGTTGATATTTTCAGAGTCCTGAAAACTAGCTTAAAATCGGCTGTTTACAGGGGTTAGTGAAGTCATTCAGTCGTGTCCAACTCTTAGTGACCCCATGGAGTGTAGCCTACCAGGCTTCTCCACCCATTAGATTTTCCAGGCAAGAGTATTGGAGTGGGTTGCCATTTCTTTCTCCAGGGGATCTTCCCGACTCAGAGATCAAACCCAGGTCTTCCACACTATAGGCAGACGTTTTACTGCCTGAGCCACCAGGGAAGTCCTAATTTACAGAGGTTAGGAAGACAAACTGATTTGGTAAATCTGTAGACCTCAAACTTCTTGCAACTGCCAATTATAATGAAATAAAAAATGAAACAGGATGAAGACAATCCTGGACATCATTTAGTAGGAATTTGCTATCACCTTCCCAGATTGGCATCAGATCCTATCATGCATCAGATAACTTCCTAAACTTCCCCACACGTGCACCCCAATGTTCACAGCAGCACAATAGCCAGGACATGTAAGCAACCTAGATGTCCACTGACAGATGAATGGATAAAGCTGTGGGTACACACACGCAAGGAATTACTACTCAGCCATGAAAAAGAATGAAATTAGGCCATTTTTAGAAATGTGGATGGATCTAGAGAATGTCATACAAAGTGAAATCAGAGAGAGAAAATCAAATATGATATATTAACACATATATGTGGAATCCAGGAAAAAATGGTACAGATGAACCTATGCACAAAGCATAGAGAACAGATACAGAGAATGGACATGTGTACAGAGGAGGGGAAGGGGAGGGTGGGATGAATTGGGAGGGTAACACTGACATATATACACTGTTGCTGCTGCTAAGTCGCTTCAGTCGTGTCCGAATCTTAGTGACCCCATGGATTGTAGCCCACCAGGCTCCTCCGTCCATGGGATTTTCCACATATATACACTACCATGTATAAAATAGCTAGCTACCATGTATAAGATAGCTAGCTGCTGTATAACAGAGGGAGTTTAGCATGGTGTGCTGTGATGACCTCAAGGGTTTGATTTTATTTGAAAATGCAAACTATTTAAAAATGTGACTCAGGTCATTAAAGAATTAATGTGTGTGTGTGTGTGTGTGTGTGCATACACATATTGAGAATACCAAGCAGAAGCAGATTTTTAAGCCACTAAATCAAAGCTTTAATACCTATCCTAATATCCCAAAGGCTGAATACCAGGATTCAACTTTTTATATTTTTATATCATCTCTCTTCCTGCCCCTCTACATAAACAGAATCAAAACACTGTTGATTATAGAATCCTTATGTTGCACTTTCTCAAGGATGTTGATAAGAGTCTGGGGGAAAAAAGTAATTACTGAGAAGTCATGGCTTGAACCATCACTAGCTTGCCTTTTTTTGTTGTCTTTTTTTTTTGGGAGTAGAATTGTTTCACAAAGTTCTCAGTGTGTGGAATATGTAGAAAAACTAAAGTTTTTGTTTTCCACCCAATTCACAGTACTTTAAATTCTCAATAATCATTAATAATAGCTGATGAATTTCAAAGGGGTAGATTTAAAAGTGAGAAAAAATAAAAAGCCAGAATATGGATGGCAAATACTTCTTCAAAAGACTTTGAAATGTCCTTCCTGACTCTGGACAATTATTTATAAAGTAATCTGTTTCATATCAGTTAATTATTACAAAACACCGAAAATTATTCCAAATGACTGAAAATTGAAGAAATTCTCTATGCTGGTGACCTTCTAAATATACATCTCTCAGGACAAAATTATTTCAGCATTTTCCAAATAACCATTTCAGCTTGAAATCTAATATTTACCTCCCTTGCCTATATCAGATCAGATCAGTCGCTCAGTCGTGTCTGACTCTTTGCGACCCCATGAATCGCAGCACGCCAGGCCTCCCTGTCCATCACCAACTACCGGAGTTCACTCAGACTCACGTCCATCGAGTCAGTGATGCCATCCAGCCATCTCATCCTCTGTCGTCCCCTTCTCCTCTTGCCCCCAATCCCTCCCAGCATCATAGTCTTTTCCAATGAGTCTTTGCATGAGGTGGCCCAAAGTACTGGAGTTTCAGCTTTAGCATCATTCCTTCCAAAGAAATCCCAGGGCTGATCTCCTTGCAGTCCAAGGGGCTCTCAAGAGTCTTCTCCAACACTACAGTTCAAAAGCATCAATTCTTCGGCGCTCAGCCTTCTTCACAGTCCAACTCTCACACCCATACATGACCACAGGAAAAACCATAGCCTTGACTAGACGAACCTTTGTTGGCAAAGTAATGTCTCTGCTTTTGAATATGCTATCTAGGTTGGTCATAACTTTCCTTCCAAGCCTATATCAAGTAGGTTACTAATATTTTAACATTGTATACCTGTGGCGGATTCATTTCGATATTTGGCAAAACTAATACAATATTGTAAAGTTTAAAAATAAAATAAAATTTAAAAAATAAAATAAAACAAAACTAAAAAAAATAAATAAATAAAATAAAGAGATTGGGTTGTTTTCATTTAATGATTTTGTAAGATATGTTTTAATACTATTTTTGAATAATATGTTTTTGAAAAATGCTGTAGAACAGAACTGAATCATTTTGATAGGATTTTCTGTGAGAGAAGTCATTTCCCTTTCTAAGATGTAAGATGGTACTTTTACGATATTTATATTTTTTAAATTTATGACCAAGACAGCCATAATAAACTACATAAAGACATATAAAAGATATAGGTGCCTAGATATATAGATATGACTATTAATATGCATTATTTGTAAGTTTACTTTCTGAATCAGATTTTTAAAACATACTTAGAAATATTAGCTTTAAATATTCATAGTTTTACACATATTATGATACCTTTCTTGGACAAATGTGAATTTCTCTTTATAAAGCTACTGGCATCATTAGAAATCTTGCCAAAAGAATCACCTCTTATCAAATTTGGCTTGCTGCTTCATAATTTCATGTCATCTAAGCAAGAACTGTTTACAGAAGATGCTCCATAGATATTTCACAAATACTGTCTCCAGCAAGACCAACACCCATGGCAGACAGAGCCTGAAGCTGTGTACAAAAGATCAGGCCCAGCTAGGCCACCCATGAAATCCAATGTTGTGATGCTGTATGAAAGTGAAAGTCATTCAGTCGTGTCCAGCTTTTTATGACTCCAAGGACTGTAGCCTGCCAGGCTCCTCTGTCCATGGGATTCTCCAGGCCAGAATACTGGAGTGGGTAGCCCTTCCCTTCTCCAGGGAATCTTCCCAGCCCAGGGATTGAACCCAGGTCTCCACATTGCAGAAGGATTCTTTACCAGCTGAGCCACCAAGGTGATGCTGTATATCCTAACTATAAGCTGACCTGACTTTAGACAAACCAAATATAGTGAAAAGTGCATTATGTAACCACCTGTAAGAGTATATTTGCATATAAACAATTGAAGAGAAATATTTAAGTTAGAACAAAATAATGATTATGAATTTGTGATATAAGAATTAAACATTGAGTGGGAAACTGATATTTCTTTTTTTAATTTAAATTTATTTATTTTAGTTGGAGGCTAATTACTTTACAATATTATATTGGTTTTGCCATACATCAACATGAATCAGCGTAAACTGATAAATTCTATTGCTAAATAACAAACCTCTCATTGCTGTGTTAGATATCAATTTCACTTTTGCTTCCCCCACAGGCAATCAGAAAGTTATGCATTATTACATCAGCTTAGTCATTTAAGATATTGTTGTCCTTTAGTCGTGCAGTAGTATCTGACTCTTTTGCAATCCCATGGACCATAGCCTGACAGGCTCCTCTGTCCATGGGACTTCCCAGGCTAGAATACTGGAGTGGGTTTCCATTTCATCCTCCAGGTTATTTTCCTGACCAAGGAATTGACCCCGTGGCTTCTGCACTATAGGCAGATTCTTTACCACTGAGTCACCATGGAAGTCCATTCAAGATATTAGCAAACAACAATCAGGAGAGGAATATTAGTTATATATTTTGATTCATGAATTCATTAAGCTTTGAGCACAAAATCTGAATATATCTCATTCTACATTTAATAAGCTTGCCATCTAAATGTTGTATCAACACAAAGGAGTCAGAGAGAAAAAAAAGTTTTGACAGTCTTCAAATATGTTATTGAAATTATGAGTGACTTTTAGTAAGCTGGTCATGTTTGAATGTTTTACCATTTAGAAAATCTTTCACAGGATACCATAAATACTTCTAAATGTATCTCAAAAACCAGATCGAATAAAATCTGAAAATACTTCTTTGAAAACTACTCTTTGGGAAAACTATAGCAATTCTCTCCCTCAAGTAGAAGAGATCAATTATACTGACATTCAGATCCATGGAGGAGTCAACCCTGAGGTCCCACAATGACCAGTTCTCTCAGAGGAGGTCAGAGTGTCTTGGGGTTGATAACATTTCATCTTCCAGTAAAACAAAAAACAAATCCTCTCTACTAGAGAGTATCTCCAATTAAACCCTGGTTCATGCAAATTAAAATCCAGGAGGATTTTTTATCCAGCAAAGCAATTATTCAAGGCTGAAAAAACAAACAAATGTGCTTTCAAATGTACAAAATTGATTTTTTTTTTTATCACCACAAACACAGTCGTACTGAAGGAGCCCCCTAAAATCCTACCTTCAGAGAGAAGGAAATCAATCTGAAAATAAGGGCTGTAATGCAAGAAGGAAAGGTAAACAAACAAAACAAAAAAGCTGTTGAACCTACAGGAAAATCCAAAATATTGTCCCTGTATCATAATCATATTTTATGGAATTAAGAAAAAACAAAATTGAAATACACGATCACAAGAGCCCACTCGCGGGTATTGTCTCCAAGTGCTTAATGCAAAATAGGCAGCAGCAGTAAAATACTTCCAAGTAAAAACAATGGTCATTATAACATGCATGCAGTGTGAGAAAAAAATGCCTATTTTTTAAAAATAAACTAATATAACTGTCCCTCAAGCCATGTGAAGATTTATCAGACCTATTTTTGCAGTTTCACATTCTCAAGAATAATGTAGGAAGAAAAGATTTTTCCTCTTGCTTCAGTTACTCAAGTTATTCAAGGCTTATGTCCCATCCTCCTAGCAATCCTCACTCTCCCTGCAGACTCTGGGGTGGATGTTTTCTTGTGATGCCCTTTTCCATCTTTATGAATTACTTTTCTCAGCAAAGAAGATCAGAGGTCCTACAAACACAATGTCTCATTCCTGCTAGTGTAGCTCCTGCAGTGAAGTATCAGCTTTATCTTCCAGATCAGCAGGATAAATATGAACAGAACAAGCTGTGTATTGTCTGAGCAATATCACTAGATAGCTCAACATTGCCAAAAAATTTCTGTTCAAAATAGCTTTGGTGGATTTCTTTGTCTTATCACCAGTTACTTAATATTCTATGTCAAAATTGAAAATCACCACAAAAACCAAGTTAACAAGGACACTTTACGTATTTTTATATACATATATCAAGATGTATAAATAATCATTAGAAATCATAAAACAACCCCTCCTTTGTTTCATCTGCAGCATAATGTTAAAAATATAGATTTGTGTCCTCCTTGTTGTTTTAATTAAGGCCTCACATTGCCATTATTTGGGCAAAACAATATTGAAGATGTGGATAAACATCTAACCATCTCAGAGTTACTTGTACACCGTTTACATTTTTAGTTAGTAGGAACACTCAGGAGTAAAGTGGTATCGACAGGGTTTTACTTATTTTCCCAAATATTATGAAATTTGGGGTCATGAGCAAATATTATTTTAATTCTTCCAGTAATCAGAATTAGTAACTTAGAAGTTTTGACTCAGTTTCCAACTGACAATAAATATCCATCAACTAAGTCAATGTAGATCCCAACAAGGGGCAGGTTTTCGAAGTAGCTAAGCTTATCAGCAACTTAGAAAGGAGACTGAGAGAGATGCCCGTGGACAGAGTTGCTGCTGTGCTGTGAGTCCCAGCACTGTGCGGGAACTGTCCAATGGACAGTTTGGGAACTGCTCTCTCCTCCTGAGCCCTAGGGACAGGTAACACTCCTGGACAACCCTGAAGTTGTCTGTGTCCATAGAGTTTGGAATGGGGAGCAGACTCTTGTCCTGATTCCCAAATAAGCAAGAGAAATGTGATGCTGAAATTCTTTGGTAGTGAACTGAGCCTTCACTGGAGAACTGGTCAAGGTAAGTGACAGGTGAGTCATTTCGGTCAAGGTAGACAAGAGAACCAGATACTCTGTCATGTGGGAGGAGGGGAGGCAGCCTGGAGTCTGTGTGACTTGTACTCAAGAGCATTGTTTGGGTTATAATGAAACTCAAGTAAAGAGTTTTCCATGGAGGAAAGCCCTGAAAAACTAGGGTCTTACAGGGAGTAATATGCAGCAGGAGGGTATCCGCAACCTATGACAGAAGAGAGTCCAAGTG
The DNA here is from genome assembly GCF_027580195.1 of Bos mutus. Taxonomy (NCBI): domain Eukaryota; kingdom Metazoa; phylum Chordata; class Mammalia; order Artiodactyla; family Bovidae; genus Bos; species Bos mutus. The sequence continues at coordinate 36,386,849 of NC_091643.1, forward strand.
AAGGATCCCCAAAGACACCATTTTTCCCAAAATTACAAGCAGGTTAGTGAAAAATGCCATAGAGGTACAGCCCATCACTGGAGTTTATAAAGAGGCCAAAACTATGAGAATTTTACAAGATAATGAATTAATAGCTGGGTTACAAAATGGGAAATTAGAGCAGCTAAGGTCAGTAGGCCATCCTTCTGAACAGTTCGTTGGACCGTGAAATAAACAATTTTTTTTAAGGGAAGCAAATATGGTCACCAGGCATCTGAAAGGATGTTATCAACACACCAACTGTCATCTCTTTGAGCACCCACTTCCTGCGAACTCTCTTTACTTTCTTGTCCTCAGAAGGGAGAGGGATAAATAGTGTAATTTTTTTTTCCCTTTGAAACAATAGGAAAGGATTAGGAAAATACATTCTCCAGTTACTCAGGAAGACAGATCACAGACTGGGAAAGTTCCCCAGTCCCTCTAAGGAAAGGTGAGACTAGACTAGTAACTAGTGAAAGTCAACTGTAACCAGGCTTAGAGAACACCAATTCATCTTAGAGAAGTGCTGACTTTAAGTCAATACTTAAAGCCCTTTGCCACACCCCCTCCCCACTCCCACTTGGTGGGTTTTGGGAGAAAAGAGAGCAGCAGAGAGAGAAATAGGTCACCACTCGTATTCCCAAGGAGCAGGTGACCTGCCTGAAGCCGGTGCCATAGTCACAGTGAAGACCTAAATTCATAGCTTTGTGTATTATAAAGGACTAGGCATTTTAATTGCTGACTTCATACTGTATATAATCTAAAATCACCATGGACTCCCCCAAAGTGAACAGAAGAGTTACAGGAACCACCCAAACCTTCATGTAATGGCAAAAGAACACTTATCCTCATTTAACAGCATTAAACAGATAACAGGGGCAAATAATTTGCAGGTATATTAAGAAAAAAAGTCTCACCAGTCACGTTCATTCAGTATCTGTATGCCATTGGCATCAATGATCATTTTTTTTTTTTTCTGCTCAATGAAGGACAAATTATATTTCAACCATTAGATCAATTTAGCCTATAAAGACAGTGAAGTGGGAAAGAAAACATTATCGGAGTCCTCTTTGTTCCGGCTGTCCTTCTTAGTATCACCATCTGGCAGTTATCCTGTGACAATTACTGTAGAAACAAGTGGCTCTTATCCCAGTCGTCATTGAGACACACAATAGACATTTAGAAGAAAGAGAAGCTCCAATCACACGCAACACAGATGTCAGAAATGTAAACTGGGTGGATGGAGTTTTCTTTCTCTTCTCTCAAAGTTGTACAAGGCAAACAACAGATTTCAATCACCCTTTCCATCGGAGGGCAGTGATTCATCTAAAGCAGGGTCTCTGTTTCTTCGCAGTAATGACATTCAGGGCCAGCCAACACTTTGTTTCATGGGGCTGTGTGTATCGGCGGCTTCACCAGTATCCCTGGCCTTCATCCGCTAGATTCTGGCACCTCTCCCCACTTATGACAACTAATAATATCGCAGACATCATTGAATGTCCCCCAGGCAATAAAATTGCTCTCCACCCACTCCCACTACCATGACAACTACAGGTTTACAATCAGCTGGCATACAAAAATGTTGGTTTGCAATGGAATGCTAACATACTTTATTTTTTTAACGTACTTTAATTTTATTGAGTAGTTTTTAAAAATTCACAGTCTAATGACACAATGCAATATAAATTGTTAAATCTCATTTGGAAAGAGTTGATACACTAGAGGAGTGTTGAAAATTAGAAGATTTTGTTTCTCTACAACCTACCATGCATATGTGTGTGTGCCTAATCTCTCAGTCGTGTCTGACACTTTGCAACCTTTTGGAGTATAGTCCACCAGGTAAGTGTCCTTGGGATTCTCCAGGCAAGAATACTGGGGTGGGTTGCCATGCTGTTCTCCAGGGGCTCTTCCCTTCACAGGGATGGAAGCCATATCCTATGTCTCCTGCCTGGCAGGTAGATTGTTTACCCAATGAGCCACTGGGGGAAGCCCACCAGGACTTTCAAAGACAGACTATTTGCGGTACTATTAAAATGTCCTACAAAGTTTAGAAAACATAGAATCACTTTCATAAACAGCCATTTTATTGAAAATTAAAAAGACTGTATCTTAACTCTAAGACTCTAATATTAGTCACCTCAAGAGCAGCTAAAGTTGCTAATCCCAGCCTGAGTTGAGCAGAGTCAAAGCATCTATTATCGTCCCTAGATTACCTGAATGTCACTATCAAGGACACTCTTCCTGCTACAATGTATCTTGTTTCTTTTATATGCAGCCATAAGAAAATACTCTCTTCTGATAATCTAATATTTTATTGCTTTATAAAACCGCTTGTTTATTAAATATTGAGGATCTCAGTCTTAGTATGAAGACCAAGTGTCTTGAATATATTTTGAGTCAAACTAGGTAAGCATGGTCTAAATTTTCATGACTTTTTGACATTATTCAGACCATATTACAAATTTTCTGATGTACTAACCACAATTCAACATTTTTTAAATTCTAAAAAATAGCTTAGTCTGTAGATTTTATTAACTCTCTTGTAATAGAAATGGAATTGTCAGGGTCTCACCAAACTAGGTTTCTGTTCTTGAGAACATTTTTGTTTTGTTTACCCTAGGAATGATTACTCTAGAAATTAGAATGAAAGTAGTTAAGAAAGAGAATCAAAAGAATATAGATCAAATGTGTATACTATTATGATGCCAATCCACTTTTGATTAAGAGAGACAGTCACTATTACATTCTGATAGGTTATTTTATATTATATATTGATATTTATTTATATTTATATTATACAGTTTATTTATTTATATTATATATTGAAATTTATTTATATTTATGTTATACAGTTACATATTGGTAGATTGTTTTATAAAGAACTAACAAGAAATATTTTAAAGGATCCCGTTTTAATGGACAAATTATTTTAAACTAGGGAACAACACAGAATAGAATTTCTTTTCTTTTTAAAAACATATTTTCTTCTCTAAGCTCTATTTCCTCAATTGATATCAAGTGGAATCATATGTCAGGCCAGCAAGTGCTCCCAGCACAGCCAGTGTACACACCATCTACTTCTCCATCCTTAATTCCTAATGTGAGTGTGAATGAGTCTGAAATTGTGTGCAGGTGTGTGTGTACAATATAGGTTTCTTCTGCTTAAGATAGGAACACAATGGTGTAAAAACAAAGGCAAGATATGAAGTAATAATGGCCTTTAAGAAACTGATCTAGGGTATTCCATGAGCAGTGATATATCAAGAAGAGATCACATACAAAATTTTACATAAAATTATGGAATTCTCCAACTCTCTCTCTCTTCTCAAGGCTAGAAAACTGAGACCCTCTGGGTAAAAATGACATTAATAAGGTCCTGCTGAAAAGCAGTGCTTTTGCCAGGACTACAGAGAATCCACAATCATTTGCCTCCTCAGGAGACATTTCTTTCATCACACAGTTTGCTGCATATAATGCATTGAATGGAGAGGGAAAAACGAATGTATGTTACTTCAACAAAAACTTGAAAAATAAGCACTATAATAAGTGCTAAAGTGCAGGAGTGAATTTGGGGACATTAAAACATTCAAAGATTTATTTCTATGTCATAAACATCCCTCAGTGTGCTTACGATGCCCTATATTTTAAACTCCTGGTAGCTGCTCCAGTTGCTATGAACTTCGCCTACATAACCAACATTGCAAGCAAAGAAATGACTACACACACACACACACACACACACACACTAAAAGTTAACTGTATTTTTAGATGCTATGGGTGTGATGCTTCAATGCATGATGGAGCACTGTGCAAATGAAAAGACAAGGCACTTAAGCAATAATGTAGCTAATGCGATGGCCAAGAGTGAAATAAAAGAGGAAACAGTTGTGTGGAACACTGTCATGACAATGCAACAAAGGAACAATAGAATAAGCTAAACTTGCTCATTGTGCTCCTAGGAATAGTGTTACCAGACAAAGACATTGTTCAGGCTTCAGTGAGACAATTGCCACTCACCTCAGTGACAGGCTCCATGCTTATTTGTTAAATCTTTATAAACAAACACAAATTCTAATTAACCAAGTCATTTTACAAAGGGAAACCAATAACACTTCTAGCCTGCATTTTTTTTCCCTTCAATACACACACACATGCACAAATCATTATATAGAGTCCATTTTTGTTTGGAAAGTGAAAATGTTAGTCACTCAGTCGTGTCTGACTCTTTGCGACCTCATGGACTGTAGCCTGCCAGGCTGCTCTATCCCTGGAATTCTCCCGGCAAAAATACTGGAGTGGGGATTGCCATTCCTTTCTCCAGGGGATCCTCCCAAACAATGGATCAAAGTTGAGTCTCCCACATTGCAGGCAGATTTCTTACCATCTGAGCCACCAGGAAAAAATATTAATGCAATAGATTTGCAGTAATACTGTAACTGACATAATGTAATGAGAAAATGAGCCATGGCCTTTTTCTTTAGTCAAAATAATGTGTGTTATTATTTGGGGCTTACTGGTACTATCTTCAAAAACACTTAGTCTTTAGGACATGCTAGATCAGGAACCAGAGGGTTTTAGAGACTGGAAGTTAAACTGGCAATCAGTCATACAGCATTTCACCATAACATCACTGGTTAACTATGCCTGTTCACATTCAACAAAATGTGCATCGAATTACAATGCATATTTAACAACCCAAGGACCCCGTGGCCTGAACCGATTTGGTAAATGTAAATAAGGAACAGCCATGAGTCCAGTGTGTCTGCAGTGGAATCAACAAGGGAAAGGGAAATAGAAGAGGAAATCAAAGAGAACAGGAGGTAGAAAGGGAAAATTTGTATCAGCAGATCATTCAAAGTCACAGGCCATTGTGAAGATCTGGGTCATATTCTGCATGCCAAAAGAGGCTATTGGAAGATGTGAAGGACAGGAATAGCAGCATATGATGTTTCTACAAAGGAATCTCTACAGGCTCAGGTGTAAAATATATAGAAAATGGCTTGCAACTGTGAATCAGATGAGCCGAGGGTTTGCAATAGGCCATATGAGAGATGATCATGACTTGAGCTATTGGAAGGCCTAGCAGGAGACTGGATACATTTTGAAGACAGATAAGAAGCTAATATACTGGGAGTCAGATAGCTTGAGAGTTTGGTTGAAACTCATTCTCCAGTAACCTCCTGATACTGGGAAAGGTGAAGGCAAAAGGAGAAGGAGGCAGCAGAGGATGAGATGGTTAGATAGCATCACCAACTCAATGGACATAAATCTGAGCAAACTCCATGAGACAGTGCAGAACAGAGGAGCCTGGCATGCTGCAATCCACGGGGTCGCAAAGAGTCAGACACTACTTAGTGACTAAACAATGATTCTCTAGCAAGTTTCAGAGCTGAAACTAAACTTACTTCTCTCTGCCCTCAAGAGCATGTTCTTCCCATGATTCAGTGATTTCAACTCAGAATGATCATCATCATGCATAGCAGTATCGACAAAATACAGATTCCTAATTTCAAACAGAGCCTTGCTCCAGTGCTACAGAAGTGGACCATCTTGGAAAGGGGACTGGAAAATTATTATGTCAGATTTTCAACAAGGTTTGTAAACCACCTCATATACTGTGCAGTGATCAGTATGATGGATATGGATATAGGATACAGCCCCAGCACCATGAAAAATGACTCTATTTTTGACATGTGAAGACAACACCTGAGTCAGAGTATTTCACAAAAGAAAAACGTAATCAGAGCTTGAAGCACAAACTGTAGTTACTGAACAAAGAATAGATTCAAAGAAATAGACTTCAACCAGAAATCTCAGGAGGAAAAATCTTTTAAATTCTTCTGAGTCCAGGAAAGAGAATAGAAGAATGGAGATATTGTTACCATCTTTCTAAATTCCATATATATGCATTAGTACACTGTATTGGTGTTTTTCTTTCTGGCTTACTTCACTCTGTATAATAGGTTCCAGTTTCATCCATCTCATTAGAACTGATTCAAATGTATTATTTTTAATGGCTGAGTAATACTCCATTGTGTATATGTACCACAGCTTTCTTATCCATTCATCTGCTGATGGGCATCTAGGTTGCTTCCATGTCCTGGCTATTATAAACAGTGTACGAGACAGCAAAAGAGACACTGATGTATAGATCAGTCTTATGGACTCTGTGGGAGAGGGAGAGGGTTGGGAGATTTGAGAGAATGGCATTGAAACATGTATAATATCATGTATGAAACGGGTCACCAGTCCAGGTTGGATGCACGATACTGAATGCTTGGGGCTGGTGCACTGGGACGACCCAGAGGGAGGGTATGGGGAGGGAGGAGGGAGGAGGGTTCAGGATGGGGAACACAGGTATACCTGTGGCGGATTCATTTCTATATTTGGCAAAACTAATACAATATTGTAAAGTTTAAAAATAAAATTAAATTAAAAAAAAAAGAAGAATGGAGATAAGTAACGACACTTTTTTTTTAAAAGACCAGTATCAAATCAAGTTTAAGTCAGCTGATCTCTACTTTCTCTGTAAAATAGAAGATGAGTTTAGCTGTTGAAGTAGCAGGTGATGATGTATATTGGGGCAAGAGGCTTGGGGAAACAAAATTTTTTGGATCATGGCAGAAGAGAATGAGGAAATGACCTGGAATGAAGGGCACCCAGGGTGAAATTTCAGAGAACACACCATAGTATAGAATATGCTGAATAAATTACAAATTTATCTGCTTGACTGTGGGATTTTGCCTCATTTTGACTGTGGGATTTTTCTTTACAGCCTGGCATGTGAAGGAAGACACAATATTGAAAACTGACCCAAATGTGAAGATTTCTGGGCTTTGTAGGTGAATCTCACAAATTTTACAGGTAAGAACACATGTTTGGTTTAGGGGCTGTGAGAGCTTAAGTGATTCATTTAACTTTGTGAACCCCAACTTCACTGCACAATTGAGATAAATCTTAACTCACTGTGCTGTGGGGATTAAGTTAGATATACTAAATTGATCACTGTATGATAAATGGTAAACAGTCTAGAACTGATAATCATGATTGCTACTGCCATTGCTATGAAAGTGTATTCTTAAGTGGAATACATATAAATGATCAGTATAGAGAAGGCCAAAAATTAGGATAGGATTTTGGAATGTCCGTGGGCAGAAACCTTGAAACATCAAAAATAATGGGAAGAGGCTGCATGAACAAATGGAAAACTGACGTGAAGAAAGTGAAACTATTTTTACGTCTTTCCAATTTGTTGGGACCACTGTGCAGCCATAATCCTGCAGTCCCAATAGTGCAATGTGTTTGCTCTAACTTCTGGCTTTGATTCATCCATGGTTTCCCTTGATTTACTTTTTATATCAACACAGTGATTTATCTAAGTCTTTGGGTTTTAACTCCCAAGGGTGAATGAGAAGGCAGGAAGGGATGTTAATACATTCGGTTTTTTGTTCCTTTTTGCTTGTCACTACAAGACAGCAAGTTTCCCCCCCACCTCCTGTTCACCCAGATCCATTTCCAGTATGGCCCCTAGCCCCATAATCCATTGAAAATGCTCCTCTAAAGTCACACACACACTACAATATATAAAATAGATAACATAACTAATAAGGACCTACTTACTGTATAGCACAGGAAACTGCTCAGTACTCTGTAATGACGTCCATGGGAAAAGAATCTAAAAAAGAGTGGATATGTGGATATGTGTAACAGGTTCACTCTAATGTACACCTGAAACTTACAGCATTGTAAATTGACTATACTCCAATAAAATTTTTTTTTTAAGTCACAAGTGACAACCGTGTAGCCACACAGGATCTTTTCTACGACTCATGCTTCTGGACATTTCAACTGCTCCTTGAAAGCCTCCCCCAGGCGTCTGTGATACCACTCTTTTCTGTCTTTTCTCTACCTGCACACTGCCCTGTCACATTCAGATATAACAAGTTCAACAGGCACTAAGGGATCATCTGGCAAATCACATCTAAATTTGGACTCCTTAAATGCTTATAAGAAATATGATTTCTTCCTACAGACACACATGGGTATGTCTATCCCTCTCAAGGTAGAGTTTGTCAAACTTACTTTTGTTCCTCTAATGTGACCTTCATATTTTAACATTTTTTCCAGGGTATGTGCAGACCTCTCTTTTCATGCACATTTTCTGCAGAGAGAGGCCGATCATCACCCAAGGAACCTTAAACCATTTATGCGCCAATCATCTTTAAATAATGAGTCTAAGTAGTCTGCTGTCAACTCTAGACTCAACAGTTCAAAGGGTGTTCACTGCCTCACAGGTGCCTCAAATTTAATGTTAAAAATAAGCAAACAAAAACAATTGAGCTTTTACATTGAATTTGTATTTTCCATTTTTTTTAATTTATGATTCTGTCTCCTCTTTTTCTATAAATCATGTTATATTAATTATAAATTAAATTACTATTAAACAACCAGACTATATCTTTACAACACAGACATAAGAATTTGCTGTAAGCCTTCAAATAGCTTCCCACTATACATCAGAGATGGATAAGGAAATGGTGACCCATTCCAGTGTTCTTGCCTAGAAAATCCCATGGACGGAGGAGCTTGGTAGGCTACAGTCCATGGAGTTGCGGAGAGTTGAACACAACTGAGTGACTTCACTCACTCAATCACTCATACATTAGAGAAAATCCAAACTCCACAATAGACCCTAAAAGGCCCTTAGTCCGGCCTGGGACATGTCTCATGAATCCCTTTTTATATCCGCAACATTTTTAGGAACGTGGACCTCCTTCCAGACACCTGAAGACATACAAGTTCCTCTGTCCACTTTAGGGAACACAGACCCTACTTGAACCTAGAACCCTCTTCTCTATTCTTCACTGATTTCTTCTCATGATCCTAGTCTCATATTAAATGTCACCTCTTCAGAGAATATACCATTAATATCAATCTGCTCCATGATTGTCCATCTCTTCACCTTGCTGTTTCCTACCTGGTATTTATCACACTTTTAATTATATGTAGTTCAGGTTTATGGTCTGTTTTTCTTCCCTCTACACACAGACACCATGGCCTTGAAAGAGCCATGAGCCTGACATGCTGTTTCCCATTCATCACCCAGCACATAACTCATACCTGGTGCATGATAGGCAAACCAAAATACTCCAAATGAATGAATACATAAAATACCAGCTCACTTTCTAGCCTTGTAAAATAGATGCTTTTATGCACAAAGAAACTTTGATTCGTTAACAGCAGAAAAAGCTCCAAGAATATTATCTCTGTAAATCTCCCTAAACAATATATCACTTTATTTTTATATTTTACCTTACCTTTGACATAGACTTTTCATCTCATGATCCAGAAAGAAAACTGCTTTTTATCAGGAAAGAAAAATGTCCAAAATCTATATAACACTTGACCACATTAAGTTTTAGATTGTATTTATTTTGATGAGAAAGGTTTTCATTGCAATAGCCAACTCTAAAGGGAAAGTTATATTAAATATTACATATACATTTACAATTTAGGATTGAATTCAGTTTTGAATCTTGAAGCAAATTCAAATAGGCTTAGGTTGATATTTCACTGAAACAGTGTATTTGCCAAACCTCTAGTGACCCTAGTCAGCTTTTCCTTCTAAATGCCAGAAAATGCATCAGAGTTTGATTAGAACCTACCTTAACACTGGTGTATATTTCTTAATAATAGAATTATCTTGTTAATAATGAAAATCATTTTGTAACTAATACAGCACTTTTGGAATGAACAATAATACTTCCCTAAAAATGCTTATGTACTACAAACTAGCATGGCATAGCTTGCTTCAGATTTCTGTTTTTGTTATTGGGAAGGTTTTAATATATCTTAATAGTTTCATCAAATAATTATATTAGTTCATATAAATGTCAAATAACAGACTCAAATTATACTTTTATGTCCTCCAAAATTGTTTTCAAAAAAAGACGTAAGAGTCAACTTTTTGTTAGCTAACTTTTCTTATATAAAAATATTTATCCAAAAATAACATCATAATTCTTGCCACAATGAGACACTGTGAAGCTGCCAGTCATTGCCCACGGTATAGAATTGCATGTGAAAAAAATTTCATATTGTTATTTCATGGTTCTTCTTGAACATAGAAAATCTGATTGATTGCAATCATTTACACAGCCAGAGAAGAGAAGAATATTAAAAAAAATTCAAATATATCATTTTAAGCCTCTATCTACAAAGCTTTGGGAAGCGAACTAAAATGAGAAATCCCACACTCTGTCCAGATTGCATAAAGCAGCTGTGAATTCAGATTCCACACTTCATCTTTCATTTTGATGTGCATTCTTTTGATCCCTGGAAAGAAATATATTTATAATTTCCCAAAGAACTGCCTCAGAGGTAAGTGGTATCCAAATATTGTTCTGCAGAGATAAAAAATATACAATGTCAGTGGTATTTGGCTATGGATTGATGATGCATTGCACAAGAATATAGAGACATCATTCCTATAAAACTGGTACAACATGATGGTTTAGGGACTATTTAACCTTTAACACAAATCATTTTTATTTTCCCACTGGAATTTAAGGCATTTTATTCTGTTACATTGCATTTCCTTTTGTTTCCCCATTTTTTCCTGCACTAAATCCATGGAAAATTTTGTCTTCGGCAAGCTGTAAATAAAAGAATAAAGAATGTGACTGCAAGGCAAACAAACTGAAAAAAGATGTAGAACCAATTTCCAGAGAAGTTATATTTTAATGTAAGTAGGCTTAAGTCCATGCCAGCAAAAAATTTTTAAAAATTAGAAATAAATTGGTTCTATGTTTTTTCTGAAGAGTTCTGCCAGATAAACTTAGGTGTAAACAATAACAAATTGACAATACGATAGACAAACATACTGGCAACAGTACATTTTATCCTCATATTCTTCCTACTCAGTGTTATAGAATGTTCTATTAGAATTACGTGAAGGCACATCATTGACAATAAAGAGAAGAAAATCAGACAATAAAGAGAAGAAAAAGTGATCTTGAAAATTAAAGAAAGGGCAAGTCAGAGATAACTTCATTTCATAAATAATCTGACATCAGTGACAATTTTGAGTCTTCCTTTTGCTCTATTTGGCAAAAACATTTGCATTCCTTTAAGGAGTTCTGCAGAGGTAATGCACATGGATTTCCTTTGTAACAGGAGTTCTGCAGAGGTAATGCATATGTCTTTCCTTTGTAACAGAGTAACATTGTAGTTGGTACACAGTGTTAAAGAGAAATAAATAATAAAATGTTTTGAGTTCTGCTGGGATGATAAAAGTGATTTGTATTAAAGGTTAAATAGTCCCTAAACTATAATGTTACAAATTTTATAGGAATGATGTGTGTATATGCTGGAGCATCAGCAGTTAACTGCCAAGAACCATGACATTGTACATTTCTATCTCTACAGAACTGTACTTGGATAGCTGCTGCTGCTAAGTCACTTCAGTCGTGTCCGACTCTGTGCGACCCTATAGACGGCAGCCCACAAGGCTCCCCCATCCCTGGGATTCTCCAGGCAAGAACACTGGAGTGGGTTGCCATTTCCTTCTTCAGTGCATGAAAGTGAAAAGTGAAAGTGAAGTTGCTCAGTCGTGTCCGACTCTTTGCGACCCCATGAACTGTAACCTACCAGGCTCCTCCATCCATGGGATTTTCCAGGCAAGAGTACTGGAGTGGGGTGCCATTGCCTTCTCCATACTTGGATAGCAACTGCCTCTAAACAGATCTTTTCAGATATGGGAGCAATGGATATCTTATCCAATAATGAAATGAGGGATCCTGACCCTAAATGGCACAGTAGATCATTCGTCATAAAGTTCATTGGTGAAGTGTTGATCATCTGACTCCATTTTGTGTTTCATCAATTGTTCAAGCAAGCTAGTTTTTTTTTTTTTTTTTTTGCATCGAGTGGGGAATAGCTTGATTTAATATAAATTAAGATTTGAAATAATTAACTTTGCCTTTTTCAAAAACATCCTTGAGATGTGGAAGTTTTTCAAAGCTTACTAATTAATTATATTTAGGAGGCAGTTGTATAAAAGGATGCACAGAATTGGCAATTATCTGTTGAAGGCAGGTTATACAAAGTCATCCAAGGAAACTTTAAATATTTTAATTATATTAATGTCAAATGCAAATATGCTCCATACATTCAGAAAAGTCTAACTGGATATTAAATTATTTCTGCATATGGGAAATGTGTCAGACTCCTTAAAATAACTGTAAGAAATATGACTTGATAACCTCTATTTTAATGTAGTTAACTTGTGTTTCTTCCCAAGTGAAGACATTCACAATAAGTAAATAAAAACTTTAGTGGAACATTGGTGTATTATATTAGAATATTTTTCACAAAAGTCCTTACATTTTAAGTACAGTTCTCTTAGACCATAGGTTTAGTAGAGTGTAAAATATGATGTATACATCACTTTGATGAAGCGTAAAAGATTAAGGATATGTTTATATATAACAAACCAAGTTAATTAGTTTCTGATATCACTTTTCAGAATGATAAAAGCCCATTTTTAGGTATCCTTAAGTCTACGATCTACATCATGATGTGCAGGGTGAGTTATATACATTCTTTCCAAATTTTCCTGATCATTAGCTTGGAAGTTATCAGTTGATTTAACTTTAGATCTAGAAGCAGATGATGAGATGAGAGGCATATAATACAAATGAGTGAAATAGATTGGTTGTTAAAAAAAAAAAGTCAACTGCCATATCACAAACATCCAAACTCTGTGTGTTCTAAAATAGGCTGTAATTATATTGTAACAAAAAAAGGAGGTTACTGGAAAATTTGAGATCAAAATCTCAAAAAAAAAAAAAATTCCATCATTATTATTTCCTTTGATTTGCAAGGTAAACCTGAGACCCCCTGCCTCTGTTATCAAGCTTAGGTCTCTTACTTTATTTACACTGTGCTGTGCTTTCACATTGAATGAAACTTGGCTTTCAACCTCTTAACAGCAGTAATATTTAATTTTATTCAGTTTCTTACTGGAAAACAGATACTTCCATAAAACTAAGATACTTCCCTACACAGAATTTTTACATCACAGCTTTTATATTTAGAATAGCTACTACAAAGTTTTCTGCAAGACTCAGACATTTCAACATTGCTGCCTTTAATGTTTAAACCTGCATTGCTCCATGATAAAATTTCTAACTCTAGCTCTTAACTCTAGTCATATTATATGACTGAACACTGTGGGGTCATTGTTATCAGTTTTAAGTCTGAAATTGTATTTTTCTTTCCTTCCTTTAAAAAGATATTTTAGGAGTTATTTAGACAATCCTGTTAAGTTCCAGAAGAAGGTGATTTCTGATTAGTAATATAAGCCAGGTTAGTCTTTGACAAAGGGTTTCCAAAGGCATAATTTCACAAGAAATTGAGCATGTAAATCATACACTATTTCTTGCTACATAGTATTTTATAAGGTACTTAGAAGATGAATAATAACAAAGGGATAATGTCATTGATTCCATCTTTACTTGGAAGCTAAGATGTGTTTTTATTTTAGATGATAGAAACTCATTGCATGTCACATCTCAATGAGGTTGTTCAGGATCAAATAACAAATCAACTAACTTCCAGGCAGTTCAGTAGACAATGGTGAAGCCAAGGAAACATATGCAGATGACTAGTTAATCTTCCTCTACAGCAGGAGTTCCATTTAAACTTCTTACTTAAAGCAGATCAAGGTGAACGATGAGGGTTAACTACTTTGTCATCACAACATGTTTCTAAATACTATTTAAGAGATACATTAAGTCCAAAATTAACTGATCACCTTTGGAACATTGCCTTGAGTCATTTTCCTTGGCAATTGTATATTAAACCTTTCCAGAATGGTCCAACATACAGGCATACATATAAATACACTCACACACAAAATCATGTTGTGAGGGAATTGTGGTCATGAACCTCATGTCCATAAGTTCCAAACCACATCACAATTCCCCTGATAATGCATCACAAATACGTGACATCAGCAGGTGAAAACAACACAGGTCAGTTTCGTTTCTTATTTGTTTTTTGCTTAATTCAAACTGGGTGTGTTCTGGGTATGTTCAGCCATACTTTATATATTTTCAGCATTCTGGGCAATAAGCATTTAAGTTAATCTAATATTTGCCAATATTTGCTGCATTTCTATATTTTTTCTTCATATAATATCTCCAAACTAATCAGTTTAGAAAAGTATTGATATGAAAAAAATTGTTTTCATTCATGATATAACTGCTTCTCAGACTAGCAATACTTCCATTAACAAATAAACCCTCTTACACTTTTAGTCTTTTCCTTTCAGTTCATTCTTTTTCATGACATGTCATTTCTTCATGTAACTCATCACTATGACTGTTGTTTAAAACTGGTGCCTCGAACTGCACTGTTTTAACACAGATGTACTTGGTTTGCGTGTTAAATACGTAAGAATATTATTTAGTTCCACTCACTAAATAATACGTAGTTTTCCTAAAATATTCATCTTCTTGGTTTAACATTTATAAATTTTCTTTTGTTAGAAACACTTGTACAGAAGAATATTATGTATTTTTTAAAAGAAATCTTGTAAGCACAGTGACAAATGGAAATACTGTTTAATTTTGGTGTCAGGAGGAGGAGGCAGGAAGAAATTACGGGAACTGTGATCAACTACAGATCAGCCAGTGATCAGTTCTACACAACCATGGCCAAGAGAAGACGTTGGCTTCCAGTTTGGAGCTCTTCCAATTTTCCAAATGAACCTGGGATTTGCAATTTTGACCTGGTATCTCATGATTTTTGAGTGTTGATTCAAAGTTGTTTGATTTCTGTGGACGAAACTAAACATGATAAAACCTGGATCTGACTCAAGACCAGTGTCTTTGATGTCTAAGCACCCCAAACCAGCCTCTATCTTTTTATTAACGAGGAAACTAAGATTCAGAAAAATGAGGTGATTTGCCCAAACAAACAGGTTGAGGTCATCAAGAAATAAACTATGATACAAGAAGATATAATAGGATACACCACACTTAAAATATGTTTAACATTAATATTTTCACTGTGATTCACTTCTAAATCAAGCCGTAAACATTAACGAATACCAAAGATGTAAACTCTACTGAAATAACACAGATCACAATCTGTCTTGGGTTATTTCAAATTCAACCTGAATGCAGGTTTAGGACAGAGAATTTCTGAATATTTTTGCAGTTGTAGAAGGAAAAAGGCAGAACTCCCAATTACATTTTAAACTAAATGCCTTATGGAAAAGTAAATTTTTAAACGTGCAATTACTCCTTGACTTCAGATGGGCATTAACAACTAGCATGGGCCCAAAATTCGGCAGGACTAAATTGTGTTAACTGGCCCTTTGGACAGCATCACTGTTAAAACCTAGCTGCCTGGTTCCACCCTCTGACATTTAAACAGCAAGGCAAAAGAATCTCATTTAAAAATGAAATGCATTTGGTAAACATTCAGGAGAGCCAAGGCCAGCTGGAAAATGGAGTTCTGTTGATTTTGCCAAACTGATTTTGGTGAGCAGATGAAAAGGTTATAAACAGGTATTTCTTCTCTCTCAGCATTACTGTCTCAAAAATATGTTACTTTTCTAGGCTAAAGTAAGTAAAATTGTGTCTTGACATAAAATATAGTGTAAACTGTGTGTGTTTAAAGACAGTGAAAAACTACTGGATACCTTTAGGTTAATTAGTTTAAAAGTTTTAAATGCTAAATACCTAACATATAGCCTTTCAAAATTGCCTTTTCCTCAGCACATAAAATAAGGTTAAAGTGTTGTTAAGAGAATGCTTTTAAAATCAATAACTGGCACTCAATAAATTCCTCTATTCTTCCTGCAATTAGAAATGTCTAAAAAGAGGGGCAGCAAATCTCAGCATCATTCTTTCTTCCTAAATATACCACGTTAAACTCTGCCCTACAATTTGACATAAAAGGAGATCCTGAGGCATAAAGATGTCAGCCCAGTTATAGCTCCTTCTGTACTGAGGTATTTTTCCCAAGCACGAAATTCTCTTTAAATTAATATGTCCCATGAATGCATGTGGGGAAATGGAAACAAGTAAGAATTATACACTATAGTCAACTCTCCTCAACTGCACACGATAAGGCTGAGGCATGAATTTTTAAATCACACTGTAGCTTTGTCTTTGGAAAACACCTCACGCTAGATATAATTCACCCCGGATATTGGGGTGTAAAGATTTGGTGATGATATTTCTGTAGGGTGACAAAGCCCTGTGAGGACGAGGATCTGGATTTTTGTTGCATTCCTTCTGATATCCCCTACTTACAGCTCTTTTTGTTTCAAAGACTATCTTGGCACTGGTGGTAAAGAATCTGCCTGCCATTGTGGGAGATGCAAGAGGCATGGGTTAGATCCCCAGGTCAGGAAGATGCTCTGGAAGAAGAAATGGCAGCCTGCTCCAATATTCTTGTCTGGATAATCCCATGAACAGAAGAGCCTGGAGGGCTACAGTTCATGGGGTTGCAAAAAGTTGGACACCACTGAGCACACACACACACACGCACACACGAACACACACCCATCCTGGCTGACTTAGCCGTTCAACAAGCATTTCTTGAGTGCCTGCAAAGGGCAGGGGCTCTTTTAGTTACTGCGCACACAGCAGTGAACAAAAAGGACCACATTCTCCCCGAAGGGCTAACATTCTTGTGGGGAAAGACAGATTTAAAACACACTCACACAAGGACAGTAGACACATACAGATCACATGGCCACAACTGCAATGGACAAAAATCAAATTTGGTCGAAAGATGGAGCGAGCTGATGTTGATCTTTGAAAATAGGAGCTAAAATTTTACTTTTCTGAGCATTTTATCAAGAATCCTTAATCACAGTATAAATACCTTCATTTCTATACCTTTTCCATCTTGCTCTTCATCTCAGTAATGGGTCTTAAGTTATATGTTATGATAAAACGTCTTGAAGAATAAAGAGCCTAGACTACTTGGTGTTACAGTTCAGTCATCAGGATGCTGCAGTTTACTTCGAGGACCCACTTCCGCCCTGGTATCGTCTTTCCTGGCAGATGTTCATCCTAATAAATCAACAGTCTTCATGTCGTGCACACATTATGGTCGGGGTCGGGGTTGTTCTCATTCATTCTTCTGCCACTAAGTCATACATCACCTTATCAGTCGTCCACTTGATGTAGGTGAGTAAGAATGCTTTTCTGAGGCTCAAGTTGAGATCGGAGGCTCTATTAGTCAAGTGGAAAGAATCCTCCAGAGTGAAATCATCCTCATCCTCACTATTAAACCGATGAAAGTGATTTTGCACTTGAATAGTGCAGCTGGGCTCTTTGGAGAATATTAACACACAAAGTATATGAGAGACTGAACAGTGCTTCTGTTCAGTGAAATACAGCTTGTAGAATGCTTAATCCAGGACACGTGCAACACCAAGAAAAACAATTATTTTTACATATATATATACATTCAAAAACATATATAGAACTTCTAGACATCTTTATTTACATTAGGTGTAGATTATAACTGAATTGGCTCTGAATGGTATTAAGTACCTCACTTTTGCTTCATAACTTGCTTTTTAGCTATGTCTGTCTTAGTCACTTTATAGGAATTTTTAATTGTGTGACAGAGGAACAAGATTCAAAAGTATCTTTCCATCAGGGGAAAAAAAAAAAAACTACTACTTAAAAAAAAAAAAAAAAACTAAGGGTATTAGAGGGTTTTTAATCAGCACATTTCTAACAATTCACAGTTACCTAAGAGTAAAAAAGAAAAACTACATATTGTATGTCGAGACAAAGTTTAGACAGAATTTAAAGGGATTTAAAAAGACGCAAGGATAGCCCTTTGAGTAAACTCTGGAAGATAGTGGAAGACAGAGGAGCTGGGTGTCTACAGTCCATAGTGTTGTGAAGAGTCAGACACGACTTAGTGACTGAACCACAAAGGATAGTTCACATATGGACGGATGCAGAGTAAATCTTAAAATGTGTCTGTCTGCATGTATATACATGTGTGTGTATCTCTGTGTGTGGGTATCCATGACTGCAGGTTTGTAAGACAGGTCAATTTGTGGATCACTCCTTCTAAAGGCAATATATATACCAATGTGGGGTTTTATTATTATTAATGAGTCAGATCATGAGATTGTATACAGGTAGGAAGCAGGATTGTAAAAGATTAATTAGCTCATTATTTCAGATAGATTCTCAGGAAAGAATGGAGATAAGATATCTACAACACCTTTATCTTGAAATTTGTAATACTTTAAATGGAAGGGAGTGGATATTTACCAGGAAAAGGACTGATGGAAAAGAAGGGGACCAAGATAGCTAATGACCACCAAATGTTCTTATATTATTTGAAAACTAATATACTGATTTCTGTTGTGTGATTTTGTCACATTGCAATTCTCACATATTAGTGACTCATTATTTAACCTCTGCTCCCTGACCAATGAAACAGGGGCAAACTTGACCATGTTTTACTTTTGTTCAAACTGCAGGAAGTCTCATTAATAGTAAATGAGGAAACTAGTTCACTAAAGCTGAGAATGCTCAGAGAGCAGAGAAAATGAGCTTGGTTAAGCTCCAGTTGGGCTAAGCCTGTAGCATTAGGGAAAGCATTCATTTCTTTACAGACAATATATTAGGAGGGCAAGAGAGAAGACAGTAGCAAAAAAATCACCTTAACACTGCTCAAGATTTACTTAAAAATCATTGATTTTGAGGGGGAGAGGGGAACTCAAGACTTGTTGCTATTCATTCAACAATCTTTTCCGGAAATCTAAAATCATGCCATGCAGTCCCATCATTTCATGGCAAGTAGATGGGGAAAAAGTGGAAGCAGTGACAGATTTTATTTCCCTCAGCTCCAAAATCACTATGGATAGTGACTGCAGCCATGAACTAAGATGCATGCTCTTTGGAAGGAAACCTATGACAAACCTAGATAGCATATTAAGCAGAGACATCATTTTGACAACAAAGGTCCGTCTAGTCAAAGCTATGTTTTTTCCACTAGTCATGTATGGATGTGAGAGTTAGACCATAAAGAAGGCTGAGCACCAAAAAAACTGATGCTTTTGAATTGCGGTGCTTGAGAAGACTCTTGAAAATCCCTTGGACAGCAAGATCAAACCAGTCCATACTAAAGGAAATCAACCTTGAATATTCATTGGAAGGAATGATACTGAAGCTATCGCTCCAATACTTTGGTCAACTGATGTGAAGGGCCAATGCCCTGAAACAGACTGACGAAGGGAAAGATTGAAGGCAGGAGGAGAAGGGGGCGACAGAGGATGAGATGGTTGGATGACATCGTTGATTCAATGGAAATGAATATGAGCAAATTCCAGGAGATAGTGAAGGACAGGGGAGCCTGGTGTGTTGCAGTCCATGGGTCACCAAGAGTCAGATACAACTTAGTGACTGAACAACAAAATCTCTACTGGACAGATTTCTATCTCTGCCATGGTATTTCTAGCTTACACTAAGTAGTAAATATTATCCCAAAGTAGACAGAAAAAAGGAATCTAACATATGTACATTCAGTTCAGATCCTAGTCTCTGAGGTTTATGTTCACTTCAACTTCCATATAGAAATGTTTTGAGTAAATGAGTATTTACCTTTTGAGTTAATTATTTTTATACTGATTCAACTCTATTGAATCTCAAGTTTTCTAAGCATTCTATGTTATGATGTAGTCCTCTGGGTACCTATCCAAGTTCACAGCCTTTGGAATTCAAGCATGACTTTCAGCCACACAATTCTGCTGCCTTATAACCCTCTATAAATTTAGAGCCTTTTCCAAGATTTCTTCAGAAAGCTCAGACATCTAATCAGTTTCCCTTTGGAGAATGTGACTCAACAGTTCAAGGGATAGAGATGTTACAAGTATTCAGGTCAGCTTGGTGACTACCCAGGCCCTAACAGTATATCATATACCCAGAAAAGTTTAGAACTTCCATAAAACTTTAAGATTCTTGGTTTTATTTCTCCCGCAATGTTTTTAGCCCTCCTCCAAAGCTTGTAATAAAATTTAATATGAGAAAAGAAGAAAGGGTAGGAAACTAAACAAACTGAGACCAGGGATTTCAAAAAGTTAGCCTTATTTAAGAGGACAAGGATTTGTTACCCAACTAATAATTTTACTGAAAGCACAATGACCAAAATTAAATTCTACCTTTGCTAGTTATGAATGTGAATACCTGAAGACTGATCCTCAGCTGCAATATTCTCTTGTTTTCAGTGGAGTATTGTAAAATGTCTATAAACGATGTTATTAAATTGCCCTCATTGTTTGCAACTCCCACAGAAATAAACTACAAAGAAATGCATTTTAGGCATACTAGCAGAACTTTATTATCTAAAACCCATAGAATTTCCAAGCATATAGAATTGAGAATTTTAAGTTTAGCTTCAAAAACACTACTTATGTCACCAAGAAAACCAATGTGGTGGCCTCTGAGTAGATTAATCACAAAACGAGAGATTGGTAATGAACAAAATAGCTTACAAATACATAATAGCTCATCGTTGAAATAGAAGTGCTATTAGGGTATTTTGCACACTGTCTTCCCATATTGGTAGAATTCACATTGAGTGATGAACACTCTGCTGTTAAAACCAATTGATTAACCTATTTTATGAAGATGTGTATCTTTAATTGCACCTAATTGATAATCCTATCTTGACCGAGAAGTGTAAACTTTAATAACATGGAAACATTCCAGAATCCCGGTATGCATCGGGCTTTTCTTTTGTTTTTGTTTTGTTTTTCCCTACATGCAGAGTGAAAGAATACTGCATCTAATCCAAAAAGAAA
The DNA here is from genome assembly GCF_027580195.1 of Bos mutus. Lineage (NCBI taxonomy): Eukaryota > Metazoa > Chordata > Mammalia > Artiodactyla > Bovidae > Bos > Bos mutus. Next base: position 36,407,724 of record NC_091643.1, read on the forward strand.
AAGAAGTGTGATCTCAAGGAAGTGCATTTTATTGGTTATAGCAAAGGAAGGGGAATGTTCAAGCCCAATGGCTCACACCACTCGGTCCTGATACACATGAACTTCACTGAGAAAAGAGTGAGTATGAGGTAATACCACCATAAATAATTGCTTGAATCAGCCCAGGATTACAGAAGCTTGGATTGTATAAAAAGAGAAAGCCCTGTAAATGTGAGGCAAGCTCTTAAGGTAATTGAGGATTTTCCACTGGACAGAAGCTTTATGTAACACATGGCTTTAAATCTCAGTTTGGAATTTTGTCTAGCTAATAACTGCAGATCAAAGCAGCTTCCAAATTTTTCACTACTACAAACAGAATTAAAGGGGCTAATGGAACGTACACAATTAAAGAGTCTTCCATCCAACCTTGTACAGTGTCACGAGCAGGAGAGGGTGTTTGATACAAATAGCTAAAAAGCTTTTAAATGTATTTTTCACCTGAATATTGAAATCAATATTGATCCATACGTTTAAGAAAGACAAATCAACAATAGGTTTAATTAAGACCGTTAAGATAGATGAGTAGAGTTTCCAGGATTTATTCTTGCCCGTTTTGGGAACGCCTAATATTAAAGATGGAGTGGAAAATGTAATACCATTTATATGGTAAATTTGCTATTTTTCCAAAATGCCTTCTGACCTCAATATAGAAAGTTTAGAATACTCTTATCATCCTCCTTCTTTCACAGGGAGATTAAGAAATGTGCTTCAAGTCACACAGCTGGCAAGTAGCCACCAAGCTATCAGTTCTATGGAAGGCTATGTCATTTTTTATTTTTAACTTAGTAATAAAGAGAAACTTGTAATCAAAATGAAATTAATAGTAAGTTCTATTATGGCCAAATCTACATCAACATTTTCAAAGATTTTACTTGTTTTTAACTTAAAGTTGAACAAAATTAATAGATAATACTAGAAGGCAGGTACCCTGCTCAGTGACTCACATCTATCATTTCATTTCACCAGAAACACTTCATGAGAAATCATCTCAGTGTTAGAGTTGAGGTAATACTGAAGGAGATCAGCCCTGGTTGTTCTTTGGAGGGAATGGTCCTGAAGATCAAACTCCAGTACTCTGGCCACCTCATGCAAAGAGTTGACTCATTGGAAAAGATTGATGCTGGGAGGGATTGGGGACAGGAGGAGAAGGGGACGGCAGAGGATGAGATGGCTGGATGGCATCACTGACTCGTTGGACGTGAGTCTGAGTGAACTCTGAGAGTTGGTGATGGACAGGGAGGCCTGGTGTGCTGCAATTCATGGGGTCACAAAGAGTCGGACATGACTGAGCGACTGAACTGAACTGAACTGAACCATAGCATGGACAGGGTAAACCCTGTGACGAGCCCAATAAGCAGTCTGTCAGGAGTTCACCCCGACCCAGGAGGCCACGTCAGCAGGGGCTCAGAGCACAGGCTCTGCAGACGGACGCTGGGGTCTTACCTCTGCCACTCGTCACCTCTGGAGCATCTGTCAAGGTCGTGACTTTGGCTTCAATTTTCTCTTCAGTAAATTAGGGTAATGGCTTCAAAGGTTTATTATAAATATTAATCATACTAATATTGTTAAGATGCCATAAAAAAGGATTGGTAAATCAACACAGGACATTTCTGAATTTTCAAAATAGCATTTTCCTTTATATTTTACGATACTGCCCCTTTCCTGTCTTCCCAGAGTGGTTTGTTTTTGCTAAATATATCATCTATTGGCCTCCCTGATAGCTCAGTTGGTAAAGAATCTGCCTGCAATGCAGGAGACCCTGGTTTGATTCCTGGGTCAGGAAGATCCCCAGGAGAAGGGATAGGCTACCCACTCCAGTATTCCTGGGCTTCCCTTGTGGTTTAGTTGGTAAAGAATCCACTTGGGTTGGGAAGATACCCTGGACAAGGGAAAGGCTACCCACTCCAGTATTCTGGCCTGGAAAATTTCATCAATTGTATAGTCAATGGGGTCGCAGAGTTGGACACGACTGACTGACTTTCACTTTCATCATCTATTAAGTATGTGTAGGAACCAACTTGGGCATTTATGCCTTGCTAAGAGTTGATTTTTTTGTTGTTGTTGTTAAATAAAACTCATTTAAGAGACACTTTGTGCAACTGATGAAAATAATATAAAAGGAAGATTCTAATGTGTAAACCTGACAAACCATCAACTTCAAAAACATGTACAAGAGAAAACCCATTTTTTCTTTTTAGCAAAAATTAAAATATTACATCAGAATTTATTTAAGAACTATACAAGTACCTATAAACTCACAAGAATGACTTAATAGATTTTTAAAGTAATTCTTATTTAAAATAGGATTTTCCCAAGATTACAAACCCTAGCCTCTATTATTCCTCTTAAAATATTTTTCAAAAAGTTGTATCATGAATTAATGTTAACCTGACATTTATATAATTTCTATTTGAAAATAGGATTTATATTTTTAAGAAATTTCCAGAAGAAACCTAGGAATTATTCTCACCAAAAGACACAGAAGTAAAATAGGATTGCTGGATGCAATTTTGTCTACAAAAGCCTTATTTTTTATCTATAAAAATTATGCCAACAAATTACATATATTTCAATTATTTGTTCAGAAATCTATTTGATTGCTATATATGGTAAATAAGTTCCTCATTGTACAAACTCGTGTATCTTGCATTGCAGGCAGATTCTTTACCATCTGAGCCACGAGGGAAGCCCATAATATAATGCAATACAGCATAATTCAAGAATATGTCTTTATAACATAGACAAAGTACAAAGCCTAAAATATATCATTAGAACATAGACTAAAGCTCAGGATTTATTTTAATTCTCTAATTCTAGCATAATAAAGGAGAACTTTCTAACCTAACATTGTATTTTTGTATTTACTTAGTCCATAGGTCTAAACTAAGTTACATGACTAGTATCAGGCAATTCCCTTTTACATATAATCACAGATTGGCATAGGAAGCAGTACATCCTATAAATATTTAAGCACATGAAATGAGAGTGAACTTAATAGTGTTTCAACCAAGTAATAAAGGTATGATATATTGATAAATATAATGTACTAAGCAGATTACAGATATATTTCATTTTACTCAACAGATGCCTAAAATCTTGTATGTAAATCACATTTTTTGTCCAAACTGAACCATAATTTAAACGCAATTGAAGAACTTGTAGAAAGTTCTGCTTTGCCTCTCACTTCCCTTTCTTCCTCTTAAGGTAAAACTCCATGTAACTGCAAAAAAAAAAAAAAAAAAACCTAGAAAAAACTCTCAAAATACTTTCGTCTCTTCTCATGTTGCAGAGAAGAGGAGGAAACATTACAATGGAAAGGCAAAATCAAAACTATTTTTAAGTGGAATTGCATGAACCACTACCAGATCGTGGTCACAACAAAAGGATAAAAAACTTTCAAAGGTTCTAGGAAATCAAAATGCTTAAGAAATAAACAAGTGGGGAACTAAATTGTACAGGGTAAACTAGAATACTTTAACCAAATGTGTGAAGTCTCTCATTGTATAACCTACAGTGAAAATGACTAAAATACCAAAATATCTTGAAATTAAATAAAGAAGGAAGAATATTGTGAAGAGCTAAACTGTTAGAGTTTTAAGAAATGCTATCAGATAACAGTCTCATCAAGAAGTATGAATATTTTCTCCTAGGTTATGAGTTCTGGTATGTCAACCACATGGAGAATGTTCAGTTACACAGACATAATGTCTTTAGGTGTCATGAATACATCTCAGTATCAAGAATGTTTCCTGAAGTATATTTTTTTACATGACCATCTTCAATAAAACCAAGTTCCTTTCCAAGGTTGAGTACTCATGTTATATTACTGAACCGTCACTAAATATATTGTATAAAGAGAACTGGATACCAGGCCCTGTTTTGTAGATGTGTTGATTAATAAGGTGGCAGTAATTTTTTAGAAGTACTTAAGTATTCAATAAGAGGACAGAGATAATATCCATAAACTGAACATGACTGAAACAGCGGTGAACATACAGAGGCATTTGTATCTCCTTGCTACCAATTTCAATTAGCATTACAAAAAAAAATAGAATGCATGTACACTATGGTGATAAACCTTGCTATAGCTTCCTATCATGGTTCATTTCTCATTTTGAACATTTTTTACACTGACTTTTAAAGGGCTTCTTAAAGAGAATGTCCTTCCCAATGACTACTTTAACTAAATCTATATAATATATAAAAAAAAGTATATCAAACTTATAACATGGAATTCAGGTTGAAAGTGAAATAAGTGTTTGTTGCTCAGTCATGTCAACTCTTTGCAACCCCACGAACCGTAGCCCACCAGGCAACTCTGTCCATGGCATTCTCCAGACAACAATACTGGAATGCATTGCAATTCCCTTCTCCAAGGGATCTTCTGGACCTAGGGATTCAGGTTAAGTCTAGAAAAATCTAACCTTTTTTTCTCCCATGCTTGGAATAGCAGACCATGTTCCAGTGACTGTGTCAAGAATTAATAATACATTATTATTTGAGTGTTTTTTTTTTTAATAAATTACATAGATCACCTCCCTATGAGAGTGACATGAATCACTGCTGAAAAAATCAAAACCATGCTTGCCCTCTAACAAGCAGTCAGGATATCTAATTATTATTAACCCCATAAAACAAAGAGATTACCAGGTAGTGTAGTGGTAAAGAATCTGGCTGCCAATGCAGGAGACACAGGTTCAAGACCCTGGTTGGGAAGATCCCCTAGAATAGGACATGGCAATCCACTCCAACACTCTTGCCTGAGAAATCCGATGGACAGAGTTACATGGCCAGCTACAGTCCATGGGTCACAAGTGTGGGACATGACTAAGAACATACAAATAAAACAAAATTCATGGGAAGAGTTGACTCATTGTAAAAGACTCTGATGCTGGGAGGGATTGGGGGCAGGAGGAGAAGGGGACGACAGAGGATGAGATGGCTGGATGGCATCACTGACTCGATGAACGTGAGTCTGAGTGAACTCCGGGTGTTGGTGATGGACAGGGAGGCCTGGCGTGCTGCGATTCATGGGGTCGAAAGGGTCAGACATGACTGAGTGACTTAACTGAACTGAACTGAAGAAAGCTGCCCAATTCTTCTAACAGTTCTTCAAAAATATCAAAATGGAAATAAAATGTGCAAATAGAAAATGGTATTAAGGATTGTTTCACAACATAATAGTGATTAAATTTTCACAAGTTATCATACTGCCAACATGAAAGGAAAATGTTCATTTCAGTATGTAAATAAATACAGCTTCTTGTCACCAAGAGGAAAAAAGTGATTGTGTGTTGATACATGATGCCTCGGAGAGTGTGGTATGAAAACCACTCCTTGTCTTCTCGCAGCTTTCAGTGTGACAGAGAGCATCACTGTTGGGTAAGAGGAAGGTCTATAATAGAATTATTTTTATTGGCTGAAGGGCTGAATCACAACACCATCACCTTATGTAAACAATCTATGTCAAACAGCTCTTGGAGAAGCTGCACCTAACTTTGCTCTCAGTGGTCACAGCTGAAACTCTACTTTTCATCATACAATTGATTCACACCTGAGCCTTCTCCTGGGCAGTAAGTTCAACAGGAGTGGGGATTGTTTCCTTGCTCACTGTTGCATCCTTAGCTTCTAGCACACTGCCTGGCCTATTTGGAAGGGATGAATGAATGGCAGCAGAGAGACAAGAGAGAGAGAAGCAGAAAAAACAAGCCTGACAAAAGGGGGAATTCAGGTCTAAGGGTGAAAGTTGCTAGAAGTCAACAATGGGCTTTTTTTTTTTTTTTTTTGTAGTGAGGAAAAATACAGCATTTATTTTAGGCACCAAGCAAAGAGTATGGTCAGCTCATGCTTAAACAATGGACATTTTTAAAAAGCAAAAAGATTTTCACTTATGTCTATTTTCTGAGACCCTTTTCAAAATGGTCAGCAGTGAATTAGACCTCATATTACATTGTTCTCTAATCAGATTTTAAATTGTATCATTTTAATTTAAAACATAAAGAAGTTAAGTATATTTTTGTCAAGTATCCTATCTTCAAACTTTCAGAAATTTCTCTCAGTCATTGCAATGATTATGTTTACTACATGTTAACTTCTTGAAGTGGAAGAGACAACTTCTTTTATTTGGTCTACCAACCCTCATCTCCAAACTCTGAATATTTTTCTACAGTCACATCTTGAACAAATCCAATTTCGTTGAACTCAGAGAGGCAGGAAAGGGAAACGTCTAACATGAACTGGGAGGTGATTAACTGTAGCAGCAGCAGCCTAGCTTGGCCCTAGACACACCTGTCCTCCTCCCCCTGTGGCTTTCCATTAATGCTGTACTGGGTTCAGTGAGAATCACACTTGATGCCAACAAGTTAACAGTCTCCCACTGAGAAAAAGCATCTATTCAGCTGTCAGCTCCCTAACAGCAGGCTGCAAGTTAAGTTATTGCCATCTTTCCTAACATCCTCTTTCTTCCCACCAAGCTGCAAAGGGGCAGCTGATGACACAGAAAGGGAATGTTTTCTTTACGGTGAAAATCCATCACCTGAGAACTCTCAGGTAGAGTCCAACTACCCTAATGGCATCCAAAATATTCCACAGACACAGTTCTGCACATAAGAGACTTTCTGAGCTGAACTTTGTGTGGCAATATAAATACTTTAAGATATAGGAAGAGATGCATTTTAACATGTTGAATCCTACTTATAATGGGAACTTCTTCCTGTGTGTGCAAACTGAAATACATAATCATCATCTGAGGGCTGGGAAGAGTTGGGAAACAAAATCAAACACAAGTTAACTGACAGAAACTTCCTTGGGTGAACAATAAATGCGATGACATATTCCCAGATGGCGCTAGTGGTACAGAATCTATAAGCCAATGCAGGAGACATGGGTTTGACTACTGGGTCGGGAAGATGCCTTGGAGTAGGAAATGGCAACCTGCTCCCGTACTCTTGCCTGGGAAATCCCCAAGGACAGAGGAGCCTGGTGGCTACACTCCATGGGGCTATAGTCCTGGCAGGCTACAGTCCAAAGAGTCAAGACATGACTGAGCGACTGAACACACGCACATACACATACATGGATAGCTATCTTATACCATTTATAAAGTATTACAATTTTGTCACATATTTCATGACATCCACCATTTTATTACCATAATCCAACTTTGACAGTTGAGACCCCTGATTCTTAAAAACAAATAATTATAGCAAAGCTAGGAGTCAAATTCCAACCTTCTGACTCAAGTTCATTGCCTTTTTCATTATATGACCTTCTCCACAACCTCTCATCCCTTTGCTCTTCTGTTGTAAAGTACTTTTGAACTATGAGAATTCTTTAAGCTGAATCTGTCTTTTTTTTTTCACTCCTGAGATGAAGCAATGTGTATCAGAAAGCAGAAACTATTCACAAAATGAGGGCATCGTAGCTAGTCAAATTAGATTCTGGTCCCTGCACTGCATCCAGGTTGGTAAGATCATTTCTGAGTTTTCTTTTTCCTCTTTTTTTTTTTTTTTTACTGTATCTGGGACTGTGGGTAAAATTTTACTCTGAAGCAAGAAGCAACTTTAGCACTGTGCTGAGTAAACAATCTGTTTGATGTAATACCATCATAAATACATTTAAATTAAATTACCGAAACTGCCTTAATCTTTCCATTTTAATCCCCAGACTATCTTTATGGAAAACACTTCAAGTGCAACAATGGTAATAACAAGCATAATATGAGCAATGTTGAAAATCCTTACTCAGTAATGAAAGTTTACATGACTTCTGTCTACTAAAAAACAGTATAAAGTAAGTATTTCCCATTTCTGCAAATGTAAACTGTCCTTTGTTATCACTGGCTTCAAAGATGAAATGGAGAATTATAATGACTTTTTTTTTAAGAACTGGTCATGTTTACCAGTCTCCTCCTTTCTATAAAATGAGGTAACTTTGCTTCTGTTAATGTTATGGAAACTGCCCTTTTTTACATTAAAAGGGGCTTCAGAGGATATATTGCTTTATATAGCTTTTCAGTAACCAAAATTACATTACCTAGCATTTAAAAATTCAATCACAAACTGAGAACTGATATTGTTAATGACAACCCTAAAGAATCACAAAATCTGTATACCAAGTAAATCATTTTAAAAAGCTAAATAAAATCTAAAATCGATCAGTGATGCAATGTCGCATGGAATAGCAAAATAAAGACTTCCAAAAATCTACTCTTCCATAAGAGCAATGGTAACACCAGAAACTTATTCAACATCAATGTGACCACAACTCTGAAAATTAACCAAACCTTCCAATACTCTAGCAATATTTATCCAAGGAGGCAATGGCTAAATAATAAACACTGAGACATTTTAATCTGCCCCATTCTGATATACCAGCTCAATGGTAGCCTTGGAAATCAACAACCCAGAAACTACAATACTCATGAAAACCAGCAACCTACTAGCCACTGGAAGGGGTGGGGAAGACCTGGATGGGAGCTACCCAAAAGGGTCATCTGCACAGCATTATGGTCATCTGACAGTTCTGGACACACTCACACACACATAGGGCTTGTCTTTATTTTTGACTCAACGCTTGCTTCCTGGAAACAGCTTTTTCCTAAGGGAGTTTGTCAAAAACAATTAGCGGCAAATGTCTGAAATGCTGAACAAAAAGGATTAATGAGCAGATACTCAGAGATCCATGGAGACAAGTTAACTGTACTAAAACATACATAATAGAAATCCCAGAAGTAAAGGAGATAAAAGCGGGCACAAATAATATTTGAATAAATGATAGTCAAACACTTTCTATATTTGAAAAAAAAGCATTAACCTATCCAGAAAATGCAATCTCTAAGTAGGATAAATTGAGATCAGTTCAGTTATTCAGTCATGTCCAACTCTTTGCAACCCAATGGACTGCACCATGCCAAGCTTCCCTGTCCATCACCAACACTCAGAGCCTGCTCAAACTCATGTCCATCGAGTCAGTGATGCCATTTAACCATCTCATCCTCTGTTGTCCCCTTCTCCTCCTGCCTTCAGTCTTTCCCCAAATCAAGGTCTTTTCCAGTGGGACAGTTCTTCACATCAGGTGGCCAAACTCTTGGAGTTTCAGCTTCAGCATCAGTCCTTCCAATGAAAATTCAGGACTGATTTCCTTTAGGATGGACTGGTTGGATCTCCTTACAGTCCAAGGGACTCTTAAGAGTCTTCTCCAACACCACAGTTCAAAAGCATCAATTCTTTGGTGCTCAGCTTTCTTTATAGTCCTACTCTCATATCCATACATGACTACTAAAAAAACCATAGCTTTGACTATACAGACCTTTGTCAAAAAACTAATGTCTCTGGAGAAGACTCTTGAGAGTCCCTTGGACTGCAAGCAGATCCAACCAGTCCATTCTAAAGAGGATCAGTCCTGGGTGTTCATTGGAGGACTGATGTTGAAGGTGAAACTCCAATACTTTGGCCACCTGATGTGGAGATCTGACTCATTTGAAAAGACCCTGATGCTGGGAAAGATTGAGGGCAGGAGGAGAAGGTGACGACAGAGGATGAGATGGTTGGGTGGCATCACAGACACATTGGACATGGGTTTGGGTGGACTCTGGGAGTTGATGATGGACAGGGAAGCCTGGCGTGCTGCAGTTCATGGGGTCGCAAAGAGTCGGACATGACTGAGCGACTGAACTGAACTGCTTTTTAATATGCTGTCTAGGTTTGTCATAGCTTTTCTTCCAAGGAGCAAGCATATTTTAATTTCATGACTGCAGTCACAATCTGCAGTGACTTTTGGAGCCCAAAGTTATAAAGCCTGCCACTGTTTCCCCATCTATTTGCCATGAAGTGATAGGATTGGATGCTATATGATCTTAGTTTCTGAATGTTGAGTTTTAAGCCAACTTTTTCACTCTCCTCTTTCACTTTCATCAAAGGCTCTTTAGTTCTTCTTTGCTTTCTACCATAAGGGTGGTGTCATCTGCATATCTGAAGTTATTGATATTTCTCCTGGCAATCTTGATTCCAGCTCATGCTTCATCCAGCCCAGTGTTTCACATGATGTACTCTGCATATAAGTTAAATAAGCAGGGTGACAATATACAGGCTTGATGTATTCCTTTCCTGATTTGGAACCAGTCTGTTGTTCCATGTCCAGTTCTAACTGTTGCTTCTTAACATGCATACAGATTTCTCAGGAGGCAGGTCAGGTGGTCTGGTATTACCAGCTCTGGAAAAAATTTCCACAGTTTGTTGTGATCCACGCAGCAAAGGCTTTGGCGTATAAATAAAGCAGAAGTAGATGTTTTTCTGGAACTCTCTGGCTTTTTTGATGATCCAACAGATGTTGTCAATTTGATCTCTGGTTCCTCTGCCTTTTCTGAATCCAGATTGAACATCTGGAAGTTCACAGTTTACATACTGCCAAAGCCTGGCTTGGAGAATTTTGAGCATTACTTTGCTAGCGTGTGAGATGAGTGCATTTGTGCAGTAGTTCGAACATTCTTTGGCATTGCCTTTCTTTGGGATTGGAATGAAAACTGACCTTTTCCAGTTTTCATATCTCATATAGATATATTTATATCTATATATTTATAATTGAGAATATAGATATAAACATGTATATTTGTATATGTGTGTGTGTATCTTTCCTATCAGATTTAAGATACAGCTACATAAAGCAATAATCATGAAGCTGTAATTATTGATAGCTACATAATATACAAAGATGTAACTTTTATAAAAATGACATGGAAAAGTATATATTAGAAACTACCTATTTAACACAAAAGAACACAGTAATGGAGGAATGCGGGCTACAGTCCATTGGGTCAAAAAGAGTCGGATACAAGTGAGCAACTAAGCACAGCACAGTAATGGAGGAAAGATACAGCATGCATGCATGTTAATTTGCTTCAGTAGTGTCCAACTCTTTACAACCTTATGGACTGTAGCCCTCCAGGCACCTGTGTCCATGGGAATCTCCAGGCAAGAATACTGGAGTAAGTTGCCATGCCTTTCTCCAGGGTATCTTCCCAAGATATAGCATATATATAAGATATAGCATACAAATAGCAAAATGGAAGGTGTAATTGCTATTTTATCGGTAATTATATTAAATGTAAGTGAATTAAATACTAATAAAAATACAGAGATTTGTAGTATGTATTTTTAAAATGAACAAACTTTACACCATTCACAACAGATATAATTTAGACCAATGCACAAACAGGTTGAAAATAAAAGAGAAGATATGCCATACAAAGTCCATGGGGTGACAAAGAGTCAGACTTGACTGAGTGACTACATGCAGCACACAGCACCATACAAACTAATATAATAAAATAAATTTTTAAACTAAAATTGTTGGGCTTCCCTGGTAGCTCAGCACAAAGACTTTGCCTGCCAGTGCAGCAGACACAGGTTTGATCCCTGATCAGGGATGATCCACATGCTGTGGATCAACTGAGCCCTTGTACCACAACTGTTGAGACCGTGCTCCAGAGCCCGAGAGCCATTACTACTGAGCCCACGTCTGCAACCACTCAAGCCCATGTGCCCTAGAGCCAGTGATCCGCAAAAGAGAAGCCACCACAATAAGAAGCCTGCACACCACAGATAAAGAGCTGTGATGAGCCCCCACTCAATGCAACTGGAGAAAAACCCATGCAGCAACAAAGAACCAACACAGCCACAAATAAATTATTTTAAAACATTTAAATCATCTCTAGAAGCAAAGAAGGATATTTTATATTGATACGAGAAAGAAATAGAATATATGGATACACCAATTCAAGAATATATGGATACATATATGGATACACCAATAATACATTATCAAGAAAGAACAACTACATGGAAAGTCAGCAAGCATGTAGACAATTTGAGCAATACTGTAAATCAAGTAGGCCTAGTCACAGCTATGGAATACTCAGCCCAATAATGGTAGCAAATACATTTCAAGTGCACAAAGAATATATTCTGGATAAGCCATATATTATGCCATAAAGCAAATCTGAATTAATTTACAAGAGTTAAAGTCACATAACTTATGCCTCCTGACACTGTGAAACAAAATTAAAATTTAATAATGAAAGGAAAATTAGGACATTTGCAAAAACAGTTGACATTTGAACAATGTGAGGGTTGAGGTACTGACCTTCCACAAAGGCAAAAATGGACATTAAACTTATAGTCATGCCTTCAGTAACTGAGATTCCCCTGTAGCCTAGAGTCTACATTTGAAGATTTAATCCACCTTGGATCATGAAATATTGTAGTATTTATTATTGAAAGAAACCCACGTATAATGGACCTGTGCAGTTCAAACTCATGTTGTCCACAGGTCAATTGTACATAGAAATTAACACTCCTAGATAACTACTATATCAACAAGGAAATCACAAGGGATATTGGAAAGTGCTTCAAAATGGAGGAAAATAAACACAACATGCCAAAACTTATGAGATGCAGCTAAACATATTAGAAGAAATACAGGCATTTATAGCTATTAATTAAAAAAGAAGAAAAGTCAAGTATCAATAACCTCGTTTTCTACCTTAAAAATAGAAATTAGCAAACTAAATCTAACAAAAAAAAAGAATAATAAAAATTAGAGAGGAAATAAATACTAGAAAAATAATGGAGAAAATCAATGAAACTTAAAAAAATGGCTCTCTGTATATATCAATAAAAACCAAGAACTTCCCTGGTGGTCCAGGGGTTAAGAATCCACCTCCTGATTTAGGGGACATGGGTTCAATCCCTGGTTGGGGAACTAAGATCCCACATGCTGCAGGGGAACTAAGCCTAGCCTACAGCTTCTGAGCCCACAACTCTGGAGCCCACATGCCACAGCGAAGATCCCCCATGCTGCAGCCAAGACCTGATGCCACCAAATAAATAAATAAATTTTTGTTTAATGGAAAACTTTTAGCTCAACACAGCAAGAAAAAAAGAAGACAAGAGACTAAAACCAGAACTTGAGGAGAGATCCTTATTACCAATGTCACAAAAATAAGAAGGATACCAGGGACTGTGATGACCAACTGCCTGCCAATAAATTAGACTGCCTAAATGAAATGGACAAATTCCTAGGAAAGAAAAAAGAAAAGAAACAGTGAAACTGACTCAAGAAGAGATAGAAAGTCTGAATAGATTTATATCAGATGGCTTTGCTGGTGAATTCAACCAAGTACTTAAAAGAAAAGCAACATCAATTCTCTACCAACTATTGCAAAATAATGGTAAAATACTGAATGCTTTCCCCTTAAAATCACAAACAAATGAAGATGCCCACACATGTCACTTCTATTAAATATACTGGAGGTTTAAGGTAGAGTATTAGGCCACAAAAATAGGAGGTAGGGGAAAGGATTTTTACTGAAAAATCAAAACACTCTTTTCATAGATGAAATAAAAGACCCAAATAAATAAATCCAAAGGAAGTAAATCCAAAGGAATCTACCAAAAAAAATTATTTGAGCTAATATATGTTTTTTAGGTTGCAGGTAAAAGATCAATAAACAAAAATTCATAGTCCTTCTATATCCTCACAATGATGAAACAAAAATTTTTATTATGAGAAAATATTCACATATAAAAAATAGAATACTGAACAATTATTTTTTTAATTTTATTTTTAAACTTTACATAATTGTATTAGTTTTGCCAAATATCAAAATGAATCCACCACAGGTATACATGTGCTCCCCATCCTGAACCCTCCTCCCTCCTCCCTCCCCATACCATCCCTCTGGGTCGTCCCAGTGCACTAGCCCCAAGCATCCAGTATCGTGCATCGAACCTGTACCCAAACTTACAAAATATGTTGAAAACAATTAAAGAACACCTAAATAAAAGGAAAGACGTCCCATGTAAATGGATTGAAAACTACAGCTTAATATTGTAAAGGTGGGGGTAACACCTGAAATCAACCTACAGATTTGATGAATTTCCTAACAAAATCCTGTTGTTGTTTTTTTCCATTTTTACACAAATTGTTAAGTACATCCTAAAATATACAAGGAAATCAAAGAGACCCAGAATAGCTAGAAACATCTTTAAAAAGAACCAAGTTAGAGGAATCACAGTTCTCAATTCAGAACTTTGTACCCCATTGGAATAATCAAAAGAGTGCAGTACTGGACAGACGCATATATAAATGGAATAGAATTAAAACTCAAGGTATAAATCCTTACATTTATGATCAACTGAAATTTAACAAGGATGTCAAGAAACTTCAATAGGGAAAATAGTACTTTTCAACATACCAATATGATGCTGTGATAACTGGATGTCCACATGCAAAGAAGGAAGTTGAACCTCTAATGCATGCCACTTACAAAACTAACTCAAAATGAATCAAAGATCTATATACAAGAGCTAAAATTCTAAAAATCTTAGAAAACATTGGGATAAAATTCTGTGACTTTGGTTTAGGCAATAGTTTTTTGATATGAGACTAAAATTTCAACCAAAAAAAAAAAAAGAAGAATTTTTAATTAATTAAAAAAAAAAAAGTCTGTGCTTCAAAGGACCCCATCAAGAAAGTGAAATAACCAACAAGTGAGAGAAAATATTGGTGAATTATGTATTCAAGAAGGAGTTAGTATTGAGAATGTATAAATAACAACAAAAAGATTAATAACCCAATTTTAACATGGGCAAAAAAAAAAATACTGAGTAGATATTTATCCAAAGAAGATACACAAATGACCAATGAGCATATGAAAAGATACTGGACATCATTAGTAATGCTGCTGCTGCTGCTGCTGCTAAATTGCTTCAGTCGTGTCTGACTCTGTGCGACCCCATGGACTGCAGGCCAACAGGCTCCTCCGTCCATGGGATTTTCCAGGCAAGAGTGCTGGAGTGGGCTGCCATTGCCTTCTTCATCAATAGTAATGAAAGAAACTCAAATCAAAACCACAATGATGTATTATTATATTCTCACCAGGATGGCTTTGATCAACAAGAAAGCAACAATAAATTTTAGCAACAATGTGGAGAAATTGAAACCCTCATACACTGCTAGTAGAAATGTAGAATGTAAAATGGAGTAGTCACTTGGAAAAACAATTTGGGAGTTCCTCAGGAGGTTAAACATAGTTACCATATGACCTAATCATTCCATTCTTAGGGTGGAAAGAACTGAAAACATACAACCACATAAAAATCTGTGCATGAATGTTCATAGCAACATTATTAATAACAGCCAAAAAAGTTGATAAAAAAATCCAAATGTTTATCAACTGTTAAATGGAGAAACAAAATGACATCTACCTATCAATATATAATGGGACAACAGACATAAAAGTGAGTGAAGTACTGATGCATGATACAACGTGAACAGTGAAAAAATGTTAAGTGAAAGAAGTCAGGTGCAAAGCCCACATTTTATATAATTTAAGTGTCCCAAATAGGCAAATTTATGATGACAGAAGGGCTTCCCTGGTGGCTCCGTGGTAAAGGATCATTCTGCAATGCAGGAGACATGGGTTCAATCCCTGGGTCAGGAGGATACCCTGGAGAAGGAAATGGCAACTCACTCCATATTCTTGCCTGGGAAATCACATGAACATAGGAGCCTGGTGGGCTACAGTCCATGTGGTCACCAAGAGTCAGACACAATTTAGTGATTAAACCACCAGCAACACCATGATGACAGAAAGCAGATTAGCAGTTTCCAGAGCCTGGAAGGAGGGTCAAATAGGTGGTAACTGCTTATGAGTATGAGGTTACCTCTCAGTGTGATGAAAATAATCTGGAATTAGACAGCTGTGGTGATGGTTGACTTAAATACACTGAAAACCTTGAAAATGTACATATATTTTATGGGGGTGAATTTTTCACCAGCTTGATAGACATGAGTTTGAGCAAACTCCAGGAGACAGTGAAGGACAAGGAAGCCTGGTGTGCTGCAATCCATGGGGTCACAAAGAATCAGACACTACTTAGCGACTGAACAACAATACCTTGATAAAGCAGCTTGCTCAGGCCAGCCCTCATAGCTCACTTGGTAAAGAATCTGCCTGCAATGCAGGAGACCCAGGTTTGATTCCTGGATCGGGAAGATCTGATGGAGTAGGGATACACTACCCACTCCAGTATTCTTGGGCTTCATTTGTGGCTCAGCTGGTAAAGAATCTGCCTGAAATGTGGGTGATCTGGGTTCAATCCTTGGGTTGGGAAGATGCCCTGGAGATGGAAATGGCAACCCACTCCAGTATTCTTGCCTGGAGAATTCGTGGACTGTATAGTCCATGGGGTCACAAAGAGTCAGACACGACTGAGCACCTATCACTTTCAGGCCAGCCTCTGTGTTAAGCTTATGTTAGCATGTTTTGAAATAGTTAATCCATAACTGAGGATGTAATAACCTGCTAACCAAACACAAGGTAAGTGCTTGTGAGGTATGGATACTTCTGTATAGCAATATGTGCTTCAAGCCTAATAAAATGGATTGCTATCAGCCAGGACAACAGTATTCCCTTTAGCCAGGTAATCCAGCACAGCTTCTCTGCCCTCCTTTCCGATCGAGGTACCTTTATTTTCTAATCATGGTAACAGAAAGCTCTCCAGTCTCACTTGTTCTTCTATGGCACAGCTTGTCCTGGTGAACCTGGGTGTCTTTTAGTCACTTAGTCGTGTCTGACTCTTTGTGACCCCATGGACTGTAGCCCGCTAGAGCCCTCTGTCCATGGGATTCTCTAGGCAAGAATACTGGAGTGGGTTGCCATTTCCTTCTCCAGGGGATCTTCCTGACCCAGGGATCGAACCCAGATCTCCTGCATTCCAGGCAGATTCTTTACCACTT
Organism: Bos mutus; assembly: GCF_027580195.1. Lineage (NCBI taxonomy): Eukaryota > Metazoa > Chordata > Mammalia > Artiodactyla > Bovidae > Bos > Bos mutus. The sequence continues at coordinate 36,424,563 of NC_091643.1, forward strand.
GAGCAATAGGGAAGGAAGTCCACAGGTGAACCTGGGAGTTATCTGATATTCAAGCGGAAAGTCTCATGTTCTCAGAACCCAAACGTGCACCAGAAACACATCATCTATTCTGTGCCCGATCTAAACTCCAGACCCACACAGACTGTGAGCTCCATATAATGATTATTTTACCACTCTATTTTGAGGTGACTAGTTAATTAGCATCAGCAGTGGGACGCTGTTGACTCACCTGCTCTCCTATCCCTTGACCCTGAGTTTGTGTTTGAAGACCCTGAGTATCTTTCCTGCCCCTGTGTTGCCTGCAACCTGTGTTCCCCTTGCTTTACATCTTTAATTAGAGCTCTCTGCTTATCTGATTATTGGTCCTCTTTCTCTCTGCTGCTCCATTTAAGTACTTCTACAGCCCGCAGCAGCAATGAATGAATATAATATTGTTCACCTCACGAATTTATCAAATTCAGTCAGATCTGTTCTGACCTTTTTGCAGCCAGTGGAAAATGAAATTCAACTCTTCACATCATGTAGAGACAGTGATTAAACTCTGCATCTGTGACACTGAAGGAAAAATATATATGGGTAACTCAATTTTAAAACAGAGTAATAATCATCTCTAAATCTCTAGAAATAATTTTTCTAACATTTGATTTTCTAGGTACTCACTACTGATGTCAAAGACATTGTTGTTGGTGGGGTTGTTATTTAGCTATGTCTGACTCTTTTGTGATTATATGGACTGTAGCCCACCAGGCTTCTCTGTTGATAGGATTTCCTAGGCAAGAATACTGGAGTGAGTTGCCATTTCCTTCTCCAGAAAATCTTCTCAACTCAGGGACTGAACCCACATCTCCTGCACTGCAAGCGGATCCTTTACTGCTGAGCCAACAGGGAAGCCCAATGTCAAAGACATATTTGTCCTTAATTTTAAAATAATTTTGAAAATAGCATTAGTCTAGGGGAAATTCATCTGCCTTTACAATAAAGGTATGGTTTACCTTTATATATAAAAGGGACTTTAAGCAAAGCACAAAGATGAATCTAATTTACTGCATGTTTTATATTATTATAGTTTGAAAGTACAAGAAAATAGCCATTTCTACATAAGACTTTGGGGAGAAAGTGCATGTATTAGATCTTTAAGCAAATGATCAGAAACATTTATATCTATAGCATGATTCTTCATCATTAAATTCAAGCAAAAAAGCAAAAACATATGAAATATTTATTTCTTAAAATTTTGAAGTGTCTTTTTTCTCCCAACCTGACACTCTGAGAAAAATGTTTTCTCCCAGTGTCAGAAACTCTTGTTTTGTTATAACTGTGTAGGTTCTTTGAACTTTTCATACTGTAGCTATCTTACATGAGAATTCACTTCAATATATTTCCAGCCTCATAGCAATTCTGCAATACCCAACATTTTACAATGCCTTCTGCCAAAATGCTACAGACATGAGACAGAAAACAAAGAAGAAAACAGATGAATAAAAGTATACACTTCAAATCTCCTTCATTGAAAACAGAAGGCTAGAAAATAATTGGCTATTTTTTTCATAAATAGATATTTTTGATCAGATGAAGTGAAACCTTTGTTGTTCATGACCCTATTATTATTTATATAGTCAAATAAGTTCCTGTTTTCAGAAACATGAAGCAAAAAATCAAAGCATTGTAACCTCCTGTGAAGATTTTGAAACAGCTGTATCTAAGTAAATATGCTATTACCTTCCAAGTGACTGAAGTTGAGTTTAGTCTTAACTTGGTACCAACGTTTTAAATCCTGGACAGGTTGTTTCAAAGATGAAGTGAGAATAAAACTTAAGTCTATGAAATACTTCTCAGTCTTTAAAATGGAACAAATACTCAATACAAGTTCATTAATTTATAATTGCTATCATTAAACCCAAAATGAGCAAATTGCTAGTTACTAAAATATTTACGAAATATAGGATATATAGGTCTTAAAGATTGCAATGTATTATCTTCATTTAAGGAAGCCTTTGTCAAACCCAAAGTTTGTCTATTTGCATTTGATATCATTTTAAATAGCAGAGTTGCTTGATAAAATTAATGTAGATAATCTGTTATTTTTATCACTTGCTGAAGAAAATATCTTTGTTCTTGATTCCAAGCAAAATCTCATTTATCTTTATAACTTGTATTTAATGTTTTATATTTTTACTTAGATACCTTTTCTTACATTGAGTCAGCCTTTAGATTTATTAAATCTTCCCCAAATTGATATCCTCAAGATTACATTTTTCTCTCTCTTTTTGGACTCTTTCTCTATCTCTTGCCACATGTAAGTCAATCTACCTCAAAGATTTGTTGATGTTCCTTGACAGATGAATGGATAAAGAAGCTGTGGTACATATACGTAATGGGATATTACTCCAGCATAAAAAGAAACACATTTGAGTCAGTTCTGATGAGGTAGATGAGCCTAGAGCCTATCATACAGAGTGAAATTAAGTTAGAAAGAGAAAGATAAACATCGTATGTATACATATATATATGCAATCTCGGAGAAGGCGATGGCACCCCACTCCCGTACTCTTGCCTGGAAAATCCCATGGACGGAGGAGCCTGTTAGGCTGCAATCCATGGGGTCGCTAAGAGTCAGACACGACTGAGCGACTTCACTTTCACTTTTCACTTTCATGCATTGGAGAAGGAAATGGCAACCCACTCCAGTGTTCTAGTCCTGGAGAATCCCAGGGACGGGGGAGCCTGGTGGGCTGCCGTCTATGGGGTCGCACAGAGTCGGACATGACTGAAGTGACTTAGCATAGCATATGCAATCTAGAATGATGGCACTAATGAACACATTTGCATGGCAGCAGTGGAGATGCAGATGTAGGGAACAGATTTGTGGACACAGTGGGGGATGCGGAGGGTGGGACAAATTAAGACAGCAGCATGGAAACATATATATTACCATATGTAAAATAGATAGCTACTGGGAATTTGCTGTTATGATGCAGGGAGCTCAAACCCAAGCCGGTGTTTTGTGACAATCTAGAGAGATGGGATGCGGTGGGAGGTGGGAGAGAGGTTCATGAAGGAGGGGAAATATGTATACCTATGCTGATTCATAATGATGTGTGGCAGAGACCAACACAATATTGTAAAGCAATTATCCTCCAATTAAAAATATTTTTAAAAAAAGATTTGTCTTTTTCTCTTTCAGAGAATGTGTCTGGTAGTCAAGGATAATCGGGTACATGTTTGTTTGCTCCATTCAATATTTTTAAGTACTCCACAACTCAGCAGTGGCCACAGGACTGGAAGAGGTCAGTTTTCATTCCAATCCCAAAGAAAAGCAATGCCAAAGAATGTTCAAACTAGTGTACAACTGCATTCATCTCACACGCTAGTAATGCTCAAAATTCTCCAGGCTAGGCTTCAACAGTACGTGAAACAAAAACTTCCAGATGTTCAAGCTGGATTTAGATAAGGCAAAGAAACCAGAGATCAAATTGCCAGTATCCAGTAAATCTTAGAAAAAGCAAGAGAATTCCAGAAAAAACATTCACTTCCACTTCACGGACCATGCTAAAGCCTTTGACTGTGTGGATCACAACAAACCATGGAAATTCTGAGAGATGGGAATACCACACAACCTTACCTGCCTCCTGAAGAAACGATCAAAAAACAACAGTTAGAACTGGTCACAGAACCATGGACTGGTTTTAAATTAGGAAAGGATTACATCAAAGCTGTATATTGTCACCCTGATTATTTAACTTATATGCAGAGTACAACATGTGAAATGTCAGGTTGGATGAAGCACAAGCAGGAATCAAGGTTGTCAATAACCTCAATATCAATAACTTCAGATATGCAGATAACACCACCCTTATGGCAGAAATTGAAGAGGAACTAAAGAGCCTCTTAATGAAAGTGAAAGAGGAGAGTGAAAAAGCTGGCTTAAAACATTCAAAAAAACGAAGATCATGGCATCTGGTACCCTCACTTCTTGGCAAATAGATGGGGAAACAATGAAAACAGTGACAGACTATTTTCTTGGGCTCCAAAATCACTGCAGATGGTGACTGCAGCCATGAAATTAAAAGACATTTGTTCCTTGGAAGGAAAGTTATGACCAAACTAAACAGCATATTAAAAGTCAGACATTACTTTGCTGACAAAGGTCTATATAGTCAAAGCTATGATTTTTCTAGTAGTCATGTATGGATGTGAAAGTTGGACCATATTGAATGCTGAGCACCAAAGAACTGATACTTAGGGTGCTGGAGAAGACACTTGAGAGTTCCTTGGACTGCAAGGAGATCAAACCAGTCAATCCTAAAGGAAATCAATCCTGAATATGCGGAAGCTCCAATACGTTGGTCACCTGATGTGAGGAGCTGACTCATTTGAAAAGACCCTGATGCTGGGAAAAATTGAAGGTGGGAGAAGAAGGGGATGGCAGGGGATAAGATGGTTGGATGGCATCACCGACTCAGTGGACATGAGTTTGAGCAGACTCTGGGAGATGGTATAGGATAAGCCTGGTGTGCTGCAATCCATGGGTTGCAAAAATTCGGACACGACTGAGTGACTAAACAACAAATTCCTTTTTCTTAAGTAGTATTTTCAAAGGTTCATCCCTACCATTATATTCTTTCCTCAGCTGTTTTAAATTTTTGTAGAGGAATATGTTTGCTATCACAGAACTTGGTAGCATCAGTTAAACTTTTTTCAAGAATAATTTCCTTGGGTCTTTTTCAGAAAAAAAAAAAATTACTGTTTACAATATGCACTAACTTGACATTTCCAAAATGGTGAAGTTTCTTTATTGTTTTCCTGTGGAATCATCCACACTACAACTAAGTTTTCAAGTACATTCTATCGTGTTCCAGTAGAATCAGCTAGTTCCATTTTCCATGTTTCATCACCTTTGAAATCTTCAAGCAATTTGACAAGTTTTTCTCTAAAGTACAACTGAGATCCCATTTGTAAAATATTGTAATTTGGCATTCTATAGCTTGGTCATGTTCTTTAAAAACTCCAACTAAAAAATTAGATTCTAAAGTTTGGGAGAGGGTGGGATGACTTCAGAGAGTAGTAGTAAAACCTATGCACCACCATATGTAAACAGACAGCCAATGGGAATTTTCTGTATGATTCAGGGAACCCAAAACTGATGCTATGTAACAACCTGGAGTGGTGAAATTGGGAAAGAAGTGGGCAGGTGGTTTGAGAGAGAGGGGACATATGTATACCTTTGGCTGATTTATGTTGATGTATGCCAGAAACCATCACAATATGGCAAAGTAATCATCCTCCAATTAAAAATAATTTTTTAAAAGATGCAATTTAAGTGACTTATCTCTAGATGATTTATGAAGCATTTCTAATTACTTCTAAATTTTTCTCCCTCAAAACTCATTTGCACCAGCAAGGTAGCTTCAGTGATGTCTCCAAATGATTTCTGTACTGCAAATAAAGCCAAACTCTGAAACCAAAAAAAAAAAAAAAAAACTCATTTGCACCAGCAAGGTAAACCCAGTGTTAGTATCATGGTCCACAGTCACAGCACAGTCCAACCACATGACTTCTTAAAATTCCAAATACAACTTTATCTAGGTAGAAAGCCATCTGAACTGCTCTTATCTCTAGGATCAAAGCAAGAAACACTTCTGATAAGAGTTATGTTTTTAAAAGTGAACTCCATAGTAGACAGATGAAAAGATTTCCAAAGACAATCTCTCCTGGACAAGGTACTGAACGGAGTGCTATGGGAGATGCCAGCTGCCACCACAGATCATCTTCCAGGTCTTCATCCAGGAAGCTTAGCAGGAGGATAAACATTCTCTGAACATTTTCTCAGGCAAGAACATAGTTGACTTTTTCCAGCAACATGGGCATAGTTTAAAAAATAAATCAAACAATAACATATTTCCATAAAAAAAGAAAATCAGAAGATTGCCAGTTTAAAAAAAGAATCTGTATTTGTCGATTTTATAATTTACTAGATTTGCCATTCTCAGTCTGAACTTTTCAGTGGGAAATAACACCTGGACTCTACATAACAGATGCAACATCAGCCCCCTAGCTGCAGTATTTTTAAACCATCTCATCCTTGTGCGTTCTGAGGTTTCTAGTTTCGTCTTTAGCATCTCTACAATTTTCTCTTGGTTTTGAGTCTACTTCTATAATTCTGTTGTCAACAATTGTATTTGAATTACTCTTGCCTTCAGGTGACACACTGCAGACTCTCTGCAAAACATGACAGCTGATATCCACGGCGCACCGCCAGCTTACAGCCCCCGACCCCTTTTCCGGAACAGACCTGTGTCTCCTCCCACCAGTCGGCCGCATGCTTACCTAGACTTGGTTGTGCTCTCTCCACACAACTTTGCTTGTGACAGGTGAAACAGGTTTTGAATTTATGTGATTCACCCAGGTATTTCTTAATCAAATGTCTGTTCTTGTGAAAAACTAAGTTGAACACATTTAAAAGCCCGTATATACGTGAAGATCACCCATCAGACCTCCGAGATAAAGCAAACATGGAAAGAATTGAAAGGACAAGTGCCTATACAGCAACAATAGGGGAATTCAATACTCCACTTGCAATAATGACTATGCAGCCAAACACGGAAATGGAGGCTTTGAATAATATTATAGCTCTTTAGGGGATTCCCTGGTGGCTCAGACGGTAAAGTGTCTGCCTGCAATGCGGGAGACCTGGGTTCAATCCCCGGGTCAGGAAGATCCCCTGGAGAAGGAAATGGCAACCCACTCCAGTACTCTTGCCTAGAAAATTCCATGGATGGAGGAGCCTGGTGGGCTACAGTCCATGGGGTCGCAAAGAGTCGGACATGACTGAGTGACTTCACTCACTCGCTTATTAGACTTCCCTGATGGCTCAAATGGTAAAGTGTCTGCCTACAATGTGGGAGATCTGGGATCGATCCCTGGGTTGGGAAGATCCTCTGGAGAAAGAAATGGCAACCCACTCCAGTACTCTTGCCTGGAAAATCCCATGGACAGAGGAACGTGGTAGGCTATAGTTCATGGGGCCGCAAACAGTCGGACACGACTGAGCGACTTCACATCACATCACATAGCTCATTAGAGCCACTAGACACATTGAGAACATTCTACCCAACAGTAGCCGAACACACACTTTCCTCAAGTGCACATGGAACACACTAAGGGACAGGACTCCTGTGCCATGAAATAAGTCTCAATCAATGTAAAGTTTACATCATAAAATTATTAGAAAAAGTCATTTCTAATCACAGTGGAATGACATTAGGAATCAGCAGCACAATTATGTGGAAATTAAACAACACCCTCTAAATTGATCAAAGAAGAATTTACAGGGAAAGAAACCCAAAGGTAGCAGAAAGTAGGAAATAATAAAGATTAGAGCAGCTGCTGCTGCTGCTAAGTCGCTTCAGTCGTGTCCGACTCTGTGCGACCCCAGAGACGGCAGCGCAGCAGGCTCCCCCGTCCCTGGGATTCTCCAGGCAAGAACACTGGAGTGGGTTGCCATTTCCTTCTCCAATGCATGAAAGTGAAAAGTGACAGTGAAGTCGTTCAGTCGTGTATGACTCCTAGCGACCCCATGGACTGCAGCCTACCAGGCTCCTCCATCCATGGGATTTTCCAGGCAAGAGTACTGGAGTGGGGTGCCATTGCCTTCTCCGATTAGAGCAGAGATAACAAAATAAGAGACTTGAAAGTCAATAGGGAGAAACAATGAAGGCAAGATTTGATTCTGTAGCCAATAAAACTGACTTTTAGCCAGATTGAACAACCTCAGCAACAAAATAGTTTCAAACAGAATCTGAAATTTAAAAAGATTACCAATGATTTTACAAAATGAAAAAGGATTATAAGAGAATGCTTTGATCAATTGTATGTCAAACAATTGAAAGCATGTCAAACAATCAAAAAATACCACTAATCATTAGCAAGATACAAATAAAAACCATCACTGAGACACCCTACCAACATTAGGATGACTGTTACTGAAAATGAAAGTAAAAAACAAAAAATAAGTAAAAATGGTGGGCTACAATGCAGAGAAAACCGAACCCATGAATGTAAAGTGTGCAAATGCTGTGGAAACCAGTATGGTAGTTCCACAAAGAACTGATGAAAACAGAATTATTTTATCCAGGAAGTCCATTTCTGGATCTATACCCAAAAGAAAACAGGAAGGCAAAGAGATATCTGTACAACCATGTTCATAGCAGAATTATTCACAATAGCCAAAAGATAGAAGCAAATCAAGTGTCCATGATCAGAACAATGTGGTAGACACATACAATGGAATATCATCCGGCCTTTAAAAGGAAATTCTGATACACACTACAGCAGGTACCTTAAAGACACTGTGCTAAGTAAATAAGTCAATCACAACAGAGTAGTTTATGATTATACCTATACTGCATATCCAAAGTGGTCCACTTCTCAGAGACAAACAGTAGAATGGTGGCTGCCAGGGGCTAGAAGGAGATAGGAATAGGAAGTTATCATTTAGTGTGGGAAGAAGAAAAAGTTCTGGAGATGGATGTGATGGCTGTACAACAATATCAATGCAATTTAATAACACTGAGCTCAACACTTAACGCTTATAATGGTAAATTTTATATTATGTATATTTTACCACAATAAAACAAAAAAGGAAAAAGCATTTATGCATATATATATATAAATATATAGAATGCACCACTTTCTTTTCATTTCTTTAGCATTTGCTTTTATTAAGCCCATATTCTTACCAAATTAATATTACATAAAAATTTAAAAAAGGCATGTTGGAATTAGAGACACCTCCAGGAAAATCTTAATATTGCTGATTACTTGTTCACCAGCTCTGAGGCATTTTCATTATCATAATAAATTATATCATTATATAATATCTATAATTCTATCACACAACTATAATTCTAACTAAATGAACACTTCCTAAGCAAGTAAAATACTCCAGGGGCTGTGCATAAGAAAAAGATATTTTACTTTACTGGCTTTGTCCCTTTTTAATTTTGGAAGGACTGTTTGCCTTCTTTATCTTTCGATGCTGGAAAAACTTCCTCTTAGAGAGTAAGCTTTCTCTAAACTTTTCCTCTCCTGTACCAACTTTATGAACCTTAGAAGTTTTTGCAAATATCATAACATCCTATTAAAAAAATCAGGAGAGGAGCCATCATACTAATTCTTATCTCATTCATTTTAAAAAGTCTCAGGATATTTATATTTATGGGACTCAAAACAGACACCCTGTTAAACTGTTTGAGAAAACATAAAGAGAGAAACACAAAAGCTTGAAGGCAAATAGTGAGAGAACTTCAAAACATGTATAATGTATTTTGATGAGGAGAATCAAAGGATCCCAGATTTAATCACATGCAGGACTTTAAAGTCTATTTGTAGCAGTCCATCATCTGGAGCCAAAGGCCAGAAAACTAATTCTTACTCATAAATGCAACTGAATTGAAGCTCATTTTGCGCAAGTGTCATCTGAGCTTCATGGAGCCATGGTGGTTTCAGCCCTTCCCTGATTTTCTTTGTTCTTAAAATTCTACCAGAATATAAAACAAATTTCGGAGCTTGTCAATTAGAAATTCTCTAATGCATTTTCGGAAAGGGAAGGACTTCTGACCTAAAGCAATCTCAATCAGTAAAATTACACTCAATAACCAGATTAGGCTGGTAAGGGAACATAGCACTGGTAAATGGAGTCCTCAAAAATATTCATAGAGCATGGATGGATGGACAGACAGATAGATGGATATTTTTCTCTAGAAATTAAAAAAGTTTGTTTTTGTTACAATATATAGAAAACTAAAAGAAAAAATATAATATATGTGCAAACAATAAAGGAACTCAAAATTAATCTGAAAATTCACAAAAATCAACAATGTGCAAGTTTCATTAATAAGAGAAAAAAGAACAAAATGAAATAATTATTTTGAGGTAATAATCTAATTTTTAGGTCAGGAGTCTAAATGCTGAAAAATAGTTCGTCACCAAACATGAAAGCAGACTAAACAAGGAATTTCTCATTGTTTTTTAGTGAAGAATACACTAGGTTGACAATGAAGAAAATAACATACAAACTGACATTGAACCTTTGGTTTGTTAGTTCATGGGCATTTCAAGGAACTGTTTCTGCTGTATTTTTTAAAACTGATACGTCTCATCTGCTTAAGCAATGCTTGACACATACTAGGCACCTAATAAGCATTTGTCCGTAAGTTTGTGTCTGGATATGGTCGTGACAGCACTTCAGTCAGAAACAAAATGGGTGACTTTTTGCTCATTGGTAACAGCACCCTTGTCAGTCCCTGAAAGCGGAAATCGTTGTTCATTGGGCTCCACATTGTTCTCATACTGTAATAATCGACTACAACATCAACCATAAGATGTCTTTGTGGAAAGAGATGCTAGCATCTTCCTGTTCTAAAGTATCTGAATTTCAGATTCTCTTCCAACTAGTTCTAGAAATAAATTCAGCTATAGAGTTCCCACTAGAACCTGGGAAGACCCAGAAGCCCCTGGGAAAGGGTGAATTTATGAGAGCTCCTTTCAGAAACTGCTGACATTCTATACATTTACCTAAGAGTTACAGACTCTCAGAGCTGAGAAGCATTTCTATCAGAAAAAGTTGTGATTATGCTTACTGATAACATTAATATTCCTTTCAGAAGATGTAATAAAAAATAAGCAGTTGATCATCATTATCTTATTAGTGTTTAGATAATAACTGTAGGTGATAAACCTTTGGGGAGGGACACTCTTTTTCCAATGCCCTTTTGTGTATTTGGCATTTTTTTGTTTATTTTCTACCTGGGAATCAATCATGTAATTTTTTTTTTTTTTACAAATATGCTACAAATAAGCCTAGCAACAAAGTTTTGTTGCAACTGAGTACAAGCCATGAAAGCAGTAAGGACACATTGAACTTAGCAGGTTATGGGACATGGTTTTTCTGCATTAATAACCACTTGTCGAGAACAAAAAGTGTGAAGAGTAGACTAGTGTAGCATGAAAACGATTCCAAAGCAAGGTTGTCTCCATGCCAGTACGTACCTTGCCCCAGGTGTAAGTGAGGGGTGCTTATACCACGCTGAGATAATCTCTACAGCCTTGTTTCCTGTTTTTGTGAGCCCTTGAAATCCAGAGTGATAGTACAAAATCTAATGGAAGGATATGTTACTTTGATTTTCACTTAAATGTCTATTTTTTTTATTTCTCATGTCCTTATTCTTCCGAAGCAAAGTTGCAGTAGTTAATTGCTGCTGCTGCTAAGTCTCTTTAGTAGAGTCTGACTCTGTGCAACCCCATAGACGGCAGCCCACCAGGCTCCCCCGTCCCTGGGATTCTCCAGGCAAGAACACTGGAGTGGGTTGCCATTTCCTTCTCCAATGCATGAAAGTGAAAAGTGAAAGTGAAGTCGTTCAGTTGTGTCTGACTCTTCGCGACCCCATGGACTGCAGCCCACCAGACTCCTCCGTCACATATCTATGATTCCCATTTACTTAATTCAATGGAATGAACAATACAATAATTTGTATATTCATACCTGTCACTAGATCTATTTCTCATTTTTTTAAAAACAGATATTTGATGTTATGCTGCTGGCGTGCAATTTTCTATATATACTGAATATTATTGTTTTGACTTCAGTTGCCTTGTTTTATGCATTAGATCTTCTATATCCATAATAAGACTAAAATAAAGAAATAACTCTTTCTGAATGAAGAATGAGTGAGATATAGCCAATACCCCTTGAGAAAAGGACATGATTTAAAATGGCAAAATAACTTTTATTCTCATATTGATGGACTTTGGTAAGCATCCTTGCCCAGGGCTGGGAAACTTCAGGACAGTATATTGCTTTTTTTTTTTTTAATTATGAATGTCAAATTAACTTCTGTCCTATGGTACATGGTGGACTGCCTACATTGTCCCAAAGCCTTCTTTTAAGATTGCTTCAGGCCTCAAACTCTAGTTAATGGCACTTTGTAGAACAGCAGCTCCAGGCTCTAATAGGGTTGATAATTTTGCCTGAGCAAGAATTCACAGGGTGGCAGATCATGAGGATATAGGGTTTTTGAAATGCCTCAAAAGCTGTGGCACTGTGAAACCCCACAATAGGAAGAATGCTGGTCTGAGACATTTCATTTGATTAGAAAGAAAAGATTAGCTTAGAAAATACGGTTTGGGGCTACTTACATGAAACATATTTACAAAATTTTTTTCAATAAAATAAGCAAAAATGTCTAAATAGTCTCAATAGAAGTTAAATGTTTCTCCCTAAGAGAAATAAAAATTATCAGTTTGGACCACAGATAAGGAAGAAAGGGAAAGATCAAAGTTTTAGAGATATATATCATCAAGGAGAAGCCTTCAGAAGGTTTCTTCTACCCTCAGCCTTAATAGAAGCACAAAGTGAGTTTTCATAAAGAATTAAATCAAGTGACCTTACTAGGCAACTCTCTTTGTCTGGGTCCAGGGCATAAAAACATAATTGAAATAGTCTAATATAACTCTTCCATGTATTAATGAAGAAATGAGGTCAGTAACTATTGCCTATGGGCCAAATCAAGCCCTCTCTTTTTCACAAATAAAGTTTTATTAGAACACAGTCATGCTCATTAACATGCATGTTATCTAGTCTATGGCAACACAATTAAATAGTCACAGTGGAGGTTATACATAAGGCCTACAAGCCTAAAATATGCATGATCTAATACTTTATAGAAAAAAGCATTGATCTCTGAGCTCAAAGCTTAGGAAAATGTTCTTGACAAGAGTGAGTCTGGAAATTTCTTAAGTGTTCTTGAGGAATAGAAAACTAAGATGTACTGAATAATGATGCTAAATCGTGGGATATATTTATTTCATGTGTGCTTTAAAAAAGTCTATGAGATAGGTGTCATCCATACAATAGGTACAAATGCAAATACAATAGATACAAATACACAAACTGAGGGTCAGCTTCTACACAGTGGTGCCTTGTCTGGGTCCCTTCACACTGCTGTGGGGGTTGTACATTACTGTATCGCATTTTTGGAAGTGTCATTGGTCTACAGACATGATGCATTTATATATTTATGACAACAAGTATCTGATAGATAGCACTAGTACGTATGTTACAACAAAACCCGCATTACAATTGCAATGAGATCGGACATGCTTATTTTGAACTCACATGGAGATGCCAACTGGGCTATTGATAATGATTCATAACGTAGTATTATATCAATACCAAACTGAAATAACACATTAGCATATTAGGTTGGGATGAGAAACCAGGTAAACAAAACATGAATGAAGATGTGAATTAGCAGCAAGCATGGTATGTGTTTTGGGTTTCCACCCCACCCCCACAGTGAAATGGCATCAGAGCATTAAATTATAAATGAACATTGGGAGAATGAAAAGACAGCCTCATATTTTGCCACATAAAGTTGTTACCTATTCTTTATGGAGGCTGCATTTGTGTATACCCTGATTCTTGTGGTGCTATTAAAATGTAAATTTTGTAGCAACATTAATAACTGAGAATTTCTGTGAAATACATGCATCTCACATAGAGATGATATCTTTTTGATGTTAAAGGAATATGCCTTCCTTACATTTTAATATTTATATTATTTGACTCAGCTTTAAACATAATATATAGACCAAATATCTCCAGTAAAGAAAATTCTTTGGAAAGGGTATCTATACTTTCAAACTAAGGCCAATCTTGTCATTTGGTTCACTTTTAAAATCATTACATTTTACTACTGTTAGCATTTTCACAAATTCTAATAAAAAAAATCTGGACCGTTTATATTAGTCTAATTCTAATATACACTTACATTTACATGGGTATTACTAAAATGATTTCTAACTGAATATTTAACTTTACATTTTTGGAATATTTTTTCTTCAGTAAATTTAAAAGTACTGTTGTAGTGATAAATGGGCTTCCTGGGGGCTCAGACAGTATCTGCCTGCAATTCAGGAGAACTGGGTTTGATCTCTGGGAGAAGGGAATGGCTACCCACTCCAGTACTCGTGCCTGGAGAATTCCATGGACAGAGGAGCCTGGTAGACTACAGTCCATGGGCTTGCAAAGAATCAGACACAGCTGAGTGATTAACACTTTCACTTCACTTTTCATAGTGATAAAACATTTACTAAGTGTAAGAATACTTGTGATATATTTCAGAAATAGGTACAAAATAGCACAAAGGAAGAAGAGTTTATTTAAACTGGAGAATTTCACAGTGGGGTTGATATCTCAACTGAGTTTTAGAAAATAGGTAGGATTTAGACTGATAGAGTGGGAAAAAAGCAAATGTATCTCAGGCAGAAAGCTGTTGAGAAGATAACTAGATAGAAATTCCCAGTACGAATGAGGGAAGATGAGTCTTAGAGAAATCAGCCCAAGGATGAACATTTGGGACCCATTTCTGTGAAGAAATCAAAACCAACTTGTGTGTGTAAGATCACGAAGGGTGAGGGTATTGAAAAGAAGAAACAAAGAAATGCAGAATATTTGGGTGATATCCATATTAGAGAGCAAGAAACAGTTGAAAGACAGCATGTGAAGAAGTAGAAGTATGAAACATGTTGTCAGAGAAGACTCCAGAATTTCAGAGCGGTATGGGCAACACCACATGCTGCAGAGAAGCAAAAGTGAAGGCGGGATGTGAGAGGGTGATGGAATCTGTCAACTGCAAAGTTAGAAACCACATCATTAGAGAAGCAATTTCAACAGAAGGCCAGTTCACAGAGAGATGCAGGTCCCGTCTCTCGAGGATCGAGGGCGGAGGCAGCACAGCCACACACACCTGTCCCTCGATGGTTTGTAGCACGCTCAGAAACCAGGGTCTAGGAAAACGTAAAAGTTCTTAAAATCATCGTTTAGTGTATGTGTATGTGTGTATTTGTGCTTAATCTGGGGATAGGTGAAATCTGATCATACTTCAGTTACTTAAAATGAAAGATATGAGACTGAAGACAGTTGATTGTTAGAACATAATGAAGAATATACTTGCTTAGTTTGAATGTATAGGAAAAAGCAGATAAACCAAAAAGAAGAGCATACTGGTCAAATGTAAAGGAAATGGAAGGGTTCTTTGAAACAGGCCTGCTGCCTGGAAGGAATAAATTGAGTGCCATATACACAGTTGTGTGTGTGTGTGTGTGTGTGTGTGCGCGTGCGTGCTCAGTTGTGTTCGACTCTTTGCGACCCCATGGACTACAGTGTAGACCACTATGCTCCTCTGTCCATGGAGCTTTCCAGGCAAGAACACTGGAGAGGGTAGCCATTTCCTTTCCAAGGGATCTTCTGGGCCCAGGGTCAAACTCACGTCTCTTGTGTCTCCTGCATTGGCAGGCAGGTTCTTTACCACTGCACCACCTACAGATAACTGAGAATCACAGGATTCGTTTCCAAGATTATCTACAGGACCTAGAATATCTTGGTATATAAGCTGGTTCTTTTGTTCTGTTTAAGGAATTCAGCAAGATTTTATGTATAAATATTTAGGTTAAGAAGACATTTGAGACCTATTAAGAAGCTATTTTAAATTATCTTTCAAAGACATGAAACTTTACCCAGAGTGAGCATCTTTTAAAAATTTCAGAATTGAAAAAAAAACCAACCACTTCACCCAAAATTAAGTTTAAAAAAAATCTCTCTGAGAGTGAACCAGAAAAGGGGAAATTATCTTTGAACACAAATCAATTTTTCAAAGAAAAAATATTAATAGTAAATTGGACACTCACAGGCCCAGCCACTTCTGAAGTGTTTCACTGGAGTAAGGAAGACTCCTGTCACTAGAAGCGTACTTCTCACCTCAATCTCCACAAACTCCCATTTTTATCTGGAACTGTGTATTCTGTACCATTTTAACCTAAACAACCTTGTCCCTTAGGACAAATAAGCATTATCAAATTTCTTGGCTTACTTACTTTTGAAAATGAGGTCACTTTAATTCTAGGTCAAGGAAAATACAGACTTTCAATCTATAAAGGAAGAGCTCCAGGACTTTTGTATGAGACCACACATTCATTCTCAATTGTATTATTCCGCCTTTGTAGTACTTTTAACAACAATCATTCAGCTTCAGAATCCTTGCTTCTAAACAGATCTCATTTCAAGGCAGTTCACTCCAGTTTAGGAAGTTGCAATTAGGCAGAAAGTCCCCCAAGGCATCAGAGGCAGGAAGGAACAGGGAAGCTGAGGAGGGCCCCCTCTGGGGAGAAAGATCTGAGAGTCCACGGGCTGTCTAGGTTCTTTTAACCCTGAGGCCTTCATTGGCCAGCACCCTGCCGAGTCTGAGCTCTATACTGAAATGCGGAGCCTCTGCCCAAGTCTGCTTGATTCTGATGGCTCTCAATAGGTGTGTGCTCACAGATATCTCAGCTACTAGGGGCTTTCCCCTTATCCATCATATATATTTATTTATTTATTTTAATATAAGTTTATTATCATATATATTTAAATCAACAGTTTTTTAGCTTACTTCTTTCTGCCTCGCATCTGGCAAGAATATCCCTTGAGCAAATAGAAGAGGGAAAGAGATCTGGAATATTTTCACACTGTTTAATGATTCAAAGGGAAATTGCCTTCCTTTATCCATGCCACTACCTTTCAAAAGGCAAACAAACAAAGGAGGCAAGAATATACAATGGAGAAAAGACAATCTCTTTAACAAGTGGTGCTGGGAAAACTGGTCAACCACTTGCAAAAGAATGAAACTAGAACACTTTCTAACACCATACACAAAAATAAACTCAAAATGGATTAAAGATATAAACATAAGACCAGAAACTATAAAACTCTTAGAGGAGAACATAGGCAAAACACTCTCCTACTTACATCACAGCAGGATCCTCTATGACCCACCTCCCAGAATGTTGGAAATAAAAGCAAAAATAACAAATGTGATCTAGCTTTGGCACAACAAAAGAAACTATAAGCAAGGTGAAAAGACAGCCTTCAGAATGGGAGAAAATAATAGCAAATGAAGCAACTGACAAACAACTAATCTCAAAAATATACAAGCAACTCCTACAGCTCAACTCCAGAAAAATAAATGACCCAATCAAAAAATGGGCCAAAGAACTAAATAGACATTTCTCCAAAGAAGACATACAGATGGCTAACAAACACATGAAAAGATGCTCAACATCACTCATTATCAGAGAAATGCAAATCAAAACCACAGTGAGGTACCATTTCACGCCAGTCAGAATGGCTGCGATCCAAAAGTCTACAAGCAATAAATGCTGGAGAGGGTGTGGAGAAAAGGGAATTCTCTTACACTGTTGGTGGGAATGCAAACTAGTACAGCCACTATGGAGAACAGTGTGGAGATTCCTCAAAAAACTGGAAATAGAACTGCCATATGACCTGGCAATCCCACTGCTGGGCATACACACCGAGGAAACCAGAATTGAAAGAGACACATGTACCCCAATGTTCATGGCAGCACTGTTTATAATAGCCAGGACATGGAAGCAACCTAGATGTCCATCAGCAGACGAATGGATAAGAAAGCTGTGGTACATATACACAATGGAAAAAGAATACATTTGAATCAGTTCTAATGAGGTGGATGAAACCGGAGCCTATTATACAGAGTGAAGTAAGCCAGAAAGAAAAACACCAATATAGTATACTAACACATATATATGGAATTTAGAAAGATGATAACAACCCTGTATGTGAGACAGCAAAAGAGACACAGATGTATAGAACAGTCTTTTAGACTCTATGGGAGAGGGAGGGGGGGATGATTTGGGAGAGTGGCATTAAAACATGTATAATATCATATAAGAAACGAATTGCCAGTCCAGGTTCGATGCAGGATACAGGAACCTTGGGGCTGGTGCACTGGGATGACCCAGAGGGATGGTATGGGGAGGGAGGTGGGAGGCGGGTTCAGGATGGGGAACACATATACACCTGTGGCGGATGCATGTTGATGTATGGAAAAACCAATACAATATGGTAAAGTAAAAAAATAATAATAATAATAAATTTTTTTTTAAAAAGGTAAATAAACTGCATGCAAATGTAGGTCAGCTCTAGCACATGGATACCCTCTTCCATCCTCTCACAGAGGATGAGATGGTTAGCTAGCACCATTGACTCAATGGACACGAGTTTGAGCAAACTCCAGGAGACAGTGAAGGACTGGGAAGCCTGGTGTGCTTCATTCCATGGGTCGCAAAAAGTCAGACATGACTGAGCCACTGAACAACAATAATCCTCTTCCATTTGGGAACAGGATGCAGAAGAGCCTGTCAGGCTACATTCTATGGGGCTGAGAGAGCCAGACACCACTAGTGACTAAGCCAGCAATGGAGTGTCTGAACAGCAGTCTCACAGTTGCATATGGTGATCTAAGACACATCTCAGTTTCGCCCTTTAACGATCCTTTTAGGAAGATGAATTAACTTGAAATTCACAGTTAACTGTTTCAGCCACATGGAGGAGGGGGTGGGAAGTGCATTGATAGACTCGGGGGAAGTGCAAAAAGGAGGGAAAAGAAGGGACCGAGTTCCTCCAATCTTCCAGGCATAAACAGCAGAGGAAAATTAGCTAAATCTCATAGCCAGTTCAAATTTGGAGTACAGTAGAATTGCATCTTATATACTCTGTCTTTATGATTCATCAGGGCCTGTGAATTATCAGAGCGCATGGTACATTTGCGCCCATTGCATAGAACGTGGAGCATAATTTTATCATTTAAAATTGCATAAATTTATAGCTGTATCCCTTACTTTATGACATATTTTCAGTCATGTCTATGATTTATTTGCTGCTTGGTCTACCATATAATGTCAAATTGCAACATTGCTCCCGTGAGGGAACATAAAACCTTTATAACAGTCTGTTTTACACTCAGGTTTCAAAGAGTACGTTGTGGTGACAAGTTGGAACTTGCCACAGCAGTTTTATGAACTCTCCTTGGCATTAGATTTATGGCTAAAGAATAAAATGCCCCTTGTGAATATTTAGCAGTTTATGCAAACCAAATTTTAAAATGTTGAGAGACATACTGTGTTTTAAACTTAACCTTCAAATCCTTGTTTTAGGACCTCTCTGTTCTCCTGACCTGAAGTTAATTAGTTTCCTAAAGATGTTATGTGTCTTATTCATTTGACACCTAAATGTAACCTGCCTTGTATTGCTATTGTACTTGCTGAGCCTTTCTTTAGAATGCCATCAGTGCAGTATTATTTACATAGGAAGACTACAGGTAGTTAGAATGAATTAAAGAACATTCATTATATTGCTTTTAGAAAAGGCAATTTACCTCCTCCCCACACAAACACACAAGAATTATGACTTCTTAAAAAAAAATGGTGACGTAACCCTCAATTTGTTCTGATTTCATAACATTTGCAGACTCACAAAACAAACTAAAATCACTTAGCAAAATAATGAACTTGACATCTGAAGCAAAAGTTTAAAAATATTAATTACAATGATCACTATAATAGGACATGGCTTTAAATATTTTAGAGACATTTATTATTGTAAGTCTTACTTATTTTTATATGGAAAATTAAGGTATTTAGAAGACTTCAGGCACAAAAACATGCTAAATTACTTATTAAATTACTAAAGTACTGTTATGCAAATATTTATATTTAAGACATACATACATCCTCTCATAACATTAAGGTATAATTCCAACCATAAAGAAGTTTTGCCAGCAAATGTCTAAGAAAGAAAGTGAAGTCGCTCAGTTGTGTCTGACTCTTTGCAACCCCCCAGGAGCCCTGGTACAGGCTCCTCTGTCCATGGGATTTTCTAAGCAAGAGTATTGTAGACAGACGCTTTACCATCTGAGCCACAAGGGAAGTAGATGCAAATGTCTAAAGGTCTTCCCTAATTTTATATATAAATAAAGATTTTTTAAAAAGGCCAAAGTTAGTAGAAGGAAAGAAATAATAAATATCAGAGTGGAAATAAATGAAATAGAGATTAAAAAAATAAAAAGATCAAGAAAAGTAAGAGATGGTTCTCTGAGAAGGTAAATAAAATTGGCAAAGTTTTAGCCAGACTCAAGAGAAAAAGAACAGGACAAATTAAATACAATTAGAAATGAAAGAGAGGAGATTCAATCCACACCATAGAAATACAAAGGATCATAAGAGATTACTACACACAATTTTGTGCCAGCAAATTGGACAAGCTAGAAGAAAAAGATTAAAAAGCAGAGACATTGCTTTGCCTACAAAGGTCCATATAGTTAAAGCTATGGGTTTTCCAGTAGTCATGTATGAATGTGAGAGTTGGACCATAAAGAAGGCTGAACAACAAAGAACTGATGCTTTTGAATTGTGGTGCTGGAGAAGACTCTTGAGAGTCCCTTGGACTGCAAGATCAAACCAGTCACTCCTAAAGGAAATCAGTTCTGAATATTCATTGGAAGGACTGATGCTGAAGCTGAAGCTCTAATATTTTGGCCACCTGATAAGAAGAGACAACTCATTAGAAAAGATCTTGATGCTGGGAAAGATTGAAGCCAGGAGGAGAAGGGGACAATAGAGGATGAGATGGTTGGATGGCATCACCAACTCAATGGACATGATTTTGAGCAAGCCCCAGGAGATGGAAAGGGAAGCCTGGCATGCTGCAGTCCATGGGTAGCAAAGAGCTGGACATGACAGAGTGACTGAAAAACAACAAAGAAGAAACAGATAAATTCCTAATAAAATACAATCTTCCAAGGCTGAATCAGGAAGAGACAGAAATTCTGAACAGACTGATCACTAGTGATGAAATTGATTTGGTAATAAAAAAAAAAAAAAACTCCCAATAAACAAAAGTCCAGCTTCATAGGAGAATTCTACCAAATATTTGAAGACTCACACCTGTTCTTCTCAAACCATTTCAAATAAGAGGAAGAAACACATCAAAGCTCATTCTACAAAACCATCATTACCCTGATTATAAAATTGGACAAAGATATCAAAAAAAAGAAAGCCACAGGCCACTAACTCTGATCAACACAGATGCAAAAATTCTCAAAGTATTAAAAAGCCAAATTCAACAATATGCTAAAATGATCATAAACCATGATCAAATGAGGTTTATTTCAACAATGCAACAATGATTCAACATCCATAAATCAGTCCATGTGACACATCACATTAACAGAACAAAGGTTAGGAATCATATCATATCAATACATGCTGAAACAAAATTAGCATTAGACAAAATCCAACATCAATTTGTGGCAAAAGTTCTCAGCTAGGTGGGTTTAGAGGAAACATACCTTAACATAATTAAGGTGGACTATGCCAAAGCCTTTGACTGTGTGGATCACAATAAAATGTGGAAAATTCTGAAAGAGATGGGAATACCAGACCACCTGAGCTGCCTCTTGAGAAACCTGGATGCAGGTCAGGAAGCAACAGTTAGAACTGGACATGTAACAACAGACTGGTTCCAAATAGGAAAAGGAGTACGTCAAGGCTGTATATTGTAACCCTGCTTATTTAACTTATATGCAGAGTACATCATGAGAAACGCTGGGCTGGAGGAAGCACAGGCTGGAATCAAGATTGTGGGGAGAAATATCAATAACCTCAGATATGCATATGACACCACCTCTATGGCAGAAAGTGAAAAAGAACTAAAGAGCCTCTTGATGAAGGTGAAAGAGGAGAGTGAAAAAGTTGGCTTAAAGCTCAACATTCAGAAAATGAAGATCATGGCATCCTGTCCCATCACTTCATGGCAAATAGATGGGAAAACAGTGGCTGACTTTATTTTTCTAGGCTCCAAAATCACTGCAGATGGTGATTGCAGCCATGAAATTAAAAGATGCTCACTCCTTGGAAGGAAAATTATGACCAACCTAGCTAAGTTGCTTCAGTCGTGTCTAACTCTGTGTGACCCCATAGATGGCAGCCCACCAGGCTCCCCCATCCCTGGGATCCTCCAGGCAAGAATACTGGAGTGGGTTGCCATTTCCTTCTCCAATGCATGAAAGTGAAAAGTGAAACTGAAGTTGCTCAGTCGTGTCTGACTCCTAGCGACACCATTGACTGCAGCCTACCAGGCTCCCTGTCCATGGGATTTTCCAGGCAAGAGTACTGGAGTGGGTTGCCATTGCCTTCTTAGATGACCAACCTAGACAGTATATTAAAAAGCAGAGACATTACTTTGCCAACAAAGGTCCGTCTAGTCAAGGCTATGGTTTTATATCATGTACAGATGTGAAAGTTGAACTATAAAGAAATCTGAGCACCGAAAAATTGACGCTTTTGAACTGTGGTGTTGTAGAAGAATCTTGAGAGTTCCTTGGACTGCAAGGAGATCCAACCAGTCCATCCTAAAGGAGATCAGTCCTGGGTATTCATTGGAAGGACTGATGCTGAAGCTGAAATTCCAATACTTTGGCCACCTGATGCAAAGAGCTGACTCATTTGAAAAGACCCTGATGCTTGGAAAGATTGAGAGCAGGAGGAGAAGGGGACGACAGAGGATGAGATGGTTGAATGGCATCACCGACTCAATGGACATGGGTTTGGGTGAACTCCGGGAGTTGGTGATGGACAGGGAGGCCTGGTGTGCTGTGGTTCATGGGGTCGCAAAGAGTCGGACACAACTGAGTGACTGAACTGAACCGAACTGAGACAGATCCACAGCAAACATGATACTCTATGATGAAAATTTTAAATCTTTTCCTATAAGATCAGAAATAAGAGAAGGATGCCCATTATCACCACTTTTATTGAACATAGCACTGGAAATTCTAATCACACATTCATGCAAGATTAAAAGCATCCAAAATGGAAAAGAAGTAAAATTGTCAACTATTAGCAGATGACATGATATTACATACATAAAGAAAACCCTAAAGATGCCACCAAAAACTATCAGAACTAATCAATGAAACTCAGTAAACCTGCAAGATACAAAATCAATATACACAAATCTGTTGCATTTCTATACATTAATAACAAACTATAAGAGAAATTAAGAAAGCAATTCTATTTTCATCTAAAAAAATAAAGTATCTAGGAACACATTTAACCTAGGAGATAAAAGACATATTTATACATCAGTGTATAAGACACTCTTGAAGACATTGAACATGACACAAAGAAATGGAAAGATATATCAGGCTCATGGACTGGAAGAAATAATGTTATTAAAATATCCATACTCCTCAGAGCAACCTAGATTCAATGCAATCCCTATCAAATTATCAAGGGTATTTTTGGCAGAACTGGAGCAAAGAATCATAAAATTTGTATGGAACCAAAAATCACCCCAAAAAGCTGAAGCTTCTTTGAGGCTGGGATGTATAATGACATGGATCTACCATTAGAGGGTTATGTACATGTTTCACTGCTTTAGAAATCCTTCATGCTTAATCTACTCACCCCTCCCTCCACAGCCTTGCTTTTACTGCACCCACCAATTTAGATAAGTTGTGTTTACATTCAGCTCAAAATATTTTCAAATATCTCCTGTGATTTCCTCTTTGACCTATGGATAATTTAGAAATATGTTGTTTGAGTTTTGCATGTTGGAATTTTCCAGTTATGTTTCTTTGATTGATTTCTAGCTGAAGTCTATTGAGATCTGAGAGCAGACATTTTATAATTTTTGTTCTTTTTCACTTGTGAAGATGTGTTTTATGGCCAAGAATGTGGCCTATCTTAGTGAATACTGCATGTGACTTTGAAATTAAAATATGTATCCTGTTGGATGAAGTAGCATATAGATGCCACTTATATCCAGTTGATTGGTGGTGGTATTGAGTTCAGCTATGCCCTTACTGGTTTTCTACTTTCTGGATCTGTCCATTTCTGAAAGAGGGTAATGAAATCTTCAATTTTAACAGTAGATTAATCTCTTACCCCTTACATTTCTATCAGTGTTTGCTTCTTGTAGCTTGAGGCTCTATCATTAGGCACATACACATTATGAATTGCTACCTTTTGTTGGAGAACTGACCTTTTCATCATTATGTAATATGCTCTTTTTATCCTTTACTTTTAAGTCTGATTTTTCTTAATATAGCTATTCTTGCTTATTTTCTGATTAGTGTTAGCATGGAATATTTTTCTCCATCAATTTACCTTTAGTCAAAAGTGTCTTTATATTTAAAGTAGGTTTTTTAGAGTCAACATAGACTTGGGTCATGTTTTCTGATCCAATCAGACAACCTGTCTTTTAACTGGTACATTTAGACCATTGATGTTCAAAATGATTACCAGTATGGTTGGACTGCAAGGAGATCCAACCAGTCCATTCTGAAGGAGATCAGCCTTGGGATTTCTTTGGAAGGAATGATGCTAAAGCTGAAACTCTAGTACTTTGGCCACCTCATGGGAAGAGTTGACTCATTGGAAAAGACTCTGATGCTGGGAGGGATTGGGAGCAGGAGGAGAAGGGGACAACAGAGGATGAGATGGCTGGATGGCATCACTGACTCGATGGACGTGAGTCTCAGTGAACTCTGGGAGTTGGTGATGGACAGGGAGGCCTGGCGTGTTGCAATTCATGGGGTCGCAAGGAGTCGGACACGACTGAGCAACTGATCTGATTTGATCTGATCTGATGGTTGGGTTAATATTGACTATTTTTGTTACTACTTTCTATTCATTGTGCTTGTTTTTTATTCCAATTTTCATCTCCCACTCTTTTTCTGTCTTGTATGCTTTAATTAACATTTATATGATCATTTTTTTTCTTTCTTTGGCATGAACACATAGAGATGAAAGGGGCCTGTAGATACAGAAGGAGGTCCATGTGCCCACTTGTAAGTCAAGGAGAGAGGCCTCGGAAGAAACCAAACCTGCTGACACCTGATGTTAGACTTCTAGTCTCCACAACTGTGAGAAAATAAATTTCTGTTGTTTAAGCTCCCAGTCTGTAGTACTCTGTTACATCAGCCATAAAAATTAGCAGAGTAGGTATACCATAGGAAGAAGATAGTTGGAGGATTCACTCTAAGCAGTGACATACACTTAAATGCTCTTAAAAACGAGGGAAGAGCAAAGATATTCTCAAAGACTCAGGGAGTCGGTAAATAAGAAACAAATATATATTTAAAAACTAAAGTATATGCTTCTGGCAGAAAGAAAATTATTCCATGTGGAAATATGTAAATGCAAGAAGCAGTGAAATAACCTGAAAATGGTAGCAATTATGGATAAAACTGAAACTTACTCTGCTAAACAACAATTGCAAGTTCCTATAAAGTCCAACAGTATGTACCTCAATAGACATATTCATGATAATGCAGAAGTTGAGAAAGGCATAAATAGAGCTTAATGGTTTGAAGGTACTACTGGTATTGTGGGAAGTGGTAAAAACAGTAATTTACTTTAGATTCAATACATTAAAATCATGTTGTAATCTTTATGGTAGGTGGTAAAAGGACAGTAAAAGGATGAATAAATAGATAGTAGACTGAAAAATGAAATACTAAAACATATTCACAGTTAATCAAATGAAGGCAACAAGTGATGGGTCAAAGAGGAAAGATAAAGTAAAATGAGTGGTATCAGTTATATCAACAAATGGAAATGAATTTAATATGCCAAATAAAGCACAAAGAGCATCAGCATCGGGAAAAAATAAAAAACATTTTGTTGCTAAAAAAAAAAGGAAAAAAAAAAAGGACTCTAAAGGGGAAAGTAAAGAGCTAGAAAGAGGAATTCCAAGAAACTATTAACAAAAGTAAAATGGATCTATCTAGACTAATAATCATAAATTCAAATTTAAGCAAAAAAAGAGTCATTACTAGAGAAAAAGAAACATTTCACAAGGTAAACAGGTACAGCTGAATGTACTGATGACCTCAGCTGGGCACCTCTCCCTGTATCCATGGCTTCTGAAATTAACTGAACTACATAGAGTGTATTTCTTACTCCTCTACTTTGTGCCTCTTGATGCTACTTGTTTTGGTGAAAAAAAAAAAAAAAAGATGGCCAGACAGACTGACTGACATCAAGGAGGGGCTTGAAGAAGTACCTTTGTGTTACAATTTTCTCTCACTTCTCTGCAGTAATCATGAGAATATGTCTAAGATATCCTTTTTTAAGGATATTAGAGACAAATACATGGGAGAGATGGGTTAATCCAATCAAGCCTGTCATAGAAAAGTCAATAGACAACTTCCAGAAATGGGGAAATGTGAAGGAACAGAAAGGAAAAAAAAACCTACAGAGTCAATGAGCCAACCTTCCTCTGATTGGAATCAGAAGTTAATCTGAAAAAGAGCAGCATATCCACTCAGTCAATTAGTTGACACGTAGGAAATAATACATTTTTTAAGCACATTATGTTTGGAGATGATTTGTTATCCATCATTATTGTATAAAACAGATAATATTCAAGACAAGTTCACTCATGTGGCTCTCATAGAAGGTTTGCTGGAAGGTTGGGATTGACTGCTAACAGTCAAACAGTCCTCCCTAGCTTGATGGTCTGAGGGTGGTCAGACTATATATTTATATGGTGACTCAGAGCTGGGTTGGGAAGATCCCCTGTAGAAGGAAATGGCAACCCACTCCAGTACTCTTGCCTGGAGAATTCCATGGACAGAAGAGCCTGGTGGGCTACAGTCCATGGGGTCACAAAAAGTCAGACACAATGGACTGACGAACACTTCCTTTCAGAGCTCCAAATGAGAGGCCTTCAAGAAGCTCCAAGAGAAGCTGCAATGTTTTCTATTCTTTTAAGCTCCAGAACTTCACTTCTGTTGTAGTCTGTTGTCAAGGAATTCATCTAGGCCAGACCTGATCTGAGAGGGAGACAGTTAGACACAACCTGTCAGCAGGAGAGTGAGGCAAGAATTGCACGCCACTGTTAACCTACACATTGCATGTGATCAAGCAGAGATGGCGAGAGTAAACATCGACATCTTAAATCAGTGAACTGAAATCGATGCAGATGGGCAGATTTCATTCAGATGACCATTATATCTACTACTGTGGAAAATAATCCATTAAAAGAAATGGAGTAACCGTCATAGTCAGTAAAAGAGTCCAAAATGTGGTACCTGAGTACAATCTCAAAAACAACAGAATGATCTCTGTTCGTTTTCAAAGGAAACCATTCAATATCAGAGTAATCCAAGTCTATGCCCTAACCACTAATGCCAAAGAAGCTGAAGTTGAATGGTTCTGTGAAGACCAACAAGACCTTCTAAAACCAAAACCAACACACACACACACACACACACACACACACAAAGTCCTTTACATCATAGTGGATTGGAATACAAAAATAGGAAGTCAAGGGATACTTGGAGTAACAGGCAAGTTTAGCCTTGGAGTACAAAATGAAGCAGGTCAAAGCCCAGTAGAATATTGTCAAGAGAATGCACTGGTCATAGTGAACACCATCTTCCAACAACACAAGAGAAACTCTACCCATGGACTTCACCAAATGATCAATACCAAAATCAGATTAATTATACTCTATGCAGCTAAAGATGGAGAAGCTCTACACATCTAGCAAAAACAAGACTTGGAGTTGACTGTGGCTCAGATCATGAGCTCCTTATTGCAAAATTCAGATTTAAATTGATGAAAGTAGGGAAAAACCATTAGGCCATTCAGGTACTACCTAAATCAAATCCCTTATGAGTATACAATGACAGTGATGAATTCAAGGGATTAGATCTGGTAGAGAGACTGCTTCAAGAATTATGGGCAGAAGTTCATGACATTATACAGGAATCAGTGACCAAAACCATGCCAAAGAAATAGAAATGCAAGAAGGCAAAGGGTTGTCTGAGAGGTTTTACAAATATCTGAGGAAACAAGAGAAGCAAAAAGCAAAGGAGAAAGGGAAAGATATTCCCAACTGAATACAGAGTTACAGAGAACAGCAAGGAGAGATAAAAAGGCTTTCTTAATAAATAATGCAAAGAAGTAGAGGAAAACAATAGAACTGAAAAGACCAGAGATCTCAAGAAAAGTGGAGAGATCAAGGGAACATTTCATGCAAAGATGGGCACAATAAAGGACAGAAAAGGTAAGAACCTAACAGAAACAGACGAGATTAAGAAAAGATGGCAAGAATACACAGAAAAACTATACAAGAAAGGTCTTGCTGCTGCTAAGTCGCTTCAGTTGTGTCCCACTCTGTGTGACCCCATGGAGGCAGCCTACCAGGCTCCTCTGTCCCTGGGATTCTCCAGGCAAGAATACTGGAATGGGTTGTCATTTCCTTCTCCCAAGAAAGGCCTTAATGACCTGGATAACCAAGATGGTGTGGTCACTCACCAGAGCCGGACATCCTAGACTATAAAGTCAAGTTGGCCTTAGAAAGCATTACTATGAACAAAGCTAACCAGAGGTCATGAAATCCCAGCTGAGCTATTTAAAATCCTAAAAGATGATGCTGTGAAAGTGCTAAATTCAACATGCCAGCAAATTTGGAAAACTCAGCAGTGGCCACAGGACAGGAAAAGGTCAGTTTTCATTCAACCTTAAAGAACGGCAATGTCAAAGAATGTTCAAACCACTGTACAATGGTGCTCAGTTAGCATGTTAGTAAAGTTATTCTCAAAACCCTTAAAGTTAGGCTTCAATATTACATGAACCTAGAACTTCCAGATGTACAAGCTGGATTTAGAAAAGGCAGAGGAATCAGAGATCAAATTGTCAACATTTGTTGGATCATAGAGAAAGAAAGGGAATTCCAGAAAAACATCTACTTCTGATTCACTGACTATGCTAAAGCCTTTGACTGTGTGGATCACAACAAACTGTGGTAAATTCTAAAAGAGATGGCAATACCAAACCACCTTACCTGTCTCCTGAAAAACCTGTATGCAGGTCAAGAAGCAACAGTTAGAAACAGACATGGAAGAACAAACTGGTTCAAAATTAGGAAAGGAGAACATCAAGGCTGTATATTGTCACCCTGCTTATTTAACTTATATGCAGAGCACATCATACAAAACGCCAATTGGATGAATCACAAGCTAGAATCAAGATACCTGAGAGAAATAACAACCTCCAATATGCAGATAATATCACTCTAATGGGAGGTATTGAAGAGGAACTAAAGAGCCTCTTGATGAGAGTGAAAAAGGACAGTGAAAAATCTGGCTTAAATGTCAACATTAAAAAAGCTAAGATCGTGGCAAGCAGTCTCATCACTTCATGGCAAATAGAAGGGAAAAAAGTGGAAGCAGTGACTGATTTTATTTTCCTGGGCTTAAAAATCAGTGCAGATGATGACTGTAGCTATGAAGTTAAAGACACTTGCTCCTTGGAAGGAAAGTTATGACAAACTTAGTATATTCAAAAGCAAAGGCATCACTTTGCTGACAAACTTCGCTATAGTCAAAGCTATGGCTTTTCCAGTAACCATGTACCAATGTGAGAAGTGGACCATAAACAAGCCTAAGCATTGAAGAATTGATGCTTTTGATTTGTGGTGCTATAGAAGACTCTTAAGAGTCCCTTGGACTACAAGGAGATCAAACCAGTCAATCCTGAAGGACATCAACCCTGAATATTCATTATAAGGACTGATGCTGAAGCTGAAGCTCCAATACTCTGGTCACCTAATGAAAAGAACCAACTCACTAGAAAAGACCCTGATGCTGGGAAAGACTGAAGGCAAAAGGTGAAGGAGTGGTAGAGGATGAGATGGTTAGATAGCATCACCGATTCAAAGGACATGAATTTGAGAAAACTACAGTAGATAGTAAAGAATAGGGAATCCTGGCATGCTGTGGCCCATGGGGTCATAGAGCTGGGGATAAGACTTAGCAACTGAACAAAAAACAGCAATAGACCTACACAATTACAAATATTAGTGTGAAAGGTAAATTCCTGGTTGATGGGAATGTAAAATGGTTTTGAAAATTGTTTGGTAGTATGTGCTAATTGTATGCCTACTGAATACACAGTTATTATACTCTTAGAAAATTACATAAATGTTAACATATGTTCTCCAAAGGACATGCACTAAAATGATGGTTGTAGTGCTATTTTGTCCCAAATGACAGAATACAGGAATGTCTTCTACTAGTATGGCTAAAATGTGTGTGACAGACTACAGTGTCCCATCCAACACATTCTTACGTAAAATAAGATGTTGACAATTTTATTCTGGGGAGTGGAGGGGGAGCTGTACATGCCCCCTCTCCCCCTGAATCTGAGTGGGTTGATGGTTATTCTTAGAGTGGCACTATGTAACTTTTGAATCTAAGTCATGAAATAACACTGAGTCCCAACCTGATTATCTTGGGATGCTCACTCTTAGAACCAAGTTCTGTGTCATAAGGGAGCCCAAGTGGGCCACTGAGAGCCCTCACCCAGAGAGAACGGCATGAGTGCTGAGCTGCCGGATGGTGCCAACATGCTTAAAACATTGGTGTTGGGACCTGAAACCAGATGGAGGCCTAAAGGCTTCCTGAGAAGTGTCAGTGAGATCCTAAAAGGCATCAGAGAGGCTGTGAATGGAGACCCACAGGAAGGACATGTCACTGGAAAGGGGAGGCAGCAGACCCCGTGTTATCAGGGGTGGGACTGTCCACAACGCTGACGCCGGCAGGACTGGGGAGAGGGAAACACCACGGAGCGCGAAGGCTGGCCAGGAGATTTTCAGGGAGAGTATTTGAAGGGCCATCTGTTATCTTCTCACTGTTAGGATTAAATGTGAGAAGAAAGGCACGGCTTAAGAAGTGCTTAAACAGAAAAAAGCCAGGAGTTGTAAAAGAAAATTGTTTCTCATTTCCAACTTCTCTTCATGGCAAAATACTCTCAAATTATGAATCGTAAAGACATTATCCCACAGTTGCCTTCAGAGACAGCAAGGCAGAGAAAAGCTGTAGATTCTGCCTGATACACATATAATGTTATATATATAACACTGGTAACACTTGTGTATTCCAGGCACCATCCTTCTGCACAAATACTTTTCCACTATAGCATTCTGTCTTAAAAGTTTTACAATTATATTTTGATGATGATTAAATTAATAACAGGCTCTTTTGCTTAACTCCAAGAGTCTTAAAAACAACCTAAAAATTACAGAAGTAAACAGTATGCTGCTGCTGCTGCTAAGTCGCTTCAGTCGTGTCCAACTCTGTGCGACCCCAGAGACGGCAGCCCACCAGGCTCTGCCGTCCCTGGGATTCTCCAGGCAAGAACACGGGAGTGGGTTGCCATTTCCTTCTCCAAGTAAACAGTATAGGTGTGTATTAATATGTTGAAGTTATAGAAATAGTATCCATGTAGATTAAATAAGTTCAATGTGTTTTCACATTTTAAAATACATCAATACCTATTATCCTCTAATAATGTAGCCTGTGACAGGATCATATTTACATACATACATACATACATACATATATACACACACACGTATGTATCACATACGACTCTTTTAAGCCATTTGTCTTCTACAGTCGTCTATAATGCAGCAAGAATCACAGGAGCACCGTGTATTCACACAACGCAATACTAGTAAAGGGCAATGAAAATAACAAATGTTACAGATACAAACAGAAGAACACAGACGATTCCCCAGTAAGGTTAGGACCAAGACGTCTACATAAGGCACAAACCAATTTTTAAGGTTTACAAATGGACACAATCATTTGGATTTTAGAACTCACGTTAGTGGTTTCTCTTGAAGGTAGTAAAGACATGTACGGGTATAATATAAATTTTTCCTATCCCAGTTACGTTCTGTTTCTTTATGTGAGTGCTGCTCATAAGGGTGAGATCATTTTATAAGATTTTATCAAGTTTTATATCTGCAACTTGTGCTATATGTGTAATTGTCATACCTGTGTCTGTCAGGATTCAGCTTTGAAAATAGAGGGAGATCAAATGTGGTTAAAAGTGCTCTGGGTTCCAGCCTTGCCTGAAGAATATTTAAGTACAGAATTACGTTACACTAATAATTTAACAACAATGCCTGGGATGCATGCTATGATCTGGAAGGTAACAACCAAAAGAGAAGGTAACCACTAGCAGAAAAATGTATCCTTGACAAGCCAATGTTAATAGTAGAGAAAAATCAAATAAATACGATAAACACAATATTGGTCCAAAGGATGGCAAGAGAGAACAGGGAATGGATGAGAGCTCTGACAAAGAGAACAATGGTGAGTCAGAAGATAAAACAAATGTAAATATACCAGTAACTCCTGGACTCTAAGCGATGTAAATTAGGTCAAAGAAAAATACAACATATCAAAACGGGAAATAGCTTCCCTGATAACCCTCATCCTGGTTTGTGAAACTGAGATGCACGGGAATGTGTGGACAACCACAAGACAGGTTTAACAGTAAAGAGGTCGATCATCTCCCTGCTTCTTCTGGGTTCAAAGAAATTACTCTCTGAATTCTTCCTCTGCCTTTAAATGAGTTACTTAGATTATTTTACACTTCTGTTTTCCTCATCTATAGAAGACATAATAATATTATCTGCAAAGTATATGCTTTGAGAGGATTAACTGAAGAAAAATTCTTTGCAAATTGTCAGGTAGCTAATAACAATAGATGGTGTGCAATGATTTTATTACTGTTATTTCTACATATAAAGGGACTCAAGGCTTACCAGAAATAACATTAGCTTCAAATCCTGAGTTCTTTAATTTATCTCTAATTGTCTAGATATTCTTGTCAAGGAATTTTTCTTTTCCTTTTTAAACAGAGTTCATGTTGCTGTATCTCTAAGCTCTTTTGTGCTTGTATGGGAATAATATTGTGATTGTGAATAATATTCTTGGGTCATATTTTCATTCCCTTGGAACTTTGAAGACACTGTTTCATTGTCTTCTGACTTTGACTCTTACTATGGAGACGCTAAAGACCTGGCTCATTTTACCTGCTTTTAGGTGATATTTTTTTGGTGTGATTGTCTACAGAATTCTATCTTTATCCTTGAAGTTCAATAGCTTCACTTCAGGCTATCTGGAGCCTTTGTTAGAATGTGCTGA
This sequence comes from Bos mutus, assembly GCF_027580195.1. Taxonomy (NCBI): domain Eukaryota; kingdom Metazoa; phylum Chordata; class Mammalia; order Artiodactyla; family Bovidae; genus Bos; species Bos mutus. Next base: position 36,457,490 of record NC_091643.1, read on the forward strand.
CTTTTGTTAAATAAATGCTGTGTAGGAGAGTCCATCTCTGTTAATTTTGTGGTACAGCCTCATCCCACAGAAGGATACCATTGGGCTTCCAGTAAATTCCCCAACACAGTATGTGGGTCTCTTTGCTGGAAACAGGCAGCCTTCTTTGATTTATCATGTTGTACACTTTTCTAGCTGCCAGTTTCTCCTCTTCTTCAGGCAGAGTGGGAAAAGAAAGTGTGCTCACTCACTTCATTCCTCTACACACTTGAAAGTACTAATGGAGATTCCTCAGGACTATCGTTTTACCAGGATGGCTTCTAGAGAAAGAAGTCAGGTTGCCGGGGTCCAGCCCCGGCTGATCCAGGGTATTCGAAGGAGAGACAGCATAGGCAACCTATTTATTTAAATATTTATCAAAGATATAAAGAGTAATAGAATGAGGATACCTCAGTAGGAAAATTCAGTGGAGAAAAGAGTCTGAGTAGCTTGGTTTACGCGGGAGACCAATAAAACTTCAAGACAAGAAGTTTGCACCACTTACATAGGCCGCAGGCATCCTTCCATTCTCCCGAAGGAGAGGAGACACTGAGGCCTCCCCGGTCGGATCTTAGAAGCCCAGGCATAATTAGCAAGCATGGCGGGTTCCGTGCTCCAGATGGAGACTCAGCCAGAATTTGAGAGAGAGAGTGACATGGGGAGACCAAGTTTCGGTGAACAAGGCCCGCACTTTATTTTCCAAAGTAGTTTTTATACCTTAAGTTGTGCATAGAGGATAATGGGGGAAGGGGTGGAGTCATGCAAGGACAGCAGTTCCTGGTCCTAATCGAAGCCAGGCTTTCAAACTTATCATATGCAAAAGTTCAGGTGATTTACATCATCTTCTGGCCAGGAGGCCTGTTAACATTTTAAGAAACTTATTTTTCTCTAAAGGTGATTATTCTAAAGTCAGGTGCCAGCCTCCAAAAAGCACTGGACAAAGCTGCATTCCTACAGGGCAAAGGTGAGGTGGGCTCAGTCAAGAAAAGAATTAACTCAAGGGTCCAAGGTTACAAACATTGAGGCTACTAACATTTCTATACACCCATTATATCAATCAATACACTGCCAAGGACACAGTAGGTAAGGAGTATGGAGACTTAGCAGCAAACATTGGCCCAATAAGTGAAAAACCCTTCACCAATACAATTTCTAATCAATCTTTTAACTACTCAAAGGAATCTGTGTTTAGACAGTTTAGAACATCTCATGCCTCTCACAGTTGGGAGACTCTGAGCAATCACATGTGGCTGGAAGAACCTATTCAGGCAGGCTAGAGGACTTCCAAAGGAGTTTGTAGGTTGAAACACTGTCACACCCAGGAATTATTAACTGGAGCTGTAAGCTAATTCTTTTTTCAGAGAGAGGTAGTGGGGGACAGCCCCCCATAAAGTCAGAGGTGTAGGTGAAAGCACAAAGCAGAAAGTAGGCAGACTCTGGTTTTGGGGGTAGATGCTTGAGAATTTCCAGGGGGACTCCTGAGGCTCGATCCCGCCTTTGCGTATGCCGAGCCTCCTTCCTCATGACCTTTGCCATGGGTGGAGTTCCTCACGCTGGCTCCCGGCAGTGACAGAATTCCAGTTGAGCTATTCCAGATCCTGAAAGATGATGCTTTGGAAAGTGTTGCACTCAATATGCAATATGCACTCAATATGCAATATGCCGGCTCCCGGCATCAGGTTAAGCCATTGTGATTCTTTTTAGCTTTTCCTGCAAAATTCAAATTTAGAGAATCTTACTTTATCCCCTTGCTTGAAATTTTAAGCATGATTTCATTAAATTATATCTCTTTCCTTATGGTATTTATGTGTTTTATTTTATTTATTTCAGGGCTTATGAAACTTTTTTTGTTCATTTGTTTATTAGCTATTATGGGTTTTTGTTCTTTTTATCAGGATTTGGGACAGGCAATTCTATCAAGTTAAAGTTCACTGTTATAATTATTCTCTTCTGTACAACTGACCAAGAAGGCAATTAAGGATGAATTTATTTGAAGGAAAAAACAGATTTGGAGTGCCCTACATTAACCTAGGAGAAGGCAATGGCAATCCACTCCAGTACTCTTGCCTGGAAAATCCCATGGATGGGGGAGCCTGGTAGGCTGCAGTCTGTGGGGTCACTTAAGAGCCCGGCATGATTGAGCGACTTCACTTTCCACTTTCATGCATTGGAGAAGAAAATGGCAACCCACTCCAGTGTTCTTGCCTGGAGAATCCCAGGGACGGGGGAGCCTGGTAGGCTGCCGTCTCTGGGGTCTCACAGAGTCAGACACGACTGAAGTGACTTAGCAGCAGTAGCAGCAACAGTAGCAGTAGCACATTAACTTAAGAACTTCCAAGTCAATAAAGGAACTTGAAAAAAATAATGAATCTTTATCAATCAAAACTGAAAATATGAGGAAATTTTCTTGAATATACAAAAAGAATCAAGAACTATGTGTATTTTGCACAAGCATAAAAATTTTCAGGTTGGTGATTATTAATCTTATAACCTCTGTAATGGTATATAAGCCACTATTTTCTGATGCACACTGTTCATGGAGTGGATGAACTTAATGATTTTCCCAGAGTGACATCAATAACCTAGATGATATGCACTTTGTAGCACCACTAGGAAAGAGAGTTGAAATAAATTACCACCAACACTCTAGGGTACATTTGCACAATGAAAATATTGATTATACGTGTTAAGGAAAACTAAAAATAGAACTTCATGAACTGTTAGAATCTTTCTTACATGTTGACCCTGTACTCTATGGCTACTGAATATATACTTCTGATTAGTCGATTATTCTTTCAGCACCAAGGTCAGTATTCCTAATAATGGAAAATGTTATGAAACATGATATCCATTTAAATGACTTGATTTATTTTTTAATTTTAAATGGTTCCTGGCTCTTGAAAAGAAGCAAGACATGTAATTTGAGAGAATCTCAGAATTTTAGACCTACATGGGACCATAACGATCAGATACTATAAACGCCATCTTATAGATGAGTCTCATAGATATGAAGTCTTATAAGCTTCCTGCTCACATAACAATAAACAGAGGATGATGTGACTCTTTCCATATCGAAGGGTATAAGCATATTCTCATTTTTAAAGAAATCATAACTTCTATTTTCATTCTTAGAATAAGAGCAAATCACTGCATAATAATAATTGCTGCAAATTTTACATTTCCAATGTTATAAAAAGTTAAACCATTTCAGTAAAAATTAGTAAGTATTTTCAACATTTGCTAGATCCTTGGCCTCCAGCTTGTCTGATGCTTTGTGGTCATACAAAGTGGTGTATTTCGGCCCCACCAAGAATTAACACATGCCTAGAGCTGGAATGAGGATCTGAGATGTGAGCTGTACATTCCCATCTCATAAAATCCTAATCTTGCTCCTAACGGTATGTCCACAAACCCTCTGTTGAGCGGGACTAATGCTATGAAACTGAGAAATAAAATTTCGTAGTAGAGCATTCCTCCTAGAAATAACCCATCTCAGTAATTGAAAATGAGTGTGCAAAAGTGATACTCTGGTCAGCTACAACTCTCTGTTTACAAAAACAAGAAAAGTCTCAGATTTATAAGGAAATGTACAACATTTGGAAGGCAGGAAATTCTGTTTTCTGTCAAGACAAATATAAGCAGACACCACCTAAGACCTACGACTTTGAATATAATCATTCTGAAAACAGAAACATCCTCTCATTAGAAGAGAGTTCCTTTAATGCTTTCACTGCTACTCTAGCTAAAGTATAACAGCACAAGTTCAAAAAGACCCCAAAATTCTTTAATGGCAGTTAAACAAATTTTAAAATAATAATAACCACCCTAAGAGGCAGATGAAGCACAGCCCTCTTTTCCTAGGCCTTTGGAGTCCAGGAAATCAGCATGAAGCCAGAGAAAGGGTTCCAAAGTCAGCTGCGTCACATTGTGTTTCTTTGGTTTTAAAAATGTATCCGTCGATCTAGCGCAGATAATGAGCATCAACAAATAAATGCATCTCTTTTCTGTAGATTATTATGGCAATTATCTCTAGTTTCTCTAAACAGCTTTACAAGCAATCCCTGGTCCTCTATTATTCTGTGTACATAATATTTAAAAATGTAACCAGCCTCATATTGCCCATCTTCACAAATGCATGAATTTATACCATCACTGAACCTCTTCCAGGTATTATGAGGCAATCCATAAATGTGTTAGAGTTTATTGTACTGATTATGTTCTTTCTTACTTTCTATCATTAACTAACTGTAAGAACAAACTCATGCTCAAATTAGAAAAACTCAGGATATAAAAAGTACATACTAATTGCAGACTACTATCTTCTTTTTAATAATCCATGCTCAACTCATATGGAAAAGGAAGTAACCTCTTCCTTCTGTACTCCTCTGCCAGTCAGTACTTCCAGTGTAAACCCCAAATATTTGGATTTACAACTCTGACACTACAATGCCTTAATCTACTTCTTTTATTCTGAATTATACTGCAGTGATTCCCCTGTGCATAGGACTGATGTGTCCTTACTTGTCCTATTTTAGTCTGTTTCTACTCCTTTCTCTGCACAGAGTCAAGGATATTATGTATCTGTTTAAGGATCACAGTCTTTTCTCTTTCCTTTCAACTAATGCAATACACTGTTTATGATTTCACGCAACACTGAATAAAGTTCCTAGGAGGGCCTAAGTCTCTAGACTGACAAGGACATGTGAAATAACCCACCATCCATGCCTCACCCCAGATACAAGGTTGGCAGAGTGATCCTGCATAATGTTGATAAAAACTGACTTTTCTGATGTGCAAAGCAACCCCGGGAAGCAGAGGGAATGGACATGGTATCCTCATTTCACAACAGGATGCTAATCTAGTTCCGTTCAGTCAAATCACTCAAGAGACAAAAATACAAGTTTAATGCAATAAAGTAACAGGAAGAACCTTTATCAAAATTTTAAGGAAATCTTATATTTATGAATCACATTTGATTATCTCTGCATGTTCAGACCCACTCCCCTACTCCCGCAGTCTGATCTGTTCTTCCCTTCCACGACCCAAGAGACTTACATCTAAAGTCTATGCAACTCAGTATTTCTGCCTGCTGGTCTTGGTTTTTCCTATTATTATCCTATTACTTCCCCAATTCTTGCTTTTGTTTGATTGATGTTCTTACAATCCTGCTGTCATGAAGAAAGATCAGGCAGGAAGATCAGAGCCACAAAAGTGGCTGAGAACAGAGGTCCTGAGCCTCAGTTACTTGTAGATATGTCTGTCCTAGCCCTCATTTCGGTATTGGAAGCATAAAATAAAAGGCTATAAACTAGTGGTACACTAAACGCAGAATGCAAGAGGAAGAATCTCACACAGACGGCGATGGATTACCAAAACTGATAATTTAGTTAATTCTTTAAATAGGAGGGCTGAAATGAGCAAGACTAACTAACATGATAACTTGATATACGGAGTTGCTGACTCCTGAGAAAAAATGAATGTCTTTTCAGTGTTATGAGATTTCACCCATGTGCTTGGCTTTCTGATATACTTGCAGAAAATCTGAAGTTGAGATAGCAGGGAAAGACTGCAAGGATGCTTCCAAATGTTTTACACTGACTATAGTGTTTTAGTGAACTACAAACTATATGTTGGTCTATTTGAATCTCAGATGAAACGCTTCAAAATAAGATTAAAAAATGCAAAATAAAGTTTTAATATGATCTGCAGGGTTTTTTTGTTTTTGTTTTTAATGTGGAAACAGGGTCATGGTAATGTTAAATCAGAGGATATACTGTAGGGAATTTAATTGAAATGACAAACCTTTAAAGAAGAGAAATTTACCTTAACATTTAAGAAAGGAATAATGCTAATAAAAATGAAGTACAAAACACACTGATTCAAAATAAGATTTACAAAAATATCTGGAAAACAAAGGCAAATAAATTATAAAATGTTGAAAATAAGAAAGTGTTTAAATCAGTAATAAAAGACCAGTGAGATTTTTAATGGACTGTAATTTTAAAAACTTACAAATCCACTGTGGAAAAAGAAAACACATTTGTTTCAACATCACTTGGGTGCTTGTCTTGTCTTGACTGACTGCTGGGTGCTATTTAGGAATACTCTCTCTCTCCGCTATGCCTCTCATGGGAAAATGTTTAATTTATTTTCCAATCAACTCCCTTCAGGATGGTTGTTTATCTCCTATTTCCTTTCCCCAAAAGATAACTAGGCTTGGGTGGCTATTTTTGCTAAATTAAACATCTCCTTAAGGCATTGCTTGTTTATTTCTAAATGGTCTTTCTCTAGGGTGATGTATGGAACATTTGCTTTGTCTATAATAAAGAATGACTGTTTTATTAATGAATAGTGCATGTTAGCATGGAAAAACTATATATACAAAGTAATGCATTCTAAAACTTGTACATATGAATTTTTTTTGTTTTAGATTTGAATCTATAGCATTTACTTCTTAAACTCTGCCAATGCTTACAGTACTAGAATAAACCAAAAAAGGAACACACACTCTACTTTCAAGCTTTTCAAAACTGTTTTCACACTAGAGGAAACAGCACATTTCAGAGACAATGGTTCTCTACAGAGACCAATTCAAATGCTGGTAGGAAGATAACCAACACAGTTTTATAATGTTTGAGTGTATAGGCAAAGAACAACCAGAAATATTACATCGTTCAAATCATCACCCCTAAGAAAATCTCCAACTAATTCTTACACTCTTTTATCTTATATAAAATTCATTCAAACTAATCTGCCAAGAAAATCAGGTGAAGTAACTCAAGATATGAACAATAAGTTTTAAATATATTAACATACATTCTGCAATAGAATGGGTGATTCAGCCTACATTTTCTGCACTCATTGTATAATCTAATACTAGTTTCCTTTCCCAGTGAAATATAGTTTAATGATCTGAACTTCTACCCACCAGATTCCATCCTAAGGTAACTTCTGTATATCTGGCTGATTAATTTTAAAAGATTCTGGGCACCTGTTCAACTACCTTTGCTTCCCTTTTAGACTATGATTCTGATTGACACTTCTCTGGGTTCTTCTACTCTGGCCAGCCAATTTCAAGTTAAAGTATTAGGTTATTTTGAGCCAGAAGTTTGTATCAAAGTCAAGTATTATCACTCTATTTACATTTATGAGTCAAGTCTCATCCATCAGCCAGTTTTCTACCAGCTCTCCCTGACTTAACTCTTACAACAATTTCCCAGGATGTTATATTATTCTTTTCTATGCAGGATAGCTACAAAACTAGTGATCTTCATGTAAACATGTCAATGAATATTATATGAGTTGAAGAAAATATGTATCGAGTACATACTTAAGTTTTCCTAAATATCATTTCTTACTAACACTAATCAAAAGAAAGAAAACAAGAGTAGTTATATTCATTTCTGAAGGAGTGGACGTCAAAATAAAGTTATCAGGGAAAAAGAGGGGCATTACAAAATGATAAAAGGATCAAGTCTCAAAAAAGACATAATCCTGCATGTTCTTAAATACAGAGGTTCAAAATACCTAGGGCAAAAACTGATAGAACTGTAAGGAGAAATAGATGGATCCATTATCAGACGTCAACAATTCTCTGTCATCCAGCTGGCAGAAGCATGCAGCTGTACTCAAGAGCACCATCAATCAATTGGATATAGTTGGTATTTATCAACTGCATTATTCGACAAAAGAATACACATACTTCAAGCTCACATGGAACATTTATGTCCAGACCACATTCCAGATCAGAAATCATATCTTAACAAATTTAAAAAGGACATAAATCACACAAGGTCCATTCTCAGATCATAATGAGACTAACCTAAAAATCAGGAACAGAAAGATAGCTTGGAAATTCCAAAACACAACCAGATTAAACAATCCATTTTTAAGTAACACATTAGTCAAGAAAGAAATGTCATTAGAAATTTTAAAACATACTGAATTAAAGTAAAATGACAACTTATCAAAAATAATGGGATGCAGCAAAAACAGCACTTAGAGGGAAATTTATAGCACTAATTCCACATATTAAAGAATAAACATCTAAAATCAATCATCTAAACATTCACCTTAGAAAACTAGGAAAAGAACAAATTCTAAAATAAGCAGACAAAAAGGATCCATTAGATCAGAAATTACTAAAATTAAACATACAATCCATAGAGAAACACCAATGAAACTAAAGCCTTCTTTTTAAAAAATGGTCAATAAAAATGACAACCATCTAGCCAAAGAGAATGCAAATCAGTAATGTCCTAAATGAAATATAGACATTACTTACTTATCTCATGGAAACTGAAAGAATAATAAAGGCACATTATAAATATCCTCATGTCCACTTATTTGAAAACTTAGATGAAATGGACCAATCTGTTGAAAGACATTATCTGACAAAACTCACACAAGAAGTAGACAATTAAAATAACCGTATCTATAAAATAAATTGAATCAAAAATTAATAATTTTTCAAAACAGAAAGTACCTGGTCTAGTTGCATTCATTGGTGAATTCTAGCAAAAAGAAGAAATTATACCAATACTCTAAACACTCTGTCAGGTGAGAGAAGTAGAAAGAATATATCCTAGCTCATTCTATAAGGCCAGCAAAATTCCCGTACCCTAATCAGACAAAAACATCACAAGGGGGAAAAAAAAACAAAAAAAAACCTACATACCAGTATCTCTCAAAGACATAGATGAAAAATATCTTTAAAGCATTAGCAAACTGAATCCAACAATATGTAAAAAGAACTATAGACAATGATCAGCTGAGATTTATAGCAGGTATGCAAGGCTGGTTTAACACCCAAAAATCAATGAATGCAACCCATCATATCAATAGGCTAAAAAAAAATCATTTCTTAAAACATTAAGATTTCAACAAAGCATAAAGGAAAAAGTGAGGCATGCCCGTAATGCCAGTATTAATGACACTTTGAAATAGAGACAATTTCCAAAATATCCCCAAAGACTTATTTTTTTGTTGCAATTGTGGAATGTACTGGTAGCAAATTATGAACTGGGTCACATTTCTCTCAGTTACTCCCCCATCTCTTAGTCTCCTCTAGCTACTCTTTACTCCAGTCCTGGGTTTTCTCCAGTCTGTTCCTGGGTTCCTTTCCCAAAGGGCAACTCTTAACTAGTCTTCAGCTCTGGTGATGTGACAGTTTCACGGCAACCATCTGTGGTGCTGCCTCTGTAGTTGGAGGGATATATGATGAAGGACCCAAAGGAATGAATCTCATAAACTGCTTTTCAGGTTTAGTGGCAAGAGTCTGAGTTATGGAATTCTACCCAGCATTCTTCATTGATATAGACCATCCTGGGTTTCATCCATTTAAAAAACTTACCCTGACTGAGAATCACAGCTGTCACCTCTAAAGTAACCACAGCTACCATCCTTTGATCATCCATGGATAAGGAATAGGAACTCCTGAATAATATGATTGTTTTTCAACATATAATATTAATGGAGTCCATAAACTGAAATATTGTTAAATATCTATTTAATGCTGCAAAATAAAATTAAATAGATCTTTCACTACTAAGAAAATTCTGAATCCCCTATTGTAATATATTATATGACTTTCATGGGCTTCCCTGGTGGCTCAGACAGTAAAGAATCTGCTTGCAATGCGGGAAACCTGGTTTCAATCCCTGTGTTGGATTCCCTGGAGGAGGGCACGGCAACCAACTCCCACTCCCACAGAGAAGCCTGGCGGGCTACAGTCCATGAGATTGCAGAGTCAGACACGACTGAGCAAATAAGCACACGCACAGCACACATATAATTTTCATAGCTCATAGTGTCAGGTGCTGCATTAATACCATCTTTCATTCTTACCAAGATACTTTTGCTCAGAAAGCTGTGTGAATTGCACACAGTATCATTGTTAAGTAGAAAAGCCTACATCCAATCCTAGCTTTCTTTTTAATGACCAGAAATCTACTCTTTTGCTGCATCGAGCATTATATCAGATGACCTTCAGATGTACATTTATAAATTAATAGTTAGACTTCATATTTTTAATTCATCATGCACTTCTGAGGAAAAACTCTCCTTTAAGCTACTCATTAGTTGATAAATTCTGTATTAATATGAAAGAATAATCCCTTTGGCTCTATGTTTCCTTCATTCTTTTTTGCTTGTTTGGCATTTTAATGTTACGTGCTGCGATTCATGGGGTCGCAAACAGTCGGACATGACTGAGTGACTGAACTGAACTGAACTGAATGATTAGGATTTCCCAGTTCCTGCAGATGGTGAAGAAGCTACCTGCCAACACAGGAGACTCAAGAGACACAGGGGTTCGATCCCTGGGTCAAGAAGATCCCCGGAGAGAGTGCTTGGCAACCCACTCCAGTATTCTTGCCTAGAGAATCCCATGGACAGAAGAGCCTGGAAGGCTACAGTCCATAGGGTTGCTAAGAGTTGGACACGACTGAGTGAGCACAGCTTACAATGATTAGTGCATCTCAAGAATGGCAAGTGATGTAGAAAAGACGTTATTTTTTCAAAATAGAAAAAAAATTTTTTAAAGTCCATTTCTTTAGAATGTAATGGTGACAAAGTTTAAGACAGGACAGTATTGTAGAATAAGTATGTCCAAAGGATGTGATTCAGCCCCACAAATAACAGACTTGTAAGGACTAATATTGAGAGAGAGAGCCTTTTTCAAGACCAGAGCATGACTTTCATTATGTTCTTGGCAGGTAATGTCCTAAAGACAGTCTTTGAAAAGTGAGTTAGGGATTCCTTTCCTCTTGCTAATGGTTTGAGAGTCCACTCTAGATATCTAAGTATCCACTTCCTTCTCCCTCTGCAGCCTGACCAAGAGCTCAGTGCACTGGGTTTAACAGATGCAGCTAACTATGCTCTCCATCTCTTAGTAGTTTCACAAGCTCAATGTCATAGCTCTTTCTTATGTGAATATGTTCCGGGTTGCTTCAGATTATTTTAGTGACAAAGGTCCTAAAATGTTTTTAAGTGTTTAATATTTTTAAAGTCTTTACATTTAGTATATACATCAAGTCATTTTCCCCTAAGTGTGCTGCTGAGAACTTTCTTTAGTACAATATTGATTAAGGTCAACTACATGGAAATATAAAACACAATTACCTTTCATCTGAATCTGTAAGGTGCTGCCACAGGTCATTTTCCCAGAAAAGAGAGTCTGGGACATAAACGTGGGCACACCGGTACATCATTAGGCTGCTGTTTCAGAAACAACCTCTTAAGGGGCAGATAGAAGCAAGATTAAACAGAAGAAGAGGTTGATCATCAGTACAGTTTTAAGAAAGACCTCCACTGATGTCCTCAATGCAACAGCCTTCTGGAGATGCACAAGAATGTATTTTGTAAGCTATTATTTTTGTAAGGCAGAGATTCTTGTTATTTAGATGGCAACATGTTGATTAAATTTTTGGAGGGGGATCAGGAGGCTAGAAAGCAGAGACTTTCAGAGTGCAAATTTTTGTACCATTTTCTTTTATATAGTGTGCATGTATTGAATAGTACCTATTCAAAATTATTTTGCTATACAAATAAATTATGCATTATAGTTTTTTAGATCTCATTATTTAGGGCATGCATGTAATTTTTTGTTAGTTTCAAAAGAGATAAAATGAAGAGATGGAACAATTAATTTTCTCTAAGAAATAATAGCCACAATTTAAGCAGTGCTTATTTGTCAAGAGTTTAAATTTGTTATTTACAATCATAGATAAAAGGATACAAACCATTGTTTGGATGAAGTCAATTAAATTCAAAGGTATATTATTTTTCAAGGTCACACATAGCATTGAAAAAAAAGAGGTAGGCAGATTTTAATCCAAATACAAAGTATACTGTTAGCAAGTTAGACACCTCTCCCATTCAGAAAGCAATTGACAGAAACATACATTCTATTTAAGGTCTTTTAGCAACCAAAAACCTGCCTGTTTCTTGCGAAAGGATTTTGAAACTCCATGGATGTGGAACTCATGGATATGGAGGGCCATCTCTAAGGTCACCACATCCACTGCTGATACCCTGCACATCCTCAGCATCACTGATCATTAGTATTATTGCAGTAATCTCTAGCATATTGATTCACTTCTTCCTTAATCCTTAGTCAGCAGTGTAGCTGAAGCCATTATTTTAATACAAGACAGAGTGCATGCTCCTCTGCTCCATACCCAGTAGCGGGTCCCTACTTAACTCAGAATGAGAGGCCAAATCTTTACAGAGGCTTAATGACTGATAAGCCCATGAGTAATCTGGCTCCCTACCACCATTCTCTCCAACCCCTCCTGATACCCTCCCCCCAGCTTACCCCACTTCAGACAAAGTCCCCATATAACACTCAAACATACTTATAAGACTCCCATGTGGGGCCATTGTTCAGCTGGTTCCTCTATGTAGGATATTCTTCCCAAGATATTTCATTGGCTTAAGTTCTCTATTCAACTCTTTCCCCGAATCTTGCAGGTCTTGACTACCTTGCTTAATTTTGCTCTCACCCACTACCTGGCACCCCCATCTCACATGTTTTCTATCTAGCTCACTACTTCAGGATTCACATCTTCATGACACCATAATTTCATTATTCTGCTTATTTTTATTGTCTACCTCCCTTTGCCTAAACATAAGATATGGAAGATTCACAAGTCACATTCTGCTCCCTGATGTACTACAAGTTTTGGAGATGTCTAAATTGGTACCTGAAACCTACCAGATGCTACAGGTGTTGTGATCCAATACACTGATAAGATATTTTCAAAGGCAATGTTATTTACCATTTCATATTGTCCTTCTTCCAATATTTTAACTTTCATTTAACATATTAAAAAAAAATCTTTAACCTTATCAGCAACGTAGCAATGTATATATAATCTCTCGGTTATATATACATATATATAATATAGCAATGTATATATATGTGTTTTATATATATATATAAAATAGGAATATATATAAAATAGCAATATATATATAATCTCTTGGACCTTGGCACTCAACAAATCTGAATTTTTAAACTTCTGCTTGTGGCTTCTGAATGGAACTTCGAGGTTTGCACTAGATCCATTTATGGAAACTATCACAGAATGTTTAGCAGTAGACTACTCACCATGAAAAAAATAATTATTTTCATTAGGGGAAAAAGAACCTTTGTGATGTTTAGTGACAGAAGAACATTTAATTACCCAGTAAGTGGTACCTAGTCCAGGGCATCCTTCTGGCCACAGCTGCCACAGTGATGATTAATGGCTAATAAACAAGTGGGCATTGTATGTAATGCACTGCCTTTCATTATGGGATTACACTTGAAAATGTAGGAGGTAAATCAATTCTAATTTTATCAAAATAACTTCACAAAGAAAATTAATTACATGTCTTAGTGTTGTGTTTATCAATTTGCATTCAGAGTAAAAATTAGTCCCCATCTTGGTGCCCAGTGCTTCTTTAATAAATATTTTTGTTACAAGCAAATGACTAACACGCAAATAGAAGCTTAGCAAAAATAAAAACAGCAAAACTGTCCTATGTTCAAATCTTTCTACAAATACAACTACAGTGTTAAGAAGGAAATGAGTGTTTTCCTTTGAGAATATCAATCTTGTTATGATGCAAAGAATGGCTAAGTGAAGGGCAAAAAATGGACCAAGAAAGATGAGCTTGGCAATATGGCAATATCCTACAAAACACCACAATGTCATAATTTATTTATTATGACAGTACTCCTGAAAAATTATGGCATCTTGTCAGGAAGCAACAGTTAGAACTGGACATGGAACAACAGACTGGTTCCAAATAGGAAAAGGAATTCGTCAAGGCTGTATATTGTCACCCTGTTTATTTAACTTATATGCAGAGTACATCATGAGAAACGCCGGACTGGAAGAAACACAAGCTGGAGTCAAGATTGCCGGGAGAAATATCAATAACCTCAGATATGCAGATGACACCACCCTTATGGAAGAAAGTGAAGAGAAACTAAAAAGCCTCTTGATGAAAGTGAAAGAGGAGAGTGAAAAAGTTGGCTTAAAGCTCAACAATCAGAAAACGAAGATCATGGCATCTGGTCCCATCACTTCATGGCAAATAGATGGGGCAACAGTGGAAACAGTGTCAGACTTTATTTTTCTGGGCTCCAAAATCACTGCAGATGGTGACTGCAGCCATGAAATTAAAAGACGCTTACTCCTTGGAAGGAAAGTTATGACCAACCTAGATAGCATATTCAAAAGCAGAGACATTACTTTGCCAACAAAGGTTCGTCTAGTCAAGGCTATGGTTTTTCCTGTGGTCATGTATGGATGTGAGAATTGGACTGTGAAGAAGGCTGAGCACCGAAGAATTGATGCTTTTGAACTGTGGTGTTGGAGAAGACTCTTGAGAGTCCCTTGGACTGCAAGGAGATCCAACCAGTCCATTCTGAAGGAGATCAGCCCTGGGATTTCTTTGGAAGGAATGATGCTAAATCTGAAACTCCAGTACTTTGGCCACCTCATGCGAAGAGTTGACTCATTGGAAAAGACTCTGATGCTGGGAGGGATTGGGGGCAAGAGGAGAAGAGGAAGACAGAGGATGAGATGGCTGGATGGCATTACTGACTCAATGGACATGAGTCTGAGTGAACTCCGGGAGTTGGTGATGGACAGGGAGGCCTGGCGTGCTGCGATTCATGGGGTTGCAAAGAGTTGGACATGACTGAGCAACTGATCTGATCTGATCTGATCTGAAACTATTAACATTCTGATAAAAGGACAGAATCAAGGTCTATATTAGAATAACACTGGTCTTGACTGGAAATGCCATCAAGAGGTTTTCTGGATATACTGCAAAAAAAAAAAAACGTTGGCATATGAATAAGAAAAGAATGTAGAACAACATATTTTTAGCAGGAGCTATTAGATAGTTACACAACATATTGAAAAGACAAACTCAGTGAGGACAAGGTCTAGAAGGAGATACTAATGAGTTTTTCGAAGTTGAAATACCTATGATACATACGTGGAAATTCAGAGAATGTGTGACTTGTAGAAGAGGTCTTGGCCAGAGATAAAACTTGGGAACAAGCACACACTAAGAACATGGATGAGGGTTCCCTTTTCTCCACACCCTCTCCAGCATTTATTATATGTAGACTTTTGGATCGCAGCCATTCTGACTGGCATGAAATGGTACCTCATAGTGGTTTTGATTTGCATTTCTCTGATAATGAGTGATGTTGAGCATCTTTTCATGTGTTTGTTAGCCCTCTGTATGTCTTCTTTGGAGAAATGTCTATTTAGTTCTTTGGCCCATTTTTTGATTGGGTCATTTATTTTTCTGGAGTTGAGCTGTGGGAGTTGCTTGTATATTTTTGAGATTAGTTGTTTGTCAGTTGCTTCATTTGCTATTATTTTCTCCCATTCTGAAGGCTGTCTTTTCACTTTGCTAATAGTTTCCTTTGATGTGCAGAAGCTTTTAAGGTTAATTAGGTCCCATTTGTTTATTTTTGCTTTTATTTCCAATATTCTGGGAGGTGGGTCATAGAGGATCCTGCTGTGATGTATGTCAGAGAGTGTTTTGCCTATGTTCTCCTCTAGGAGTTTTATAGTTTCTGGTCTTAGGTTTAGATCTTTAATCCATTTTGAGTTTATTTTTGTGTATGGTGTTAGAAAGTGTTCTAGTTTCATTCTTTTACAAGTGGTTGACCAGATTTCCCAGCACCACTTGTTAAAGAGATTGTCTTTAATCCATTGTATATTCTTGCCTCCTTTGTCCAGCCACTATGGAGAACAGTGTGGAGATTCCTTAAAAAACTGGAAATAGAACTGCCTTATGATCCAGCAATCCCACTGCTGGACATACACACTGAGGAAACCAGAAGGGAAAGAGACACGTGTACCCCAATGTTCATCGCAGCACTGTTTATAATAGCCAGGACATGGAAGCAACCTAGATGTCCATCAGCAGATGAATGGATAAGAAAGCTATGGTACATATACACAATGGAGTATTAGCCATTAAAAAGAAAACATTTGAATCAGTTCTATCGAGGTGGATGAAACTGGAGCCTATTATACAGAGTGAAGTAAGCCAGAAGGAAAAACACCAATACAGTATAATAACGCATATATATGGAATTTAGAAAGATGGTAACAATAACTCTGTGTATGAGACAGCAAAAGAGACACTGATGTATAGAACAGTCTTATGGACTCTATGGGAGAGGGAGAGGGTGGGAAGATTTGGGAGAATGGCATTGAAACATGTAAAATATCATGTATGAAATGAGATGCCAGTCCAGGTTCGATGCACGATACTGGATGCTTGGGACTAGTGCACTGGGACGACCCAGAGGGATGGTATGGGGAGGTAGGAGGGAGGAGGGTTCAGGATGCGGAACACATGTATACCTGTGGCGGATTCATTTTGATAATTGGCAAAACTAATACAATTATGTAAAGTTTAAAAATAAAATAAAATTAAAAAAAGAAGAACAGGGATGAGAAGTTTGGGGAAATACATTTAAAAATAAAATATGCTCTCAGCACAGAAAAACTCTCCAAAGTAGAAGAGAAGGAAAATAATATTACTGAATAAGCATTACATCAGAATGTGAAGGGCATCACAGGCAATCCACGAAGAGACTTCTGACAAAGAGATCTTCCTTTTATAGAGCAAAGCAGGTATCACCCATCACACACACATCCTCAACAGTCACTAGTCCTCAAGGAAGAGGACCTGACCACACATTTTACCACACTAAATTTGCCAGCAACTAGTGACTATCTGAGTCAGTTACTTGGCTTCATACAAAGGAAATGAAAATGGGGGTGTTTATCATAGGAATGAGAACTTAGGCTGGACACAGAAAACGTTCTCTGGAAATAAAGTCAGAAAAACTAAAAGCCCACACTCTGGGATAGTTTATTCACATGCATATTGCTCTTAACAAGGATTAAGACTCTGAAATGAAGAGATCAGAATTCCAGGAATAAGGTGAGCTAGCTATGACAGCATAACCCTCCAATAGTAGGTTTTAAGTAGGAAATGGCAACCTGCTACAGTATTCTTGCCTGGAAAGTTCCAGGGACAGAGAAGCCTGGCAGGCTACAGTCCATGGGGTTGCAAAGAGTCAGACATGACTGAGCAACAGAGCACACAAGCCGTTTGGGGGGTTTTGTCTTTGTGGAAGTGCTGGGAGCCCTGATCTGGAAGCAATGACCAGGAACAGGGAGAGGAGTCCTGATGCCCACCTGCCGAGCTTCAGGAACATGAGATGCGAACAAAAATGGACCCGACTTGAGAAGGTTGTAAAGGTGACCCTCAGGGGCAGTAGGCTGACAAGAAATCCACCTTCAGAGATGCAGATATAGAGGGATGGGTAGCTCCACCGCAGAAGTCCTCCAGCAGTGGGGAGGAAGTGGGTATCTCCACCAGCTCATGTGTTGGACATCACCAAATGGGAAGGGGGGTCTGAGTCATAGCTGACCTCCAGGGAGCCCTGAACTTCTCTCCCAGGTGAAGGTACACACGGTGTGAGCCACAACTGGTGTACTTCAGATGGTCTCCACATGAGGTGATCGGAACCACTGCTCTGGACCCCTCTGCTCCACTCTGTTCTGTGTGATGGCCTCTGAGATGCTGTCATTCAGGGTGGACACTGCTTACTTGGTACTGAACTGGGTCCCTCCAAGATGTGTTTGTTGAAGCCCTAGCTCCCAATGCAACGACACTAGAAGATGGGACCTCTAGGAGGTACTGAGGTTAGATTATTCCTAGAGGAATAGTTATAAGACTAGTCCAGGACTGACCCATTATGCCTGGATTGAGGCCAATAAGTTCATATACATATACACACCTATGTGTCTGTATATAGGTATGTGTCTATAGGTATATGTCATGTGTATTCGTATCCTCCAGTAATTTTAATAATCTACCAAGTTTGGAAACATAATTTAAATTTTGTCTCCCAAAATGTGTTTTGTGGCAGGCATGAGAAATTAAGGACATAAACATAATTCAGATCTACTGAATTGGAGTATTCATTTTAATAAGACCCAGAAATGGATCATACTAACATGACAGGTTGAGAAGCGTTGTTCAAAGATACTCAAAATATTTCATGGAGAAGAAACACAGTGAAGGATACAGAACACAGCTTCAGGATATTATGGCAAAAGTAAATACATGAAAATCAGGCAAAATCAAAAAACATGAGATGGAATGATGAGACACCGGTAAGGAGATTTAACCAAACAACTAAAACTGAGATCCAGTGAGCTAGCTGTGTGATGGGAAAACATGCTATTCAAGCTGTAAGGAGATGAGGACATCTACCAAGACAAAACTGTAATTCAAAAAAGAAATGCATCCCTATGTTCATAGGGATGGATTTAGAAAAGGTAGAGGAATCAGAGATCAAACTGCCAACGTAAGCCGAATCACAGAAGAAGGAAGGAAATAAAAAAAAAAAAAAGTCTGCTTCTGCTTCATTGACTATGTTGAATGCTTTACCTGTGTGGATAACAAAAAACCGCCTCCTGAGAAACCTGTATGTAGGGCAAGCAGCAACAGTTAGAATTGGACATGGAACAATGGACTGGTTCAAAATTGGGAAAGGGGTACGTCAAGGCTGTATATTGTCATCTTGCTTATTTAACTTATATGCAGAGTACATCATGTGAAATGCCAGGCTGGATGAAGCACAAACTGGAAATCAGAATTGCCAGGAGAAACATCAACAACCTCAGATGTACAGATGATACCACTTTAATGGCAGAAAGTGAAGAGGAACTAAAGAGCCTCTTGATGAGGGTGAAAGAGGAGAGAAAAAACTCTGACTTAAAACTCAACATCCATAAAACTAAGATCATGGCATCCGGTCCTATCACTTCATGGCAGATAGATAGATGGGAAAATAATGGAAACAGTGTCAGACTTTATTTTTTGGGGCTCCAAAATCACTGCAGATGGTGACTGCGGCCATGAAATTAAAAGACCATTGCTCCTTGGAAGACAAGCTGTGACAAACCCAGACAGTGTATTAAAAAGCAGAGACATTACTTTGCCGACAAATGTCCCTATAATCAAAGCTTTAATTTTTCCAGTAGTCATGTAAGGATGTGAGAGTTGGACTATAAAGAAAGCTGAGCAGCAAAGAATTGATGTAGTGTTGAACTACATCAATTTGAACTGTAGTTCAACTTTTGAACTGTAGTGTTGGGGAAGACTCTTGAGAGTCCCTTGGACTGCAAGGAGACCAAACCAGTCCATCTTAAAGGAAATCAACCCTGAATATTCATTGAAAGGACTGAGGCTGAAGCTCCAATACTTTGGCCACCTGATGCAAATAGCTGATTCATTGGAAAAGACCCTGATGCTGGGAAAGATTAAGGGCAAGAGAACAAAGGGGTGACAGAGGACGAGATGGTTGCATGGCATCACTGACCCAATGAAAGTGAAAGAGGAGAGTGAAAAAGTTGGCTTAAAGTTCAACATTCAGAAAACGAAGATCATGGCATCTGGTCCCATCACTTCATGGCAAATAGATGGGAAAACAGTGGAAACAGTGGCAGACTTTATTTTTTGGGGCTCCAAAATCACTGCAGATGGTGACTGCAGCCATGAAATTAAAAGATGCTTACCACTTGGAAGGGAAGTTATGACCAACCTATATAGCATATTAAAAAGCAGAGACATTACTTTGCCAACAAAGGTCCATCTAGTCAAGGCTATGGTTTTTCCAGTGGTCAAGTATGGATGTGAGAGTTGGACTGTGAAGAAAGCTGAGCGCCGAAGAATTGATGCTTTTGAACTGTGGTGTTGGAGAAGACTCTTGAGAGTCCCTTGGACTGCAAAGAGATCCAACCAGTCCATCCTAAAAGTGATCAGTCCTGAGTGTTCATTGGAAGAACTGATGCTAAAGCTGAAACTCCAATGCTTTGGCCACCTCATGTAAAGAGTTGACTCATTGGAAAAGACCCTGATGCTGGGAGGGATTGGGGGCAGGAGGAGAAGGGGACGACAGAGAATGAGATGGTTGGATGGTATCATGACTCGATGGAAATGAGTTTGGGTTAACTCTGGGAGTTGGTGATGGACAGGGAGGCCTGGCATGCTGCGATTCATGGGGGTCACAAAGAGTTGGATACAACTGAGCGACTAAACTGAACTGATTGATGGACATGAGTTTGAGCAAACTGTAGGAGATGGGCAAGGACAAGGAAGCATGGCGTGCTGCAGTACATGGGGTCCCAAAAAGTCAGACACGACTTAACGAATGAACAACAACATGTTCATAGCAGCACTATCACAGTAGCCAAGACATGGAAACTAAGTAAATATCCATCAACAGATGAATGCATAAAGATGTGGTACATATATACAACGAGATTTTACTCAGCTATCAAAAAGAATGAAATAATTTAATTTGCAGCAACAGGGATTGAACTAGGTGAAGAAAGTCAAAACGAGAGAAACAAATACCATATGATATTACTTACATGTGGAATCTATATGAACCTATCTCTAAAACAGAATCATGGACTAGAAAACAGACTTATGGTTTCCAAGGGGGAGGAGGTTTGGGGAGGGATGGATTGGGGTTGGGGTTAGCAGATGTAAGCTGTTATATTCAGGATGGTTAAACAAGAAGGTCCTACCCTATAACACATATAACACAGGGAACTATATCCAGTATCCTATGATAAAGTGTAATAGAAAATAATATTTCAATATACATATGTATAACTGAATCACTTTACTGTACAGTAGAAATTAGCACAACATTGTAAATCAACTATACTTCAATTTAAAAAATATGAAACAATGAGGAATGTGAAGTCGCTCAATCATGTCCAACTCATTGTGACCCCGTGGACTATAGCCTACTAGGTTCCTCTGTCCATGGGATTTTCCAGGCAAGCATACTGGACCAGGTTGCCATTTCCTTCTCCAGGAGATCTTCCTGACCCAGGGATTGAACCTGGGTCTCCCACATTTTAGGCAGACGCTTTATTGTCTGAGCCACCAGGGAAAAAAAAAAAAAAAAAAAGACACACAAATGGGAAAACCAAGAAAATCTCTTACAATTATATCCTAGGTAACGGAAGTACAAAACAACATATACATCTTAAACATCCGAAGATTGTCTATAACATATTTTAGTAAAAGTTGTGGTCTGAAAGAGATCAGAAATAAGACAAGGAAGCTGGCTCACATTTCACTCCATGTATTGGATTATGGGAAAGTAGTACTCCAGGAAAAATAAAGAAAAGGTTGGAAAAAAAGGAGGGCATATGTAAAATAATCCTATGTGGTTATCTTGGAAAGCATAGTTAGCCTTGTTTGGTTGATCCTGTATTCAAAGTAGGAACAAAAAGTAGAGAAGCTGGCAGTTCGTGACCGAGGTCTGGCTCTTCTGGGCTGTTTTCTGCAGAAGCCATGATCCATGTCCCGTTTTCATGGTCTGGCCATTGCCCAGGTTATATCCAGCCTCTCAAAAGGCAGAATGCACAGTACAGGACACACATGGCCCTCCTAGGAAGCGTCAACTGTTGGATGGAGAATGAAACTGAAGAATCAGGATGTTCAATTATAAAGGTTTTCGTCAGTACTCTGAAGAATGGGAACTACATATTGAAGCCACTTGTTTAAATGTGATTGTTTAGAGCAATTATTTTCTGTCTCAAATTAGCCTCCAAATTATTCTCCCTAAGTTCAAATGATAACTGCCATCTTGCCAATACCTATATTTAAATTTAATCTCTGATAGGTTTAAAAGTATTACCTAAGGCATCTTCATCCAAATTCTGTGCTCCGAGCATATGTTTTACCAGCAAAATGATGTTAGTGTTCTGAATTAACAAGTGTCGGAGATTGTGTTATAAAAAGATATGCGATGAGGATGGAACTATAATCAGGGAATTTTACATCCACCACTCAGCCCTAGCGCCAGACTCAAAAAAGAATCCACATACATTCTGTCTAATTTCCATTCAAAAAGAGCCCAGGAGCTTACTGGAACTCTTGGTGGTGTGAGCAATTTATTCCAAAGAAAGGGAGGCCACAGGTGGCTTCAGGGAACGGGGTTTTCAACTTCTTTATATTAATTGGAACAGGCAATTTGGAGAGGAGGATACTGCAAAGAGAAAAACCTTGCTCTGAATACTGTTTAACAGGTATTGTTACAATGATAGAAACAGAAGCTGTGATGCAGCAGTCTTCGTGAAGGCATATTGACACGTTGGGGCTTGGAAGGAGTCTGACCCAGCAGGTGGCTTTCAAGAGCCCCTAGATTGGGAACCCCAGGCTGCCAGTGCAGCTAAGCCCCTGCTGAGGACGAGGCAGATGAGAACTCTCGCAGCAGGATGGGGCCCACGCTCCACGCCAGAGGACAGCAGCCAGAACTGCTAAATTGTAATAAAATTGCAGATGCAAGCCCCACATGTCTGAATGACATGAATGGTGCTCTTTGAGACTTTCAAATGAATTATGTGTTTGTATTAATATATTGTCATACACTTGGATAATGTAAATCTCATTTAAATACCAGTGCACTTTGGACAAAATAAATGACTATACAATACAAAGTAGAAAGTTCTCTTTTTGATTGATGTGATTTTAGACACATTCCTATAGTCTGATAGTCTGATAACTATATATGAAGATTTCTACAAGACTTTAAGTCAAAACCATACACTGCCTGCGTGACTGTTAAGCAGAAAGTTGAAGGAAGTAACAAAGGATGGCAAAAAAGTTGCTGGAAAAAATCCCCTTCCTTTCCTGCTGCTACTTCCAGGATAGAAAAAAAAAATCTAGGAGTGGGGAAATTTCCACTCCCCCCGCCCCCAGCTTAAAGGCAACATGATATCCTTGTTAATTTAGAGAATTTTAAACAGTTTCATATGCCATCTAAACATACCTAGGGCTTCCCAAATGGTGCCAGTGATAGAGAACCCGCTGCTAATGCAGGAGACTTAAGAGATGTGGGTTCGACCCCTGGGTTTAGAAGATCCTCTGGAGGAGGGCATAACTTTCTACTCCAGTATTGTTGCCAGGGAAATCCCATGGACAGAGGAGCCTGGCCAGCTACAGTCCATAGGGTTGCAGAGTCAGACATGACTGAAGTGACTTAGCATGCACACAAACATACTTAAGATTATCTGACTAAAGAGAATCTCTAAAGGAAGGATTATTACAGTTTGAAAATGTTCTTGACAATTGTACAAAACCAGTTTTCTGTTCACAGGCAATTTCTGAGGATCAGGTCTAGGTTTCTATTACAGGCTCAAAGCAGCCATGTGACCCAATAATTCAGAAGAACTAATGTGAAGGGATGTTGTTCAGGAGTCCGGTTGTGTCCGACTCTTTGTGACCTCATGGACTGTAGCACGCCAGATCCCCTGTTCTCCACTGTCTCCCAGAGCTTGCTCAAACTCACGTCCATTGAGTCAGTGATGCCATCCAACCATCTCACTCTTTGCCACCTCTTTCTCCTCCTGCCTTCAGTTTTTCCCAGCATCAGGGTCTTTTCCAGTGAGTCAACTCTTTGCATCAGGTGGTCAAAGTATTAGTGCTTCAGCACCAGTTCATCCAAGGCATATTAAGAACTGATTTCCTTTAGGAATGACTGGTTTGATCTCCTTCCTGTCCAAGGGACTTTCATGAGTTTTCTTCAGCATCACAGTTCGAAAGCCTCAATTCTTCAGCACTCAGCCTTCTTTATGATCTGATTCTCACATCTATGCATGACTGTTAGGGACCTTTGTCAGCAAGGTGATGCCTCTGCTTTTTAATACGCTGTCTAGGTTTGTCATGGCTTTCCTTCGCAGGAACAAGCATTTTTTAATTTCATGACTGCAGTCACCATCCACAGTGATTTTGGAGCCAAAGAAAATAAAATCACTGTTTCCACATCTTACCCCTCTGTTTGCCACAAAGTGATAGGACCTCATCTGAAGTGTAAGTAACATTTAGTGGCCTTTACAGTGAAGCCAACACTCATCTGGTACCATTCTAAAGATACTTCTGAGCACAGTATTTCTATCTTCTTTTCCTCAATTTTCTCATTAGAATACATTAGACAGTGGAATTAATTTTTAAAAGACATGCAGTAAAATGTATTACTTGAATCACAGGTCTGCCACACCTATAATATGTTGAATTATGTCCCCTAAGGAGATACACTGAAGCCCCAGTCCCCAATATCTCAGAATGTGACCTGATTTGGAAGAAGGGGATCATTTATAAGTGTAATCAAGTTAAAATGAGGTCTTTAGGCCCCCATCTAGTTTGATTCAGTTCAGCTCAGTCGTGTCCGACTCTGCGACCCCATGAATCTCAGAATGCCAGGCCTCTCTGTCCATCACCAACTCCCGGAGTTCACCCAAACTCATGTCCATCAAGTCGTGATGCCATGCACCCATCTCATCGTCTGTCATCCCCTTCTCCTCCTGCCCCCAATCCCTCCCAGCATCAGAGTCTTTTCCAATGAGTCAGTTCTTCACACAAAGTGGCCAAAGTACTGGAGTTTCAACTTTAGCATCAGTCCTTCCAAAGAACACCCAGGACTGATTTCCTTTAGGATGGACTGGTTGGACCTCCTTGCTGTCTAAGGGACTCTCAAGAGTCTTCTCCAACACCACAGTTCAAAAGCATCAATTCTTCAGCGCTCAGCTTTCTTCACAGTCCAACTCTCACATTCATACATGACCTCTGGAAAAAGCATAGCCTTGATTAGATGGACCTTTGTTGGCAAAGTAATGTCTCTGCTTTTGAATATGCTATATAGGTTGGTCATAACTTTCCTTCCAAGGAGTAAACATCTTTTAATTTCATGGCTGCAATCACCAACTACACAGTGATTTTGGAGCCCCCAAAAGTAAAGTCTGCCACTGTTTCCCCATCTATTTCCCATGAATGAATGCCACCAGATGCCATAATCTTCGTTTTCTTAATATTGAGCTTTAAGCCAACTTTTTCACTCTCCTCTTTCACTTTCATCAAGAGGCGTTTTAGTTCCTCTTCACTTTCTGCCATAAGGGTGGTGTCATCTGCATATCTGAGGTTATTGACATTTCTCCCCGCAATCTTGATTCCAGCTTGTGCTTCCTCCAGCCCAGCATTTCTCATGATGCACTCTGCATATAAGTTAATAACCAGGGTGACAATATACAGCCTTGACTTACTCCTTTTCCTATCTGGAACCAGTCTGTTGTTCCATGTCCAGTTCTAACTGTTGCTTCCTGACCTGCATACAGGTTTCCTAAGAGGCAGGTAAGGTGATCTGGTATTCCCACATTTTATTGTGATCCACACAGTCAAAGGTGATTAGTGCCCTATAAAAGAGGAAATTTATACCCAGAGATGTCCACAGAGACCACAACGTGAAGATGAAGATGGAGACAGGAGAAATGCACCTACAGGGCAAAGACTATCAAACGTGGCCAAGAAGCACCAGCAGCCACCAGAGAGGAACGGAACAGGTTCTCCCTGTAGCGTTCAGAGGAACCAACCCTGCCACCAGCTCTATCTCTGCCATCCAGCCTGCAGAACCGAGACAGCACATGCCTGTCGTCTGAGCCCCTGGTCAGTGGTGCTTTGTCAGGGCACAAACTAACACACACCCTAAGCCACACAGACAGTCTTGGCTAATTCATATTATACATCCAATATGGAATGGCAGCAAGAAGGATGCTAACCTATTATCTTTCTTTGCCAAACTTCCTTAGGTTTGCTGTCTTTCATTATACAGTTTGAGGACTTTTCGTCTTGATTTCGGCCAGTGGTATGGCCACACAGAATGTTTCAGCAGCCAAAGGTCCTCGTGCAAGATGAGATGATCCTAATTTTTTTTTTTTTTTTTTGCTGAAAACCTGTCAAGCTCTTATCCATAGAACTCTACAGTTGAACAGAGATGAAGTACAAATATCTTTAAAAAGGACAAATATGTTTTAAAACTCTCCTTCCAAGTGTATGCAGTTGTCTGCCACTTCTCTCGATACCATCTGAACAGTGAATTCGCCCACACAAAGTGGCATCAGAGGGCACTGATGAAAATATAAACAGCATTTCTTCCCCGAGCCTCTCAAGGGTCACTCCTGACCTCAAAGCAGGATGTATGATTCTAACTTCTTGGCTAAATTGGCATCACTTAGATTTGAAAGTTTACTTTTGCTTGACCCTCCGTGGCAGCTGAGCTCCACTAATCAAGCTTCTGGAGGACTGGCCTGCCAGTCGACTCTGATTTCTAGCTGTTGCTTCAGCTTTTGCAGACAAGGTCCCCCCCCCCACCACCTCAAGGACTCTAGCTATGAACTGCCCGACACTCATCACTTTACAGATTCCTTCCTGGTTATTGGATAGCCCCATCCATCTGTCTGTCTCTGGTAATTTTCCCCGGGCCATTCTTTAGTGCCATTTTCCAATTTACCATTGTTCCCTGGAGCCCTATATTCTGATGCAGAAAATTGGCTCCCTCCTGTCCTGCCCTGGTGCCTCCAGATCCCTGACTATGCACTTCATCGCCAGCAGCACCCTGTGTCAGGGCTGCTGCTCCAGCCCCTCCTTGTCCGGAGACCCAAGCATCATTAGAACAGAACAATATCCAAACGATGTATCACTTCACAGGAGACAGCTGGGAAAAAACACATTCATTATCTCTAGGATTGTTGCAGCGGAGACTGAAAAGATTTGGAATGGCAATTTAAGATATCAGAGAAAGACAACTATTGTATGGTATCACTTATATGTGGGTACCAAAAAAATAAATGTATGTGTACACAAAACAGTCTCAGACATAGGAAGCAAACTAGTGGTTACCAGGGGAGAGCAAAGGGGGAGGGGAAAATTAGAGATTTAGGCTTAAGGGATGCAAATTACTATGCATTAAGAGTGGGCAGCAAAGGTATGCAGTGTTAGTCTTTCTCTGGCTTACTTCACTTAACATAATGTCCTACACGATCATCCATGTTGTTGGATAAATTGTGGTGGAATTTTCTCTCTTTTTTTTTTTAAAGGTTAAATAGTACTTCATTATATGTAGATGCTACATTTTCTTTGATGGACATGTGGGTTGTTTCCATACCTTGACCTTGGTGAATAAAGCTGCAATGAACAAAGAGGTGCAAGTTATCTTTTCAAAATAGTGGGTTTTCATTTTTTTGGATGTACCCCCAGAAATGGAATTGCTGGATCAGAAGGTAGGTCACTTGTTAAATTCTGAGGACCCTCCATAATCTTTTCCATAGTGGCTGTAACAGTTTATTTTCCCACAAACAGTGCACAAGTATTCTCTTTTTTCCTTCACATCTTTGTCAGTGCTTTTATCTCTTTTTTTAATAACAGACACCTTAACAGGTAGAGGTGATACTGTGGTTTTGATTCACATTTTCCTGAAAATTAGTGATATTGAGCACCTGTTGGTCACTTGGTATGTCTTTGGAAAAATGTCTATTCACAACCTTTGCCTGTTTAATTGGGTTGTGGATTTTTCTTGCTACTGAGTTTTACAGTTCCTTAGATGTTAACCCCTTACCGGATAGGCAGTTTGCAAATTTTTTCCCCCATTTCATAGGTTGCCTTTTTATTTTGGTGATGGTTTCCCTTGCTGTGGAGAAGCTTTTTAAGTTGCATTCCACTTATTTATTTTTGCTTTTGTTGTGTTTGCTTTCGGTGTCAGATCCAAAAGCAATCACTGTCAGGATCTAGGTCAAAAAGTCTACCTTCTGTGTTTTGTTGTGGAATTTTAGGGTTTCATGTCTTATATTCAAATATCTAATCCATGTTGAGTTGATTTTTGGTTCTCGTCTAAGATAGGAGTCCAGTTTCATTCTTCCACATGTGGATATCCTGTTTTCCCACAACCATTTATTAAAG
This sequence comes from Bos mutus, assembly GCF_027580195.1. NCBI lineage: Eukaryota > Metazoa > Chordata > Mammalia > Artiodactyla > Bovidae > Bos > Bos mutus. The sequence continues at coordinate 36,485,363 of NC_091643.1, forward strand.
AGACTCTTATTTTCCTATTGCCTATTCTTGGCTCCCCTGTCAAATATTAGCTGACCATAGATTTGTGAGTTTATTCCTGGTCTCTCAATTCTATTCCACTGACCTATGTGCCAGTTTTTATACCAATACCATACTGTTTTGATTACCACACTTTTGTAATATAATTTAAAATCAGGAAGTGTGATGACTCCAGTTCTGTTCTTTTTCTCTCAAGACTGAATTTGTTATTTGGGATTTGATTTCATACAGATTTGGGAATTTTTTCTATTTCTGTGAAAAATGTTGTTACACCAGATCTCTGCTATCAGTGAACAATAATGACTTCTGTTTTTCTAGTCCCTTCCAAATGGGGCCCAATGTGTCTCATTGGTAGTTTCTAATACCTATTAAACAGAGGTGAACATAAAAGGAATGAGATGATATTGCTAAGTTGGTAAAAATCTGTCATAAATCCCTTAAGGAAAATACACAGAAATAATACTGCAGTCTCAGGTGGTACTGTGGGAAAGAATCTACCTGCCAATGTAGGAGATGCAAGAGACACATGTTCGATCCCTAGATCGGAAAGATCCCCTGGAGTAGGAAATGGCTACCCACTCCAGTATTCTTCCCTGGAAAACTCCATGGACAGAAAGAGTCTAACGAGCTATAGTCCATGGGGTCACAAATAATTGGATGTGACTGAACACACAGATACTATAGTTGCTAGCCCAGGTGAGTTTTTGTTACTACTGTAAAGTATCTTAAAAAACAAAACTGAGACACCTAAGCATAAGCCAATTAAAATTTGTGCACAATTTCAGGCAAAAATGGTATAAATTTAAAGACCTTAGAGCATTTCCTAAAGGAAATCAGTCCTGAATATTCATGGGAAGGACTGATGCTGAAGGTGAAACTCCAATACTTTGGCCACCTGATGTGAAGAACTGACTCATTGGAAATGACCCTGATGGCGGGAAAGATTGAGGGCAGGATTAGAAGGGGACAACAGAAGATGAGATGGTTGGATGGCATCGCCAACTTGTTGGACATGAGTTTGAGTAAGCTCCAGGAGTTGGTGATGGACAGAGAAGCTTGGCATGCGGCAGTCCATGGTGTCACATGGAATTGGACACAACTGAGCAACTAAACTGACTGACTGAGTGTAAAAGAAGTTAATTATCTAGTTTTACCATCTAAATAGTTTAAAATAAAATTAAAACATTTAGAAATAAACAACTTGGGACATTAACTGCTATTCTTTCTTACTTTGAAAAAATATATATATTCATCACTTCAAAGCTAAGAAATTAAAGTTTCAAACAGAAAGATATAATATGATAAACTTAATTTCTGCTTCTCTCCTTTCACCAATTTGTTTCTCAAAATACACAGTTACTGTTCACCTCTCTAGGCAATACATGCCCAAGCTGGAGTTCTATCATCTGCCAATGACATGTTATTTATAGGGAACATATTTCTATCTCATTTAAAGCAAAACAACATAAGATAGAAAGCATACTGTGACAGGGAGGAAAATCAAAATTTTAAGTCAGTGGCTAAACCCCCAGGATGATAGACCATCTAAATATTGTGTGCTGTGCCATCCTGTGTGCAACTTAATGAATGAATTTTTTCTCATTGGAACTTGAATCTCTAGGCAACTGTTCATCCTAAAAATACTATCTGTCTCAGAGTTGCATTGTTTTTCTTTATTGTAGGGTACCTGTTCTCCTATGGGTGTTATATGCACACAACTTCTTTTGGCCTTCTGTTTTGAAGTTACAGTGGAAAAACTCATTCAGAAGTGTAAATAAAATATTTTTTTTCTTATTCTGAAACAAGAATTAAGGTATACTCAAATTGAAATACTAACCTTTCTCTCTCAAACTTCTGCCCACCAGAGAGGAAAAATATTCTTGTCATTTTCCCCTCTGTTGGTTTTTGTATCACAGTTCCCTTTCCTTTAATATAGTGTCCAGCATTGTTTTCCTTATTATTTTGGCTCTACCACTCACCACCAGTGTCTGTTCTCTTTCCTTATTCCCACCGGGTCCAACGCTTCCCTTACCAAGCCCATCTTTAAGAAACTATGGAGTCAGCACACACCCTAACAACCTAACCGAGAACTCCTTCATGTTGACGTGGGTTTTATTTTCGCTTCAGTGGTCTTTGTGAAGCATTAGTTTAAGAGACTTCTGAGAAAAGTAGACACGTTGGTTCATTTTGCTACATGAGTACACAATACTCTGAACCACTAAGAGAAAAAAAAAAAGAAAAAGCATATTTTAGCCATAAAAACCTGAAGCTCAGAATTGTAGCAGTAATCTGATCATCAGTAGTCTAATCTAGTCTAAGTAGCTACAATTGCATGTCTATTTAAAGCTTACCTAGACCTCATATGGTTTTCTGGGGAAAGCAATGATAACTAGCAGACTTACTTATTCCTATCTTCCCCTGATGTGTTGTTTCAGCGAAGGATTGGCAGAACTCAGAAATTCCTTTTAGGGTTTGTTTTTCCATCAGCTCCCTTTGAAACCTGATGCTCACACTGAATAGCCTTCATAGATCATAACTGGTGCTATTATTGCAGTAATAACAACAACCACGGTGAGAACCATTATTAGCATCTCATCTGTATTGTACTTATGATTCCTGAAATTGTAAGGCATTATGGAACAGAAATTAGACTTATTAAGAACATCAGTCTGTCTTCATTTCTCTGCTCTCTACATTGTCTATCACAGTATCATTCCTTCTTTCTCTTCAGTCTTCCTGTGTTTAAGCCTAGAGAGAACTTGCCTCTGTTTTACTCAGGGAAGCCATGGTTTACATCCATCATAGCCAATAATAATATTCCATTATATTATTAGTAAGTGAGCCTCCTTTCATTCTTAAAAGTTTTCCAGTTTAGGGACATTGAATGATCACTTTAAACCCAAGAGATTGAGCTTATCTGTATGAAACCATCCACAGATGCTACCAAACTCAAGTTCCATTAAGACACAGGTGGCCGTGAAAAACGATCAGTTCAATTCAGTTCAGTTCAGTCACTCAGTCGTATCTGACTCTTTGCGATCCCATGAACCACAGCACGCCAGGCCTCCCTGTCCATCACCAACTCCCGGAGTTCACTCAGACTCAGCCATTCAGCCATCTCATCCTCTGTCTTCCCCTTCTCATCCTGCCCCCAATCCCTCCCAGCATCAGAGTCTTTTCCATTGAGTCAACTCTTCACATGAGGTGGCCAAAGTACTGGAGTTTCAGCTTCAGCATCATTCCCTCCAAAGAAATCCCAGGGCTGATCTTCATAATGGACTGGTTGGATCTCCTTGCAGTCCAAGGGACTCTCAAGAGTCTTCTCCAACACCACAGTTCAAAAGCATCAATTCTTCAGAGCTCGGCTTTCTTCACAGTCCGACTCTCACATCCATACATGACCACTGGAAAAACCATAGCCTTGACTAGACAGACCTTTGTCGGCAAAGTAATGTCTCTGCTTTTGAATATGCTGTCTAGGTTGGTGATGACTTTCCTTCCAAGGAGTAAGCATCTTTTAATTTCATGGCTGCAGTCACCATCTGCAGTGATTTTGGAGCCCAGAAAAATAAAGTCTGACACTGTTTCCACTGTTTCCCCATCTATTTCCCATGAAGGGATGGGACCAGATGCCATGATTTTTGTTTTCTGAATGTTGAGCTTTAAGCCAACTTTTTCACTCTCCACTTTCACTTTCATCAAGAGGCTTTTTAGTTCCTCTTCACTTGCTGCCATAAGGGTGGTGTCATCTGTATATCTGAGGTTATTGATATTTCTCCCGGCAATCTTGATTTGAGCTGTGCTTCTTCCAGCCCAGCGTTTCTCATGATGTACTCTGCATATAAATAAGCAGGAGGACTCAAACGGAGAAATATGAGAAGGGCCATCACTGCTGCTCTCAGTTTTTAAGGGAAACATGGTTTAAAATATTTCCCCTCCCCACCCCGCTCCATTAGCTGTTAGAATTAAAGTCGATTTGGCTGCCTAGAACAAAAAACTCAAAATATATCTGGTTTAAATACATAAAGGTTTATTTTATCAATAAAAAGGGTTCAGTGGAGGACATCTAGGATGGATATCACAGCTTCTATTTCGCAAGAGACCACACCTTGAGCAACTGCACTAGTACGGCTGCACTCTTGACACCACTTCCAGATCCAAAGTAACTGCTCAGGCTTCAGCACTGCAGCCAAAATGCAAAAAGGATAGAGAGCAACAGAAGACATACACACACACATACCTTCACGGGTGCAGACACACAATTATCACCTCTTACCGTCCCCGTCACGTACTCTAACTTTCGCTATCACTAGACAGAATGTAGTCACACCAAAGAGGGAAGATCAGACCCTAAGAGAAACAGGGGTTACAAAAGTTCTTGTTCAGCTGGGCATATGGCATTCTTGGAAATGAAGAGGCTCTCTCAGCACAGAGGAGTGGCAAGGTAGATTTGGGAAGGCAATTTGTAATCTGAACCACCACCGAACATCCTCCATCTCCTGGAGGGTTTCTAGGATGGGATCTGTGCCAGATGCTCTGGACTAAACACTTGTGTGAATTATTTTAACCATAACGTGACTCAGTTCCCTAAAGGGGAGACTTCCTTCTGGGGGTTGCTTTGAGGACTGAGTTCATCTATGAGAAGCACTCTGAATCATTCCTGACACCTCCTACACAGTCCCCTAAGTGTGATGGATCTTTCCATTGTCATCATATGGACACGACTTAACACATTTATTTCTGTAACTTCCCTTATTTTGGACTTCCCTGGTGGCTCAGATGGTAAAGAATCTGCCTGCAATGCAAGAGACCTTGGTTTGATGCCTGGGTTGGGAAGATCCCCTGGAGAAGGGAATGGCTACCCACTCCAGTGTTCTTGCCTGGAGAATTCTATGGACAGAGGAGCCTGGCAGGCTACAGTCCATGGGGTCCAAAACAGTAGAACATGACTGAGTGACTAACACTTTTATTCACTAACCTGTCCTAAATGCAACACAGAGAGAATACCTAGTTTAAGTTCAGAAATCTACATCTAACTATACTTGCTTAATAATATCTTCTAAATGCTAGGTAATTCACTTTCATCGTCCCTAATTCTCAAAACTGCATGAGATAAATTAGGATATTTCAAAATTTCAGCAGGAAGTCAAGTTGGTGTCCAGGGGCATTTCCGTCAAAAGAAGCTGGCAGGCTCTCCCCCACAAGGTCTCAGAGGGTACCACATGTCATGCTGGTGAATTTATGCATGGGTTAGCTCTCATCCTTGCAGGCTTGAAAATCTTATTAGCCCACTGCATGAAGACTAGTCTTCCAGGCTGCCTTTCATTAACCAAACCCACAAGTTCCGATTTATAATGACAAACATAACCAACCAGACTAGAAGCTCCTAGACAACTAGACCTATAGAGGAAAAACAATTTTCATCAGAATGGTGTTTGCTGAATAAATAAAAGAAAAACTACCCTTAATGTTGAAAGTTTTCTCCACAAACATCATTGCTTTAAAATGGCAACATAGTGGTTCGTGACTGTACTTTACACCCTGTTTCCTGGGTACATACACATCTTTCTAGGTTTCCCTTGTTTATCAAGTTCTTTCTGACAAACATGTTCTTCCTTAGATGCTCAAGACACCCAATCAGGACTCAAGCAAGCCTTGTATATCCAGGAGCCACTTTGCCTTTTAACTCACGCATCTAGTTATATTTTCAATTCAGTTCAGTTCAGTCGCTCAGTCATGTCCAACTCTTTGTGAACCCATGAATCGCAGCACACCAGGCTCCCTGTCAATCACCAACTCGCAGAGTCTACTCAAACTCATGTCCATCGAGTTGGTGATGCCATTCAACCATCTAATCCTCTGTCGTCCCCTTCTCCTCCTGCCCCCAATCCCTCCCAGCATCAGGGTCTTTTCCAATGAGTCAACACTTTGCATGAGGTGGCCAAAGTATTGGAGTTTCAGCTTCAGCATCAGTCCTTCCAATGAACACCCAGGACTGATCTCCTTTAGGATAGACTGGTTGGACCTCCTTGCAGTCCAAGGGACTCTCAAGAGTCTTCTCCAACACCACAGTTCAAAAGCATCAATTCTTCGGCACTCAGCTTTCTTCACAGTCCAACTCTCACATCCATATACGACCACTGGAAAAACCAAAGCCTTGACTAGATGGACCTTTGTTGGCAAAGTAATGACTCTGTTTTTGAATATGCTATCTAGGTTGGTCATAACTTTCCTTCCAAGGAGTAAGCGTCTTTTAATTTCATGGCTGCAGTCACCATCTGCAGTGATTTTGGAGCCCCCCAAAAAATAAAGTCTGACACTGTTTCCACTGTTTCCCCGTCTATTTCCCATGAAGGGATGGGACCAGATGCCATGATCTTCGTTTTCTGGATGTTGAGCTTTAAGACAATTTTTTCACTTTCCTCTTTCACTTTCATCAAGAGGCTTTTTAGTTCCTCTTCACTTTCTGCCATAAGGGTGGTGTCATCTGTATATCTGAGGTTATTGATATTTCTCCCGGCAATCTTGATTCCAGCTTGTGCTTCATCCAGCCCAGCGTTTCTCATGATGTACTCTGCATATAAGTTAAATAAGCAGGGTGACAATATACAGCCTTGATGTACTCCTTTTCCTATCTGGAACCAGTCTGTTGTTCCATGTCCAGTTCTAACTGTTGCTTCCTGACCTGCATATATATCTGATAGTGATCAATGCAAAGAAATAGAGGAAAACAATAGAATGGGAAAGACTAGAGATCTCAAGAAAATTAGAGATACCAAGGGAACATTTCATGGAAAGTTATATTTTGCATGATATTAAATTTTGGGCAGTTCAGTTTGTGTCTACTTAGAGCAAAGGACACACCTCATCCACTAGTTCATTGAGATCTTTTCCCAGAATACTCTTGGGGCCCCCAGGCAAGCTTCCCCAAAATATGTCTCAATGGCATATTCATTATCTTGAAGTAAAGTTACTTGAGAAACAGCCTTGACTTCAGATAGATTTAATTGGTGGAAAATCTTATATATTATTGCTAATGTAAGAAGGGGGCTTAGGGAAAGCTAAATTGAATTTATAAATTGTCATGGCATGGTCTGTAAGAGTTTGCATTTTTTTCAAGTTATTTTTCCTCAAAATAAACTAGGTTAATTCAAAAAAAAAAAAAAAGAGCAACAGCCTTTGGGGAAAAATGATATTTAAGAAAATATTATGACCACTTTCTTTCCCCTAAAGCATGAAATAAATCTCCCATATGAATTTATCCTCCCTATACAAGGAGAACAGAAACCATCCTTATCAACAGTTAGGGAATTCAACTCTAAGAGAGAAAGTTTTTATAAAACCTTTGGTACTTCTTCATTGATTTGCTGGCCCAAGCACAAGCCTGCTTGGTCATTTCCACTTGGTCATTTAAATGGCATTCCATTTCTTGCAGACATTCACATATACAAATTAATTTTTTTTCCCTCCTGTTAATCTGTGTTGCACCAATTATTAGTCCAGTCAAAAGAACACTGTGAGCAGGGGGAAAATGTTCCTTCCCCAACAGTAAACAAACACAAAACCAGCAGCCCAAGAAATTCTTCAGATCAGATCAGTGGCTCAGTCGTGTCCGACTCTTTGCGACCCCATGAATCACAGCACACCAGGCCTCCCTGTCCATCACAAGGCTGTTTCTCAAGTAACTTTACTTCAAGATAATGAATATGCCATTGAGACGTATTGTGGGGAAGCTTGCCTGGGGGCCCCAAGAGTATTCTGGGAAAAGATCTCAATGAACTAGTGGATGAGGTGTTCACTGAGACTCATGTCCATTGAGTCAGCGATGCCATCCAGCCATCTCATCCTCTCTCATCCCCTTCTCCTCCTGCCCCCAATCCCTCCCAGCATCAGAGTCTTTTCCAGTGAGTCAACTCTTCGCATGAGGTGGCCAAAGTACTGGAGTTTCAGCTTTAGCATCATTCCTTCCAAAGAAATCCCAGGGCTGATCTCCTTCAGAATGGACTGGTTGGATCTCCTTGCAGTCCAAGGGACTCTCAAGAGTCTTCTCCAACACCGTAGTTCAAAGGCATCAATTCTTAGGCACTCAGCCTTCTTCACCGTCCAACTCTCACATCCATATGAGCAAGAAGCCATGGTTGATTCTAATTGACTGAAGTGAAAACAGCAATCAGTAAACTGGGATGAACTGGAATGAAACCAGATATGAGTCCATCCCTTTCTCCAACAGCAGTGTATTTGCTACAGATTCTTTGATATATTTTCCTTTGCTGTAGTTTATTCCTTCCTCTCTATCCATACTATAATCATCCTAACTTTGTCACTAAATATATATTCAACTGTCAGGGGGTACCCCAATTGCTCAGCAGGTAAAGAGTTCACCTGCAATGCAGGAGACGGGGTGGAGGCGGGGGGGGGGGGGACGCAGGTTTTAACTCTGGGTTGGGAAGCTTCCCTGGAGAAGGAAATGGCAACCCACTCCAATATTCTTGCCAGGAGAATCCCATGGACAGAGAAGCCTGGTGGACTATAGTCCATGGGGTCATGAAAGAATGGTACACGACTGAGCATGCATTTGTCTGGAAGGAAACAGAACCTGAGTGCATGATTTGGCGAAAGCATGAAGTACACTGAATGAGTTCATATCAGTGTTCATAACGAAGAACTTCAGAGGGCAAGTGTGATTTTAATAGCAAGGTTTGATGAGACATTATACTCCCTAAGGACAGTGACCTCCATAATCATTATTCCTTGCTTCTCCCCTTACTCTCTGTTTCAAAAACACCAGCAAGCCTTCTCATCATCTTTGCTCTAACAGCAGCTTTGCCGGATGGTAAGCCAGGTGGTTTCGCTAAGATAATGCAGTCCATATTCACACAACAATAGCAGAATCAGGCATGATTGAAAATTATGGACAGTCCAATTTATCACAGCTCAGTAAAATAATCACAAGCTGGTATTCTAACAGCACAACTGACATAATCAAGATTTTGCTTCTTGCAGGGCCATGCAGGCAGATTTTACTGAATAAAATCAACAAATATTGTAGGCGCTACTAACCCCACCATAACTGCCTGGATGTCAAATACAGCCTGCCATTTAGAAATACGATCTATAGAGTCCAAGATAAAGGCAAGTTCATAGACCAAGAAGCAGTGGTTTAGATACAGGAAAGCCCTAAAAATATTGCCTAACCATACTTCTACATAAGATAGCATATTATTCTCCAAAAATCATAACAAAGAATCACTCATTTCTTTCTTCAACACCATCAGTAGCAACGAATTAAATAAAAACCTACAGAGTAATCCATTCTTTTGTAAAAGTGTGATTAACAGGATGCTGTCTACTATAAATGCCAGACTTGGAGTGCACATAACAGGGCATTTCTGTCTGTGTGACCATTGTTTGGACCCTCTATCAGAGATGGGTCATCTCTAATATGGAGTCCCTCCTCGAGAAATGCCTCCAATATCCCTCATATGGCATAATTGTAAATTCCTATACCTTCTCAGGATGCATTCCAGTTTATCCAAGCCAGTTTTTTTTTTTTTTTTTTTTTTGAAATGGACTATTTTTTAAAATCTGTATTGAATTTGTTACAATATGGCTTCTGTTATATGTTTTGGTTTTAGGCCACAAGGCACGTGGCATCTCTGTTCCTCAACCAGGGATCAAACCCCACATCCCCTGCCTTGGAAGGTGAAGTCCCAGCCACTGGACTGCCAAGGAAGTCTATGCAAGCCTTTCTTAAATATTTTTACTAGTTAACTATGTAATACCAGGTGTCATCTTCTTCATATTCAGTGGGAATTACTGTGAGCACAGTACATCTATTCAAATTAGAGAAGAGAATATTTTTTATGGGCTATCCTGAACTTTGAGCCAAATGGGTCTCTGAACACAATTACAACAGCTCACTTGTTGACTGCTTTCCCTGTTTTGGATACTATCTTACAATAGTCTGTAAGCTAGGTCGAGGTATTATACCCACTGTGCAGATCAGGAGACAAGGCCACAAGTGAGGTAAAACTCAGTGAAGGTTAACCAGCCAGTAAGTAACAGAATTCAACCTGATTTTAGGCAGACTGATGGCTGGAGACCCTGCTCTTTACTGCAACTCGAGTTCAATAGTCATCACAGGGTGGACATTGGATCATCAGCATCAAAGTCCTCTTGGAACTTGGTGGAAGTATACATGAGACCACCTAATTCCAGATCTACTGAACCAGAGACTTTGCAGGGGTAGACAGATGCCAACTCTTTCAGCAAGATTGTCCGGCAAGTCAATCAGGGGCTTCCCTGATAGCTCAGTTGGTAAAGAATCCGCCTGCAATGCAGGAGACCCCGGTTTGATTCCTGGGTTTGGAAGATCCCCTGGAGAAGGGATGGGCTACCCACTCAAGTATTCTTGGACTTCCTTTGTGGCTCAGCTGGTAAAGAATCTACATGCAATATGGGAGATGTGGGTTTGATCCCTGGGTTGGGAGGATCTCTTGGAGAAGGGAAAGGCTACCCACTCCAGTATTCCGGCCTGGAGAATTCCATGGACTGTATAGTCCATGGGGTCACAAAGAGTCAGACCAGACTGACTGACTTTCACTTTCACTTTTGTGCATTACATCCTCTAACCATCACTAGCCCCCATACAAAAGATATGATTTCTCTCTTGTACAGGAAATTAAACTCAGAGTGGTTAAGTAATTTCCTCAAAGTTAGAACCAGAATTTGATTTTGGAATTGTTCACTTCCCATGTCCTTTGTTTTCTGGCCTGGAGAATTCCATGGATTGTATAGTCCATGGGGTCGAAAAAAGTCTAACATGACTGAGTGACATCCACTTTACTTCACTTGGCAGCCAATGCTCTATACATAACGCATCTAGGTTCTTAAAAATGCAACAATCACAAGACCTTCAGTTGAGAAGACACAAAGAAAGAAACAAAGCACCTGCGCTCTGACAGCTGGTGTTCTTCTCAGCTGTGGAGGAGGAGGGTCAGAGATCCTCACATGGTGATGCCAACAAGAGAGTTTTCAAGAACAACTCACCAGCCAGAAGTCCAACATTATCATTTATTCTAAAGTACCATGTCAATGTAAACTTTCCCTTTTGTTGTTAACATTCAGTGTCTTTGAGAAACTCCATCTAGTCAAGGCTATGGTTTTTCCAGTGGTCGTGTATGGATGTGAGAGTTGGACTGTGAAGAAGGCTGAGTGCCGAAGAATTGATGCTTTTGAACTGTGGTGTTGGAGAAGACTCTTGAGAGTCCCTTGGACTGCAAGGAGATCCAACCAGTCCATTCTGAAGGAGATCAGCCCTGGGATTTCTTTGGAAGGAATGATGCTAAAGCTGAAACTCCAGTACTTTGGCCACCTCATGCGAAGAGTTGACTCATTGGAAAAGACTCTGAGGCTGGGAGGGATTGGGGGCAGGAGGAGAAGGGGATGAGAGAGGATGAGATGGCTGGATGGCATCACTGACTTGATGGACGTGAGTCTGAGTGAACTCTGGGAGTTGGTGATGGACAGGGAGGCCTGGCATGCTGCGATTCATGGGGTCGCAAAGAGTCGGACATGACTGCATGAACGAACTGAACTGAACTGGGCCTCTTAAACTGAAAGACTGACTCAGCCCTCCAGTCATTGATAACAAAGCTTAGAAGGCTTATCTATTTATTGGGAATTAGCAAATTTTTCATTCATCTTTAACACCTATTTTCTCGGTGATCATAAAAATTTAGTCTGAATCTGTATCACCAAAAACTCAGGAATTAAAAATGGATTCCTTGTCCTAGACATAGTGAGCAGAATAAAAATGAATGCATTTTCCTGAACTACTTAAAGAAATATCATTTTGGATGAAATCACATTCATTATCCTTGAGGGCAGATTCTCTTTGGTGTTGATAATTCTAATATGGCTGCTGAATTATAATGATCACTGGGTTATAATTATTTTTATTGTTTATTTAAAATTACAATGGATGATTATCAATCCCAGATACAGTAAGGTAATAACCATTAGCAGCCAATTACAATTTACAGTTGCCATAAGTGAAGAACCAGTCAAAATATATCTAGGTACACTAATTGGACCAAAAATTTAATAAGACAGTCTCATCAAGACATTAGCACCTGCCAAGCAGCTGCCTGTGGCAAGAACTACTCCCAGCAGTTCCTGTTACAATACTTTTTGGTTACTTGTTTGCTTAAAATTACTCGACCCAAAAATATCCCCAGGAAGGGTAAACGTATTTTACTGTTTGGTATTAATGGTGGGGAAACATGCAGAATTAGGGTTTCATGTATATGTAGATACACTAATAATAATGCCAATTATTTCCAATTATTCTCCCAAATGTAGATGGTGAGGTGGCAGCTGTGGTTAATAAAAATAGCACTTACTATTGAAATCAGAAGACCCAGGTCATTTGCCGCAGACCATCTGTGTGACCTTGGGCCACTCATCACCAGCTCGGGCCTTCACTGCTTTCTACGTCAATGGCAACTCTAATGTCTCTTTTTCCCTTACAGGAGATGCATGAAGATTTATTGAGATTTTTAAGAAAAAGCACGTGTAAAAGGTAAAATTCAGCTTACGTAAATGGTTGTAAATTACTTTTTTCCTCTGTATTATGTTTTTAAATTATGAAAGTATGATAAGACATTTACAGGAGACTTGGACAATACAAAGTTACATATAGTTCCACTATATACCACAATTATTTTTGAATAGACAAATTAAGATTTTTAGATGGAATTTCAATATCAAACTCTCAAAAATTAATAGAATGAATATACAAAGAAGTAGAAGGATATAGTAGACCTGAAAAGCACCATGAACCAATTCAACATATTTAAGATTTATACAGTTTTCACACAATAGTAGGATACAAATTCTATTCAAATTCATGCAGACTATAAACTAGGAGACACTGGAACAGAAGACACTTTTGATACATAATTAGAAGTGGAGAAAAGTCCATTTCTTTTTCCTATAGTCAATTGTATTAGGTATGTGCTTATATAAAGAGATAATAGAAGAAAATATAAATGTACTATCATATTCCATCTTGTCTCCATCACCAGACCTTGCACTTCGCTAAATTTCCAGCATAGCAATATTAAAAGTATGTAAATAAATCTCCAATTTAAATGGACTGTAATCTGCCTGATAAGTATCTCCATGCCCCTGTCCTCTTGCAGAAATGCTCCCAGACCATAGTTGGGTTATTCAAGAAAAGAACGAAATACATTTCATTCATTCAAAAGCAATTCCACTAGCACAAAGTTTGAGTCTTTTCATGCTCCTCAGATCATACACTTCTCATTTTTACCTACATATAGAGATTAACCTTTTCTTTTTTGGCATTATTATTATCATCGTCATCTAAAATTCTCTTTAGGAAGATCAGTTGTGTAAGAGGAAAAGGTGTTTCCGAGAAAGAAAGGGTATCTCTCCTTAGGGAGCTGACAACAGGATGGAGTGTTGTTTGTATTAAAAGTGCGATTCTAGCTGAGGTTTTATTTTTTAAATACCTAGTATGCCAAATTATCACGAAGTTAAATCTACTCCCTGGTGGTCTGTTAGAAAGCTGTATTCACAAAGGCACTAAGTCAGTTACTATTAGGTAAGTTTCCACTCAGCAGAGGGTCAAATTTCTGTTTCTAATGGACTAATTAATATTTTCTTATGGCAAGAAAGAAACATACTTCGAACTATTGGAAATTTAAAAGGAAAGCCATATCTGTTACGTTATTTCATTTAAAAGAGGATTATGACTTACACATCCACATTTTAAAGTGATCGTATGACTGGCAATTCATTATGGAGACAAACTTATTACATAATAAATTTGAATCAGAGAAGTCACAACAGTCAAGATCATTTTTCCGAGAAGTAGCCATGAAGTAGAAAAGTCGTGGTGAGTGTTGTTTTGTGGGGAAGTCAAGCCTGAGGCTGCAAAAGGAGATGTGTAGAACACCAAGAAACAACTGGGATGGTAGCATTCATTGGCCAAAGGGAAGTAATTCTGAAATAAGGAGGTGAACTTCATAATTTCAAAATTATTTTTGTGCTTAACACATTGAGTTTGTTCATTCCTTTAACAAAAATAATTATTGTAGGTCTCTGACTGAGATTCTGGGTAAGAATGTCACTTGAGGATCAGGGGCATTAGGAAAAAGGATGTGAGCAAGGTTGGTCCTCTAAAGTGTTAGCTTCTTTCAATATCCCACTGCTATTTCCCCAAATCATCTTTACCTCCTAGATTTCTGAGATTTTCTCACTGTGTAAGGTTGACCTGGGATCTCCTTAAAAATACAGAGGCCATAAAAGTACTGATTGAGATCCTGGGATTGTAAATACGAGCACATGTATACCTGTGATGGATTCATTTTGATATTTGGCAAAACTAATACAATTATATAAAGTTTAAAAACAAAATAAAATTAAAAAAAAATAAATTTCTGATATGCCCCATACCAACACTGTGAACTTTAGTAAATTTCACTTTCACATGTTGTATCTTTTTGCCTTTTCATGTGGCTGATTCACTTTGCTATACAGCAGAAATTAACATTGTAAAGCAACTACACGCCAATAAAAATTTTAAAATAAAGTAATAAAAACCTGGAGGAGGCCACTAACAGCCTAGAAGTGACAGTGAGGACCAGGACTTGTTGACAAGCCCAGCTCTAGACCCTGAGGGAATAGTGTCCGAAAGAATCCAACGGTTCCCTTGAGAGGACCAGGAGGAATTAGCAGCCTCAGAGAGAAGCAGGTCCCAGGCAAGGCGAGGAGAAAGAGCATCTGACGAGCAAGCTAATACATAACAGCCACTGTTGAAGAAATGAAGGTCTGCAGGGCAGAACAGGAGAGGGAAGCGAGGAATGGTATCTGGGTCCAGACAAGAAGCAAGACGCAAGCATCATGGTCTGGAGGGATCAGGGGCAGGTGGATGGAGACCTGGAGACAGTACACTGAGCCTTGGCCATGAATGTCAGAAATGTGAGGCCAGTCATGGGCCCGATGCATCAGCATTTTGCTTCCCTCAACCTTGCTTTTTTTCACATGAGGTCATATTCATTACGGTCAGTGTGCTTATCTTTCAGATAAAGAATTTCTTGCTGCATATTTAATCCTGAGTACATCCTCCTAAATATGTAAACTGTGTCTTGTTTTATGTGCTGCTTTAGTAAGAATGTACCTTGGGGGTCACTGTGTTTTTTCCTCCAAGGGTCTTACCTGTGAAGCATAACATTTTCCAACCTCTCTCTCCCAGACAGAAGTTGAATTGCTTTGATAACTAAGATTTAATTAAATCTTTATTCCCAGGGAGAATAATTTTAATTTTTCTGTCTCTAAAGGAGGTATTTCTCAAGATTTACACTTTAGACAAAAGACAAGACTTCTAGAGAACTCATTAAAATACACATTATTCAGCCCCACCTTAGACTCACCAATTCAGAATTTCTGGCCAGGAAACTTCTACTGAATTCATCTTTACTAATGTTTAAGGAACAGTTTGTTTGTTTGTTTGTTTTTTCAATCCTGCCTCTCTCCCTTAGAAATAATCACAATATTTATAAGAAAAGGAGCAGGCATTTGCAATGGCATGAGATTGTCATACCAATTGAGGTTACAGAAAGACAAATACACATGACATCACTCATATGTGGAACCTAATTTTAAAAGATGTCACAGATGAGCTTATTTATAAAACAGAAAGAGACGCTGATTTTGAAAGCAAATTTAAATGTGCTTTCAATGTGGGTTGGGGGAGGGGATAAATTAGGAATTTGGGATTAACACACACACTCCTATACATAAAATGGTGAACCAATATATATAGCACAGGGAACTCGATCAAATATTCTGCAATAACCTATATGGGAAAAGAAGCTAAAAAAAAATGAATAGATGTGTATGTGTAACTGAATCACTTTGCTGTTCACCTGAAACTAACAACACTGTAAGTCAACTATACTCCAATATTTTTTTTAATTTGGTAGATATTTGAATGACCAATAACATGATATGAAGTAAAAAAACTTTTCTGAACTGTCAATAATAAAAATTGATTATAAAATAACACAAAGAAAAGGATTAGAAAGCAGCCTTTGAGTTCAGGAGCTGTAACGAATGCCTCTAGGGCCCAGATCAACACACACTTACACTCTCCAAATCGGACAGAGCTTGCAGGCTGAGATTTTCAAAAGGACCAATGTGAGAACCAACCTATGGCCAACCTAGACAGCATATGAAAAAGCAGAGATGTTACTCTGCCAACAAAGGTCCATCTAGTCAAAGCTATGGTTTTTCCAGTAGTCATGTATGGATGTGAAAGTTGGACTATAAAGAAAGCTGAGCGCTGAAGAATTGATGCTTTTGAACTGTGGTGTTGGAAAAGACTCTTGAGAGTCCCTTGGACTGCAAGGAGATCCAACCAGTCCATTCTGAAGGAGATCAGTCCTGAATATTCATTGGAAGGACTAATGCTGAAGCTGAAACTGCAATACTTTGGCCACCTGATGCGAAGAACTGACTCATTTGAAAAGACCCTGATATTGGGAGGGATTGGGGGCAGGAGGAGAAGGGGATGGCAGAGGATGAGATGGTTGGTTGGCATCACCTACTTGACAGACATGGGTTTGAGTGAGCTCTGGGAGTTGGTGATGGACAGGGAGGCCTGGTGTGCTGCAGTCCATGGGGTCACAGAGTCGGACACGACTGAGCGACAGAAGTGATGTGAGAACCATCCAGTTCCAGATCACTAGAGAAGGGAGACCTTGGATGATAGTGAGTGTGTGTAACTGAAAATAACTGTGGCCTGAGAAATTCAGAAAGTGGGGAGCTGGTTGGAGCACAGCAACAAGGGAGCATTCCCGGGGCAGGTTCTCTCAGCCGAGAACCTGGAAGCCGTGACCTCACCACAGCGTCCCCACTGGCTCAGATGAACGGGAGGGGCCAACTTTCCACGTGTGTCAAGGACGACAAGGCGTGAGGGCAGCAACATCACGATGAACTGACCTGGGAGCAAGCGCACTGGGAGCTGGGTGTAGATTTTTTCAGAGACTCACGGGATGATCCACTAAAGGATTCCAAGTGAGAAACGGATTTTGTGCCACTTTCAAGTCAGGCTCTTGGGATCTTAAGCAAGCTTCAGTTTAACTTGAAACAAAAATATTTGGGGAGAAGTTCTTCTGGGTTATATTCTTAACCTAAATGAGAGATCTGATGCGAATTGAAAGAATGAAACAGTAATTAGTCAGGTGGAAGAAATTACTATAGTAGAATAAAAAAAAAATTAGAGAAAAATGTATCAAGAAAGTTCTTTAATAATGTCAAGTCCCACTGACATGTCAAGGGCAATAAAGACCAGGGGGAAAACACTGTTGGAAATAGATGTTCTACACCCTGAAGAGAACACTCTCGACAGGCCAGCTAGGGAGACATGTCAAATGATCAAAGGGCAAGTCGGCACAGAGATAAAAAACTTCCTTTAAAATTATTATGATAGAAGAAAACACAGGAATGTGTTAGCAGCCTGGAGGGAATGAAATGATTAATTTGACAAAAGTAAGCCTATCTTTTTTCTCCTTTCTTTCACCAAAAGAAAAATGTGGTTCGTAATTACTAAATTCCAATTTCTTGACTCATGTGCTTTCCACACTCCTTACCGAGCTCTTCTCGCCAGTTCTGTGGTGACCACTCTATCAAGGTCACGACTGACTTCTCTGCTCCCAAATCCATCAGTCCCTTCTCTGTCCTTTGACCTCTTAGTTGCATTCCGTGCAACTGAGCATTTTGCCTTCCTGGAACACTTTTTGCACACAGCCTCCAGGAAATGCTTTTCTTCCTACCAGCTGCCTTCCCACCAGTCTTCCTCATGGGCACTCCCTTCTCTCAACTACAGATTTGGCACTTGCCATGGGTACGTGCCATCCACCTCCACAAGGATTAAATCAGGTGCCACTGCAGCTGCTGACTTTCAACACCCCCTCAAGGGAGTTCAGAATAAAGAACAGAACTGAGACACCCTGTATTCTGGAAAAACTGGGAAGACGTGTCTTCAGAGAGATATTTTCAGGAGCCAATTTTATGAGCCTGATTCTTACATCTCCTCTTATCTAGAAAAGCACTAAACTCCTTCAAGGTGACGTCTGCTCCTTATGATTAGCTGAAATCTACTGCAAAAAAAAAAAAAAAACATGTGCTTGACTGCATGTACTAGCCTCTTCACCAAAATCACATATATACTGACCTTCCCTCACCTCTTTGGAGCAGCTTCTCAGAGCTATCTGGGATGCTGTCTCCTGAGCTATAGTCCTTGTTTTGTCCACACATAAAACTTGACTCACAACTTTCACGTTGAACATTTTTTAGTCGGTATGTCTCTGCTTCCCTGATAGCTCAGTTGGTAAAGAATCTGCCTGTAATACAGGAGACCTGGGTTCTATCCCTGGGTTGGGAAGATCCCCTGGAGAAGGGAAAGGCTACCCACTCCAGTATTCTGGCCTGGAGAATTCCGGGGCCACAAAGAGTCAGATGCGACTTTCACTTTGACTCTTCTCTGCTTGGTCTCTAGATGAAAACACATCCCCAGACTTTGTGCTGGCCATTCTTTCTTCCCGATCACTTTCTAGAACTCCATACTGATAACTCACTTTCCTTCTTGATGTCTCTGCATTGGCACTCTGAAAAGAGTTTCTTACAGGTGTCCAGCCTCCATCACCCAAACCTCTCAAATTTATTCTTTTCTAAGTTCTATTCCCCAAGATGTAAATCGTACCAGCATTCCATAATGATTTAAGTAAAAGACCACATTCTAGGACTTTGCATTCCTCCCCCTTACTTCCTGATACCATCTTTAATGAAATCTTGTTGATCTTCCCTACCCCTCCAACAAAAAATCCTTTATTCAATTAATGTCTTCCACTTTAATGTAAATACCATAATCTCTGTTTTAGATTAATATAGTAGCCTCCTACATGCTCTCCTTTCTCCCTAGGCTCCCTACAAATAGTTAATAAATAGCAAATCTTTGCAGTGCTTCATTTGTGCAAGACACTATTTAGGATACTTTCATACACATGAATTCATTTTTGAAATAATAAAAACTAATAATTTCCTAAGTATGCATGTCATTCAGAGGACTTGAAATACTTTGAACAATGAGTATTAGAACATAACAAAGGAAACGAAGGTTTGCTAAGTCTCATAGAGGAGTCGAATGATACCAGACTAACAGCTGAAATACATGAACTCAACAGTGAAGTTTTGATTTCTTTTCCAGTTATGTTGGGCAAACCATGGACAGTAATGAGGTAACTAGACAACAGTCTCATGCAGGCTTGGTAGGACTGTGCAGGATATAAATTAAAAAAAAAATTTTTTTTAATGTCTGACCATGAAATTCAGAATGAATCAAAGTTGCATTCACTGCTAGTTACAATTGTGTAGACATGGAGGCCTCCTAAACTGAGAAAGGGATTCAATGAGGCCAAATTGTTAGTAACGCTATAAACAGTGTTTTAGAGATGTAGTCTTAAGCAAGGCTGTCATTAAACTTGAATCTCTGAACCCGTAGAAATATGAGAAGAGAATTCATAAGCACTTGTAAACTTGCTGCAGTTACATTACAAGCCTTTTTTGATGTAAGCTGTCTTTTCATTCTGAAAGAGACTAGAGATTCTCAGAGGCATAAAAGATGTTAAATATTCCACCTTTGCCTTAGGATTAAAAAACATAAGTGTTTAATTATAAGTAAGGGATAAAGGCTAAATTTTTTTTAATATTTAGAAATGCTATATTGGAAAAGACCCTGATGCTGGGAAAGACTGAGAGCAGAAGAAGGGAGTGACAGAGAATGAGAAGGTTGGATGGCATCACCAACTTGATGGACATGAGTTTGAGCAAACTCATGGAGATAGTGAGGGACAGGGAAGCCTGGCATGCTGCAGTCCATGGGGTGGTAACGAGTCAGACACAACTGAGCGACTGAACTGAACACATCATTCATTATACATATCCTCACCAACTGACCTAAAGGCACGGTGATAGGGAAAAGGAAGTGGCAACTACACTGAATCAGAGGTAATTAACCAAAGAGAGGGAGACCCTTGACTACAAGGAGACCAGAGAATCGTAAGCAGGCCAAACCAGCTCACGAGAAATCATATACCAAGAAATCAAAATTTGATTCTACAGATTTAAGAGTCGTTAAGAATTTTTCAATGTTTTGTCTTGAATATCCTGTCTTATTTGCAGAGTATTACATGCATGAGTGCTAAGTCACTTCAGTCGTGTCCGACTCTTTGTGGTCCCATGGACTGTAGCCCACCAGGCTCCTCTGTCCATGGCATTCTCCAGGCAAGAATACTAGACTGGGTTGCCATGCCCTTCTCCAGCGGATCTTCACAACCCAGGGATCGCACCTGTGTCTCTTACATCTCCTGCATTAGCAGGCACATTCTTAACCACTAGTGCCAACTGAGAAGGACTAAAGTATTACAATATTAGTTAAATATTCTAAGCTTATTATTTAGTATCTTTCTCTAAAGAAAAGGAGATTGTAGCTAGACTCCATGACGTCTCTAATAGCTAAATCAGGGTTTCTGACACACTGTATCCACAATAAAGACACCTGAGGAACTTTTAAATGTTTATCTTTTGGGCTAGATCAGACCGATTTTTTCAGGATGCTGAACTCCCCTCCCAACTGGACACACCAAGTCCACCAGTATACATGGAAAATTTCCCTCTTAAGTAAATGCAGAAACAAGCAGAGCAATGTCTATACATTGGGTAAATTAAAAAAAAAAAATCAAAATGGGTGGGAAAAAATGAACCACACTTGTTATAAACCCCAGCCCTGGCACAGGGATGTACAAACAGGACAGCAGCTTCTCCCTGAGTAGCAAAGGGTTTGGAGCCAAAATCTAGCACCCCAAGTTAAGACTTCCTCTTGAGGGATGGTTCCCAAAACACCTAGCCTTGAAGCTGTGATCACAAGACTTATACGACACCAGCAAACAAAGGAATCATTCTTAACAGGCTCCTGGACTGCCATGGTTGTCCCCCACAAGGCTCAGTGCAAAGGCAACAGGCAGAAAGGTCCGAACCCTAGAATCTCCCTGAAGAACTCCTACGTGCGGGTCTTAGAAGCTACAGCCTGAGGGTCACGATTGTAATTTAACAAGTCTCGGGGCAACTGCAAACTTACCCAGAGTCAGGAGAGCACGATAGTCACACTTTCCAAGCTCTCCCTCTGCTCCCTCCCCGTCACCACTGTCTCCCTGAAAGGAGCGTGTGCACATAACCTGGCACCCCAGGTTTCAGACCTACTGCCCAGAGGATGCATCCCTTCATATCCTGGCTCTGGTGGCCAGTGGGGCTTCCACACCTGAGTTCAACAGAGCATAGAAAACAAGCAAAAAAGTTGTTAACAGAGGCAACTGACAGAAATGCCCATTTACTAGTATTTCCAGGAAGAACCTGTACTTGCATACGTTAAAAACTGACACCTCAAAGTCCAACTTCGAATCAGTCTGACCCAGGCACTGACAGAGAACCTCATCCTGCCCCGGGACAGTGACACGTCTGCGTATACCCTCAACGACCAGTGGTAATATTTTCACTGTCTCTTCACTTACAGGCCTTGTTTCCCCTAATATAATGTTGGATAAACTTTCCTTGCTTCTATCTAAATCCAACCCTGCATTTGTGTAATCTCAACTAAACAAAAACTTTGCTCCTACATTTTCCCCATATTAGTAACTTTATATTTTTTCTACAGTAATATTCTCATCAACCTTCAAGTATCTCCCATTTAAAAAAAAAAAGCTTGACCTCAATTTTCTACAGATGATGACAAAGCCTGATTTCATTCATGCTAAGAGTTCAGTCACTCAGTCATGTCTAATTCTTTGCAACCCCATGGACTGCAGTACACCAGGCTTCCCTGTCCTTCACTATCTCTTGGAGTTTGCTCAAACTCATGTCCATTGAATCAGTGATGCCATCCAACCATCTCATCCTGTCATCCCCTTCTCCTCCTGCCTTCAATCTTTTCCAGCATCAGGGTCTTTTCTAATGAGATAGTTCTTCGCATCCAGTGGCCAAAGTATTGGAGTAATACCCCTTAAAACTATGTATATACCAGCAATCTTTACAGGTTCATGCCCCATTGACTCCTTAAACCACTGTAATCAGACTTCATCAAAATCACCTCACTGAAATTAGTCTTGTCAAGATCAACAGTGCCCTCCATCAGGTGGTTGTCTGAAACAATTACCCCCCACTCTTTATTAAAGTATTTTCTACCCTTTTCTAACTTTCTGCCTGAAGCTCTGGCTTCTCTTTGTCAATCTATGCCAATCTTCTCATCAAACCTTTGAGTATCCTAAATGTCCAAGTGTTGTAAGGGTCAGTGTTTTGCCATACTCTCTTTTGAATGTCCAGTTCCTCTGAGTCCCATATTTTAAAATATCACTTCAATACTTATTTGCTGAATGAGTGGAAAATAAGAAATTATGGTAGAGTTAATCAAAAAGTCACTTTTTTTTAGTTTTATTTTTTTTAATTTTATTTTATTTTTAAACTTTACAATATTGTATTAGTTTCGCCAAATATCAAAATGAATCTGCCACAGGTATACATGTGTTCCCCACCCTGAACCCTCCTCCCTCCTCCCTCCCTGTACCATCCCTCTGGGTCGTCCCAGTGCACCAGCCCCAAGCATCCAGTATCGTGCATCGAACCTGGACTGGCAACTTGTTTCATACATGATATTATACGTGTTTCAATGCCATTCTCCCAAAAAGTCACTTTTGCATCTTTGTCACAGGTTAAAATCCTAGGAAGAAAGGCTAGTTTAAGAAGTTCTGGGTAGAGACTTCCCCAGTGGTCCAGTGGTTAGGACTCTGCCTTCCAAATCAGGGGATGCAGATTGGATCCCTGGTCAGGGAACTAAGATATCACATGCTACAGGGAGCAACTAACCCTGTGTGCATAACAAAGACTCAACACAGCCAAAGTAAATATTTTCTTCAAAAAGAAGAAACACCACACACACACACAAAGAAGTTCTGGGTGATTCATTCAGAAATAGAAGTTTGAAACTTAGGAGTCAAATGATCAGACGCATATCATCTGATTCTCAAGTTTGAAATCATTTCCCTTCATGTATGAAACTGTCTATTTGACATCTCTACTTGGAAGCCTAACTAGACATCCCCAACTTGTCAAGTTTATAATAGAACTCTTCACTCCAATACTGAGTGTCCTTTACCATATAATATCAATAAAATAAAATTGACCTGACTCACCTACCCTCACCATTTAATCAGGCCAAATATCTAGGAAATACTGTCTCCTTTCCTTCTCTCATCCCATATCAAGTAGTTCTATTAGCTCTACCTGAAAAACAGATGCCAAATCTGAGCACTTCTCCCAACTTCTGCAACTTCTATCTGATCACTTCTTTCCTTGTGTGCATGCACGCTAGGTTGTTCAGTTGGGTCTGACTCTCTGCAACCCTGTGGACTGTAGCCCACCTGGCTGCTCTCTCTATTGGATTCTCCAGGCAAGACTACTGGAGTGGGTTGCCCTGCCCTCCCCCAGGACTTCTTACCTAGTCTAAGGCACTTTCAATGTACTGTTGGTCGGTTTACCTAGACTCCTTCCTGGCCTTTCTACTTCACGTCTTGCCCTCAGATGGTCTGTTATTCTCACAATCACAAAGATCTTTTAAACATGTAGACGGCATCACACCCCTACTCAAAATCTCCCAAATCTTTGTATCGCTTGCAAAACAATATCCAAAATCCTGACCAAGGCAGAGGAAACTCCACTTGCCCTGGGTTCTGTCTACATTTTCATCTGTACAGTGTAACTAACTCATCCTCAGACTCACAATTTCAGTTATTCTGGCTTTTTCACTGTCCCCTAAACACACAAGGGGCTTCCCCGGTGGCTCAGATGGTAAAGAATCTGCCTGCAATGCAGGAGACATGGGTACGATCCTTGGGTCGGGAAGACTCCCTGGAGAAAGGAATGGCAACCCACTCCAGTATTCTTGCCTGTAGAATTCCATGGACAGAAGAGCCTGGCAGCCTATAAACCCATGGAGTCACAAAGAGTTGGATATGGCTTATCCACTAACACACACAAAGCTTATTTTCATCTCAAGCTGGGCACATGTGGTTTCTTTTATCTGATACTTATTTCCTCCTTCATGTCACCTCTCCAGAGAAGGATTCAGAGAACACCATCTAAAATACTTGCCAGAGTCTCAGTATCTCAGTATCTCTATTACCTTGCTTTATATCATATTTATTTATTCTTTATATCACTATATGTATAGTTAGCAAATTTCACCATTATCTATTTATTGTCCATCCTTTCCACTAGAACTCAATAGATTCATTCACAGATACTTCCCCAGTATCTAAATTAGTGCTTGGCATAGAGAATATTTTCAATCAGTATTTTTGAAAGGAACATTAACACAAAACTGAGGCTTCCTACAGGTATCCTGCTAGAGCTTCAGGTGGCTAGACTTAAAGATGCAGCTTGGCTAGTTTTTAAATCTGAACTATTTTAAGGTTACAGCTTAGAGTTAGTGCTAACAACATGGTTGATCTCTTATATAAACTTGATGCATTTCTGATATGATGGATAAATAATCTGAGGTGGTTGATGTAGTGCACAGATGTCTTCACTGGACACTGACCTCCTGGTTGAATATGTAATATACTGGTGGGTCATGATGGAGAAGGCAATGGCACCCCACTCCAGTACTCTTGCTTGGAAAATCCTATGGACGGAGGAGCCTGGTAGGCTGCAGTCCATGGGGTCACATACAAGAAAATGTATGCATGACTTTGCATAAACACACATCATCGAAATGCAAGTTTACCAAACACTGATTCTATGTGTAAGGTATATCCAGCTTTTCTACTGTATTGTAGCCTATTCTACTTTAGTTTTGGTTTCATTACTTTTCATTTTTAAAATGTCCTTTTAATAGAATATATTAACTTTATAACACATAAACATTTCTCAAACCACAGTTTACAAAGCACTGTAGATTACAATAGAGTTTTAAAAAGAGGAAACAAGAACAATTTCATTTCAAATCTAAAGAAAACACTCTAAAGATCTCTACACCTTCACCATCCTTAATCTTTTAAGTAAATAATAAATAAGACATGATGCCTCGTATGCCTGTGGTTATGTCAGTCTTTCAGCTACATATTTTGTTTGATGGATCTAAACACAAATCCAGGTCAAGGAATCAAAGAATCCAGCATATTCTCATTTTTTTTAATTTATTACATTCAGTTTAATCACCTCTGAGTTATGTAGAAATGCTTTACATCCTCTACTTCCTACTTAGGTTCCTGAGAAACAATGCGATGGAAGAGATGTTTTGAAAGCCATAGGTGCTTGAGGGCAAGGACTAACTGCAGGCTTGACAACTGGATAAAGGCTCTGCGGGTTTATTCAGAAGCCAGAGGGGAAAGCATTTTCCACAAACATCTATGCTTCGTTCTAGGAAATGTCAAAGTGAACACAGGAGGCCTTGAAAATTAAAAGTCAAAACAATCATCATCTGAATTTGCCTGGAGTATCTATTGAAAAAAAAAATGAAAACGATTACTCAAAATTCTAAAAGCATATATATCACCACATATGTAGAAAGTAGAGAATCACTTGAGATACAGGAAAAAAAATATTTTTTTTTTAAATCATCTGTGGGGGAAAGGCTTGAGTGACAGAGGGAAGCTGTAATTCTTTTTAAACTAAAGGCATTGTATGTTTATAAAGGCTACCCTGGTAGCTCAAATGGTAAAGAATTGCCTGAAATGTGGGAAACCCAGGTTTGATCCCTGGATTGGGAAGTTCCCCTGGAGGAGGGCATGGCAACCCACTCCAGTATTCTTGCCTGGAGAATCCCATGGACAGAGGAACCTGGTGGGTTATGGTCCATGGGGTCTCAAAGAGTTGGACACTACTGAGTGACTAACTTTATAACTTTCATTATTGCATGTGACTAACTTTGTGCATACATGCTCAATCGTGTTTACTCTTTGTAACCCCATGAGCTGTAGCCTCCTAGGCTCTTTTGTCCATGAAATCTTCCATGCAAGAATACTAGAGTGGGTTGATGTTTCTTCCTCCAGGGGATCATTTATTATTTTATGTTTATAGATTCAGAAAGACTTTTAACCCAGGGAAAATAAATCATTTTGAAGAGCTACATATAATCATCTCTGAAAGTGAAAGTGAAATTTGCCCAGTCGTGTCCGACTCTTTGTGACCCCATGGGCTATATAGTCCATGGAATTCTCCAGGCCAGAATACTGGAGTGGGTAGCCTTTCCCTTCTCCAGCGGATCTTCCCAACCCAGAGACTGAACCCAGGTCTCCTGCATTGTAGGCAGATTCTTTATCAGCAAAGCCACAAGGGAAGCCCATAATCATCTCTAAGAAACATTTAAATTGGATGGTCTTGTCAACTACAAATTGGTACTTGTCAAGACCACTATCAGAGATTGAACAACAAGGGCATTTGCCATCTGCCTCTGTAGAGACTGAACCCTATGCTGCAGCTGTTGACCTTCAACACCCGCTGAGGGAGCTCAGGGTGGAGTGAGGCACTCTGTGCTCCAGGGAATCTGGTGGGACACATCTCTAGATAGTTATATTCAGGAACTGGTTTCATGATCCCAGTGCCTGTTACTGTCCTTCTTCCCAGAATTCTCCATGTCATATGCAGGCCACAAAAATGTCACAATTGAAAGAGGTCTTAGGGGTCCAAGCTTTGTTTTATAGACGAAAAGACAGGCCCGCAAGGATTTGACTTGTCCAGGTTTGCTCACCTAGTTAGGTCACAGCTGGACTTGGACCCAGGGACACAGATTCCCAACTGGCGCAGTGCTTTTCCAGTGCTCCTTAAACTCTAATCACAGGCAGCTGCCCAATTCAGTTCAGTTCAGTCACTCAGTCGTGTCTGACTCTTTGTGACCCCATGGACTGCAATACACCAGGCTTCCCTGTCCATCACCAACTCCTGGAGTTTACTCAAACTCATGTCCATTAAGTCGGTGATGCCATCCAACCATCTTATCCTCTGTCATCCCCTTCTCCTCCCACCTTCAATCTTTCCCAGCATCAGGGTATTTTCCAATGAGTCAGTTCTTCACATCAGGTGGCCAAAGTATTGCAGTTTCAGCTTCAGCATCAGTCCTTCCAATGAACACCCAGGACTGATGTCCTTTAGGATGGACTGGTTGGATCTCCTTGCAGTCCAAGGGACTCTCAAGAGTCTTCTCCAACACCACAGTTCAAAAGCATCAATTCTTTGGGGCTCAGCTTTCTTTATAGTCCAACTCTCACATCCATACATGACCACTGAAAAAACCATAGCCTTGACTAGATGGACCTTTGTTGGCAAAGTAACGTCTCTACTTTTTAATATGCTGTCTAGATTGTTTATAACTTTTCTGAAGGAGTAAGTGTCTTTTTATTTCATGGCTGCAGTCACCATCTGTAGTGATTTTGGAACCCCCCATAAATAAAGTCTGCCACTGTTTCCCCATCTATTTCCCATGAAGTGATGGGACCAAATGCCATGATCTTAGTTTTCTGAATGTTGAGCTTTAAGCCAACTTTTTCACTCTCCTCTTTCACTTTCATCAAGAGGCTCTTTAGGTCTTCTTCACTTTCTGCCGTAAGGGTGATGTCCCATGGTTAAATATCTTTAAAATATTAGCCTACTGAACTACTTAAAATTTCATGGCTACCAAGCGGCAGACAGTTAACATTCAAACTCAGAGTCACTATCTTCTATTATCTAATGCAAAGAGTGGGACCATCCCATGCTCTCTCATACTTTGTGCTCATTTTAATGGGGTATCTTACGATGAGAATACTTTGCTGTCATTTATGTTTTTCATCCTGATGGCAAATAGTAGAGCATGTGCTACCATCAGAGCAAATAAACTATTATAAACTTCAAGCAAAAAGAAGAGTTTTCCGCTTAAGACTGAATAGCTTTGCTCAATAAGGTCTAAATTTGTCCCTAGATCAGTGGCACTTGTTACTGTCCCCCAGGCTGAAGAGGTGACATTTAGCAGATGCAGTCGAACCATTATTTGAAACACTTTTTATTATGCTTTTCAGTTGAGTTGTTGCTCTTTTCTGTTAAATCATTCTCAAGATAGAGTTTTAGACATATTTATCTTAGAGGGATTTGACTGTTTTATATACGTTTTATCTTTTTCATTTCACATTAAGACGACAGCCTACTAATGCTGTATATTTGATTGACTAAGAACATGTGCCATATGGAGTAATTGACAGCCAGTGTTTGTGACAACTGATTAGCAACCTCACTTCAATTGACGTAGAATATACATTAATTCCCTTCAGGCTCTTAACAGCCAAATAAAAGGAAGAAGGAAGGCATTTAACAAATGAGCAAAAGTTGTGAATTTCATTCCTCTCAAAACAGGGGGAAAAAGTCATATGTGATAGCAAAAATTACCATTAAAATTTCTCCTAGGGGAAAAAATATATTTTGTTTTCTCTGTTTAAATAAATCCCAATCTCCCAGCTCGTACATGATATGAAAATTTCATTCACTCAGAGAGCATTCATTTCACATCTCATCTGTTCTGTGAATGAGATGAGAAAATCATTCGCACTTTTTTTTCCTTAACAGCATAAAGAATCCATGGTGAATCGTGACGTTCACAATCTAAGATGATCCAGTCTGTCATTTTCCGGGTATCGATTCACTGCAGTTAGTTCTCTGCATTGTAGACTCACACCCACACTGCACCCCAAGTATGCCATTCTCTCTACATTTACTTTAATCAGTCATGGTAGTTCAGGCAGTCTTCAAAATCCAAAAGCCAGAAACTTGAGCAAAGAAGAAAAATTAAGTTAAAAAAAAAAATCCTGTTAATCAAATTCAAGACTATACAAGCTCTTGGAGGCAATCTTTACTTTTTTTTTTTTTTTTTTTTGGCAGAACAAAAACAGAATCATTCTTTACTTTCAAAGGCTGCGTTTAAAAACCACTTTTCCCACAGTTAGCAGTAAGAATTCCATCCTAAAATACTACCATAAAATCTATTTAATTTTCCACTACAGGGAGGGAGGGTTTGATCTCTTATTAAACATTTTATGGAAAAGCCTAAAAGTGCTTTCAATTATTTATCGAGTTGAAATCTAGGCATTGGAAACTCCTGGCATTCCCCCCACCCCCAAACACACACACAGTACCACCAGCCCACTGAGTACCATTAGGTCATAAAGCGCTGCTCCAGTAACACTTCTGGTACAGCTGCCGGTGCTCATGCAATTTTTACGACAGTTATAAAGTCATTTATTACATTTTCTTTACGATGCTAATGCATTGCGGTCTGTTACTTTATTGTTCCCACTGTGATAAAGACTGATATGTATGATATTGTGAGGGGAAATAAGATATCTATGTCTATCCATCCATTTTTCTAGATAAATGACTTCATAACAAAGCCTGTTGCATTATAAATCTTTTGGAGAAACTTAAAAGGCCCATAAAAATATTAACAAGGGATATCAAAAAGGAAATATTTTGCAGGATATTTTTTGTCATTTTTGTTCACTGTTCCCCATGGAGTTGTTTTAAGTTTTACCTTGTCAAAATACACTAAAGATGATGTGAACATCTTTTGGGGCTTTTGTTTTCTCCCCTTAATTACAATATCATCGTCATGGTAGAACATAATTTGTAATTCACTAGGAGGAATGATGACTCTATAATTTCCAAGAATCATATGAAAAAGAACCAAGTCATTAAAAGATAATCATGTCCATGGACCCAAAGGTGCCTATAATTGATAATTACATTGCGATCAAATTGTCTAAACTGAACTATTTCTATGATGTGATTGTACATAAAGAGAATGTGATTTTTCTATTGAGGAAAAAAATTAATTATGTTAATTATGTGCTACTTTGTGTCAAAGCTGATGTAGCAGGTGACACCTACATCGCAGTAACTCTGAGGGGAAATTTGATCCCCAACTGGGGTCCTTCCATGAGGCTGCTACCATGACTTCTCCACGCTCTTTCCCTTTCTCTTTTACCAATTAAAAAAAAAGTTTCAAGAACAAGAAGATTTCCAAGGGCAGCAATCATTTGTTTAATCAGGTCTTGAAGTGTGACAGTCTATTCGTGACTGTGTTTTGCATTCAATCTTCCCCCAAAGCAGTCAGAGTGAAAAGATAGACAGGATTTAAAGAAAAGCCTAAGGATGTGTTTTGTTCACAGGAGACTGAATTCTATTCCAGTCTCCATCTTTATCTTTCTCGTCTACTCTCACTATGACTTGTAACACTGCTCCAGCAATGAGCTAGTAACAGTTTTAACCATGGATCTCAGTACTATTAGACTACTAAGATGACTTACTATTGATACTGAATTAGGAGCTGGATGGGCTATAGAAATGGTTTTCCTCATTTAACTGAGAACTAGGAAAGTTCATCTCAAGGGGTTTTTATGGAGCTGCCCACCACATACGTCATTTCTTCTCAACCTGTTTTTAGTCTCTATGCAAGCATCAGGACGGAAAAGAGGCCATTCTCTTGAAGAGCAAGCTTCCTCACAGAGATGAAGAGTGGAGTCATTAGGAGATAGGGCACTTTTCTTACATCTGCCATGTGCAGACGCAGCCCGGTGGGTGCCACTCTTGGGTCTTGGATCACAATTTGATCATAATAGGAAAATTAAGACTCCTGGCCCTACATGTTTATCTTCAAAGGAAATCGGTACTCTAAATTTTTGTATACCTGTGGCGGATTCATTTTGATATTTGGCAAAACTAATACAATTTTGTAAAGTTTAAAAATAAAATAAAATTTAAAATTAAAAAAAATAAATAAATTTCGTATTTTAAAATTCTACTCAAGAAGTTCAAATTGGGGTAAATTAAATATGATAGAAAAGTTTCATGTGTACTCTAATTGGAGAAAGTACATTAGATAAAATACTTTTTTTTAAAAAAAGCTTTCTTTAAAAGCTTAAATCTGGGCTATTAAACACATCCCAAATGTTTCTAAAGTCAATGTCTACTATGTTCTTATGCATTACTAAGAAAACTGCATTAACTTAGAGGATAAGTTTATTATACCATGAATAATACATTTTAAATAAAATGCTGATCTTAGGAAATGAGACCACCAGGAGCACATTTCCATGTTCCATCTGTTAACTACAGTTACCTTCAGAGAAACTCTGTAGCAATGGTGTCTAAACTTACTGAGAATTTACCACATAAAGTCTGTAAATTATGTGCTTAATATTTAACTCTCTGAGAAGCAGTAGCGATAAAGTGATCAGAGTTCTTTACCAATGTTTTTTAGTATGCTGAGCTGTGCTTAGTCGCTCAGTCGTGTCTGACTCTTTTGCAACCCCATGGACGGCAACCCACCAGGTTCCTCTGTTCGTGGAATCCTCCAGGCAAGAATACTGGCATGGGTTGCCATGACCTCCTCCGGGGGATCTTCCTGACCCGGAGATTGAACCCAGGTCTTCCATATTGCAGGCAGATTTTTTACCATCTTAGCCACCAGGAAGCCCCTATTTAGTATGACTGAGTACTTTTCATCTTATCAGTGCATATTTATTTTTATCAGTATATAGTCAAATATAACGTGATAGTTCATTATTTTTATATGTAAATAATGTTTTCTGAAGCAAAAAAAAAAAACAAAACAAAGAAAACAATGATAGGCTTCTCTCAGCCTCGCGTGATATTTTTTAAATCAAACTATGTATTGTACATAGTATTTGAGCCATACCAATGATGGCCAGCCTTCTTTTAGTCTCTTAAATGTATGGGAAAATGAGTTAACTTTATGCCTCTACTTATGTGAAGAAATTATACAGAATTACCAAAATAAATGACAAGAAAACACATCAAAGTACTTTGAATAGGGTGATGATAACTGTAAAATGAACACTTCATTGCCCATAAAATGTAATAATTTTATCACTTTTCTAATCAGAAAAGGTGATTAATTTCACCAAGCACACGACACTGTTTCTATAGAAGGGCAAAATTATCTGTGTATTAATAAAAAGCATCCTTATAGCCCATACTGGGAGCTATTGATTTCCTCTGTCAGTACGGAAGTTCAACCCCCTAACATCAGAACAGAGATCCAAGCCCATAAGTGTCCACCCTGAGACTCCCACCCAGACCCGGGGACTCATGTCATTTCCCTCTGGATGATGATGGATTTATTTATTCACAATATTATCAGAATTTATACTTAGAGATCTGCTGCTGCTTCTTTATTGTCCGTCTTCTACTCTAAAGTATAATTTCACCTCACAAAGGCGTTATGTCTGGTTTGGTCTGTTACAGACCCGCTGCCTGCGGGGCACACAGTTCCCAGATACTGCTTGAAGGAATTTAAAGAATGAATCAAGGGACATTGATGATAACTAAGTTTTAAAATACAGGCCCTAGGACTTACTGTGAAATATTTAATATTTTCAAAAGTCTTCTAATGGATATTACTAAGTAAAATTTGATATCCATTTTATTAGTACTTTGAAGGGAGAAGGAAATGGCAATCCACTCCAGTGTTCTTGCCTAGAGAATCCCATAGACAGAGGAGCCAGGTGGGCTGCTATCCGTAGGGTCACACAGAGTCAGAAACGACTGAATCGACTTAGCAGCAGCAGCAGTACTTTGAAGGCTATTAGATTAGTGTACATGTGGATTTCTTTGTGTGTCACATAAATATATGTAGCATATATAACATGTGAATAGGTAAATATCACAGAATGACAAATGAACTTGATTCTAAATGCAGAGATTCACATTATATAGGGCTTCTTTCCTAGCTCAGTTGGGAAAGAATCCACCTGCAATGCAGGGGACACGGGTTCGATTCCTGGGTCCAGAAGATCCCCTGGAGAAGGAAATGGCAACCCACTCCACTGTTCTTGCCTGGAAAGTCCCATGGACAGAGGATCCTGGTGGACTACAGTCCATGGGGTCACAAGAGTCAGACACGACTTAGCAACTAAACCACTATTATAGAATACTATCAAGGATCAAAAGTACTACAAATATCACAAATACTAGCTATAGCATATTTGACATTTTCTGCTACATAAAGTAATGTAGGTTTTTTATCAAAAATTCAATACATGTTTCATTGTACTCTACAAATTTTCTTTTTTTGGACTATTAAACTCAAGGGAATGAAAATTCATATTTCATGGTGGTCTATTTAGATAGTCTTGCAAAATGCAATTCTTTCACTAAATCCATTCGTGAAGTGGAAACTGCTCATTGTTTGGGTCAGAACACATTAAAATGTGTCAATGCTTAAAAGCAGCAACGCCTCAGCCTTAAGAGAGATGACAGAAAAAGCCAGACAAACAGACTATGGATCATGAGAAAATACCCTATAGACAAGAATAAAAGTAAATGCTGGTGAGGAGGGACGTTAGGGAATGTCTAGGTCCAGTTTATGGCCTCCTGTTAAAATGAACTTAACCTTGTTTAATACAGTAAAATACATTTGGCTCTCAACACACACATAATCAATTTTGTACATGATTCACATATGCTTGTGAAAAGCAGGTCAAAGATGCCTCTAGAAACACATGGAAGGGTAAAATACAGTTAATGGGGTTTCCTACAGTCCAAGAGACTGAGGGAAATTAAACAGTGGTAAAATGTGACTGCATCTCAAGATGTTGATAAATCGAGTCAGGCTTATCACAGAATGCCCACCTGCTCTGAACTACATTAGATTTTTAAGCTGTGTTTTTATAAACTGGATCATATGTCACGTTTCTCCGTGTGCTTCTTAGCAGGCATAAAGAGTTCTTAGCACTTTTTTAGACAGACTGAGCCCTGTGATATGATTCATTATCATGTATAAGCCCTGGGTTATTACCACATCTTCTCCATTTGGAAAATGGTGCTCACACACTTGATATAAGGTGATAGATTAGAATTAGATGTGTGCAGCTAACCAAACTAAATAGGCTTAAAATACTCAAAGCATTTCCGGGATCATAAATAGATGAGAATTACTGAGGATTAAATCCCCTGTATGAAACTAATTCAGGAAGCAGATGGCTCTACACAACTTTGATGGCCCTTCAGTTTCTTTATTGCAAATAAAATACTTGCTAAGTTTGATAAAACAAAAGAGGACAGCTGTCTTATCACTATGCATTTTGATAAGGACACCTAATCAGGCTCTAAGCAATGTGACACATTTTAGCAAAAAAAAATCCTCACATTTGTCATCATTAAACCTAATATGAGCCAATGATAAGGCATTGAATTCTGGGGTTCCAGAAATGACTCACTGCAGAAAAGTGTAAGCCACGGGGTAGTTTCAGGAATACTAGAATCCGTTCTGACTCTGATGAAAGGAGGTGTTAGAGCACAATGGCAGAATAAAAATTATAATGAACTGCTATGAGCCTTTAGGAAATGTAAACCATCATTTGTCTCCTGAAACTTTGACCCAATCATGGTTAGATTATTTCTGGAAATACAAAAAGCTAGGTAGTGCTCTGTCTAACCTGGCAAAATTAGATTCATTCTATAATTCATAGTCTCCTAAATATAACATTTCCCTACTCCAGTGGCATTTTGGACATAACCCTCATTACAGATTTATCGTGTTGTAGTGATTAATTGTTTAAATACAATTCTCCCCCATAGGACAGAGAGATCTCTGAAAGCATGAACCATATTACCTCTCTCTGTTTTTACACCAGCACACTACACAGGGTTAGCTCTTTAATTATCAATTAATTGTTAATGAATTATTAATCTAACAAATGAATA
This sequence comes from Bos mutus, assembly GCF_027580195.1. Taxonomy (NCBI): domain Eukaryota; kingdom Metazoa; phylum Chordata; class Mammalia; order Artiodactyla; family Bovidae; genus Bos; species Bos mutus. The sequence goes on from NC_091643.1 coordinate 36,520,268, forward strand.
ACATAGAATATAGTAGTAGGTCTATGATTAAAATAGATGAACAAAACATAACCACAGCAAGAACAGGACAAAGAAAAAAAGCCCATTTATGGTGTTTTATTTGGGGATGGTAAAGTCGATAGGGGTTGCTCCAGAAATAGTCAAATGTATGCTAATACTAATTACATCAGGGGTCACAAACCCAAATGGTGATTTAGAGGAACTATGAATTTATAGAGAAGGTATCACACTGCTTATTTTCCTATCACGAATATTAAGAAAAAAGAAAGTGAAGTCACTCAGTCATGTCCGACTCTGTGACCCCATGGACTGTAGCCTACCAGGTTCCTCCGTCCGTGGGATTCTCGAGGCAACAGTAGGAGTGGGTTGCTATTTCCTTCTCCAGGGGATCTTCCTGACCCAGGGATCGAATCTGGGTCTGCCACATTGTAGGCAGATGCTTTACTTTCTGAGACACCAGGGAAGTCACAAGAATATTACTTTCCTAAAGTTATTTCCAAAGTATTGTACATGCCGGTGTTCAAGTCTGAATCTGTATGCTACTCAGAAAAGGTAAAACCTTTGAAAATGAGATGCAGCTATTTCAAGGGAATGGCCCAAGTTGTAGTAAGAACTTCTGAGCAGAAAGATGCATAAGGAGCTATTACAGACTTGAAAACAGCTCAAGGACATGGCGGGGAAAGAATAATCAAGCTAATATACAGGATGTTAGCTGAACAAAGAAAGAATACAAGCAAAATGTGTATTCCTTTCTTCCTATATAAAGAAAAACCACCTGATGTACTAAGATAATTACATCCAAACTCATTATACACAGACCTCTTGGGAAATTGCTACATGATCTTTAATAAAGGGATAATTTCAAGTAAAATAATATTTTTAGATTTTATCTAAATAATATCTAATAATTATTTTATATATAGGGGAAATAGTGTATTAAACATGAGAGACATAACGTGAGACATAACGTTGCAACAAAAGTCTGTATAAAGCTATGGTTTTTCCAGTAGTCGTGTATGGATGTAAGAGTTGGACCATAAAAAAGGCTCAGAACGAAAGAATTGATGCTTTTTTTTTTTTTAATGGATGCTTTCAAATTGTGGTGTTGAAGAAGACTCTTGAGAGCCCCTTGGACTGAAAGGATATCAAACCAGTTAATCCTAAAGGAAATCCACCCTGAATATTCACTGAAGGACTGACGCTGAAGCTCCAATACTTTGACCATCTGATGTGAAGAGACGAGTCAGTGGAAAAGCCCCTGATGCTGGGAAGGACTGAGGCAGGAGGAGAAGATGGCAAAAGAGAATGAGATGGTTGGATGGCATCACTGACTCAATGGAAATGAGTGTGAGCAAACCCTGGGAGATGGTGAAGGACACGGAAGCCTGGGGTGCTGCAGTCCATGGTGCTGCAAATAGTCGGACACAGCTTAGCCACTGAAAAGCAAACAACAGAAAGAAAAACCTACTTAAATTATTTGAACTATATATGAAATACATTGAAGAGTACATTTCAATATGTTCAATAGAAAACAATCTTAAGGTTAAAGAAGAAAGATGGGAAGGAGGGATAAATCAGGAGTTTAGGACTGACATATTCACACTACTATAAATAAAATAATCAACAAGGACCTACTGTATAGCACAGGGAACTTGATTCCATACTCTATAATCACCTATGTGGGAAAATAATCTGAAAAAGAATAGACTATATGTATAACTGAATCACTTTGCTGTGCACCTGAAATTAACATAACATTGTAAATCAACTTTACTTCAATGCAAATTATTTTTTTTTAAATGACAGTGAACAGTGTCTTATTTAGGAGTATTATTTTATAATATTAAAATATGTATGAAAATGTATTCACTATGACATATCAAATATTTTTTAAAATGTTCTTATATCCTAAAATTTCTAATTCTTATTATTTACCAATTTTTAAAAAACTCAAATGATTTGTTTTTTTTTTTTGAAAACAGACTTTTCAAAGGGAAATATGCCACTCAGCCCCTCCACCCACTCTTAGATCCACACTCCATAGCTTGGCTTTGCACTAGGATGGCACCTAAGTCGAGCCCATGGAGTGTCTGACACCCTGATGACTTCACGACTCCCATCACCCCCACCCTCCTTTAGACTCCCATGAGCCTCCTGGTCAGTCACTTTCTCACACTTTCTCATTCATTCCTTGTGTGGGATCTTTGAACAACCTTCCTTTATAACATGCAACCTCCCACATCCCGTCCCTGTATTCATATTTCAGTTCAAGTTTTACTTCCTCATGGAAACCATTCCTAACCCCAGAGGTTTTCACTGTAACTAACAAAAAATTTATTGAAGTATATAGTTAAATTAAAATATCATTTCAGTTTCAGGTGTACAACATAGTGGGTTGATACTTAGAGATTCAGTTCAGTTGCTCAGTCATGTCCAACTCTTTGTGACCCCAAGGACTGCAGCACGCCAGGTCTCCCTGTCCATCACCAACTCCCAGAGCTTACTCAAACTCACGTCCATCAAGTCAGTGATGCCATACGGCCATCTCATCCTCTCTCGTCCCCTTCTCCCCTTCTCCTCCTGCCAAGTTATAAAATATTGTCCATATACCCTGGATTGTACATCATAGCTCTATTGCTTGTTTTATAACTGGTAGTTCGTACCTCTTTGATTTATGTGATTATACAACCTGGTTTTTTCCTTCACAGCACTTGCCTCTGTTTGTAAAGATGCTCTTCTCTGTGACTGTCATGTTAAGTATGTCTCATACATGAGAGCCAGGCACCTGCCCATCCCATGTGTTCACATGACTAATTGGAATGTAAGAGTTTCTGAAGCATTTTAGGTGTCCCTTAAACATCTATTGGTGAATGAAGGATTGAGTCAGCTATTACAATGCACATGTAGTCTGAGACTTGCTAATTTTTTTAGTTAATAAAGCAGATATTTTTGTGATTAATTGGAAGAAGTGCGAGATGAGTAGAAATCTGAAAACAAAGCCTCAAATCAAAGAATGAAGAAGAGTGGACGGCATATCAGGAACCAGAGACACTGTTAACCACTAGCTGTAAGATTTCTTTCAGAAAATTTCTACATAGAATGGAGAACAGGAGAGAAAATGAAGTATCACACAAAATAAATGGTAGGAAAAAAGGTGGGAAAAAAATCCAAGAAATTAATGGATGAAATAAACATAAGTTTTAGCATTCAGCAAAGCATGGGACAGATATGGATCATGTTCGGATTTTCTTAATACTTTTTTAAAAAAACATGTCCCTCTTTTTCTCTTTCAGACCCTACCTCTAGTTGCCAGGCTGGATGAAATATTTAAGTATGCTGGGAGAGCCTCACTACAAATGATAGACACATATATAAACTTCCCTTGTAAAAGAGACTTATTCCTTATTTTTTCCCCACTATTTCACTCTTTTCCTCTTTGCATCCAAACATTTTACAGATAACCTACTTAGAGCTGTTAATTTAAATTTGCTTTCAAAGTGGTTCCATTATTTTGTGGTGGAAAAGCAACCTGTTAATTAACAGAACTGCCTTCCTCACCCCTTTTCACAGATTTGTTAATGGAATTAGGTGGTTTACAGTAGCTCACCTGATAAAATAATGTCATGCACATAATGACTCATTTTCAGGGGAGCAGCCAAGGTGTGAATATCCAAGACAGCTCATAATAAAGGCGAGTGATATGAGTGGGAGTTTAAGACATAAACTCTTACACATCAGGGGTCAGGAGAAAGTCAGCCTATAGCACAGCAGGGAAAAAAAGTGAGTTTCTGGGTGAAGTGTTCTCAGTTACTGGCCTATATCTAGTTGATACATTTAAAATATTCTATTTACAGTTGTCCCTAAAAGTGTCGGGAACCTATTTAATTTTCCTTGAATGCTGAGTACAGGATGTAAAGGCCAGGCCTATATATAAAACTTTTCCAGAAAAATACTACCCAAGATAGAATGAAAAGTTTTACCCTCCTTTTGTTCCATGTATTAGGTGAATGCCTTCCATTGTCACCCATTCCCCGTAGCAGGAGAGGATATTGTATCTACACATGGTCTTCCTGAGAAAATGGAGCAAAATGTGAAAATGAAAGGACAGAGGCAGCCTGGACGGGAATCAGGAGAATGGACACATTTATATGCATGGCTGTGCACTTGAAATCATCACAACACGGTTAATCAGCTATGCATTCAGTAGCTCAGTCCGAATTCCTGTGGCCCTATGAACTGTAGCCCACCAGGCTCCTCTGTCGATGGGATTCCCCAGGCAATGTACTGGAGTGGTTTGCCATGCTCTCCTCCAGGGAATCTTTCCAACTCAGGGATCAAATCTGTGTCTCCTGCATTGGCAGGTGGATTCTTTACCACTCACACGACTCACTGAGTTTAGGCTTCAGTGAGTTAACATATAGAAGGACTTGGCACAGAACCTGGTGTATGATATTTCAGTTATCTGTTGGCCATGATCTTGACCCTTGAGGTGAGTTTGTGTGTTTTAATACTGCCATGTGTACAAATTCCTTGACTTCTACAAAAAATACAATTTTTTTATTTGTAAAATGTTTGTATTTTTACAATTTTTTCATTTCCATATGAAGTCTAGTCAATTCTCATTATTTGTGGATTCAATATTTGCAAATTTGCTAACCTGTAGAAATTTCTAACCCCCCAAGTTAATACTAGCCTTCACAGTCATTTATAGAGGTGACAAGTTGGAGTTGATGGACACATTCCCAGCTCAGATCAAACCAGGTGATGGCCTGTCTTCTTTCAGCTTTCACACTACAAACAATCCCCTTTTTGCAGGGACATTTCTTAATGTCACATGTTGCTCATATATACAATTTTTGTTAGTAGTTCCACCTGTAGAATGGCCTCCAAACAGAGGGCTGAAGCACCATCTAAGGTTTCTCACAAGAAGCCTGTGATGCACCTCCCAGAAAAATTACCATGTTAGATAAGCCTCGTTCAGGCTAGTTAAAGTGTTGTTTGTAAATTCTAGCAAACAGAATCCAACAACATATTTAAAAAATCATACATCATGACCAAGTGGGCTTTACCCCAAGGATGCAAGGGTTCTTCAGTATTCACAAATCCATCAATGTGATACACCACATTGACAAATTGGAAGATAAAAAACCATATGATTATTTCAATAAATGTATAGAAAGCCTTTGACAAAATTCAACATCCATCTATGATAAAAAAAAAAACCCTCCAGAGGGCAGGCATAGAAGGAACATATCTCAACATAATAAAAACCATATATGATAAATCCACAGCCAACATTATCCTCAATGGTAAAAAATTGAAAGCATTTCCCCTAAAGTCAGGAACAAGACAAGGGTACCCACTCTCACCAGTCTATTCTACATAGTTTTGGAAGTTTTAGTCACAGCAATCAGAGAAGAAAAAGAAATAAAAGGAATTGGGACTGAAAAAGAAGAAATAAAACTCTCACTGTTTGTAGATGACATGGATATGATCCTCTACATAGAAAACCCTAAAGGTTCCACCAGAAAATTACTAGAGCTAATCAGTGAATATAGTAAAGTTTCAGGATATAAAATTAACACACAGAAATCCCTTGCATTCCTATACACTAACAATGAGAAAACAGAAAGAGAAATTAAGGAAACAATCCCATTCACCATTGCAATGAAAACAATAAAATACTTAGGAATAAATCTACCTAGAGTGAAAAAGTTGGCTTAAAGCTCAACATTCAGAAAACGAAGATCATGGCATCCGGTCCCACCACTTCATGGGAAATAGATGGGGAAACAGTGGAAACAGTGTCAGACTTTATTTTTCTGGGCTCCAAAATCACTACAGATGGTGACTGCAGCCATGAATTAAAAGACGCTTACTCCTTGGAAGGAAAGTTATGACCAACCTAGATAGCATATTCAAAAGCAGAGACATTACTTTGCCAACAAAGGTTCATCTAGTCAAGGCTATGGTTTTTCCTGTGGTCATGTATGGATGTGAGAGTTGGACTGTGAAGAAGGCTGAGCACCGAAGAATTGATGCTTTTAAACTGTGGTGTTGGAGAAGACTGTTGAGAGTCCCTTGGACTGCAAGGAGATCCAACCAGTCCATTCTGAAGGAGATCAGCCCTGGGATTTCTTTGGAAGGAATGATGCTAAATCTGAAACTCCAGTACTTTGGCCACCTCATGCGAAGAGTTGACTCATTGGAAAAGACTCTGATGCTGGGAGGGATTGGGGGCAGGAGGAGAAGGGGATGACAGAGGATGAGATGGCTGGATGGCATCACCAACTCGATGGACGTGAGTCTGAGTGAACTTTGGGAGTTGGTGAGGGACAGGGAGGCATGGCATGCTGCGATTCATGGGGTCGCCAAGAGTCAGACACGACTGAGTGACTGATCTGATCTGGTCTGATCTGATAGAAACAAAAGACCTATATATAGAAAACTATAAAACACTGATGAAAGAAATCAAAGATGACACAAATAGATGGAGAAATACATCACGTTCATGGAACAGAAGAATCAATACAGTGAAAATGAGTATACTACCCAAAGCAATCTATAGATTCAATGCAATCCTTATCAAGGTACCAACAGTATTTTTCAGAGAACTAGAACAAATAATTTCACAATTTGTATGGAAATACAAAAAATCTCGAATAGCCAAAGCAATCTTGAGAAAGAAGAATGGAACTGGGGGAATCAACCTGCCTGACTTCAAACTATACCGCAATACTATAGTCATCAAGACAATATGGTACTGGCACAAAGACAGAAATATAGATCAATGGAACAAAATAGAAAGCCCAGAGATAAATCCACACACCTATGGACACCTTATCTTTGACAAAGGAGGCAAGAATATACAATGGAGAAATGAAAATCTCTTTAACTAGTGATGCTGGGAAAACTGGGAAACCACTTCTAAAAGAATGAAACTAAAACACTTTCTAACACCAAAAACAAAAATAAACTCAAAATGGTTAAAGATCTAAATGTAAGACCAAAGACATATATAAAACTCTTAGAGGAAAACATAGACAAACACTTTCTGACATAAATCACAGCAGGATCCTCTATGGCCCACTTCCCAGAGTAATGAAAATAGAAGGAAAAATAAACAAATTGGACCTAATTAAACTTAAAAGCTTTTGCACAACGAAGGAAACTATAAGCAAGGTGAAAAGACAGCCTTCAGAATGGGAGAAAATAATAGCAAACAAAGCAATTGACAAAGAATTAATCTCAAAAATATACAAGCAGCTCCTGCAGCTCAATTCCAAAAAAATAAACGACACAATCAAAAAATGGGCCAAAGAACTAAACAGACATTTCTCCAAAGAAGACACACAGATGGCTAAAAAACATATGAAAAGATGCTCAACATCACTCATTATCATAGAAATGCAAATCAAAACCACAATGAGGTACCATTTCACGCTGGTCAGAATGGCTGCTATCAAAAAGTCTACAAACAATAAATGCTGGAGAGGGTGTGGAGTGAAGGGAATCCTCTTACACTGTTGGTGGGAATGCAAACTAGTACAGTCACTATGGAGAACAGTGTGGAGATTCCTTAAAAAACTGGAAATAGAACTGCCATATGACCTAGCAATCCCACTGCTGGACATACACACCGAGGAAACCAGAATTGAGAGAGACATGTGTACCTTAATGTTCATCGCAGCACTGTTTACAGTAGCCAGGACATGGCAGCAACCTAGATGTCCATCAGCAGACGAATGGATAAGAAAGCTGTGGTACATATACACAATGGAATACTACTCAAGCTACTAAAAATAATGAATTTGAATCAGTTTTAATGAGGTGGATGAAACTGGAGTCTATTAGTGCACTGGGACGACCCAAAGGGATGGTATGGGGAGGGAGGAGGGAGGAGGGTTCAGGATGGGGAACACATGTATACCTGTGATGGATTCATTTTGATATTTGGCAAAACTAATACAATTATGTAAAGTTTAAAAATAAAATAAAATAAAAAAAAAGAAAAACAGCAATACAGTATATTAATGCATATATATGGAATTTAGAAAGATGGTAATGATGACGCTATACATGAGACAGTAAAAGAGACATCAGTGTAAAGAACAGATTTTTGGACTCTGTGGGAGAAGGTGAGGGTGGGATGATTTGAGAGAATAGCATTGAAACGTGTATATTATCATATGTGAAATAGATCCCCAGTCCAGGTTCGATGCATGAGACAGGGTGTTCATGGCCAGTGCACTGGGATGACCCTGAAGGATGGGATGGGGAGGGGGGTTCAGAATGGGGAACACATGTACACCCATGGCTGATTCATGTCAATGTATGGCAAAACCACTACAATATTGTAAAGTAATTAGCCTCCAATTAAAATACATTAATTAAAAAAAAAGAGTACAAATTGAGTTTAGATTCAAACAGATGTAAGAAAATGTGTTGTAAAGAATAGATCCTAGTGGAAGGGAACTGCTACAGGCTGCTAAGGCAAATATTCCATGTTTAGGAGCCATTAACCTAGAAATACCACAGTCTCAGCCAGCTTTCTAGGGGGACAAGATGCCATCTGGGAGAAAAGGTCATGGGGCAGCCAACCTGTTTCAAAATGACAGAGTCAGGTTTACCTCCCTTCACAGCACAATCAGTCTAATTACTAAAGACACCAACAGCAAACACACACACACACACAAACCCTCATCCTTGCTGGATGAGTTCTAAAATGTCTTTAACAAGGTTGTGATGGGGAAGGGAGAGGGGATATTTATTTTACAATTAGAGACAAACTAAGTACATGGTTAATATTTCACTGATTGAGTTTCAATTAAAGTATAATTAATCAATAAATAAACTATTAATTATAAAAATGTAAATTTTATGTTAATGAACCAATATACATGAAATAGGGCTTCTGAAAGAATCCCCTGGCAATGAAGGAGACACAGGAGATGTTGATTCCACCCCTGGGTTAGGAAGATCCTCTGGAGGAAGGAATGGCTACCCACCCCAGTATTTCGGCCTGGAGAATTCCATGGACAGAGGAATCTGGCAGGCTACAGTCCATGCGTTCACAAAGAGTCAGACACAACTGAATGACTAAGCATGCATGCTCATTGTGCCAGTGGTAAAGAATCCACCTGCCAGTGCAGGAGACGAGAGACTCGGGTTTGATTCCTGGGTCTGGAAGATCCCATGGGGTAGGAAATGGCAACTCACTCCAGTATTCTTGCTTGGAAAATCCTATGGACAGAGGAGTCTGGCAGGCTACAGTCAGTTCATGAGGTTGCAAAGAGTCAGACACGACTGAGCACACACACAATATGCACGAAACAAGGTATTTTTAAACAGAAACCTACATTCCAGGTTCCATGCACGATACTGGATGCTTGGGGATAGTGCACTGGGACGACCCAGAGGGATGGTATGGGGAGGGAGGAGGGAGGAGGGTTCAGGATGGGGAACACATGTATACCTGTGGCAGATTCATTTTGATATTTGGCAAAACTAATACAATTATGTAAAGTTTAAAAATAAAATTAAAAATAAAAATAAAAATACATATTTTTAAAACATATTTCTTCTGTTAAGCTTTCTTACCGGAGGCTTAACAGGAACCAACCCTGTATGTTCTCTAGGAGCAAAGGTTCAATATTCACTAATTAAGGTTCATGGCAACTTTGCAGAACATCACCACAGATAATGAGAATTGACTGCACTAAACGTGGAAGAATGCTTGAAAATGGTTCAATTATTTGATGTCTCTGAAAAGCAAGAATATTCAGAAAATAGACTGGGGCAAGAATATGATTTTTAATGTCATAACATAATGTGTCCTTTTTTAAGGCAATTAGAAAATCCATTAGATGTTTTTGCTAAGAATGATTCTCTAGAACCAACTCCCCTCAAAATAACCCAAAATGACAAGAATGATTCTAAGACTTCATACAAGAAAAAGATCTAAGAGAGCAGGGAACATCAGAACTAAGAAGTGGAAATCAAAGTGCAGTTGGAAGGAAAACAGATCAGGGTTTCAGAAGCGCTGGATCTGACATCAATCTAAAGAGTTGAACTGAGAACTTAGAGGGATGGCACACAGAGATCTTATCAGCTGTGGAGCTAAAGAAAATGAAATAAAGACCAAATTACTGAGACCAAAGTGCTCTGGACTTAAATTTTCAAGTGTGAGGAACGTATTTTACCAACAACCATGACTATTCTCCTAGGCTGGAAGAGCTCCTTAAAAGAATGAATACTGGCCTGCATAATATAAATATCAATACAGGTAAGATAACATTATATATATATATATATAATACTATATACATATATTATATACTATATACATAACATTACACATATTATACAATACTATACATCCAATATTATATTGTACAATATTATATATATTATAATACATATTATAATTATAATACATATAATATTATAATACATATATAACACATACAATATTATATATATTATCTATAAATATATATTTATATATATACACACATTATATATATATATATATATCTCAAAAGATTCCTGGATCCTTCTCTATTAAGTCTTAACACAGTTATCCCTTAGCATATGCAGGGACTGTGTCTCAGGATCCCTCAGTTCAGTTGCTCAGTCGTGTCCGACTCTTTGCGACCCCATTCTACACATGCCCAAATCCCAGACACTCAAGTCCCTCACATAAAGTGGAGTCCCTTGGGCAGCAAGGAGATCCAACCAGTCCATCCTAAAGGAAATCAATCCTGAATATTCATTAGAAGGACTGATGATGAAGCTGAAACTCCAATACTGTGGCCACCTGATGCGAAGAGCTGACTCATTAGAAAAGACCCTGATGCTGGGAAAGATTGAAGGCAGGAGGAGAAGGGGATGACAGAGGATGGGATGGTTGGATGACATCACAGACTCAGTGGACATGAGTTTGAGCAAGCTCCAGGAGACGCCGAAGGACAGGGAGGCCTGGTGCGCTGCAGTCCATAGTGTCACAAAGAGTCGGACAGGACTGGGTGACTGAACAAAATAGCAACAGGGGACAGAGAGGGACCTCAGTGTCCACGCTTGTGCATCTGTGGCTTCAACCTATCACAGACAGCATGTCAAAGTTCTTCAGCTTTCTATCCAGCTGAAAAGATTTTTAATGACAAATATTACTGGTCTAATCATCATGTATGCCGTATAATCCCCCAACTCACGAACTCAGGTTCTAGGAACCAACTAGGTATTTATCGAATAACTTGATGCTAGAATAGAATCTTTGGCAATAGAATGCTGGGAATAGATTCTCCTCTCTTGTCCTCTGTCTCATACGTGTCCCCAGCCACCAGTACTCTTAGCCTCTGTGAGCAACTGACCCTGTGAAACATGGCTGTGCTTGTTGTATGTTCTCAGAGGCTCTGGAGAAATCATGAATTCTGTTACCACCTCCCTTTCCCACATAGGGAATAATGAAGCTAGTTAGGCCTATATTCAAACAAAGTTTCATACTTTGGGTATATTAACAAGAAAAATATTACTTTGGGGGGACAACATTATCCATATAATTATTTGTCACAAAGTAGGAGCTTTGAGATCACAGGAAAAAATTAGCTACATTAGTCACAGTACAGGCTTTCTGACCCTCTTAAACATGCTCCATTCAAATAGCAAGACTAATCCTCTTTCCTACAGAATAAAAATAGCTTTTAACAAAGTAACATGGGGAATATGGTTACACAAACAAATAATGAAAGTATTACTGATAATAACGGCTCTTTAGCAGGCAGCCAAACACTGATCTCATTGCTAATGACTCCTGTACACACACACACACACACACACACACACACAAAGACTAAATTATATATTTTAAGGAAGTCTTTTAAAGTCATTAACTCTTTTACAGTTTAGTCTCCAAATTCCTAATCAAATCTAATTGTTGTTATAATTCCACATGGCATTATTTAAGAGTCACAATGGATAATTATGTGATAAGCCAAAACTATGTGCTAAGATAAATAACATTTAGAAATAAAAGTGAACATATTCATTCTCCAAATAAAATGTGATCTTTGCCAGAAAGTCCACAAGTAAGAAAATATTCTTATGTCAATCATTCCACATTTTTCAGGTGTCTTTCCGTTCTACTCATATTTATCGGCACTTATTTAATTTTGACGTGTACCCACATGAAAAGTTATAATCCAGATTCACTGAAGAAAAAGTAAACAAAGGAAATTGCTCCATTAAATTCCACTAAATTTGGTACAACTATTACATAGAGGAAAGATGTTCTTCAATAGCTAATGGGCTTATTTCTCCAGAATGATGATGTGCATAAGAGTTAATTAATTTGTTCAGCAGTCACATACTGGCCTTCTACAAGAAATGGTCACCTTCCTCAAGGATCTCAAAGTCTAATTATCCCTGTCATGGTGGTTTAGTCATTAAGTTGTGTCTGACTCCTTGTGACCCTACAGACTGTAGCCTGCCAGGTTCCTCTGACCAAGGGATTTTCTAGGGAAGAACACTGGAGTGGGTTGCCATTTCCTTCTCCACAGGATCTTCCTGACCCAGAGATCGAACACAGGTCTCCTGTATTGCAGGCATATTCTTTACCAACTGAGCCATCAGGGAAGCCTCTAATGAGGACTAGAGACATAAAAACACCATTTTAACCTTCCACATTGTGCTTTAACTCTCTGGGGATCTGAGAAGACTGAAGAAATAAAGTCACATGTCTTTAAGTACAAGCAGAAGTTTACCTAGTCAAGATAAGGACGTTCCTGGAAGAGAAAGTACATGTACAGAAGAAAGATTTGAAAAATACATCGATCTAGAAATGTGCGAAGTTCTGAGTAGCTGGGAGTGGGATAGAAGGCAGATATTGGAAAGAGATGCTCTACGAAAGTCCAGGGACAGATCGTGCAGGACTTGGTTGATGGTGTTGAATTCTGAGTTTTTCTGTAGTCACCGAGAAGCCATCAGAAACTCCCGACGGTGGGCAGTTGTCTGAGTTTGCTCAGGCTGCTGTGACGAAATACCAGAAACTAGGTGATTTACAGACAAATGTATTTCTCACGGTTCTAGGGCCAGGAAGTCTAATACCAGATGCTGGCAAATCCAGTGTCTGATGAAAACCCACTTCCCAGTTCACACACTATCGTTGTGCTGTGTCTTCACATAGGAGAAAGGACAAAGGGACTTTCTCTAGCCACTTTTTTAAATTTATTTTTTAATTGGAGGATAATTGCTTTACAATATTGTGTTGGTCTCTGCCGTACATCAGCATGAATCAGCCCTAGGTATACACATGCCCCATCCCTCTTGAACCTCCCTCCCACCTTCCACTCCCCACCCCTCTGTTTGTCACAGATCACCAGGTTTGAGCTCCCTGTGTCATACAGCAAATCCCCCCTGGCTATTCATTTTACATATGGTAATGCATATGTTTCAATGCTCCTCTCCCAATTTGTCCCACCTTCTCCTTCCCCAAATGTGTCCAGAGTCTGTTCTCTATGTCTGCGTCTCTGTTGCTGCCCTGCATGTAGGCTCATCCATACCATCCTTCTAGACGTCTACCACTTTTTTACAGCTAGTGACCCCTTTCATGAAGGCAGAACTCATCACCTCCCAAAGACCCCACCTCCTAATACTGTCATCTTAAGGGTTCAGTTCAGTTCAGTTCAGTCACTCAGTCATGTCCAACTCTTTGTGACTCTGCGAATCACAGCATGCCAGGCCTCCCTGTCCATCACCAACTCCCGGAGTTCACCCAGACTCATGTCCATTGAGTTGGTGATGCCATCCAGCCATCTCATCCTCTGTCGTCCCCTTCTCCTTCCGGCCCCAATCCCTCCCAGCATCAGAGTCTTTTCCAATGAGTCAACTCTTCACATGAGGTGGCCAAAGTACTGGAGTTTCAGCTTTAGCATCATTCCTTCCAAAGAAATCCCAGGGCTGATCTCCTTCAGAATGGACTGGTTGGATCTCCTTGCAGTCCAAGGGACTCTCAAGAGTCTTCCCCAACACCACAGTTCAAAAGCATCAATTCTTCGGCGCTCAGCCTTCTTCCCAGTCCAACTCTCACATCCATATATGACCACTAGAAAAACCATAGCCTTGACTAGACCGACTTTGTTGGCAAAGTAATGTCTCTGCTTTTGAATATTCTATCTAGGTAGGTTGGTTAGCCTTCAATATATGAATTTGGGGGTGAAAACAAACATTTGGAAACACAGCAGCACCCTATCATCAGGCTTGTCTTTGGCGGGAGGCGTGCTGTGATTCATGGGGTCACAAAGAGTCGGACACGACTGAATGACTGAACTGAACTGAACTGAACCGAATGTAATATCATTAACCTGAGAGTGAAATATCAAAGGGAAGGCCAGACTCTTACTAAGACCACCTCTTCTTATGGCCAGGTTCCCGTGGTGTAAAAATGATCCGCTGATCAGAGAGGACCACCCTGTCTGGGTTTTTCTGCTACCTCTGCTAAGGCTCTTCTACAATGCCTTCCCCCTTATAACAGCCCATCTGATTTCCAACTAGTCTACTGCTAATTTAAAATATTTCCAGTCATCTCCCAACTCCAGTCCTGGAGCTTGACACCCAAATTTTCCCATCTGAGCATGCTAGTCTTAGAGAGGAGTCATTTTGTTACACTTTACCTTGCCTTGATAATAAACTTTAATAGAAATATTTGAATTAAAAAAGAATATGAGGAAAACCAGCCTATATTTTAAAAGATCCAACGAAATAGTCCAGGAATCAAGGTGTGAGGGGCTCCTAGCTAGATGCCACCTCAGAGATGCTGGCTTCCTTGACCAGGAAAGCTAAACCGCTGTCCTCCAGATGCCCTTGGGACTGGACAGCTCATTCCTGAGCCATGGAGGACTGTCCAGATCTCAGTCCTCTTTTAGCATATCTTGAGTTTTACAGTCCCATGTCCAAAGAGTTAAGAGCTGATAAATTAGAGCTTTGGTAAATATATGCTCCTGACATATATATACACCCTATGCCGGGGATAAGCAGTCTCACTGGAAAGTCCCCCATGGCAGTGTAAACAGGGGAGTGTTTATATGCACATATATTCCCATTCTATAGTGGAGGAACTTCAGAGAAAGAGAGAGAGAAGTCTTTCAAGGGAAAATAAACTTAGCCCCTTCAAACCATATAAGGGTTCCAATAAATATAGACTGTAAGGGGAAAAAAATAGCATATTTCAGGACTGAAGACTTTTATAGCAATGATTTCTTTATATTGGTTTCAGGTCAGATAACATCTAGTTAACTGTAAAGAGTAATTATTCCTGGCACCATGAATTCTTGGAGATGACATACTGCTGCAAATTCCAACATTATTGCCATGAAGCTGAGGTCTTATGCATGGACACCTTTGTTGATTAAGATAATTTTTTTTTATTACCTGCACTTCACAGTAAGACCTGTTAATGTTATAAGCAGTTTTTATCAATTGTATCCTGTGATATTTCCCTAATGTGTGTATTTATGCATACTGCTGTGTGAACTGTTATGCTTCAAGCATTTTTAAGAACTCTAACCTGTGATATTTGCCTAATGTGTGTATTTATGCATATCACAGAAAGCTGTTAATGTTATAAGCATTTTTAAGGACTTTACCCAGGGATATTTTTAACAAATGTTTATAATTACTCAGAAATCCAAATGTGTCTTGTTAGAAAAATATGGCTTGAAGTCTCTGTGTTTACGTAAGGCAATCCTGTGTGCCTTTCTCAGAGCTAGATTTTTGTTTCCTGGGAGTGCATCTCTGAAAGAGGATGTATGAAATAAAGGAGTGAAATGTTTAGGGAAAATAAAATTGATAAATCCCTTAATTCCAGATTACTGAAATTTATGTCAATTTGACAACTAGTTTATATAAGATAGTAGATTAGATCATACAAGAGGTAAAATAAAAAAAAAAAGTTTCTGCTCACAAGGAGATCACAATTTAGGAAGGAACTGGATATATACAAAGTTAATTCTAAAAAGGTAATGGGGAAAAGGCCATGGTAGATATAGAGAGCAATGCAAAGTAGAAGAAAGAATAATTTGGAACTAATTTCTGTTCTCTAAACAGTCTGCACTTATTTTTCTGTAATTGCCTTAATGTTTATTTTCCTGCCTGGAATACACTTCCCTGTTTTTAGTTCACTTATCAAGCTTTGACCCACCCTTCTGTATTTTCCTTAAACAGTCCTAAAGCCTACAGACACAGTAGAAATTCCTTATTTTTTAAACCACCTTGAGATCAATCAATACGTAAAAGTTACACGCCTTTCGTAGTGCATAACTCGATGGGTTTAGGGATGCATATACACCCATGAAACCATCACTACCTTTAGGTCCATGTACATATCCATCACCCCCTAAAGTTTTCTCCCACCCCCATGATGATAATGGTGAGGAGGGAGAAGAGGAGGATTGAGAGGGTAAGGAGGTTACATTCTTTCCCACTTGTATTTGCAAAGTTACACTGTAGCAACAAATCCCATGGTCTCAGCAGCTTAATACACAAACCCCACAAGTCAAACGAACCCCATAATACATTCCAAAAGGATTTTTCTGTGGGTACTTGAGAACCAGGTAGATGGTGACCCCACCATATTGCAACTACACTGCCTAGAATATGCAGCCTTCATGGTCACCATACCAAATAAAAACCTAGAATCCTACAATGGTTTTTTCATGGTTTGTGCTGGAAGGGATACTCTTTACTTTCATAGCAGAAGTTTCAGAGCAGATGGTTGACTAACTTGTAGCAGACAATGGTGATACTACTGCCTGCTGCTGCTGCTAAGTCACTTCAGTCGTGTCCAACTCTGTGCGACCCCATAGACAGCAACCCACCAGGCTTCCCGTCCCTGGGATTCTCCAGACAAGAACACTGGAGTGGGTTGCCATTTCCTTCTCCAATGCATGAAAGTGAAAAGTGAAAGTGAAGTCGCTCAGTCGTGTCCGACTCTAGCGACCCCATGGACTGCATGGGGTCCTCCGTCCATGGGATTTTCTAGGCAAAAGTATTGGAGTGGGGTACCACTGCCTTCTAGAAACATTCAAATTTCTGGAGCTCCAAGAAAAAACACAAAAAGCAAGAAGTGGGTTCTTAACTGGTGAACACGAACATCCTTATAGCTGGAAGGTCCAGTCACAGGAGAATGAAGCCAGTTCTAGAAACATCTTAGAACTGATAGCACAAGTACTGACAGCTGGTGACTAAATACGGGATTTAATTTAGGCTGTCGGACATGACCGACTATGAACTAAATTCTCAAGTCAGCATTCTGGACAGAAATGATTAAAATATTTCTGAACTATATGAACCAAGAGAATCGGGTTCCTTAAGTGATAACCTAAAGTCATAAAAATGAAAGTGAAACCTCAGTCTTGGGAAAAGCTGGGTGACGGGAGGGTGGAGGGATCACAGGGTCTCCACTGTGGGGTCAGAAAACGTCTGGATTCTAGGCAGCTAGAGAGCTGGTGTGGCTGGAAGCCAGCTCACAGGAAGACTGACGAGGAGGCATAGCATTCTGAAATGATGCATGTCAGCGTATCGAGTGGATACAACAGTAATGAAGCTGATTTCAAACTGTGCTTTTCAGAGTAGTTAAAAAGTTACTTCTGGACTGGCAACTCGTTTCATACATGATATTTTACATGTTTCAATGCCATTCTCCCAAGTTCGAGGCATGATACTGGATGCTTGGGGCTAGTGCACTGGGACGACCCAGAGGGATGGTATGAGGAGGGAGGAGGGAGGAGGGTTCAGGATGGGGAACACATGTATACCTGTGGCGGATTCATTTTGATATTTGGCAAAACTAATACAATTATGTAAAGTTTAAAAATTAAATAAAATTTTTAAAAAAAGTTACTTCTGAACGTTCATAGCCAATTTTATACCAAGTAGGTAAATAATAAACAGAGGAAACAATTATAAATGCAAAATTATAGATTATAAAATTATCATAAAATTTTATTTCCTGTTAATAACAAATCAACAGAGGAAATGAAATTATAAATACACATTTTAGTTCAGCTAGTTCTGCGAACTTTTCAAAGTGTATATTCTTAGATGTAAGATATCCACCGAAGGGTATCTCACAGCCAGGGTCTTTCTGGGTGAAGGAAGTGGCCTAAGGATCTTCTCCCAGGCCTCACAGGGCATGTTGTGGATGCTTCACACACATCACTGGTTGACACGTGTCTCTGAGGTTAATCTCTTAAAAACTCTGTGTGTCCATGTTTTCCTCCATCAGTATTGCCAGGCAATGCACATTACTTATAACCCTCTCCTTTTGACTTAGCTTAATATTATAGACAGATTATAGATTAACTATTCAGACTAGACTGTGATGGTTCTGATGTTTTTCTGTAGCAACAAAGATGACAGTAGGCGTTTTTGTGAATTTTTCCAAATTACTAATTGCTTTCCTTTTCTTTACCTAGATCTAACTAGAGGCAAAGCAGTTTTTTCTTTTTTTTTAATAACAATCTATTCAACTTCAGTGTCTTCTCTTTTGTGTAAACTATGCTTATCTCAAAATACAATCACTTAAAGGCTGCTTGTTTATGAAACCACCCCAGAATTGATCCTTTATCCTGCAATGCAGTCGGATCCTCCTCACCACTAGGGAGGAGGCACCATATGCAGCCAACTCAACAGTCTCAAAGTTCGTGACATGCGTGTTTCTACACAGACACTGGGGGTCTTGACAGGGTGACAGAGTTTCCATGTCACTGCAGGTTTTCCTATCGTGTACCCCAGCACTTGATATGCCTTTCAAGAAAGGTCCTGCCATTTCTATTAGTGAAATGGATGACACCTTGCTGACACTTCAGCAAACCTTCAAGACTCATAGTACATCATGGTCTCTTCACTCAACTCAGAATTCCATCTTCCCTCTAGGAAGCTAAATCAGCAACTGGAAATTCGAACTGTCAAAAAACAGTGCTGCTTAAGGTATCCATTGTCTACTTTGCTAGATGAACTATGCAAAGATGCTATTTCCATTTTCTGAAATACTTGTTACTCAGATGCAAAGTCATGTCCAACTCTTTAAGATGCCTTAGACTGTCACCTGCCAGGCTCCTCTGTCCATGGGATTTTCTGGAGTGGGTTGCCATTCCTTTTTCAGGGGAGCTTCCTGACTCTGGGATTGAACCCACATCTCCTGCATTGGCAAGTGGATTCTTTACTGCTAGGCCACCAGAGAAGCCCTTTCTGCAGTATTAGTTCAGTTCAGTTGCTCAGTTGTGTCAGACTCTTTGCGACCCCATGAATCACAGGATGCCAGGCCTCCCTGTCCATCACCAACTCCAAGAGTTCACTCAAACTCATGTCCATCGAGTCAGTGATGCCATCCAGCCATCTCATCCTCTGTAATCCACTTCTCCTCCTGCCCTCAATCCCTCCCAGAATCAGGGTTTTTTCCAATGAGTCAGCTCTTCAAAAGAGGTGGCCAAAGTACTGGAGTTTCAGCTGTAGCATCATTCCTTCCAAAGAACACCAAGGGCTGATCTCCTTTAGGATGGACTGGTTGCATCTCCTTGCAGTCCAGGGACTCTCAAGAGTCTTCTCCAACACTACAGTTCAAAAGCATCAATTCTTCGGTGCTCAGCTTTCTTCACAGTCCAAATTTCACATTCATACATGACCACTGGAAAAACCATAGCCTTGACTAGATGGACCTTTGTTGGCAAAGTAATGTCTCTGCTTGGTCATAACTTTCCTTCCAAGGTGTAAGTGGCTTTTAATTTCATGGCTGCAAGCACCATCTGCAGTGATCTGCAAAAAATAAAGTCTGACACTGTTTCTACTGTTTCCCCATCTATTTGCCATGAAGTGATGGGACCAGATGCCATGATCTTTGTTTTCTGAATGTTGAGCTTTAAGCCAACTTTTTCACTCTCCTTTTTCACTTTCATCAAGAAGCTCTTTAGGTCTTCTTCACTGTCTGCCATAAGGGTGGTGTTATCTGCATATCTGAGGTTATTGATATTTCTCCTGGCAATCTTGATTCCAGCTTGTGCTTCTTCCAGTCCAGCGTTTCTCATGATGTACTCTGCATATAAGTTAAATAAGCAGGGTGACAATATACAGCCTTGATGTACTCCTTTTCCTATTTAGAACCAATCTGTTGTTCCACGTCCAGTTCTAACTGTTGCCTCCTGACCTGCATATAGGTTTCTCAAGAGGCAGGTCAGGTGCTCTGGTATTCCCATCTCTTTCAGAATTGTCCACAGTTTATTGTGATCCACACAAAGGCTTTGGCATAGTCAATAAAGCAGAAATAGATGTTTTTCTGGAACTCTCTTGCTTTTTTGATGATCCAGCGGATGTTGGAAATTTGATCTCTGGTTCCTCTGCCTTTTCTAAAGCCAGCTTGAACATCTGGAAGTTCACAGTTCACGTATTGCTGAAGCCCGGCTTGGAGAATTTTGAGCATCACTTTACTAGCATGTGAGATGAGTGCAATTGTGTGGTAGTTTGAGCATTCTTTGGCATTGCCTTTCTTTGGGATTGGAATGAAAACTGACCTTTTCCAGTCCTGTGGCCACTGCTGAGTTTTCCAAATTTCCACACAGGAGCAGCCGAGAGGAGCTACCCCAGGTCTGAGGTCAGGGTGGCGGCCGAGAGGAGCAACCCTATGTCCAAGGAGCGGTGGCTGTGCGGGTGCAGGGGGGCCGAGAGGAGCTACTTCACCTTCAAGGTCAGGAGGGGCAGCCAGGAGGAGATACCCTCTGTCCAAGGTAAGAGCAGCGGCTGGGCTTTGCTGGAGCAGCCATGAAGAGATACCCCACGTCCAAGGTAAGAGAAACCCAAGTGAGACAGTAGGTATTGCGAGAGGGCATCAGAGGGCAGACACTCTGAAACCATAATCACAGAAAACCAGCCAATCTGATCACATGGACCACAGCCTTGTCTAACTCAATGAAACTAAGCCATGCTGTGTGGGCACGCCCAAGACATTAGGGTCATGGTGGAGAGGTCTGACAGAATGTGGTCCACTGGAGAAGGGAATGGCAAACCACTTCAGTATTCTTGCCTTGACAACCCCATGAACAGTATGAAAAGGCAAAATGATAGGATACTGAAAGGGGAACTCCCCGGGTCGGTAGGTGCCCAATATGCTACTGGATATCAGTGGAGAAATAACTCCAGAAAGAATGAAGGGATGGAGCCAAAGCAAAAACAATACCCAGTTGTGGATGTGACTGGTGATAGAAGCAAGGTCTGATGTTGTAAAGAGCAATATTGCATATGAACCTGGAATGTCAGGTCCATGAATCAAGGCAAATTGGAAGTGGTCAAACAGGAGATGGTGCTTACTAAATGGTAATTTATAAATTGGGAGATAGGGATTAATACATAAATAATAGGTAACTAATAAGGACCTACTATATATCACAGAGAACACTCAATACTCTGTAATGGCCTATATGGAAAAAGAATCTTTAAAAAGAGTGGATATATGTATAATTGATTCACTTTTCTGTAATCTGAAACTAACACAACATTATAACTCAACTATACTCCAAGGAAAATTTAAAATAAATGGTCATTTGTAACCATTCTATGTGTATGTGAAATTAACTGTAACATACAAATATAAATATGTATCAGATCAGATCAGATCAGTCGCTCAGTCGTGTCTGACTCTTTGCCACCCCATGAATTGCAGCACGCCAGGCCTCCCTGTCCATCACCAACTCCCGGAGTTCACTGAGACTCACGTCCATCGAGTCGGTGATGCCATCCAGCCATCTCATCCTCTGTTGTCCCCTTCTCCTCTTGCCCCCAATCCCTCCCAGCATCAGAGTCTTTTCCAATGAGTCAACTCTTTGCATGAGGTGGCCAAAGTACTGGAGTTTCAGCTTCAGCATCATTCCCTCCAAAGAAATCCCAGGGCTGATCTCCTTCAGAATGGACTGGTTGGATCTCCTTGCAGTCCAAGGGACTCTCAAGAGTCTTCTCCAACACCACAGTTCAAAAGCATCAATTCTTCAGCGCTCATACATCTTTATATATTACATCTCTGCATGTGTATACAGTTGTATTATAAAGATAACATATTACTCAGCAATCCCACTAATCAGCATATATCCTAAGAAATCTGTAATTCAAAATGACACACACACCCCAATGTTTAATGCAGAACTATTTACATTAGCCAGGACATGGAAGCAACCTAAATGTCCACCAACAAATGAACAGATAAAGAAGATATGGTATATATTACTCAGCCAGAAACTGATTAAAGGTCTGCAGCCATGAAATCAAAAGACTATTGCTCCTTGGAAGGAGAGCTATGCCAAAACTAGACAGCATATTAAAAAGCAGAGATAGCGCCTTGCTGACAAAGTTCTGTATAGTCAAAGCTATGATTTTTTTTCCACTAGTCATGTGAGAATTGGAATATAAATAAGGTTGAGCACCAAAGAATTGATGGCTTAAAATTGTGGTGCTGAAGAAGACTCTTGACAGTCCCTTGGACTGCAAGGAGATAAAACCAGTCAATGCTAAAGGAAATCAGTCCTGAATATTCATTGGGAGGACTGATGCTGAAGCTGAAACTCCAATACTTTGGCCACCTGATACAAAGAGCCAACTCACTGGAAAAGACTCTGATGCTGAGAAAGATTGAAGGCAAAAGGAGAAGGGGAAAGCAGAGGATGAGATGGTTTGATAGCCTCACTGACTTAAGAGACATGAATTTGAGGAAAGTCTGGAAGATAGTAGAGGACAGAAGAGCCTGGCTTGCTGTAGTCCATGTGGTCACACAGAGTCGGAAATGACTTAGCAAATGAACAACAACAAAATGATCCAGCCATTCCACTTTCAGGTGTTTATCAAAGAAAAGGAAAATAGTAACGTGAAAAGATATCTGCATCACCATGTTCACTGCAGCATTATTTATTTACAATATCAAGCTATAGTTTTAAATGAAGTTGAATGTCTACTTTTCAAAACAAGAATTTGAACTAGTATGCAAATTGACTTTCAGAGTAGAGGGTTCTTCTGTTCTCATGTTCTAACTTTTGGGGTTTTATGCTTTCTCACTTTGCTCATCCTTTCTTTTATATGTCATAATCTTTGTTATGTTTGTTTTCTGTTGATCCTTTCAGTTGTTTTGAGATAAATGCTCTGCTTTTAATTTTATAAGTATTTTTAAAACATTGATTTTAACTTGATAAGTTAATAATAATTTGGTCCACTGGAGAAGGGAATGGCAAACCACTTCAGTATTCTTGCCTTAACGACCCCAAGAACAGTATGAAAAGGCAAAATTATGGGATACTGAAAGACAAACTCCCCAGGTCGTGAAATGCCCAATATGCTACTGGAGACAGTGGAGAAATAACTCCAGAAAGAATGAAGGGATGGAGCCAAAGCAAAAACAATACCCAGCTGTGGATGTGACTGGTGATAGAAATAAGGTCCAATGCTGTAAAGAGCAATATTGCATAGGAACCTGGAATGTCAGGTCCATGAATCAAGGCAAATTGGAAGTGGTCAAACAGGAGATGGCAACAGTGAATATCAACATTCTAGGAACCAGTGAACTAAAATGGAGTGGAATGGGTGAATTTAACTCAGATGACCATTATATCTACTACAGTGAACAGGAATCCCTCAGAAGAAATGGAGTAGCCATCATGGTCAACAAGAGTCTGAAATGCAGTACTTGGATGCAATCTCAAAAGTGATAGAATGATCCCTGTTCATTTCCAAGGCAAACCATTCAATATCAAGGTAATCCAGGCATATTCCCAAACAAGTAAAGCTGAAGAAGCTGAAGTTGAATGATTCTATGAAGACCTACAAGACCTTTCAGAATGAACACCCAAGAAAGATGTGCTTTTCATTATAGGGGACTGGAATTCAAAAGTAGGAAGTCAAGAAACACCTGGAGTAACAGGCAAATTTGACTTTGGAGTACAGAATGAAGCAGGGCAAAGGCTAATAGAGTTTGGCCAAAAGAACACACTGGTCATACCAAACACCCTCTTCCAACAACACAGGAGAAGACTCTACACATGGACATCACCAGATGGTCAACACCGAAATCAGATTGATTATATTCTTTGCAGCCAAGGATGGAGAAGCTCTATACAGTCAGCAAAAACAAAGATCAGGAGCTGACTGTGGCTCAGATCATGAACTCCTTATTGCAAAATTCAGACTTAAATTGAAGAAAGTAGGGAAAACCACTAGATCATTCAGGTATGACCTAAATCAAATCCCTTATGATTATACAGTGGAAGTGAGAAATAGATTTAAGGAACTAGATCTGATAGACAGAGGGCCTGATGAATGATGGATGGAGGTTCTTGACATTGTACAGAAGGCAGGGATCAAGACCATCCCCATGGAAAAGAAATGCAAAAAAGCAAAATGGCTGTCTAAGGAGGCCTTACAAATAGCTGTGAGAAGAAGAGAAGTGAAAAGCAAAGGAGAAAAGGAAAGATATAAGCATCTGAATGCAGAGTTCCAAAGAATAGCAAGGAGAGATAAAAAAAAAAAAAAGCCTTCCTCAGTGATCAGTGCAAAGAAATAGAGCAAAACAACAGAATGGGAAAGACTGGAGATCTCTTTAAGAAAATTAGAGATACCAAGGGAATATTTCATGCAAAGATGGGCTCGATAAAGGACAGAAATGGTATGGACCTAACAGAAGCAGAAGATATTAAGAAGAGGTGGCAAGAATGCACAGAAGAACTGTACAAAAAAGATATTCAGGACCAAGATAACCATGATGGTGTGATCACTCACCTAGAGTCAGACATCCTGGTATGTGAAGTCAAGTGGGCCTTAGAAAGCATCAATATGAACAAAGCTAGAGGAGGTGATGGAATACCAGTTGAGCTCTTTCAAATCCTGAAAGATGATGCTGTGAAAGTGCTGCACTAGGTATGCCAGCAAATCTGGAAAACTCAGCAGTGACCACAGGACTGGAAAAGGTCAGTTTTCATTCCAATCCCAAAGAAAGGCAATGCCAAAGAATGCTCAAACTACCACACAATTGCACTCATCTCACACGCTAGTAAAGTAATGCTCAAAATTCTCCAAGCCGGGCTTCAGCAATACGTGAACCGTGAACTTCCAGATGTTCAAGCTGGCTTTAGAAAAGGCAGAGGAACCAGAGATCAAATTTCCAACATCCGCTGGATCATCAAAAAAGCAAGAGAGTTCCAGAAAAACATCTATTTCTGCCTTATTGACTATGCCAAAACCTTTGACTGTGTGGATCACAATAAACTGTGGACAATTCTGAAAGAGATGGGAATACCAGACCACCTACCTGTCTCTTGAGAAACCTATATGCAGGTCAGGAAGCAACAGTTAGATCTGGACATGAAATAACAGATTGGTTCCAAAGAGGAAAAGGAGTACATCAAGGCTGTATATCGTCACCCTGCTTATTTAACTTATATGCAGAGTACATCATGAGAAACGCTGGACTGGAAGAAGCCCATCTGGAATCAAGATTACTGGGAGAAATATCAATAACCTCATATATGCAGATGACACCACCCTTATGGCAGAAAGTGAAGAAGACCTAAAGAGCCTCTTGATGAAAGTGAAAGAAGAGAGTGAAAAAGTTGGCTTAAAGCTCAACATTCAGAAAATGAAGATCATGGCATCTGGTCCCATCACTTCATGGCAAATAGATGGGGAAACAGTAGAAACAGTGTCAGACTTTACTTTTGGGGGCTCCAAAATCACTGTAGTTGGTGACTGCAGCCATGAAATTAAAAGACGCTTACTCCTTGGAAGAAAATTTATGACCAACCTAGATAGCATATTCAAAAGCAGAGACATTACTTTGTCAACAAAGGTCCATCTAGTCAAGGCTATGGTTTTTCCAGTGGTCATGTATGGATATGAGAGTTGGACTGAGAAGAAAGCTGAGTGCCAAAGAATTGATGCTTTTGAACTGTGGTGTTGGAGAAGACTCTTGAGAGTCCCTTGGACTGCAAGGAGATCCAACCTGTCCATCCTAAAGGAGATCAGTCCTGGGTGTTCATTGGAAGGACTGATGCTGAAGCTGAAACTCCAATACTTTGGCCACCTCATTCGAAGAGTTGACTCACTGGAAAAGACCTTCATGCTGAGAGGGATTGGGGGCAGGAGGAAAAGGGGATGACAGAAGAGGAGATGGCTGGATGGCATCACCGACTCAATGGACATGAGTTTGGGTAAACTCCTGGAGTTGGTGACGGACAGGGAGGCTTGGCGTGCTGCGATTCATGGGGTCTCAAAGAGTCAGAAACGACTGAATGACTGAACTGAACTGAAATGATTATTCCTTAGAGTCAAGCATTAGTGTGTTTTCACTTTATTTATTTATGCAAACTGAATAGGTCTAATTTTACTTTTTTAATATAAATTTATTTATTTTAATTGGAGGTTAATTACTTTACAATATTGTATTGGTTTTGCCATACATCAGCATGAATCTGCCACAGGTATACACACGTTCCCCATCGTGAACCTCCCTCCCTGTACCATCGCTCTGGGTCACCCCAGTGCACCAGCCCCAAGCATCCAGTATCATGCATCAAACCTGGACTGGCAATTCATTTCATATATGATATTATACATGTTTCAATGCCATTCTCCCAAATCATCCCACCCTCTCCCTCTCCCACAGAGTCCAAAAGACTGTTCTATACATCTGTGTCTCTTTTGCTGTCTCCCATACAGGGTTATCATTACCATCTTTTTAAATTCCATATATATATATGTTAGTTTTCACTTTAAAGGGAAAGATCAGCAGATATCTCTATTCATCTCTTCCCTTCAAAATATGTTTTGTTTAATAGAAATGAAAACTGAATTTATGTTTAAAAAAGTATTTTTATACTTAAGTTCTATTATCTTATTTCTGTAATTAGATACTGTTATAATTTCTAAGCCTCTTCACCTAAAATATTTTTCTGCTGCCTTTGCACATGGGTGATAGCTTATAGAAAATTGTTACTCCATTCTCTTTTCACCTTTAAAATATCTAGCCTATTGTTCCCTTAAGTTTTAAACTGCAAAAAAGATAAGTAGTCTAGCATTTGTTTTTGTGATAGTTTTATTAATATGCTGAATGTGGCCTATATTAAATTGCCCTTTCTTCAGATTCCTTTATTATTTAAATGTTAGAGTTTATGCTAACCTATACACCTTCTCGAACAATTAAAATTTAAGACTGTGTTGAAAAAGCTATTTCTTTATATTCTACAGCATTTTTAGTTTCCTTATATTGTCTATTCTGACAGAAAAATAAGCAACATTCAAGTACTCATAGCAATGTTATTTGACAACACAACAAATTCACATTCTTAGTTTATTAGATTTTTTTAAGCAGCCAGACTTTTGTTTGTATGGCTTTTTCACTGTCACCATTTACATTTTTTTCTATCCTGTCATAGACCCCAAAGCTCAGTAAACCACACTGATGAGCACTGAAAGGGCACAGTGGTAAATGAAATCACATGATGTGCTAACATCACAGGTCATGAGCTTTAAGTTGTGGAGGTAAGAATATCCCTTTCAGAAATGGAGATGCCCACATAGAGAACAGACTTGCAGACACAGTAGCTGAAGGAGAGGCTGGGACAAATTGAGACACAGCATTGAAACATACACATTACGATATGTAACACACATAGCTAATGGAAAGTTGCTGTATAACCCAGGGAGCTCAACCCTCTGCTCTGTGATAACCTAGAGGGGTATGATGGGGTGCGGGATGGAGAGAGGTTCAACAGGGAGGGGACCTGTGGATACTGATGGCTGATTTGCATTGTTGTTGGCAGAAACCAACACAACCTTGTAAAGCAATTATGCTCCACTTAAAAAAATAAATAAGAGCAGCCCTTTGTGAATCTTATGCCTCCAGTCATAACTACATATTTCATCTGGTCAGAGTATCATGGGCTTCCCTGATAGCTCAGCTGGTAAAGGATCTGCCTGCAATGCAGGAGATCCCGGTTCATTCCTGGATCGGGAAGATCCGCTATAGAAGGGATACGCTACCCACCCCAGTATTCTTGGGCGTCCCTGGTGGCTCTGCTGGTGAAGAATCTGCCTGCAATGCAGGACATCTGTGTTCGATCTCTGGGTTGGGAAGATCCCCTGGAGAAGGGAAAAGCTACCCACTCCAGTATTCTGGCCTGGAGAATTCCATGGAATGTGTAGTCCATGGGGTCTCAAAGAGTGGGACACGACTGAGCGACTTTCACTTTCACTTTCAAAGTATCATACGTCAGCCAACAGCCATAATGAGACAAAGACTGACTTCTCTTCCTATACTACTCCAGGGTAATGGCTGTTTGTTTCACAAGACAGAGGGTGTGAGCCAGGGCACACCACTAGTTCAGTTTCCCAAACAACCTCATCAACCCCCATGCTTCTGAAAGGTGACAGAAGAGAGGTTAAGGGGGTAAAATCTGGACTGAGATGTCAAACTGGCCTCAGGTGTGTTAGTAAAATAGCGAGAATAAATACTTCAGTGAGTAACTGACAATATAAAACAAATAACTATAGATGCCACACAGGGGTGCCTATTATGTAGAAAACCCACAGCAGTGTTACCTGTCATTGATATTTGGAAAAACAGGAAAAACTCCCCAAATCAGTCCAGTTCCTCATTCAGTGAACATACCATTGGCCATAGTTTTTAATCTGCTGTCCACGTGAGTCTCTTTGCAATTAGGAGAAACTTTCAGGATTGCAAGCCAGACAAGATTCTAAACCAGAATTCAAAGGAAACCTTTGGTTACTTGAAGTTAACTGCCTTTTTACTCACATTTCATCAAGAAAATAGACAATCTTTCTCATGTATCTGTTTTCTTAATGTATTGGGTTGGCAGAAAGGTTTATTGGGGTTTTTCTGTAACATCTCACAGATTAATGAAAAACTGTACAAAGACAGAATTCATGGAACTAATCAAGGTTCTAGTTTCCTACTTTTTTTGCACCTAAAAATTTTAATCTGAAATTGGTAAAGAATATATTGAGTGGAAATACAAGTGAACTTTAATAAACTTGCTTAACTTTGGTAGAATCCAAAATTTAAAAATAGCAAACACATGGATTTCATTTCTTTTAAAATACACAAGTATTAAAATTAAAAGGAATAAAGTGCTTGGCAAACATGTTTTTAATTCAACAGATGGGTGGTTTTTTCTACTTTTGCTGATAAAAGAAATTAACATAATGAAAACGTGTATTATGCCTTAATTTTTGCATTTTCTTGCACTTCAGTGAGAGAACTTAAAATCCCTCTGGCCTCTTCAGGTGTTTCAACAATAAAGATTTTATTTTAATGTTTTTTCTGTTGTTGGCAGAAAAGACAGTAGAACACATCCAAGTATGTATTTTACTAGCTTATAGAGACCTGCTAAATTTAAACAGGTTAATGATCACGAACTAAGAGCAATGGCATTAAGTTATATACCTACCAGCCACCAACATATTACCACATTTCAATAGCTACTTGAGCATCTATTGAAATTGTAACTACATTTACTATTAGGAGCCTATGGGATTAAAATTACAAAGTAATTTTAAATTTTAATTATCTGCTTTAAGAGCACTAATTATTCTCAAAGTTTTCACAATATTTGAATTCTATGAAAAAAATTTTTGAACTAAAACATGTATAAATATGAAAAATTGCGTGTCTTTTGGGATGTATATCTTCCAGTTTAGTTTCCTTTGTCTATTTCAAAAAGAGTTTTATTTTCCCTGTTCCCCTTTTCATCAAAATAACCATACTTCATTAAGAACATGTGATTTTTATTTTTCAAGTATATTTCTATTAAAATTTTTGAATAAAACCTAATTTTGAAGTCATGTTTAATTGTTATTTAGTTGCTAAGTCGCATCCTACTCTTTGCAACTTCATTAACTGCAGCAGGCCAGGCTTCTCTGTCCTTCGTTATTTCCTGGAGTTTGCTCAAACTCATATCCATTGATTCAGTAATGCCATCCAATCAACTCATTCTCTGTTGCCTCTTTCTGCTCCTGCCCTCAATCGTTCCCAGCATCAGGATCTTTTCTAATGAATTGGCTCTTCCTATCAGGTGGCCAAAGTTTTGGAGCTTTAGTTTCAGCATCAGTCCTTCCAATGAGTATTCAGGGTTGATTTCCTTTAGGATGGACTGGTTGGATCTCCTTGTTGTCCAAGGGACTCTCAAGAATCTTCTCCAAAACCACAGTTCCAAACCATCAATTCTTTAGTGCTCAACCTTCTTTGGAGAAGGCAACAGCAACCCATTCCAGTACTCTTGCCTGGCAAATCCCTTGGACGGAGGAGCCTGGTAGGCTGCAGTCCATGGGGTCACTAGGAGTCGGATACAACTGAGCGACTTCACTTTCACTTTTCACTTTCATGCATTGGAGAAGGAAATGGCAACCCACTCCAGTGTTCTTGCCTGGAGAATCCCAGGGACCGGGGAGCCTGGTGGGCTGCCGTCTCTGGGGTCCCACAGAGTCGGACACGACTGAAGCGACTTAGCAGCAGCAGCAGCAACCTTCTTTATGGTCCAACTCTCACATCCATACATGACTATTGGAAAAACCATAGCCTTGACTATATGGACGTTTGTCAGCAGAGTGATGTCTCTGCTTTTTAAAACACCATCTAGGTTTGTCACGGCTTTGCTTCCAAGGAGCAAGCATCTTTTAATTTTGTGGCTGGAGTCAACATCTGCAGTGATTTTGGAGCCAAAGAAAATAAAACCTGTACTGTTTCCACTTTTTACTCATATATTTGCCATGAAGTGAGGGACTAGATGCCATGATCTTAGTTTCTGAATGTTGAGTTTTAAGCCAGCTTTTTCACTCTCCTCTTTCATCTTCATCAAGAGGCTTTTCAGTTCCTTCTCACATTCTGCATTAAAGTGGTATTGAAAGGTTGTTGCTGACCAATGAAAAAACACTGGGATTCTTGGCCTCCGGATGAGAAGAATTCAATCTGGGGCCAGAGACGAGGCTTGATCACTCAGAGCTTTTGTGCAATAGAGTTTTCTTAAAGTATAAAAGGGATAGAGAAAGTTTCTGACATAGACATCAGAAGTGGGCAGAAAGAGTACCCCGTTGCTAGTGTTAGCAATGGAGGTATATACCTTTTAATTAGTTCTTACAATGAATCAAAAGAATGTCTCAAGTTTGTGAAAATTTTACCATACCTACTCCAGCAATTTACATTTTAGGATAACAAGATTAGAATTTAACAATAGAAAGATCCTCCAGACCCACTCTCATACATTCTAAAATATCAGGATTAGTCAGAAGGTTTTCAGGAAGGAGAAACTCCTCCAGCTGGTTACACTGTTGTTGTATAATCCCTAGTACAGAGTTTAAACTGAGTTGTATAATTGACTAAGGTTTTTCCAATGGTCAGGTGTGGATGTGAGAGTTGGACTGTGAAGAAAGCTGAGCGCTGAAGAATTGATGCTTTTGAACTGTGGTGTTGGAGAAGACTCTGGAGAGTCCCTTGGACTGCAAGGAGATCCAACCAGTCCATTCTGAAGGAGATCAGTCCTGGGTGTTCTTTGGAAGTCCTGATGCTAAAGTTGAAACTCCAATACTTTGGCCACCTCATGCGAAGAGTTGACTGGAAAAGACCCTGATGCTGGGAGGGATTGGGGGCAGGAGGAGAAGGGGACAACAGAGGACGAGATTGCTGGATAGCATCACCAACTCAATGGACATGAGTTTGGGTAAACTCCGGGAGTTCGTGATGGACAGGGAGACCTGCCATGCTGCGATTCATGGGGTCACAAAGAGTTGGACCACGAGTGAGTGAGTGAACTGAACTGAACTGAACTGAAGAAATACAGAGGAAAAAGAGTTTGTCCTTTTCTCCTCCTTGAGAATTTCAGACCCCCAATCTCCACTTCAAGAGCCCCAGACCCCTTTCTCCTCCTTGGGGACCCTGAACTTCTTATCAATCTGCCTAGGAATTGACTCTCTCAGTATCATCTGCATATCTGAGGTTGTTGAATTAATGCAAGAATTTAATTATTGTTGACTAACCAGTAGATTAAAATGTGCTAAATTATAAGAATTCACAAGTATTCATGACATAAAATATATTTTCAAAGATTATATTTCTTTTCAGTGTTCCATATTCAAACTGACTAAAAGTTTTTTTTTTTAATCAAGTGTTAAAAGACATGTATTCTACAAAAAAATTAAGAGTTTAAACAAAATTACTATAGTTAACATTTAGAAATGTTATATGAAACAGAAATAATCATTTGGATATTTGCCATGGTGTGATCTGTTTTGGAAATCAATTTAGCAGTATATTTAAGTAGCCTAAGACACTTCAGAATTTAGTAATTTGGGGGAAAGATACTTGTACCATTGGTAATAGTGTATAAACTGCCTAGAATTATCTAAGTGTCTACAATATTACGATGGTTAAATTATACTACAGTTTTATGATAGTATTAAAAAGTCATGCTTGTGTGTGAAGAGCTTTAAATGTTTATAGTCTTTAAATTATTCATCCTGCTAAAAGCCTACCTTAGCTCTGATGATGTGCAGGCAAAGACTTATATATAAGGATATTATTATGTACAATATCTAAAAGAGATTTTTTATAAAAATATATTTGGACTTTCTGCATATCAGAATAGAATCCAGTAATTTAAGTCTGCTTTTGAAAGTATTTAATACTAGGGGTGGGAGCGAGTTAATAAAAATGCTAAATGAAAATTCAAGGAGCAAAACAACCAGGTAGTTTTTTTTTCAGGTTTTGTAGGTAAGATACATAAATCATAAACACTCACAAAAAAAGAAATACTGTGAAATACTGCAAATAAGTGTGAAGAATGCTATTATAAATCAAAGAAATTTGCTTATGGCTTGACTACAAGCTTTTCCTTGATAATTATGTACATTTAAAAAATTTAACAGTGAATGTGAATATAATATTATGGCATAAATAGCATTTGGATTAAATGCCAAGAACACTATGCAAAATGGCTCATATATTTGATAAAAACTATATGAAACATGTTCTTGGCAGATATTAAATTGGATAGAAATTATTAAATGTTATCTCACTATGACATCCTATTTTCTTCATTGTTTCTACATTTAGTAATTGGAATTTTTCTGTAAGCAACTGCTTATCCCTTTTCTCCCATTTATTCAGTCAGTGTTATCAGTTGGGACTCATGGATATTATTTTTATTTGGGGGGTTATAATCTGTTACTACCACCATTTTGTTGGTGAAGTTTTTCCAGCTGTGAGTTGGTTTCTGTGTCCTTTTAACATGTCTGCATCCCTTTCCTTTTGTTTTTAGCACTTATTTCTGATATTACAAGATGCCCTATGTTTATCTTGCATATTTCCTGCTCCAACCCCAGAACCAGCCATTTCTCCAAGGAGTGTGGCTCCTTGTATTGTAGAATAGTATTTTAAAGAAATTATCTTGGTTTCTCATCACTACTAAAACTCTATGGTAATAATTTATGCAGATAAGATGCATATACAAATACTAAAATGTGATCAAAACTTAACAGGATTTTTGTGCACCCCGAAAATATTCAATACTGTGATAGTTTTAACATGTCCAAAAATCTAAATCTACACCTTACCTCAAGAGACGGAATTTAAGCACTGCTATCCTCTCAAGTGTGGGCTATACTTTCCTTCCTTCCACTACTTAGGATATGGAAAGGAAAAATAGTAACTTTCCAGTGAGGAACCCTGACAGATCCTTCTTTAACCAAATGGTCAAGGTTAGCTCACCAAAAATTAATCAAGCTGATATCACCCCCATATGATGTAATAAAACCTCAATGGTACTATTCCATTAAATTTGTAACATCAGGTAAATCATGAGAAATATCAGACAAATGCAACTTGAGGAACATTGACAAAAATTCTAACCAGCCATCTTCAAAAGTGTCAAGGTCAGAAGAGATGAGAAAAAGACCATAACAGTCTCATAGACTGGAAAAGACTGAGGAAACATGAAGGCTAAGTGCAACATGATTCCTGACTGGATCTTGGAGCAGAGAAATGGCATTCGTGGAAAAATCAGAGGTATTCAAGTAACACCAGGCAGTTTTGTAAGTAGTATTAATATCATACCATTGTTCACCTTTTAGCTTTGATAAATGCATCACAATTATATAAGATGAAATCATCAGAAGCAGCTCTGGGAAGGGTATATGGAACTCTGTACTATCTTTGCAATGCTTCTGTAAGTCCATATAAAGCAAGAAGTACAAAGGTAGGACATGGCTCCAAACTTCACATCTCATGGACTTCCCTGGTGGTCCAAGGGTTAGGAATCTTGTCTGGGTTCGATCTCTGGCCCAGAAAGACTCCACATGCCAGGGAGCAACTAAGCCTGTGCACCACAACTGCTGAGCCAGTGCCCTAGAGCCTGGGGGCCACAACTCTTGAAACCCGTGTGCTCTAGAGCCCATGCTCTGCAGCAAGAGAAGCCACCAGCATGAGAAACCCACACACTGCAGCTGGAGAGCGGCCCTTGCTCACCACAACTGCATAAGGTCCGCACACAGCAGTGAAGACCCACCACAGCCAAATATATATAATTTTAAATTCACATCTCTTCGTTAATACAGTGCCGTAGAAAGCAAAGGCTGCCTCCGTGTTCATTTCATCCCATATCTCAGAGCCTAAAATAAAACAGGCCCTGGATAAATGGAGCCTTCTGTTATCAGTAATATTTTAGAGCAATGAGGCAATGTTGAAAACATAAACGGAAGTGATACTCTCTTGGAAGTTGAAACTGGAAATTTACATGCAATATCATAGGCATAGGCAGTATGGAATGAGTGAAAACTTGTGGGTAGACTGCAGTGCTCCTAGGTACGTGGATGGGAATCATATATAGTGAAGATATCTAAAAAGAAATGATGAGCTTCCATTTATTTTTATGCAGCACAACCTGGAGAAGGCAAAAAGACTAAACATTGTTTTATGGGAAGAGATGTCTTGCTCTACTACTGAATCATCCATCATGCATGTCTCTGGGACCTGAGTCATGCCTTTGATTTCTCTTTTATCCCTCTGACGACTAGTTCAGCATTCTTTACAATGAAGACTCTCATGGATTGAATGCGTTCTGTGATTCTTTCATCTTCAGTCTGACGTATTGCACTCCATTGAACCAACAACGAGGAGTGGATGGGGAAATTGATGTGATGCTTCTGAAACCTGTTCAGTTAGTTGTTCAACTATATTTTAAACGGGGATGTGCATCTGTCAGAATGGGAGGAAGGAGGAAATATTTTTCATTTTAAGAAACTGCGTCCATGTGACTGATTCTAGTTAAATGGAAGAGGTGAGCAATGATTCTGACTTCAAATGTCAGGCCTCCCAAGTATTTCTGCTTAAAACTGTGGAACACAAGCATTTTTCCTGCCTTAAAGAATTATGGAAACTTATCAGTGTTTCTAAGGAGCATCCAGTGGTAGTGATCTGATAAGATGGGTCCCATAAACCTAATTAAATAGATAGCACTTGGAATAGGGACAATTTAAGTGTTCTGGGCCTCATATAAAACAAAGTTCATTTGGTTCTGATGGAACAGGCTGGGAAAACAGTATGCACTGAAGCAAAATTAAAACTCGGTAGTTATTAATGTTTCAACTTTTTGTATCATTGTCAAGAGAAGGTATAATTCTATTAAATACTTGCATTTGTTACAGAATTATTTAGTATATGTCACTATATTTAGAATAAAACTGAATTAACCTGCATATGAAAAAGTTCAGCCTCAATTCTTCATTAAGCAAACTGACTACCCTCATTCATCAAAGTCTCCAGCATTGAAATTTTCGTGGATATACAAAGTATTTAGCAATAACTAAAATATCTTGGCTTCAGAAAAATATTCAAATTTTAAAATGGACTTTGACAAAAAACAATTTATCAAAAACCCAATAGGTGGTTATAGTTCTCTATAATTAAGCCTGAAATACAAATCTAAATTAACTGAATTCAAGCCTTTGAGGCAGAGGCAATAATCATACCCTAAATAAGAAATTTTATAGACAAAGAAATCTCACTATCTTAAGAGACACAATGCAGTTAACCAAATGTTTGGCAACTAATAACTTATAAACAGACAGGTAAGTTTTCTGAGAGGAAAGTAGACCATTAACACATTGGAATATTTCAATAAAATACTTCTATTTATAATTTTAAAGTAAAAGTGTTTCTACTGCTATACTTAAAATAGATAACCAACAAGGACCTACTGTAGAGTACAGAGGCTCTGCTCAACATTATGTGATAGGCTGGATAGGAGGGGAATTTGGGGCAGAATGGTCCACCTGAAACAACCATGATATTGTTAAATGGCTGTACTGGGCTGGAAGAAACACAAGCTGGAATCAAGATTGCCGGGAGAAATATCAATAACCTCAGATATGCAGATGACACCACCCTTGTGGCAGCAAGTGAAGAGGAACTAAAAAGCCTCTAGATGAAGGTGAAAGTGGAGAGTGAAAAAGTGGGCTTAAAGCTCAACATTCAGAAAACGAAGATCATGGCATCCGGTCCCACCACTTCATGGGAAATAGATGGGGAAACAGTGGAAACAGTGTCAGACTTTATTTTTCTGGGCTCCAAAATCACTGCAGATGGTGACTGCAGCCATGAGATTAAAAGACACTTACTCCTTGGAAGGAAAGTTATGACCAACCTAGATAGCATATTCAAAAGCAGAGACATTACTTTGCCAACAAATGTTCGTCTAGTCAAGGCTATGGTTTTTCCTGTGGTCATGTATGGATTTGAGAGTTGGACTGTGAAGAAGGCTGAGCACCGAAGAATTGATGCTTTTGAACAGTGGTGTTGGAGAAGACTGTTGAGAGTCACTTGGACTGCAAGGAGATCCAACCAGTCCATTCTGAAGGAGATCAGCCCTGGGATTTCTTTGGAAGGAATGATGCTAAAGCTGAAACTCCAGTACTTTGGCCACCTCATGGGAAGAGTTGACTCATTGGAAAAGACTCTGATGCTGGGAGGGATTGGGGGCAAGAGGAGAAGAGGACGACAGAGGATGAGATGGCTGGATGGCATCACTGACTCGATGGACATGAGTCTGAGTGAACTCCGGGAGTTGGTGATGGACAGGGAGGCCTGGCGTGCTGTGATTCATGGGGTCACAAAGAGTCAGACACGACTGAGTGACTGATCTGATCTGATCTGATACTCAACACAAAATAAAAAGTTTGTTAAAATGAGCACCATTCTTAGGTTCCTGTAAAAAAATAATAATAAAAATAAAATAAAGGCATTTCATCTATATTAGAGATACCAGAGTAGAAAAAGTGGGCAAGTCAATTCTATTTCCAAAACCGTGTTTGCATCCTAGAGGACCAGATTTGCCCATGTAGTACATGTTGGGATTACATCTTCCGCATCACTCTCACTTTTTCCTTCTGCCTTAGCTTTAGGAGTCTGCCCGCCATAAAGAAAGTTCTTTAGCATGTGGAAAATCCCAGGCTTTTAACTGATTTGGCTTCCTACTCAGGGATCAGGTCCAAACCTCTTTGCCATGAAGGCAACGATGCCTATAAAAAGACGGCTGTGCTTCCTGCTTCTGCCATCTTTAGACTGTGTCAACAAGGAAGAGGGAGCTGGAAAAAGCTCAAAGAACATATTCTGCCTGGATATATTCCCTACACATAAACCAAGGCAAAATCGGAAGGTAGCTTAAGCATCTTCCATTGAAAGACATCCAGAAACCTCAAATAACATTTGTGTTACAGTTTTGTATAAAGCTGAAAACGATCACATCATTTGAATGGTCTTTCTTTGGTCAATTTAAAAGGAAAACAGCTTTATCAAAGTCCATATACCCAGCAACAGAATTTGCAGAACTTTTTTGAATGGATTTATCTCCTAGAAACCAGACGTAGCACGTGATGGCAGAAAAAAATAAACCCCATTGAGTCTTGACAGTGCTGCCAAGTCACTGGCATTAAAGCTGGGGCTGTGCATTTAATTCAGTGAGGTCATGACTATGAGGTGGGGAGAGGGGATAACTGCCAGGCAGCTGAGCAGCTTAGAACGAGCTGAAATGAAGCCACAGTGGCAGAGCTGTGTACATGTTCAATAAATCGGCCCCAAAGCACCGTAGGGACCAGGGACAAGCCCTGTTGACATGGAGCACTTTAGTGATAGAATGCTGAGTAAGGTGACATCCTTCTTAAGTGCTTGAGATTTTGCAAGCCACTGTACAATAAGACAGCCTCACATACACTGACGAATTGTTGGTGGCATATAGAAATCATTGTAGTTTAAGACACAGCATCATGAAAGCAATAATAATCTTTTAAAAATAAGTTGCACAACCACTCAGTACAAAAAAAAAAAAGAATGAAATAATGCCATTTGCAGCATCATGGAAGCAACTAGAGATTATCATACTAAATGAAGTAAGTCAGAAAGAAAAAGACAAATACCATACGATATCACTTACATGTGGATTCTGAAATATGATACAAATGAATGCATCTGTGAAAAGAAACAGGCTCATGGGCACAGAGAATATACCTGTCATGGCCAAGGGAGAGGGGCTGCTTGGGGGAGTGGTTTGGGGAGGTGATGCAAGCTTTTATATACAGAATGGATGAACAAGGTCCTACTGGATAGCACAGAGAACTATATTTAATATCCCGTGATAAACCATAATGGAAAAGAATATACTAAAAAATAAGAATGTGTATATATATATATATGTATACATTATGTGTGTGTATGTAACTGAAGCACTCAACAGAAATTAACACAACATTGTAAATCAGCTATATTTTAATTTTAAAAGATGTTTTAAAAATGAGTTGTAAGGACATAACATATAGCCCAGGGACTATAGCCAATACTTTACCATAACTTTATATGGAGTAGAGCCCATAAAATTACCAAATCACTATGTTGCAAACCTGGAACTACTGTAATATTGTAAGTCAACTATACTTCAATGCTTAAAAATGAATTAAAAACTAAACAAATATATATGGGGTAAAAGCTTCAGTGACCCCATAGAACTCAGCACATGAACTGGTTGACATGAAGACCTAATGGCTTTCATTGGTATTTACCTGGAACCTGGAATACAGGATACATTTAGCACATATATTCTGAGTTAATAATTCTTGAAATATACCAGTCACTGAATTTAGCCTCTATGTAAATGTCCTGACTGGCCAGTGTTCTGGAGGTTTCTCACTTGAAAAGACCCCGATGCTGGGAAAGATTGAGGGCAGGAGGAGAAGGGGATGACAGAGGATGAGATGGTTGGATGGCATCACTGACTCAATGGACACAAGTTTGAATAAACTCCAGGAGTTGGTGATGGACAGGGAAGCCTGGCGTGCTGCAGTCCATGGGGTCGCAAAGAGTCGGACACGACTGAGCAACTGAACTGAACTGAAGGTTTCAAAGCAGGGATGACTGGGTTGGTGTAGATGGCTCCAGGTAACTGACACTGACCCGCCCTGAAACAGCAGTGAGTGAACTCATCTGGATCCACTGAAGTTGTGACGCTTTCCCTGTTAAACCCACCACGACCAGACCCAAGTGTGTGCGTGCTGGACAACATACACATTCCACCCACGTGGGAAGCTCATAGCAGTTTTAACACACATATTGGTGAGCAATGCCCTATCCACTGAGTGGGAAAAGAGAAATCGTAAAACTTCTGTAAAATATGCATTTTTTCAATGTTTTATTCCTTGAATTTCTGTCACAGCCATTATTCACAAATGCCACTTTTTTCCTACCACAGCTCGAGGAGTAATGACACCAGTAGGGGGTATGTTTCAGTCCCTGTTGGTTGAGAGGAAAAAAACAGGAATTATGTTGAAGGTATGTTTCTATTAGCAATTCCATAAAGGGATATATGACAAACAGGAGGAGAAAGTCACTGTGAACTGAAGTTACAGATGTTTTAGATGGTGAACTATTGTGCCTGGAAGAATGTATTATAAGCCACTTGACGAAAAAAAAGAGCAACTGGCCTATAAAACTGACTGCGCAAATAAAAGGAATATAAAAAGGTCAGGGTGAAGTAAGTAATGAAAGCCTTTTAGTACCAAGACATTGACTGGAGTCCATTAAGAAGTGGAAATGAGATTGGAGGTGTATTTGCAAAGCTAGTCCTCTGCCGTATTCCAACTGAGTAATTCTATAGGCATGAAAGAGACAGCAGACGAACGTGATTTCTAGAAAAGATACAGGATCAGCAATGCAGAAGAATGTTTAAGCCCTAGTGATCATCGTTGCTGAAAACAACCATTGGGGTTTTAGATTCTTCCATAGGTTCTTAGTGGTTCCTAGTCACAGATGAATTTCTATGCAGAATAAAAGTGCATATAAAATGTGCTAGTAGTTAAATAAGAGAGATCAGTTTCTCCACGTGAATGAAAAATACACGGCTTAATTATGGACAGTGTGTGTCTTGTTAAATGTCTATGTGACCAGAGAAGAGAGTGAGAAGTTAAGAAATAAACAGCAATGCTAAAAATCTCAAGATTAAAGTAACTTAATTCAAAGGCAAGATGACAAGCATCGACAGTCATGTTAATTACCAAACAGAAAGAAGTAAGCAACAACACCAGCTTTCAAGGTTCTGTGTCTGTCTAGCGCCACATAAATAATCCTTCAATCTGTTTTGATCCACTAAGTTCTATATGTACTAATAAGGAATCTCAGTCACCTTGCTATAAGAACTAAATCCACACAGTACAGAGCAAACTGCCAAACAAGCAGTGACTTGACGTGGGACATTCTGACTTTATATTTATTGTGCCACACAAACACACAACCTGAATATTACAGTGAAACTGACATGCCCACATATATACAGCTTCACAACCTGTCCCCAAGTTCAGGCTTCCCTCAGCATGGCTGCTCTGAAGGCCCTCCTCTAAGGAGAACAAGGAGTCCTCTTTAACCATCACAGAACGCTCATCAGCCTAACTGCCCCACGCATGGAAGTCTGCAGAAGGTCTAGTATAAACTCACGGGCAGCACAGTCTGCCACTCCTGCCCGTGTGCAATGTCTGCAGAGGAGGCCTGAGGGACGGAGCCTGAAAGCAATCAAGTTCGTCAGTTCTCCCAGTGGAGATTACACATTTGGAAAGCAGGGAGACGCTCAACACTGCGTACTCCAACGGTAGATTGCTTATTTCTCTCCTCCAAAAGTAGCCAGTTCCCCCGTCAGTCTCCATGGTCAAACTCTAGTAAAAATGTACTATGTGTACAGCTGAGCTAGGGAAAAAAAAAAAAAAACTTGGGGGTGGGGGTGGGGTAGAGGCTTTGAGTGTATGTAGGACGGAGCCTTAGGCTCTACTCATGGAGTCCAGAAGAGGTGGCCGCAAGAAATTCTACATCGGCCTAGGAGGCGGTCTCTCAGGACTGCTGTTCACATGTGGAACTCTCCTCTACAGAGTAAGCCCCCAGCAGTATTAGGGACCGACTCCTCCATGAGCTGGCAGCATTGGAGGGGGCAGGGCACCAACCACTTCCAGAGCATCTATCATGTGGCAGCCAGCAAATGGCCTACTAGGTGCTCAGTATCTCTTTTCATCTTGTCAGTAGCCATCGAGGTGGATAGCAACCTATTGCATCAAAAAACAGGAAGCTAGAGGAAGTTAACTGCTGAGTGCTCAATGCCAGGAAGTAACAGCCCAATCCATGAGATCTGTTCGGTGTCATTCCCAGTCCCACGTCCCTTATGGTAGGCATGCTGGCTCACCAGGAGGCCACCTCCCACCCCAGCTTGTGCTAAACCTCTCACATCCTCCAGCCTTGAAGGTCAGGAAGCACACTGCAAAGCCACAAGTAGTATTCCTGGAGGCGAGGAGGAGAAGCATGGCCCACAAGCCAAGGTGATAATGACTGTGGTTATGAATCTTCAATATCCTGACTGAGTTTATAACTGTCAATTGAGAAATCTGAAAAAGGCTATTCCGTACAATCTCAGACATGCGGGAAGAAAGTTAAATGTTCCATCTTCTGTATCCTGAACAGGCATCTGAACCAGGTGGACACAGAGCAGCCCCATCACCCAGGATCAGTAGAAAGCCATTTGGGAAGTTTCAGAATTTAAGAGAAACCACCAAAGGCGGTTGCATAACTGTTAGCAAAAATCTTTTCTAGGACTCTGCATGCAAGATCAGCAAAGACTGGAAGGTGCCCAGTGCAACGTCAGTGCTGAGCAATGAATCTAAGATACTAATATAAAGCCACAGACCCAGGGGCATCAGCAAGGCCAGGACTCAACTGTACAAGGGCATTGCATGATTGCAAAAACGTGCAATTTAGAAAGTGATGCTGAGCCCAGCTCTAGACTCTGGTGATTTTAGTGTCTAGGCTGGTAAAACTTACATGCAATTTATGTATTTCAAGAAAAAGGAATCATAATAAGTTAATCAAAGAAGAAGAGCACAGTTGACCCTTGAACATCAATTTGACTGCAGGTCCACTTATAAGAGGATTTTTTTTCAATAGGAAACACTTGGCAGCTACAGAGCGCACTGAAAGTTACAGGCAGATTTCTGACTGCTCAGAGGGTCAGCGTCCAGCTTCAAACCGCCACATTGTTCAAGGGTCAAGTGTATACAATTTCATGTAAAAGACTGAGCTTTCAAGCCAGAGTGCTTAGTTTGGAAATTGAAGTTAACACACTAAAAATGGTAATCAAATAAAATTACTACTGGTCTTTAATTAAAGACAACAGCATAGCGGGGCAAGCAAGGTGTCTCCAACATCCGTGTTAGAGCTTCAGAGCTACTTTGTGAAATTACCCCCAAGCTGTATAATTAAAGTCATCCAAATTTAGTGACAACACAGAATTACATAAAAAATACAGAGTATGCTTTTGCAATGAATCAAATCTGAGATGTTATTTACATAGTTTAACCTACAGACATGGAAAATACTACTACTTATAAAAATACTTTTCTGTGGAAAAACTTGATACAATCACAGTGTAGAGAAAAGCTTGAAAAATTACGTACAATTCTATCAGAAATGTGAAAATAATGTGTATTTTATTGATGAGCTGACACTATTAACCCTTATAAACAGGAACCATTGTCTTTTGCTTTTGTCCTCTCACCTGTAGTAGAGGTGACGTATTTTTCCAGAACTATTGGGAAACAACCTGGATGATTCTACTTCACCTAATAAAGGCAGATATAAGTCACAGAACCAAACAAAGAAAAATGACACCTAATCTTGGTTGCATTCAGCATGCTTTGAAAAACTGAGTAACCAGCCACAGCTATGCTGTTGAGAATCTTCATTTTGAAATCTAGAACATAGCTTAACAGCCAATTCCTTAGACATAAATGATTATGCAGTTAAATGATCTCATAACTTGTATTCCGTACATCTCTACAATGGTGGACATCATA
Source organism: Bos mutus (assembly GCF_027580195.1). Taxonomy (NCBI): domain Eukaryota; kingdom Metazoa; phylum Chordata; class Mammalia; order Artiodactyla; family Bovidae; genus Bos; species Bos mutus. The sequence continues at coordinate 36,563,720 of NC_091643.1, forward strand.
TAAATATTTCTTCAGTCAACTAAGTATCCAAGTAATTGGATTTGTCAGATAAAATTGTGTTCTGTGAAGCTTTGTCTTTCAAATGCAGACTCTTCCCCCTTCTGTGTCCTAAACAGCTCACTGAGTCTCCATCCCCACAAAGACTGGGGATACATGATTCTCCATCATTCAGAATGACTGGGACCATCTGCTTTTCACACGTCCTTAGACGCCATCTTACCTGGAATTATGCACATGTACTTATAAATGTTATATTCTCTAGGTCTGCAAAAACTGTCTAGCTGACCCCCTCCAATAGAAATACCTGACCCATTGGCTTCTACAACTACAAATCAACCCCTGTGGTTCAAAAAGAAAACATCTGTCCATCTTCAAATCAAGGAGGAGAATAAAGAACATGAAAGTCAAAGTGTTAATTTCTCAGTCGTTTCTGATTCTTTGTGACCCCGTGGACTGCAGTCCACCAGGCTCTTCTGTCCATGGAACTCTCCAGGCAAGAATATAGGAGGGGATTGCCATTTCCTCCTCCAGGGCATCTTTCTGACCCAGGGATCGAATGCAGGTCTCTTGCATTGCAGGCGGATTCATGAAGTAGTTGAGAAATGACACTATCTGTCTTGGAATCATTGAACAGCAGAATTAAGTACCTACTTTATAATGCAGATAAATAATTGTCTTGAAAAAAATAACTTACTCGGTGTTGTACAGCCAGTAAAAGAAATAGTGTGTATCCACACGTGTGTGCACCTTGACTTCCGCGGTCAGGTCACTGCTCATTCTGTTACTCCCTCTGGGTACGGAAATTGCCAAGGGCATGCTTCCTGCTGTGCTAGGAATGTCACTGTCACGCGCTCCCCCCACCCCCCGCAAACCATCTCCATTGTGTTATCTGCACAGAAGCAAACAAGTGAGAAGGGCAGTGACATCAGGAGAGTGTTTACAGCTTTCCTAAGTACTTGACGGGGGCTTATTTCAGTGGGTTAATAATCTGCCTGCTATGCAGGAGATGAGGGTTCGATCCCTGGGTCAGGAAGCTCCCCTGGAGGAGGAAATGGCAACCCACTCTTGTGTCCTTGCCTGAAAACGATCATGGACAGAGGAGCCTGATGGGCTACAGTCCGTGGGATTGCAAAGAGTCGGACATGACTGAGTAACCGAGCATGAACGAATGCATGTAGCCTGATAGAAGATGCAACTACGGAACTGGTCTTCCTAGTTTAAGAAGGGGTGTAAAATCCTATCCCAATGGCCCACACGAGGAATAAGCATGGTGGCGGGGACCAAGGCCAAGCATGGGCTCCATAGCATGGCCTCCCTTTCACCAAAGCAGGGCTGCTTTCTCTTCACTCTTGAATACTCAGCTCGTCAGCGTAGGTTGCACTCGGGTTAGTTACTAACTTGAATATTCTGAGTATCTAGGGGGGCTGTTACTTAATGGAGCAAGTCATCTGGGACCTGGAGGAGTTCCTGGGATGTTACCTGGTCCTTCTATAACTCTTGACACAAGTGAATGGGGGATCACTGCACGCTGATCTAAGAGGAGATCAAGTCTCAAAAGATGAAATTCTGGACCTCTACCACAATTAGCAAGCTGAAATGTGGGCCACGAGGAAAGGACATCCCACATAGGTGATGGAAAAGGGAGATGATTAATTACAGCCCCCAAATGGCTGCAGCAATGGGGACTCCAGCTTGTTACACCTACTTCCCTAAGCAAGTTTTCTAAGAAGCTGTGGCCGACTTGCCACCATGCGGAGCTGGGAACCAGAAAGACCCCATGACGGATCTGAGCAGCACAAAGGGTGGCGGACAGGAGGCAGACAGAACACCCGCTGCCTCGGCCTGGTGCTCATTTAAAGATCATGAGACTGGGGGATTTTTATGCAACGTGTGTGCTCAGTCGTATCTGACACTCCATGACCCCACGGACAACCAGGCTCCTCTGTCCATGGGATTGTCCACCAAGAACACTGGAGTGGGTTGCCATTCCCTCCTCCAGGGGATCTTCCTGACCCAGGGATTGAACCCACTTCTCCTGTGTCTCCTGCATTGGCAGATGGATTCTTTACGCCCAACTTTATGTAAAGTGACTCTCAGACTAAGTGTTCCACCACAATCACCTCTGCAAGTTCCTTCAGATTTCTGTCATAGTATCATCTTCCAAGTCTAAGATTCTGACCAACAGGCCATACACAAATGAGTTAGAGAAAGGAAGGGAAGTCGATACAAGGAAATACTCAGCCAGTAACAGAGGAAAGCTGGAGGATAAATGCTGCAACCCTGGGACAAGGCTGGGAAGCCTTCTACACACTGCTCAGAAGTCCCTGCAAAACTCAATCCATGGTGCCCACAGCAAGGATGCTGGCTTCCTCACTTCTACTCCAAGTCAAGTCTCATATCAGCATGCTGCCCCGTTCACAGACTCTGCTTTCAAAACCTGAACAGAGACACCTATGTTTCATGGAGAACTTCTAGATGATAAATATATGTAAATCAAGCCAGTCAATCCTAAAGGAAATCAATCCTGAATATTCACTGGAAGGACTGATGCTGAAGCTGAAGCTCCAATACTTTGGCCACCAGATGCGAAGAACTGACTCATTGGAAAAGATCTTGATGCTGGGTCCTTTGAGGACAGGAAGAAAGATTGAGGGCAGGAGGAGAAGGAGGCAACTGAAGATGAGATGGTTGGATGGCATTACCAACTCGACAGTCATGAGTTTGAGCAAACTCCAGGAGATAGTGAAGGACAGGAAAGCTTTGCATGCTGCAGTCCATGGGGTCACAAAGAGTCGGACACAACTTAGTGACTGAACAACAACAAATCATTCTTAACGTCATTTATAATACTGGTATTACTGAACTAATGCTGGGTAAGTGTGTAGGCACATTAGCATATGTAAATAAGATTATTCCTTTATGAGCTGTGGTTTTACTCACAGATGATATTAAAGTTTATACTGAAATACATTTCTCTCCATTAAGAGTGTTAAAGTATACAATTATCCTTCTGCTGAGCTGACATTTTTCAGCCTGACATTTAATATTGTCACAAACAGACAAACAGTCCTACTGAGCTTCGCCTAGGATTTCAAAGGCAGTGTCTCCAGGCAGAGACGTTTTAATTAAAGTTTGACTTCATGAAAATTATGAGTCACAAAAAAAAAAAAAAAAACTGCGGCAAGTAATATTAAGTATCCAGACTTGGAATAAATCTAGAAAGTTCTCATCTGAAAGCTTTTGATCATCGCTAAGTTTGCTATAACAAGCACAAGTCTCACATTCCTGTCACTGTCAATTTTGTGCAATTTACTACCCTGTACACTTTGTAAACAAGCCCATTTCCCTTTTTGGAAATGAGCAGTCTTTTTGTTGTTGCTGTATTGTTTTCAATTTTGGAGTCCCCACAGTGACTCACACACAGTGATAAAAGGAATATTCGCGAACATTCTGTGATCTCATGCCATGTAATAGTTTCTTCTACACCCATGTTTCCCATATATAATCTTTACAGCATCTCTGTGAAATAAAGTCATCACCCCCATTTTATAGATATGGAAATTTTGGTACAAGGATATAAAATACACACACCCAATATCTTGCCTGGTGGTAACACAAGATAAGAACCCCAGCAGGCTGACTCCAAACAATACATGTCTAACAACCAGACATTAGTGACTGAAAATATATGTTAGGGAGGTAATTCCTCAAATAAAACTCTAAAGGTTTTAAAAAAGTATAGCTGTATCTATGCAATTTATATATTGCATAGATATACATTTATATCTATGCACCGTATATAAAGGGCATATACCATTATATACACTTATATTTCAAATTCTATTTGAGAATATGCTTCATTCTTATTCTAAATCAAGAAAATAATTGAATATAAAGGTCATAAAAGCCAATCCTCATGGACTTACTCAATACAACTTCTTACACTGACACCATATTTTAACGGCCAGCTCACAATCCATCAAACCTATCCATACTTAAGTTCATAAACATCTTATGAGTTTTTTTTAGCCAAATTCTCTTGATGAAAATTATACTGTCATGGCTATAATTAAGCTATAGATTGTAGGTCTCTCTGTGTGTTTAGATATATATGCCATTAGGAAATTAGTTTCTTCTGAAATGAAGAGAAACAATTAAGGAAACCTATCTGTGAAGGTTAAAAATTATTTGAAAAGGGTCTGATTTATGAGGGAAAGTCTAAGAAGCCAGATAAGCAGATATCTGATGAGACATAAGATAAAGGTAGTAACATAACTGAAAGTTATAAACACCATTGAAGACAGAACTATTTGTCATCCTGGTTTTTCTGCTGTGTCGTGGAACACTACAATACTGTCAAGTGTGAAGAAACCTTCTCCCCACTTTTGAGGTTATATAACCTGCTGCCTCAGAAATGCAACTCCCAGATAAAAGTAGAACATGTTTGCCATTTATAAAGTGGGTAGCAATTTGCTGTGAGTAGACTTAATTTTATTAAATCTTCCGAGGTTCCATATGAATCATTCTGTCAATATTGACTGCAATTTAGACAAAAACTATTTGACCCAGGCGTCTTCTCTTTTGTGTGAACTATGCTCATCTCAAAAGATAATTACTTCAAGGCTGCTCACTTACAAAATGGCCCCAGAGTTTATCCTTTATCCCATGCCTCCTGCTGCAATCAGGTTCTCCTCACTACCAGGCAAGAGACGCAGTAGCTCAACCGGAATGCTTCCCATTGGCGGAAGTAAGACAGCTGACACCATGGCGAGTTCTAACATGGGACAGCCCTTTACCTGATGCCCAGGACTTCTGTGAAACCAAGTCAACGCTCCCCTATAGTGGATCAGGGAGCAGAGGATGGAACTGTGGGCAAGCAGACCACATGGTAGTAAATGCAGAACCTAACCTCACATCAACACCCAAGACCTAGAAATCCAGAAAGTTCTGTCAAGCACTCGAAAACAGATGACAACAATAAATACAATGAAGGTTAAAACACTGTTTATATTGTTCAAAACAGATGAATGCAATGATTCAAAAAGAAACTGTAAGCACTGTATACAAATTAGTGAGGTGAAAGAGGATGAAGACCTATTTAAAATGCTGAAGCTCCAACACTTTAGCCATCTGATGCAAAGAGTAGACTCACTGGAAAAGACCCTGATGCTGGGAAAGATTGAGGGCAGGAGGAGAAGGGGATGACAGAGGATAAGATGGTTGGATGGCATCGCCGACTCAATGGACATGAGTTTGAACAAGCTCCAGGTGATAGTGAAGGACAAAGAAGCCCGGTCCACGGGGTCACAGGGAGTCAGACGTGACTGAGCGACTGAACAACAAACAACAAATGCTTTGAACAGAGTCAATAACATTTCTACAGAAATTTAAAGACATAGCCCAGGCACAGAGGTATGGAACATGGAGGTGTTTGGGGGATCAAGCAGGAACAAATTGCTGTGGTAACAGTGACATACCAAGTTGGGAAGGTATTTTAGAAAACATACCAATGATAGCAATTCAAATTAAAAAAAAATCATTCATTTATCCTAGGTAGGATAATCAGTGATAATTTTGTGCTCTTAACTTCTTTAATTTATTATCTATGTTGAAGTTTACAATCTGTTTTTCCTAAATCGTAAATGCAATTCTCTAAAATAGAAATTACCCGCCATTCTAAAAATTATCATTTACTCATTTGAATTGCTATCGTTGGTGTATTATCTAAAATACCTTTCCAAATTGGTGCACCACTATTATCCCAGCACTTTGCTGATGTCTGTGTGATAGAGAGACCATGGCTGCAGGGACAGTCAAACATACATCTTGATATCATAACCCAGAATCATCTCATTTCTAAAAGCCTCTCACATACATAGAACAATTATTTCAGTTTGTTACACTGAACTTGAGTTGCCAAGCCCAATACATAGACAACTCACAAGAATAGATATTATTCTTGACAGGATCATTATACAAAGGTTTGAGTTGTCAGGGAAGATGGGAAAACTTAGGATATGTTCCTTTGATGCATAATCATTCCTCCTTTCTTTCTGGATTTCTCCATTATGTATTTTATTTAACCTTACAAATGGAAATGTCAGTTTTCTGTGAGGAAGCTGGTGGCAAGGTCGTTTGACTGCTGGATGGATTTAACGCGAGCCTCTAGGAAATATGCAAACCTCACATGTGCTTAAGAATCTTCACCTTGAACAAATTGCTTGTTACATGCAGATAACTCCAAGTACAGTCTCAGGCTGTTAAGTGTATATTATCCCACTGGACTATTTCATAAATTATGATTCATCAAAGCTTAAGTCTCAAATAAATTTGAATTTTTAAATGGTGACTCTTTTATCTTATAATTTGATTATGTTCTATAAAATTGAAACACAAATTCTAATAGAAGTACTCAAACTTAATTACTATTTACAGAAAAAGAAATTATTTGACCTTTTATAATCACGAAGGACAAAGGAGAAATTGATTCTTAACAGTATGCTATTGAAAAAAGCCTAAGCAAGACATCACATCAGTAGTTTTCTCAGTGTAAATAGTTTAATCCCACAAATATATCTGCAAGTGTATTAAATTTACCACTCATTTTATCTACCATACTCCAACACAAAAGATTCAAAGTCATTGTTATGATTCATCTATCACATCAAGTTTTCTGTGAATATGCACTTTTCTGCATGAAAATTTTATCCATCTTTAAACCTTCTATATAGGGAAGTTATCATGAAAGATACACTGGAGAAGGTGTATTTCTATATACTGAGTTATGACTGTTTTGAAAATGTCACCATCATTTCTACAGTAAGCATCTTATTTCAGGATGGCTCCTTTCTATACAAAGCACAGATATAGAGAACTCAAATTCCTTAAATAAGAATGGACATTCTCTTTCCAAACGTGCCTAACAGTTGAACTCCTTTACACATCTGTGCAATTTGTGTTTGTATATTCTTAAACTTTGCCTGGATAACAAATATTTTGGCAGAAAAGGAATCATGCAATACAGGTATGTGACATAAAAACTTGACTGAAAAGTCTAGGAGCCCTTTGGAGAAGGCAACCGTGGAATGAAGGTATTATCATGCCAGTTAGATGGCGGTAGAAACACAGGGACTCAGGAGAATGAAGCTCTGAGTCCACCTGGACTGATCCACATGCCAAGTATTAACAGGACGCATATGACTCAGCAGCAATACAGGCTGCATTCCCGGAGAAAGACATCTCATCATTTTCATTTTGTACGTGGCTATTCAGAGCTTCCTGCTGGACCATGAATTAACAGTTCTAGCAAGTTGCATCTTGCAGTGCAGAGTAACACCACGTACAAACCTTTGGAAAAAGAGATCAAGATTGCCAAGGACTTCTGAAGGGAAATCGCTCAAAGCCAGCCAGAGGTTCTACACGCGTGAGTGTCAGCTCCCACACAGGAGGCCACAGGTAAATAACAGATATTACCTCCGTCCTGGGGTAAGGAGACCTGTCGGGAGCTGGGTCACCTCAGGGAAGACATTCGATTTTTTTAAATCTGTTTCACATTGGCACAGTGACTGTAATTCTTGCTCACCAACTTTAGAAGACTGTTTTGAGAATTAAGTCAAATCATAGATATGAAAGTGTACTTTCTAGACCGCAAACTTCACAGAAATACTTTATCTGCCAGGGTTATTGGAGAAAATATGATCCTCTTTTATTTGTTTCCTTTTCTCTGATTTCTTATTTTCTCACCTTCAAAAGAAAAGATTTGTATAAGAGGAGCCCATGATCTCCAGCTCAGAAATTCTGCAATATTAAGAGGTGTATGCTGGTAAAGAAACTTTTAGAAAAAGTCGTCTCAAGTATCTTCCTTTTGGAGTATCTAAGAATATCTCTTTGTTTTATATGTAAAAATATAAGAAACAGGTCTACGGCCATACCACCCTGAACGCGCCGATCTCGTCTGATCTCGGAAGCTAAGCAGGGTCGGGCTTGGTTAGTACTTGGATGGGAGACCGCCTGGGAATACCGGTTATAAAAAAATATATATATATAAGAAACATGTTTAATAATCTAAAGAATGGGGAAAAAAATTGAAATCCTGTCAGTAGTTACTCAAGCTGTATGCATGCAGTCATTGATATAGAAAGTGATAGCTTAATTTGAGGCTTTTCAAGCAGAACTGATAGAACAGCAGAATGGTGGTCACCAAGGGCTGGGGGAAATGATGGTTAAGGATAGAACTTGCAACCAGTAGATAAATAATAATAAGTAGATAAAAAGTTCTGGAGATCTAATGTTCAAATTCGTGATGATAGTTAGCAACAATACATTATCAACTTCAAAGCTGCTAAGAGACTGTTCTTGCCATAAAGAAGAAATGATTATTACAGGATATGATAGAGGTATTAACTGATGGTACAGTCATACTATACCGCAATATATAAATTCACCAAGCCAACACCTTGTACACCTTAAACGTACACATTGTTAGACATCAACTGTATCACAGTAAATTTAAAAATCCAAGGATTTCTTTTTTTTTAATTTAAATTTATTTATTTTAATTGGAGGCTAATTACTTTACAGTATTCTATTGGTTTTGCCATACATCAACATGAATCTGCCACAGGTGTACACGTGTTCCCAATCCTGAACCCCCTCCCACCTCCCTTCCCATACCATCCCTCTGGGTCATCCCAGTGCACCAGCCCCAAGCATCCTGTATCCTGCAGCGAACCTGGACTGGCGATTCATTTCTTATATGATATTATACTTGTTTCAATGCCATTCTCCCAAATCATCCCACCCTCGCCCTCTCCCACAGAGTCCAAAAGACTGTTCTATACATCTCTGTCTCTTTTCCTTTCTTGCATACAGGGTTATCGTTACCATCTTTCTAAATTCCATATATATGCGTTAGTATACTGTATTGGTATTTTTCTTTCTGGCTTACTTCACTCTGTAGAATAGGCTCCAGTTTCATCCACCTCATTAGAACTGATTCAAATGTATTCTTTCTTAACTGCAAGGCTTAAATCATTCATTGTGCTGAAATTCCCCAACTGTCCATACCCTTCTTCTGGTGAAGTCGTCCTGGCAGTGAGTGACTTCATCTCCACATGACAACAGAGCACGGGCACGTCTTGGGCGAGTGTGGATCAGACATCTCTCTGATGCAGTGCTGGTTCCGCTGCATGGGTCCTTCTCGGGGTCCTATGCTCTGCATATCCTGTGACCACTTGCCTTGGTCAGGATTATGACCGGGAGAGGATGGTTGCTTGCTACATTTGCGGTAGCGTGAGGAGGCCAGTTCTTCATAAACTAGGTACCAGGCTAGTTTTTTGGTAGCACTTGCATTTTCCCCTCAGGGCACAGTTTCTGGTGTGGCGTGAGCAGCTCTTCTGCGCCTGTGTCCTACACTAACTGTCATATTCAGAACTGGGATCAGCTGGCATTATTATCCTGGTGCCACTGATGTTGTGACACATTGCCCAGTTCCTTTTAATATGAAATTTTTGTGCATTTCCAATCCTTGGGACATTTTCAGCCTGTTCATTACCACCACTTTCATCACTGATGTTGACAAGTTCATATTCACTGACTTCTCTGGCTGCATATTCAGAGTCTTGGGCCAGCAGGAGTGATGACAGGCCCACGGTTGACTTCTCCTGTGACTCAGATTTGATTTCTTGGAGTGTTTTTGGTTTCTTTGGGGACTTGCATCTGTATTAGCCACATATCAACTCTGGACCAGCAACCATGACAACAGACCCATGGTTGACTTCTATGGCTCCACATATGTGTGATTCAGATTTGATTTTGATGGTGTTTTTGGTTTCTTTCCTGGGCTTTATCTGTATTACCCAATCCCTCTTTGAATTACAAAGTTTTGTGAAAAGTGCTACTTGGGTTTATCACTAGGATACAAGGAAGTAACACAGTTACATGCTTTACTGTCTGTGCATAAACTGAATATCAGATGCACAGTGAATCACCAAGGAACTCAGAGATCTGAGTGGGCTCTGATCATACTGCACATGTTATCTACCTAGAGGTCTGCATGTTGAAGAGCTAGGAGCAAAGTTAGTACTTAATGCATTTACTCAGAGTTAATATAATGTAAAGACTGAAATTGAAGCAGTTGTTGGTACTGTGTTATCTAACTGAGCCAGGGCATCTGGTCCCATAACTTCATGGGAAATAGATGGGGAAACAGTGGAAACAGTGTCAGACTATTTTGGGGGGCTCCAAAATCACTGCAGATGGTGACTGCAGCCATGAGATTAAAAGACACTTACTCCTTGGAAGAAAAGTTATGACCAACCTAGATAGCATATTGAAAAGCAGAGACATTACTTTGCCAACAAAGGTCCGTCTAGTCAAGGCTATGGTTTTTTCAGTGGTCATGTATGGATGTGAGAGTTGGACTGTGAAGAAAGCTTAGCACTGAAGAATTGATGCTTTTGAACTGTGGTGTTGGAGAAGACTCTTGAGAGTCCCTTGGACTGCAGGGAGATCCAACCAGTCCATTCTGAAGGAGATCAGTCCTGGGTATTCTTTGGAAGGAATGATGCTAAAGCTAAAACTCCAGTACTTTGGCCACCTCATGTGAAGAGCTGACTCATGGAAAAGACCCTGATGCTGGGAGGGATTGGGGGCAGGAGGAGAAGGGGATGACAGAGGATGAGATGGCTGGATGGCATCACCGACTTGATGGATGTGAGTTTGAGTGAACTCCGGGAGTTGGTGATGGACAGGGAGGCCTGGCATGCTGTGATTCATTGGGTCGCAGAGAGTTGGACACAACTGAGCAACTGAACTGAACTGAATGAAATTCAAGCACATGGGAGCTGTGTGAGGAGAGAGAGCTTGTGTGTGTGTGGGGTGTGTGTGTGTGTGTGTGTGTGTGTGTGTGTGTGTGTGGGTGTGTGTGAGCAATAGTTTTGTATGCTCTGTTATACTATTTGGTGTGAACATGTTTTTGCTGTTGTATAAGCTGAAATGTTCTGTGACCTAAAATTCCACCTGTTTCAAGAGGTAACTAGAGATGCTTCAGAGGTTGTTGTACGGTGATAGGATTTCTTCTTGATAACAGTCTGAAGATAATTTATGTTTTCATTCCATTGTTGTTTATTGGATAAAAGACAAAACAAAAACAAAAACAATTCTATTTCCAATGTGTCAAATTGAAGTTAATGATTCCATTTTTCATTTCCCCATAAATTGTAAGTGACCAAAAGGAATGTTTAAAATTCAGACCAACATTTGTAAAAGTTATGGGAAAAAAATATGATTTTTTGCCAATGATTAATAAGATCACTTTGCAGCTTCACTATGTAGAGTAAATTTCATAATTCCACAGCAACATTAAAGCCAACATACACATCTACACACACATGATGGAGGACCAGGAGGTGCTTTTCAGGGTGGAAGTGAAAGTGTTAGTCACTCAGTCGTGTCTGATTCTTTGTGACCCCATGGACTGTCACCTGCCAGGCTCTTCTGTCCATGGGACTCTCCAAGCAAGAATACTGGAGTGGGTTTCCATCTCCCTTTCTTCCCAACCCAGGGACTGAACACGGGTCTCCTGCACTGCAGACATTCTTTACCATCTGAGCCACCAGGGAACCCCACTTTTAAGGTTAATCAAAGCCTTGAAGGAAACAGATTGAATCAAGAGTTTGGCAATGAGTTTTTTTATGCCAATTTTATTTTAGCTAACTAAACGTGGTTCTCTTATGTATGTAAACTCATAATTAACATGGATTTCTTTCTAAAAAAAAATGATGTTTCTGCTCTCTGTACCTTCAAGGTGACATCTCCTCCACCACAGGTGGATTTAAAAAGAAGCTTATTTTTAGTTCTCCATATGGCTGACTTGACTTTGCTCAAGCCATTACAAGGCACATTAGTTCCTTGCCAGGATGTTTCTTTATCATGGAAGTAGGCTTGAGGCTTCTCACACTCCATGATTTTAATGTTAAATCCCTTTCTTTGCCTTTCAATAACTCTTCTCTTCAGCTTCATCATTTTCCCATTGTCCTGTCTGTTGCGCTGGAGTGTGTTATTTTTATACTTTCTCTTTTCAATCAAAAACGTCTCTTGTGAATTTTTTAACACTTCTGTTTTACATGATGCTGTTTCAGTTATCCCTATGAAATCGGCAAGGCCTAACACTTTTGCAGACCTTCAAGTTAAGCAGTGCTGTGCCGGCATGGAGAAGATCATCTACCCTCTGCTGCATGGAGGAACTTTCCTGTTAATCGTGTTGAAAGTCTTCTTGATGCAGCTCTTCTAACTTTTTTTGTACTGCTCATGTTTCCTGATTATTTATCTTCTGTCTTTGGTTTACAAAATGCTGGGAGCTGATTTTACGGTCAACTGCGCTCTCGCTGTTGTTTACTCACTCAGTCGTGTCCGACTCTCTGCGACCGTAGCCCACCCAGCTCTTCTGCCCACGAGATTTCCCAGGCAAGAATACTGGAGTGGGTTTCCATTTCCTTCTCCAGGGGATCTTCCCAACTCAGGATCAAACCCAAGTCTCCTGGTTGGCAGGAGGATTCTTTACCATTTAACCACCTGGGACACCCACAATCAACTGCATATTGTCATTAACTAAGCATTTATGCTAAAGCAAGGGTCCCCATCCTCTGGGATCTAATGCCTGGTGATCTGAGGTGAAGCTATATAATAATAATGGAAATAAAGTGCACAGCAAACGTGATGTGTTTCAGTCATCCCAAAACCATCCCCTGCCCCCAGTCTGTGGAAAAATTTTCTTCCATGAATCCAGTCCCTGGGTCCACAGAGTTGGGGGACCATGGTGCTAAATAAGTTTTTAAAAGGTCTCCATCATCTACTATCAATGTGGTATAGATGCTATTAATATAAAATAGTGTATCATATAGAAAAATATGGCTTTTTAATAAAAGCTGTGTTGTCCCTCACTTTTGTTAGCACTAAGACAGGGTACACCATTGAAAGTAAGATGCTGGTCAAAGAGATGAATTTATGGGCAATCTACAAGGAAAGTAAAACAGTCATATATAACTCAGTTCAAAGGTGGGACCCTAAATTGCTCTGGGCATTTTTGGGGCCAAGTTTTCAACCTTAGATAGAAACATCACATCCATCTATAACTCTTTCTGAAACCTATTATCAAATGAGAAAAAAATTCCCAGCTGACACCCTTATCTGACGGTGGGGCTCTGACACTTGAATCAACTAATAATTGTAGCTGTTTCACATAAAAGGTCAGTTTTGACAAATGGCCTCTTGTACGTGGTGAAAATACTCATTCACTGTCAGGTACAGGTTTTATTCAGCAAATGCAGTTATATAACCAGAGGCACCTCTCGGTGGACCACAGTATACCACAGGGCTTTTAGACGAGGAAAAGCGTAAAGCCACATCTTCGCCTTAAATGATCTTCCTGGTAACAAGACCAAACACAAATTAGTACAAAAAGCTCTAGGTAGCAGAGTTATGTGAACAGGTCACTGCAGGTATGTAACAGTAAGTCCCTGGTGCCAAGCACTCAAGGGCAGATGAAGGTTAAATGACAGGGTATCATGGGAGCTGTGGAATTACTATTATGAGAAAGCTAGGTAGAGAAAGTCATAATGAAAAATCCAAAGTAGTGATCTTCATATAAGTTTGGTCAAATGGGCAGTCACATGCATTCATTTTTTTAAGGTTGAGAAAAGAAACTTGTGTACAGTTATTTTCCTCTCTAGTCCCCAGATGATTTTCATGACTCATTGTTAACATCTAAAAAATTATCCCTGAAGGTCATCAGAATTAGCTGAAGTACTTTAAGGACTTAATAACCAACATAATAAAATGTATCGTTTTAGGACTAGTGTGCAAAATAGAAACAGACTTATGGATGTTGAAAACAAACTTATGGTTACCAAGGGGAGATGCGTACGGGGAGAAATAAATCAGGAACTACAGATGAACAGATACCCACTTCTATACATAAGATGGGCTTCCCTGGTGGCTCAGCAGTAAAGACTCTGCCTGCAGTGCAGGAGATCAGGCTTTAATCCCTGGGTCAGGAAGATCCCCTGGAAGAGGGCATGGCCACCCACCCCAGTATCCTTGCCTGGGAAATCCCATGGACAGAGGATCTTGGCAGGTACAGTCCATAGCCTTGCACAGAGTCAGACACAACTTAGCAACTAAACAACCACAAACAATGCATAAGACAGATAACCAACAAGGACCTTCTGTACAGCACAGGAAATCTGCTCAGTACTCTGGGATAAGCTATGTGAGAAAAAGAACCTAATAAAGAGTGATTATGTGTATACATATAACTGGATCACTTTGCTGTACACTTGAAACGAACATAACATTGTAAATCAACAATACTCCAATAAAGTTTACATTTTTAAAAAATGCCATTTTAGAAAAGACAATTCTGTTTATGGTCACACAGAAAAGGATCCAAGTCACAACTTTCTGAGAAATGCCAACATGTATTCCATGACCAAGAACTGATCCATCAAAATGAGTGCTTATTTGAATACCTATCAGGTGCTTAGCACTGCTGTTATGTGGGGAATGGAAAACAATCATGGTATCACCGTGCATCTTATTATACTAAATTTGCCTATTACAATAAGGGTTAAACAATTTTGGTGGGACAATGTAACAGTTCACAGGAGATGAAGCTTAAAAGGGGATGGGGGAAAGGGTGCCCTGATGGCAGATACTGGTTTTCATTTTTACCATGACCACCTACTGGAATTTTGATGGGTTAGAGGAGCACTGAACACCATGGCAAAGAGAAAAAATAGAACTGTGGACAACGGAGAGAACGTGATGCTGTGGCTGGACAGTGGAGACCAGAGAAGGGAAGGAGGAAGAAAGAAGAACGAAGGGCAGGGGCCACCAGAACAGAAGAGACAGAGGGACGTCTGGTGCAGAGGGAGGAGAAGTATAAGGACATAGTAAGGAAGCCCTGGACTTCCCTGGTGATCCAGTGGCTAAGAATTCACCTGCCAATGTAGGGGGACAGGGTAGATCTCTGGTCTGGAAAGATGCCATGGGGCAACTCAGCCAGCGCACCACAGCTCCTGAGCCCTTGTGCCTGAATCCAGTGCTCTGCACCAAGAAGCCACCACAGTGGGAAGCCCACGCTCTGCCACAAAGAGTAGCCCTCACTTGCTGTACCTAGACAAAGCCCCTGTGCAGCAAAGAACCAGTGCATTCAAAAATAAATAAACAAATTATAAAAGAAAGTCCTGAAAATCCAAGCAAGTTCACAGAGGAAAAAAAAAGAGTAAATGTTGCTGTTATTTTAGAAAATGTTGTTCAAGGCCTTTCCATCTGGCAACAAAGGGTTAGAATAATTGCCTTATTGATGATCAAATTTTACCCTTAGCTGAACCTTGGAATGGAGTGTCCTAACGGAAGTGAATATTTGAAGATTCAAAATATTAGAACAGACACCCAGTTTATCAGGACTCATGATAAAGGCAGCAGCGTTACAGAAACAAGAGCCGTGGCCATTAAAACAGGCGGCCAAGGGAGAGGATGAAAACGAGATGTCAACAAATACTTGTAGTTGAAGCCAGTCATGGAGAAATAAAAGCAATAGGAAGAAGGAAAGGGAAGTAGTATAATGTCCTGTTACAGAAATCAAGGAGGAGACATTTTTAAGAGGCTGACCCACCTAAGTTGTTTCAAGTGTCAGAATAAAGTCAAGCACCATCAGGCTAAGCTGATAATGGTAAAAGAAGAAATATAGGAGGTACATAATTTCAGCAAAGTTCTAAGAAGAAAATTACAAGAAATGAAAGGAAAGGAAGCAGTGGGTGGTGAAAAGAGAGAAGAGACATAGTGGATCAGAGAGAAATGCAATCTGAATCAGAGATGTATCCTTGGAGAGGCAGGGAGGGTTACACCACGCAGCCTCTAACAGTTAAAAGCTATGGATTAGAACTACCGTGTGCCATGCTTAGTCGCTCAGTTGTGTCTGACTCTCTGTGACCCCATGGACTATAGCTCACCGGGCTCCTCTGTCCATGGAGATTCTCTAGGCAAGAATACTAGAGTGGGTTGCCATGCCCTCCCTCTAGGAGAACTTCCCAAATCAGGGATCGAACCCAGGTCTCCCACATTGCAGGCAGAATCTTTACCATCTGAGCCACCAAGGAAGCCCACAGCTACCACAGAACCTTTGATCCCACTCAGGGGCATAAAAGCCAGACAAAACCATAATGTGAAAAGATGCATGCATCCCAGTGTTCACTGCACCTCTATTTACAACAGCCAGGACATGGAAGCAACCTAAATGACCATCAAAGGAGCAATGGATAAAGAGGTTGTGGTACATGTATAAAATGGAATATTACTCAACCACGAAAAAGAATACAACAATGCCATTTTCAGCAACTTGGATGGACCTAGAGACTGTCATAGTGAGTGAAGTCAGCCAAAGAAAGAAATATGCTATCACTGATACGTGGGATCTTAAAAATTTTTTAAAAGGCTATAAATGAACTTATCAATGAAACATAAATAGAATTAGAGATGTAGAAAACAAATTTGTGGTTATCAGAGGGTAAGACAGGGGAGGAATAAGTTGGCAAATTGGGGTTAACATATACACAGTATTGTATATAAAACAGTTAACTAATAAGGGCCTACTGTATAACACAGAAAACTCTACTCAATACACTGTAATATCTAAATGGGAAAAGAATCTAAAAAAGAGTGGATATATGTATGCAAAACTGATTCACTTTGCTCTACACCTGAAACTAACACACACTGTAAATCGACTATACACCAATAAAAGTTTTTTAAAAAAGAAACATTTTTTTAAAAATACCATATATCAAAAAAAGAGAAAAAGCTATGGAGTTACGGACTGGCTCATTTGAGGTCCGAGGTTGACTCTTCTTCTTGCTGCTTATGTTATACACACCATCTTGTCTTAGCCGTTTTACTTCATCTGAAATAATGAGATAATTAGGGTGCCTGTTTCATGAGGTTGCTTTGAGAATTACTTAATTTAGGAAAAACATTAATACAAGTCTTGGCAATTTGTCACAGTATTATGCTGGCAGGCCATTTGTCCTGGGAAAGGAGTGAAAGTGGAGGAGAATGTGCTAGAAAAGGAGAGCTCAGATTTTAAGAGCAAGGATGTGGAGGTTACCCAGATGTCATTATGGCATTGGACCACCTCGATCTTTTGGAATAGATGAAAATCAGCAGTTTTCATAGATTTCTGATTCTGTACTTAAAATTTTCCCACCAATACATAAATCTTGGAGATTTTGGATTGTGGATGGAAAAATCTTAAGGTTTCCACGAAAGAACCTTATAAACCAAAAACCCCTAGAGCTCATCAGCAGAGTCCAAGTGGGCATTCTGTCACTCGGTCCTCTGATTTCTTGTCTTTCATCAAGCGCTTTAGACAACACTTCCTAAATGATGGCATTCTTGGTCTGCTCTACAAGGGAAAGTCATATTTAGTTTTTTGAAATGAAGATATGGGAAAAGATAAAATAATAAAGGCGACCAAGAAGATGGCATTTTCCTCCTTTAAGTCAGTGGCAGCTTAAGCATCTCCAATGGATATGGGCATATCACACCATTTGGCACTAAGCCTCAATGATGTCATAGTGCATACTTGCACAGTTGCCCAGGTGTGTACGACGCTGCAATCCCATGAACTTCAGCCAGCCAGGCTCCTCTGTCCATGGAATTCTCCAGGCAAGAATACCAGAGTGGGTTGCCATTTCTTTCTCCAGGGGATCTTTCTCACCCAGGGATCGAACCTGCATCTCTTACATCTTGTGCATTGGCCGGCAGATTCTTTACCACTTAGCCACCTTGGAAACCCCAATGTCATACACTTATCTTTATTTCTTATTTTATACTTAATGGCATACTGCTGCTGCTAAGTTGCTTCAGTCATGTCTGACTCTGTGTGACCCCACAGACAGCAGCCCACCAGGCTCCCCCATCCCTAGGATTCTCCAGGCATGAACACTGGAGTGGGTTGCCATTTCCTTCTCCAATGCATGAAAGTGAAAATGCAAAGTGAAGTTGCCCAGTCGTGTCCGACCCTCAGCAACCCCATGGACTTCAGCCTTCCAGGCTCTTCCATCCATGGGATTTTCCAGGCAAGAGTACTGGAGTGGGGTGCCATTGCCTTCTCCTAATGGCATACTATTTATACCTAATTTTGAATGTGTCATCATTATGTAAATGGCTTGCTTTCCTAAATGAGCAAGTGATAGTCACTCAGTTGTGTCCAACTCTTTGTGACCCCATGGGACTGTAATCCATCAGGCTCCTCTGTCCATGGGATTCTCCAAGCAAGAATACAGGAGTGGGTTGCCATTTCTTTCTCCAGGGTTGCTTTCCTAAATTATTTGATAATTCCAAATTACCATGGAACCTAAAAAAGAGGGCTTCATCCCAATACAGGCAAGTTTCCATTAACAGGGCACCAGTTAGGACTACCTGGCTTTCTGAATTTTACATTGTGTGGTTGTGTATGTTGAACAAAATGATAAAAAGCTGTTTAAAAATTAAAATATTCAAGGTATATAGGCTTATTCTTTTGTAATTTACAATTTTAACCACATCTCTTAAAGTCTTTACTGAATGTGTTACAATGTTCCTCCTATTCTTTGAGGTTTTGGTTTTTTAGCTGTGAGGCATGTAGGATCTTACCTTCCCCACCAGAAATAGAACCCACACCCGCTGCATTGGAAGGCAAAGTCTTAAGGACTGGACCAAGGTAGGGATGGTCCCGCCCCCTCCCAAGGCTTATTCCTTAAAGAATTCTTGGGAATGACTTCCTTGTGGTCCAGTGGTTAAGACTCTGCAGTTCCAGTGCAGGGGGGACCGGTTACATCCCTGGTCGGGTAACATACCACAACATGAGGGCAGGAAAAAAAAAAAAGAATTCTTTGGAAAATGTTCAGTTGTAATGCAAAATAGCTTAACTTATAAATACGTTGCCTGGTTTAGCTGGGCAAGCCACACGGTGCATCTCGGGCTCTCACACTAGAGTACCCAGTCTCACCAGTGTACACCAGATGGGACTGTCACCATTAAATAACATATCCTCCTGATTATTGTACTTTAAAGTGTGTGAAATTTATTATTAGCCTAATTCTAATTCAATGAATGCCATCAACAGATTGTATGATGGGTCATTTTCGCTGTGGGGTGTCAGAGAATTGCTGAGAAGGCTGACAGGAAAAGCACATTAGAAAACAATCTTGTAAATTTGATAAATAACATGCTAAGTGGCATTTATTCAAAAATAATGTGTTCTATACATATGGTGACGTGGGAAATCTTAGGCCATCCCCTGAGAAAACAAAATGCAGAATCTTAAAAAGAAAAAAAGAACAATCTGATTTTGATATTCTGCAGTAAAAAAAAGAAAATCTATGTACTGATTTAAAACAGACCTGTGACTGAACACAGTGTTTTTAACAAAAGCAAACCAATGCAGTTAGCCAGTATATGAATCCATTATTCAGCTGATCTCAGGCATAAAGTCAGGGCTCTGTCTGCCCTTCCAAAAAGGCCACCAGGCCTTGGACAGCCATCCTGGAGGGCACTGCCCCCTGAAGTAAGTGGACGCCTCCTTCCCATACAGTTGAGATGCAGAGAAGCCTGCAAATACGTGGTACCATGAACATGCACCCAGTCCTGTCTGAGCCACCCCCCTGCCATTGCTAAGTCCTAGCTGTACATGCAGCAATTAGAAGTACTCAACTGGGTGCTACACCATGACTTGGATGGGTGGGGTGGGAGGCAGGCCAAAGAGGGAGCGGATATAGGTATATGTAAAACGGATTCACTTCCTTGTACAGCAGAAACTAACACAACATTGTAAAGCAGCTTCTCTTCAATTAAAAAAAAAAAAGTACTTGGAGACAAGCTTGCCAGAAACTATGCAGATTGTTGGCTCAGTCAGTTCAGTCACTCAGTCCCACTCTTTGCGACTCCATGGACTACAGCACGCCAGGCCTCCCTGTCCATCGCCAACTCCCAGAGCTTGCTCAAACTCATGTCCATTGAGTCAGTGATGCCATCCAACCATCTCATCCTCTGTTGTCTCCTTCTCCTCCTGCCTTCAATCTTTCCCGGCATCAGGGTCTTTTCCACTGAGTTCTTTGCATCAGGTGGCCAAAGTATTGGAGTTTCAGCTTCAACATCAGTCCTTCCAATGAATATTTAGGACTGATCTCCTTTAGAATGGACTGGTTGGATCTCCTTGCAGTCCAAGGGACTCTCAAGAGTCTTCTCCAACACCACAGTTTAAAAGCATCGATTCTTCTGAGCTCAGCTTTCTTTATGGTCCAACTCTCACATCCATACATGACTACTGAAAAAACCATAGCTTTGACTAGATGGACCTTTGTTGAGCACAATTAAGCAATTTGCTTACACAATTAGGTTGCCAGGGGTTTGATCAAAGAATCTACAAGAGAAAGACGTTTTCTCTGGTAGCTCAGCTAGTAAAGAATCTGCCTGCAATTCAGGAAACCCCGGTTCAATTCCTGGGTCAGGAAGATCCCTTGGAGAAGGGATAGGCTACCCATGCCAGTATATCTTGGGCTTCTCTAGTGGCTCAAATGGTAAATAATATGCCTTCAATGCAGGAGACCTGTGTTTTATCCCTGGGTTGGGAAGATCTCCTGGAGAAGGGAATGGCTACCCACTCCAGTATTCTTGCCTAGAGAATTCCATGGACAGAGGAGCCTGGTGGGCTGTAGTCCATGAGGTCACAAAGAGTCAGACATGACTGAGCAACTTTCATTGACAATGATTTCACTGCTTCAAGCTCTAGATCAGTTCCGTCAGATATATACTGCATTCCACAAGTATAATTTTAAATTTCTAATGACCTCATTAAGTAAAAGCAAAATTTATTAAGATATTTTTCAAACTATGTATCTTTTGTCCTGTGTATGTATAAAAATCTTCTTACAAAGTCTTCAAAAGTCAATGTGTATTTTGCGCTTACAGTACATTTCAATTCCAACCAGCCACATTTCAAGAGCTCAGTAGGAACACACCGGTAATGGCCACCACTCTGAGCAGCACAGGTTAATGGTACTCAGTATCAAAGCTCCATTATTTTCTTATCATTTGTCAAACCAGAGTAGTCAGCAGACTAAAACTTAAAAGGAAATATCTATAGAATAAATTATCTAAAGAGTTAAACCATGTGCAGTTAATGAAAACACAATTTCTATCAAAATCCAGAAGTTTTGCCTAAGCCATAATGCCAAAATTATGTTTAGATGATTGATTGCAGCATTTGCTTTTCATCAACCAAAGTAATAAAAACACTGCTCTATAATTCCTCCTTTTAATTTAGTCAACATAGAAATCAGAGTGGTTATGTAAGATCCCACGAAATTTTGGATCCTGAGTTATATGGATTGTATGTCAATACAGATCTAATGGTAGCTTAGACGGTGAAGAACCTGCTTGCCAGGCAGGAGGCCAGGGTCTGGACGACCCCCTGGAGAAGGAAATGGCAACCCACTCCAGTATTCTTGCCTGGGAAATCCCACGGAGTGAAGTCTGATGGGCTACAGTCTACAGGGTTGCAGAGTCAGACACAACTCAGTAACTAATACTTTCACTGTTTTCACTGATCTAATTTTATATGCAGATACAATTTCCTTCTACTTTATAATCAGAATTTCTACCTTAACTTCTCTTTATATCTTTAAAGGGGTTTTTGATAATTTTCTGTAATTTTGTGAGTTACTTCTTGCCTTAATTTTACTTCCCCACAAATCTTATTTGAAAATATCAAAAATTTAGAAAATTAGGATTTTTCTGCTATTCCTACAATTTTCTGCTATATTTTCTGCTATTCAATTTTCTTGATTAAATTTAAGATTTATAGATGTGCAGTTTATCAACTTTTATGTATATTCTATGTACCAGGTTATCTGTAATTTGAAACTAAAAACTCAAAAGGTAAAGGTTAAAAATGAACGAATGATCATTCTTGTTATTAATCTGCAATTACAATAAATATTTCTTTTCTAATTAGGGGTTCATCATCTTTTGCAGCCTAACCTGGATGTAGCATCTCCAAATGCTTTATGTACAAGGTACATACTATTTTAAAAAGCTTAAATTCTTAAATCCAGCATCAAGATTTAGAAAGTATATTCCCAATCTCTTTTCTCACTATTGCATTTATAACAAAGTCATTTTTTCTACTCACTTTCCTCCAAACCTGGTACCCATTTTTCAGCTTCCAATTATTGGTACCAGGCTTTCCCCCCATCAACGAAGTATTCTTCTACTTCATTTAACATAAACAATCTCTACCCATCTTTTGAGTCCCACATCAGACATTTCTTCTTTGGGAAAATGTTACTGGAGGACTCCAGCATAGAGCAATCTCTTCTACCTCTGATCTCATCTGCTGCTGCTGCTGAGTCACTTCAGTTGCGTCCGACTGTGGGACCCCATAGACGGCAGCCCACCAGGCTCCCCTGTCCCTGGGATTCTCCAGGCAAGAACACTGGAGTGGGTTGCCATTTCCTTCTCCAATGCATGAAACTGAAAAGTGAAAGTGAAGTCACTCAGTCATGTCTGACCCTCAGCGACCCCATGGACTGCAGCCTTCCAGGCTCCTCCATCCATGGGATTTTCCAGGCAAGAGTACTGGAGTGGAGTGCCATTGCCTTCTCCGATGATCTCATCTAGTACCTATTTAATAGTTGTTTTAGTTGGGATTTTTAAGAGGCCAAATTAAAAGGTTAAAGAAGATTAAAACAAGCAATTATACACACTTACATAGGCATGTTAGTCAAACGCATCAACTGTGGACAGTTTAACCTTCTCACTGTAACAATCAAGCCTCAGTGTCCCAGGAGAGAAGTATATGATTGGCCAATATTACCTGCCAGGTATCTAACTATAAATGAAGAAGAGCAGAAGTATGCTAAGTAGTCTGTAATGAATAGGTAGGCAAGTGTCGAGGTATACCACCTCACCAAAGTAGAGGGAAATGCCAGTTCCTTGGGAAGCTGGGATGATAGTCTTAAAACAAAAAGATGACAGGTGGCAAATAAATAACTCAGAGTCTAGTAGTTTACTCATTAATATATTCAACTGTATTTGTCCTGAATGGTTATGTAACTTTTCCTATGCATACGTCATTTTTCCCCTTCAGTTCAGTGACTCAGCTGTGTCTGGCTCTGCAACCTCATGGACTGCAGCATGCCAGGCTTCTCTGTTCATCACCAACTCCCAGAGCTTGCTCAAACTCATGTCCATTGAGTTGGTGATGCCATCCAACCACCTCATCCTCTGTCATTCCCTTCTCCTCCTGCCTTCAATCTTTCCCAGCATCAGGGTCTTTTCAAATGAGTCACTTATTCCCATCAGGTGGCCAAAGTATTGGAGCTTCAGCTTCAGCACCAGTCCTTCCAATGAATATTCAGGACTGATTTCCTTTAGAATGGACTGGTTGGATCTCCTTACAGTCCAAGGGACTCTCAGGAGTCTTCTCCAACACCACAGTTCAAAAGCATCAATTCTCCAGCCCTCAGCTTTCTTTATGGTCCACCTTTCACATCTATACATGACTACTGGAAAAACCATAGATTTGACTAGACAGACCTTTGTTGGCAAAGTAATGTCTTTTGTTTTTAGTATGCTATCTAGATCAGTCATAGCTTTTCTTCCAAGGAACAAGCATCTTAATTTCATGGCTGCAGTCACCATCTGCAGTGATTTTGGAGCACAAGAAAATAAAGTCTGTCACTGTTTCCATTGTTTCCCCTTAAAAAATTGCAGAACAAAATTATGTTTCTTTATATCTTATATAATACCCTATATAGTAAGATTATACTTTGTTTCATCCTTTATTTTCTTTTCTAAGAATGTTGGGAAGTATTTATATTACAATGTGAACATGTAATCTAGGTTCACACACGCATGTTGACACAAATACACTTTAGCCATATTCATTCTTTTACGTGTGATCTTTTACGGGATCACACTAAAGTCTGGGACTGAAAGATAAAAAATGTCCCTGCCCTCAGATCTGGCGCTTCTATATTTTATAATTTTGGAAAGTAATTGCTATAATAAATCATAGTCTAACAACCTGCTTTTTAAAATGCCACTGATTTTGTTTCCAGAAACTTAGAATGTCTGAAGAGTTCTAAGATGTTTTTACTAAGCCAAAGGAAGGAAAAGAATTTCTCATGAAAGCAAACATCTAAAGTCTATATCTTTTGTCTTCATGGCACAAAGAAATCAGGCATTTTAAAGCTAGTCTTAGTGGTAAGCATATTCCTAACCATAAATAATCTCATTTCTAATTATATTCACAGAAAAGAGAAGTACAAACAGTGTTCAGCATGAAAACACATCACTTTTTTCTTGACTTCAGGCATTTTAAAAGTTAATTTTAAATTAGTCTATATGATACTTTTTCTTTGAAGTATCTATTTAATGATTAAATACCCATTATGCATAAGCTATAATGCTAAGCATTTCTAGGACCAGAAACCTGGTGTGCCTTGAATAGTTAACTTTTCAGTGGAAAATATCTGAAAGTTTCTATCTGAAAATAATTATAATATCGGGTAGTATGTGAATGTTTGCATGGGACAGCTTAATTGAAGATAATTCAGAGGACAGACATATTTGTCTATGGTGCTTTAGAAAACTCTTAGTTGCAGTTATAAACTGAAGTCTTCAAATCCAGCCTATATTTCAAACTTCTGCTGATCATCCCTCCTCCTCCTTTCTAAACAATCACTCTTTAAAAGCATAGTTTCAGCTTTTTTTTTTTTTTTTTTGACCCTTTGTTCTTATAGACACAAAACTTTAAATTACCGTTACTGTTCAAGTTTCAATGAGTCATTAGAACTAAGTTTGAGTTTCCAAATATTTGCCAAGTCCTGTGCTACCAAGACCATTGCCTTCAGAAACAAATCCTGTGGTAATAATGCCACAGGTCTAGTAGATGTATGGAAGCAGCTGAAACTGGCTGGTGGTTCAGTTTGATATTGAAATAGTCATTTGTATATAGTCAAGTAGCTGATGAATATAATGAATTTAGAAGTTTAGAACTATATTTTGGACATTGTCAATATATGGATAGGAGTTAAAATTATAAGACTGGATGATATAGCCAAAGGAATAAATGTGGATAAAGAGGATGAAGCTTTGGGGCCTGTCAACATTTGGAGGCTAGGAGAAAAAGGTGAATCAACAAAGAAGGTTGTTGAGAAAAGTTTAGTTGGAAAAAGCTTAGCATGGAATTGAAAGTAATGACTTTAGTCAAAATAATGCCCTAGAGTCAAAGTAATGTGGATTGAGAATCACCTTTTTAAAAAAAATATATATTCAGTTTGTTTTCAGAACTTGTATTATGAATTTATATTTTGTAACACATTTTTATATATCCTGACTTCTGTCCAGAAGTTATCTTGTTCCACTGATCTTTTTGTATTGAGAAATACATTGTATTTTAAAATTTTGATACTAGCAGGTTACCAATTATTCTTGTTAGAAAATAATGAGCATTTCATTAAATTCCTTTTCATTTGCCACATTTACTCATTTAAAGTGACTTATCACCACCCATCACTTTTGGTATCATTTAGTTGAACTTTTGGAGAAGGAAATGGCAACCCACTCCAGTGTTCTTGCCTAGAGAATCCCAGGGACGGGGGAGCCTGGTGGGCTGCTGTCTATGGGGTCACACAGAGTCGGACACGACTGAAGTGACTTAGCAGCAGCAGCGGTAAGGTGGGACACAAACCAGAATACCTAAGTTCTGGTCCACCCCGGGCACCATTCTGACTGGCGAGGAGGGGTAACAAGGAGATGTGCCGGAGGAGAGCCAGGCCGACTCACCTGCCTACATCACTGGAAATGTCTATGTCTCTAATTAAAAATTATGTTTCATAAAATTTTAGTAGGGCTAGTTGTCTTGTTTTAATTCTGATCACACTGTACTACAATAATAAGTATTATGGGATGTGCTACCGAAAAGCTTTTAAAGTACAGCTGTCTAGACATAATGAATCCATATCACTGAATCCATAGCATTTCCCATGGCATTATTGACAAAAACTCTTGAGGTTAAGCATTTCCTTCCAACTTCCCTATTGAAAAATGCTCAAGTTTAATATTAATACTTCTTATATCTCTATAAGCACACCTGGTTGAAAAGTAAGATCATAAATCACTGTCACAAAGTTACCTGTGAGTCACAAGTTATTAATGCAAAATTTCCCTCAATACTTTGCTAGCTCAAGCATAGGACTTGATATTGTCTCTAGAGATAGATGAAAAGAATGTATGAGGAAGCAGAAATCCTGCATTATTCGGGTGACTAAGAAAAAGGTTAACCTGTTGACTTTTTAACCAAAATGATCTACAGATTGAAAATGCAATGTCCACTTTCCAACTAAGTACAATTGAAAAGACCAGAAGCAAAATTTCATTTAATCCTGATGTGATTCTTTAGAAAAAAGCTGCATACACTCATGTTAACTGCCTGTTGAAGAGAAAATCTTATTTCAACAATTTCAAGTAAGCATCTATTTTAAGTACTAACCTATCAAAAGTGGGTTTGTTTCTAAATCTTAAGATGACTAAACAATACAATGTTTAAGCATCACTAATGCATTCTAATGGTGAAGGCAATGGCACCCCACTCCAGTACTCTTGCCTGAAAAATCACATGGATGGAGGAGCCTGGTAGGCTGCAGTCCATGGGGTTACTAAGAGTCAGACACGGCTGAGCAACTTCACTTTCATGCATTGGAGGAGGAAATGGCAACCCACTCCATTGTTATTGCCTGGAGAATCCCAGGGACAGGGGAGCCTGGTGGGCTGCCGTCTATGGGGTCGCACAGAGTTGGAAACGACTGAAGTGACTTAGCAGCAGCAGCAGCAATGCATTCTAAGAGTGAAATATTTTATATCATTAAGTTACAATATTGTTTTAAATCAGATCAGATCAGTTGCTCAGTCGTGTCAGACTCTTTTTGACCCCATTAATCACAACACGCCAGGCCTCCCTGTCCAAGACTCACGTCCATCGAGTCAGTGATGCCATCCAGCCATCTCATCCTCTGTCGTCCCCTTCTCCTCTTGCCCCCAATCCCTCCCAGCATCAGAGTCTTTTCCAATGAGTCAACTCTTCACGTGAGGTGGCCAAAGTACTGGAGTTTCAGCTTTAGCATCATTCCTTCCTAAGAAATCCCAGGGCTGATCTCCTTCACAACGGACTGGTTGGATCTCCTTGCAGTCCAAGGGACTCTCAAGAGTCTTCTCCAACACCACAGTTCAAAAGCATCAATTCTTCAGTGCTCAGCCTTCTTCACAGTTCAACTCTCACATCCATACATGACCAAAGGAAAAACCATAGCCTTGACTAGATGAACCTTTGTTGGCAAAGTGATGTCTCTGCTTTTGAATATGCTATCTAGGTTGGTCATAATTTTCCTTCCAAGAAGTAAGCATCTTTTAATTTCATGGCTGCAGTCACCATCTGCAGTGATTTTGGAGCCCAGAAAAATAAAGTCTGACACTGTTTCCACTGTTTCCCCATCTATTTCCCATGAAGTGATGGGACCAGATGCCATGATCTTCATTTTCTGAATGTTGAGCTTTAAGCCAACTTTTTCACTCTCCACTTTCACTTTCATCAAGAGGCCTTTTAGTTCCTTTTCACTTTCTGCCATAAGGGAGGTATCATCTGCATATTTGAGGTTATTGATATTTCTCCTGGCAATCTTGATTCCAGCTTGTGTTTCTTCCAGTCCAGCGTTTCTCATGATGTACTCTGCATAGAAGTTAAATAAGCAAGGTGACAATATACAGCCTTGACGTACTCCTTTTCCTATTTGGAACCAGTCTGTTGTTCCATGTCCAGATCTAACTGTTGATTCCTGACCTGCATACAAATTTCTCAAGAGGCAGATCAGGTGGTCTGGTATTCCCATCTCTTTCAGAATTTTCCACAGTTTATTGTGATCCACACAGTCAAAGGCTTTGGCATAGTCAATAAAGCAGAAATAGATGTTTTTCTGGAACTCTCTTGCTTTTTCCATGATCCAGCAAATGTTGGCAATTTGATCTCTGGTTCCTCTGCCTTTTCTAAAACCAGCTTGAACATCAGGAAGTTCACGGTTCACATATTGCTGAAGCCTAGCTTGGAGAATTTTGAGCATTACTTCACTAGCATGTGAGATGACTGCAATTGTGTGGTAGTTTGAGCATTCTTTGGCATTGCCTTTCTTTGGGATTGGAATGAAAACTGACCTTTTCCAGTCCTGTGGCCGCTGCTGAGTTTTCCAAATTTGCTGGCATATTGAGTGCAGCACTTTCACAGCATCATCTTTCAGGATTTGAAATAGCTCAACTGGAATTCCATCACCTCCACTAGCTTAGTTCATAGTGATGCTTTCTAAGGCCCACTTGACCTCACATTCCAGGATGTCTGGCTCTAGGTCAGTGAGTTTTAAATCATGGGCAACCTAATCAAAATATAAGGTAACTTTGTGATGAGATTACATATAAACGGGATCCAAAGCGCTGCTGGATCTAACATTTGTCTTTCATCACGAAATTTACTCTCCTGCTCCAGGAATAATCATTTCTCACAGGACACTTTGTCCTCGTCCAAACTCATTCTCCCTCCTGACGCTGGGGCTGGTGCCGACATCAGGGATCCTAAATCTTGCCACTGTACCAAAAAGTACTTAAGGCTGAAATACATGTGCTAGGGGATGAGTGGCGGGGGGGATGGTGCATGAGGAGAACAGGCAAAATCTTAAGAACTCAGCACCAGAGCTACAGAGATGTGTCAGTCACTTAATGCTGTGTAACAAGTCACCCCAAACTTAGAGGATACAAATATTATCAGTTTCTATTGGTCACAACTCTATAAAGGACCCACTGTAAATGGCTTAATTTCTGCTCCACAGGGCAGGGGACACAGCTGGAAGACTCAAAGTTCAGGCCTTGGAGTGCATTTGATCACATGTTTGATCATAGATGCTGATAGCAAGTTGGGGACTAGCTGGGACTCTCAGCCAGAATAATATACAAGTGGTCCATCCATTCCAGGTCCAAGTGTTCCAGGAGAATAAGAGCCAATAGAAGCCACATTTCACCTTTTGGCTGGGCCTCAGAATCATGCAACAACACTCTGCTGAATTCTCTTGGCCAAGGAAGTCACAGATGTCCACCCAGATGTGAGGGGCGAGCACACAGACTGCACCCCTCAATGCAGGTCTGTCAGCATTATGAGTAGAGTATATAGGATGATATATGCAATTACACATGTGCATGTGTGTGGCTGTCTTTGGAAAACACAACCTTCTGTAAGACATACTAGAAGAAACAAGATATTGAGCTGATGGCATCCTCAAGTTGAACCTATTTTTCCAAATACTTGGGAAATTATATCAGTAGTAACATTGAGCCATTTAAACACCATTACCCTCCATGCCCAGTATGCCCTCTGAAATGCATAAATACCAAAACAGTACTTACAAGTGCTTCTGAGACAGTTTGGAACCAGCTTCCACTTACTTCATTTCTATCAAAACTGTCTGTCTTCCCACACTTATTACCCAGGCAGGAGGACACGCGACCTTGGATGACACACAGCCCCAGGTGAGCACTGCCTACCTGCTCTTCCTCCTCAAGTCTGCTCCCCTCCAACCTCCTCCCCACCCAGCAGATTCAGATCAGACGTGGGTGAAGGCTTAGTGGGATACGAACTGACGACGACACCAGCAACTCCCTCCTACT
Organism: Bos mutus; assembly: GCF_027580195.1. Taxonomy (NCBI): domain Eukaryota; kingdom Metazoa; phylum Chordata; class Mammalia; order Artiodactyla; family Bovidae; genus Bos; species Bos mutus. Next base: position 36,593,525 of record NC_091643.1, read on the forward strand.
TCCAAATCATGCGTTCCAACATAACCATAGGCTACTCTTTCTCAGCATGAAACTATCTATTAAAAAATGAGAACACATTAGAAGTGCTGGGGGACTCAGAACTAGTTATTACTGGAATATGCTGTGGTCACCATAGGCTCTTATAGCCGCCCTCTTGCCTTGGCTAAAGGAACCATCCTCCAGATGAGGGAAAACACTGGAATCCTGTTTATGAGGACTGTCCTCAGACTGTCATATTAGGGCATCACTGGCAGATAAGTACTCATATATTCTTGATTAAATATTCTACAGTTCTATCTGCTGACACAAATATTAAAAAGTGTCATATCTTTTTGTCAAAAACATAATTATATGTCTCAGCAACAAGGATTTCACAGCTAGGATCATGGTCTTCTCTGAAAATGTTCTAGGGTCTAATTTTTCCAATAACTTGATAGGCCTGTAGATATTAAAACTTAATAGGCCTGTAGATGTTATAACCAAGTTACCAAATATTCTAAGACTTTAAACATCTGTCATTTACACAGTGTACGTAAGTGGACAAAAATAGTTATATTAATTGAACAAAGGGCTATCCTGTCAGGAACTTATCTTCTCAACACACATATTTATTAAATCTGACTTCTAACTAAATTATTCATCCCCTCCAGTTAATAATAATTGAGTGAAGTGTCAAAACCACAGTCATGAGACTTAGTGTTGTATGTATTAGCAACTTCAGTAATATTAATAATTCAATTTCTTATATACTTTATACAAAATATGCATTAATCACTTAAATATAAAATGCATTTGTTGTTGTTTAATTGCTAAGTCATGTTTGACTCTGCAGCCCCATGGACTGTACCCTGCCAGGCTCCTTGGTTCATGGGATTTCCCAGGCAAGAATACTGGAGTGGGTTGCTAATTCCATCTCCAGGGGATCTTTGTGACCCAGGTACTGAACCCATGTCTCCTGCATTAGCAGGAGGACTCTTTATCACTGGGCCATCTGGTAAGGTCATAAAATTTATATCAAAGAAAATGTAAAGGTAAAAACATTGAATTTTTCTCACAGGAGGCATAATCAAGTTTGGCTTTAGTTTTGTTTGTTTTTTTTTACTGTAATTTAACTTTCATCTTTATAAAATTGGTAACTTCTTTTGATGGATGTGTAAAGAGGTTCCTCATGTATGAAGTTTGTGGAAAAAGTGAGAAACACATTTTGTAATTCTGAAATGCAGGCCACATAAGATGCAGCATATGGCATTGGACAACATCGGGAATGTAACCAGCGGGACCACAGACTTCCGGTATCTCAAGATGACTTCCTTATCTGACTGCTCTTCACTGTACTGCCAGCTGACAACTTTAGAATACACCAGAAGCTTCAACATAATCTCAGGAATCTAGGAAACCAATGATGAGCAATGGGCCAACAATCAGTGGACTAAATATCCAAGATGACACAGCAGGGCAATTTAACAGTTATTTACCGAACAAACTTTATACACATATACAGTACTGAATCAAGGTAAACTGGAAGTGGATAAACAGTGGACGGCAAGAATGAATATCGACACTTAAGGAATCAGTGAACTAAAATGGACAGGAGTGGGTAAGTTTAATTCAGATGATCATTACATATACTACTGTGGGCAAGAATGCCTTAGAAGACATGGAGGAGCCCTCATAGTCAATAAAATAGTCTGAAATGCAGTACTTTGGTGCAATCTCACAAATGACAGAATGATCCCTGTTCATTTCCAAGGAAAACCATTCAGCATCACAGTGATCCAAGTTATGCCCCAACCACTAATGCCAAAGCTGAAGTTAAATGGTTCTATGAAGACCACAAGACCTTCTAGAACTAACAGCAAAAAGAGATGCCCTTTTCATTATAGGGGACTGGAATGCAAAAGCAGGAAGTCAAGCAATTCCTGGAGTAACAGGCAAGTTTGACCTTGGAGTACAAAATGAAGCAGGGCAAAGGCTAATAAAGTTTTGCCAAAAGAACACACTGGTCACAGCAAACACCCTCTTCCAAGAACACAAGAGAAGACTCAGCACATGGACATCACCAGATGGTCAACACCGAAATCAGATTGATTATATTCTTTGCAGCCAAAGATGGAGAAGCTCTATACAGGCAGCAAAAACAAGATGAGGAGCTGACTGTGGCTCAGATCATGAATTCCTTATGGCAAAATTCAGACTTAAATTGAAGAATGTATGGAAAACCACTAGGCTATTCAGGTATGATCTAAATTAAATCCCTCCTATTTATACAATGTAAGTGAAAAATAGATTTAAGGGATTAGATCTGGAAGATAGAGTGCCTGAAGAAGTATGGACAGAGGTTCATAACATTGTACAGGAGGCAGTGAACAAGACCATCCCCAAGAAGAAATGCAAAAGGCAAAATGGATGTCTGAGGAGGCCTTGCAAATAGCTTAGAAAAAGAGAGAAGTGAAAGGCAAAGGAGAAAAAGGAAAGATACACCCCTCTGAATGCAGATTTCCACAAAACAGCAAGAAGAGATAAAGATTTTTTAAGTAAACAATGCAAAGAAACAGAGGAAAACAGAATGGCAAAAATGAGAAATCTCTTCAAGAAAATTAGAGATACCTAGGGAACACTTAATGCAAAGATGAGCACAATCAAGGACAGAAATGGTATTGACAACAGAAGCAGAAGATATCAAGAGGTGACAAAAATACACAGAAAAATGGTACAAAAAGGGTCTTAATGACCTGGATAACCATGATGGTGTGATCACTCACCTAGAGTCCAACACCCTGGAGTGTGAAGTTAAGTTGTCCTTAGGAAGCCTCACTAGGAACAAAGCTAGTGTAGGTGATGGAATTCCAGCTATGCTACTTCAAATCCTAAAAGATGATGCTCTTAAAGTGCTGCACTCAATATGCCAGCAAGTTTGGAAAACTCAGCAGTGGCCACAGGACTGGAAAAGGTCAGTTCTCATTACAATCCCAAGGAAGGGCAATGCCAAAGAATGCTCAGACTACAACATAATTGAACTCATTTCACATGCTAGCAAAGTAATGCTCAAAATTCTCCAAGCCAGGCTTCAACAGTATGTGAACCAAGAAATTCCAGATGTACATGCTAGATTTGGAAAACACAGAAGAACCAGAGATCAAATTGCCAACATCTGCTGGATCACAGACAAAGCAAGGGAATTCCAGAAAAATATCTACTTCTGCTTCATAGACTATGCTAAAGCCTTTGATCGTATAGATCACAACAAACTATAGAAAATTCTTAAAGAGATGGGAATACTTGACCACCTTACCTGCCTCCTGAGAAATCTGTATTCAGGTCAAGAAGCAGCAGTTAGAACCGGCCATGGAAAAACAGACTGGTTCAAAAGTGAGAAAGGAGTACATCAAGGTTGTATATTGTCACCCTGCTTATTTAACTTCTATGCAGAGTACATCATGTGAAATGCTGGGATGGATGAAACTCAAGCTGGAATAAAGATTGCTGGGAGAAATATCAAAACCTCAGATGACACCACCCTTATGGCAGAAAGTGAAGAAGAACTAAAGAGCCTCTCCATGAAAGTGAAAGAGGAGAGTGAAAAAGCTGGCTTAAAACTCGACATTCAAAAAATAAGATCATAGCATCTGGTCCCATCACGTCATGACAAATAGATGGGGAAACAATGGGAACAGTGACAGATTTTATTTTCTTGGGCTCCAAAATCACTGTGGACTGTCACTGCAGCCATGAAATTAAAAAATGCTTGCTCCTTGGAAGAAATGCCAAGACAAACCCAGACAGCATGTTAAAAAGCAGAGACATTACTTCGCTGACAAAGGTCCGTCTAGTCAAAGCTATGGTTTTTCCAGTAGTCATGTATGGATGTGAGAGTTGGACTGTGAAGAAAGCTGAGCACTGGAGAATTGATGCTTTTGAACTGTGGAGTTGGAGAAGACTCTTGAGAGTCCCTTGCACTGCAAGGAGATCCAACCAGTCCATCCTAAAGGAAATCAGTCCTGAATACTCTTTGGAAGGACTAATGCTGAAGCTGAAACTCCAATACTTTGGCCACCTGATGTGAAGAACAGACTCATTTGAAAAGATCCTGATGCTGGGAAAGATTGAAGGTGGGAGGAGAAGGGGACGATAGAGGATGAGATGGTTGGATGGCATCACCAACTCAATGGACATGAGTTTGAGTAAGCTCCAGGAGTTGGTGATGGACAGGGAGGCCTGGCATGCTGCAGTCCATGGGGTCACAAAGAGTTGGACATGACTGAGCGACTGAACTGATGTACAGATGTAACAGCTAGGCAATAAAAAAGGCTGAGTGCTGAAGAATTGATGCCTTCTGACTGTGGTGCTGGGAAAGACTCTTGAGAGTCTCTTGGACAGCAAGGAGACCATTCAATCCTAAAGTAAATGAACTCTGAATATTAATTGGAAGGACTGATGTTGAAGCTGAAATTTTAATTCTTTGCCACCTGATGTGAAGAACCAACTCACTGGAGAAGATTCTTATCCTGGGAAAGACTGAAGGCAGGATGAGAAGGGGATGACAGAGGATGAGATGGTTGGATGGCACCACCAACTCAATGGACATGAGTTTGAGGAAACTCCAGGAGATGGAGAAGGACAGGGAAGCCTGGCGTGCTGCAGTCCATGGGGTCGTAAAGAGTTGGACATGACTGAGTGACTGAGCAACAACAATACACTCCTGTCATGAAAAGCTGAGAATTTTTATTGTTTAAAGAAAGCCTCCACCTCTACAATAGAAGACAAGACTAATTTATAGTCTCTTGTTAAATAGTGCAATAACTTATAGGTTAGCACTTTATAAAGGCCAATACAGGAAGGTAAGTAAAGGTTTATTTTTATGTTCAGTTTTGTGACCAATCCAAGAATTCTTACTTAGCATTTTTAACAAAATATGGGATTATAAATATGCCCTCCTTTGTGCTGAAGTTGATGTGGGTTAGTCATAAGCTCCTCTCTTAACTTCAAATGTAACTTAAACCCCACCGTGTGCTACTGAATGTAAATGACACACCTCCAGTTACAAGGCAGAGCTTTCCGGATTAGATAAAAAGGCATGTCCCAAATTTATGTTGCTCAAAAGAAATGTACTTTAAATATTAATATCTAAGTAGGTTAAAAGTCAGAGGATAGAGGTAAAAGACCATTCTAATCAAATATGCTGTAGCTGTGTTAATAGTCGGCAAAGTAAATTGCAGAAGAATATAACCAGGAATGGACAAAGTCATTTCAAAATGATCAAGAGGTCAATTCATCTACAGGACATAAAAATCCGACACTTTATATGCATAACATATCTTCAAAGTATGTAAAGCAAAACTTTATGGAACTGCAAGGAGAAATAGATGTTTCCACAATCAAAAATTCCAGTACTACTCTCAATAAGTGATAAACAGAAAATCCCTAAGTGTATGGAAGACTCCAGTTATGCTATCAATCAAATCAACCCAACTGACAACTTCACAATAATCTCAGCAACAGAATATACATATTCTTTTCAAGTGCATATAAAACCCTTACTATGAGTCAATCCAGGATGGTAACAGAAGTCTCAAATTTGAAAGGATTCGATTCATACACAATATGTTCTGTGACTACAAAAGAATTTCACATTAACAAAGATCTCTGGAAATTTTGTATATAATTGAAAATGAAACAATACTTCTAAATAACATGCGAGCCAAGGTAAAATTAAACAGAAAATTAGAAAGTATTTTGAACTGAATACAAAAGAATATAAGTGAAATGCCACTAAAACCATACAAAGGCAGAAATGTAGAGCATAAAATTGTATTAGAAAAAAAGAATACCCAAATTCATGATATCATGCTCCATTTTAGCTATAGAAAAAGAACAAATTAAATCTAAAATAAGCAGATGAAGGGAAGTATCAATGATCAGAGCACATATAAGCAGGAAAAACAAAAAATGTCCACCAAAACTGGCTCTTAGAAGGGAAAAGGAAAGGTGACTATGGTCAGAGTGGTCTGGAAATAGACAAATTAGGATTAAGGGAATATATCTACAGAATAAAACCGTATTCTACAAATACAAAGAGGATTTCAAGGGAATATTATGAACAGCTTTGTGACAATATATTCAACATCTCCAATGAAATGACACATTCCTTCAAAGTTAGGGAGGAAAAACTTGAACAATTCTCTATTATAGAGAAGCAGTTTGTAATTTAAGAAGCTTTCCCACAAGGAAAATATTGGCACATATGTCATCACTGATTTCTACCAAACTTGAATGGAAAAATATGAAACGCTTTCAGCACCTTCAATGAGACCAAAACTAGACATTATAAAGAAAACTGCAGAACATTACTCTTCATGAACATAAACAAATTCTTTTTAAAAATGGTGACCAAGGAGATAAATAGATTTTAAAACATACATGAGTAGGAATACAAGTTTGGTTTGGCATTTGAAGTTGATCAATACTATTCACCCTATTATTAACCAAAATTTTTTAAAGGCATGGCGACTGAACTGAACTGAATCTTAATAAATTCAGAAAAAGCATTATAAAATCCAACATCCATTTCCTGATACTCTTAGCAAAGGAGGAATAAAAGGTAATTGGTCCAATGTAAAGTTCATCTACACTGGCTCCATGTTGTTAAGATGTCAATTCTCCCCAAATTGACCTCTGCGCATGCATGTGCTAAGTCACTTCAGCGGTGTCCAACTGTGTGACCCCGTGGACTATAGCCCACCAGGTTTCTCTGTCCATGGGATTTCCCAGGCAAGAAGACTGGAGCAGGTTGCCATTTCCTCCTCCAGGGGAAAGTTCCAACCAGGGATCAAACCCACATCTCCTGCACTGGCAGGCAGTCTTTAGCACTGAGTTCCCAGGGAACTTCAAATTGACCTACAGATGTAATGCAATCACAACAGAAATTCCAACAGAATATTTGTAGAAAGTGAAAAGGTGATTCTGTATTTCCTACGAAAATCCAAAGAAACCAGAAAAGTTCTAGAAGAATAAAATTGGAGAACACTATTTGACTACAAGATTTTAAATTGAGTCATAAAAAGACAGTGTTACTGGCATCACCACAGCCAAGTCAATCCATGAAACAGAAGAGGAAGTCAGAAGTGAGTTCACACACATGCATAATTTTTGACAAAGGTTGAAAGACAACTCAGATGTATACCTGTGGTGGATTCATTTTGATATTTGGCAAAACTAATACAATTATGTAAAGTTTAAAAATTAAATAAAATTTAAAAAAAAAAAGAATAACAAAGACACTCCTATTAAAAAAAAAAAAGGAAAGACAATTCAGAGAAAAAAGGATTGCTTTCCAAATATAGGCAAGATGCATGGCCATGCACAGAAAAAAGTGAACTTTGTTCTGTAGTTTGGACAATATAAAAAAGTTATAAAAAAGTTAAATCAAAGTGGATCATGTAATTAAATGTAAAACCTAAAACTAAAATTTCCAGAAGTGAAAGGTCTTTCAAATTGGGCTTGCAAAGATTCCTCAAATATGACACTTAAAGTGATAATCCATGAAATAAACTGGTAACATTGGCTTTGTCAAAATTTTAGATTTCTCATCTTCAGATTATATAGTTAAAATGTAAAGCCAAACAGCAGTCTAACAAAAAAAGTTTTGCAAGTCATTTCTCTGAGAAAGAATTACATTCAGAATATATAAGGAATGCCCAAACATCAGTAATTTTTTTTAATTAATATAAAAAGCAGACAAAAATATGTGAACAGACATGGCACCAAAAAACATATGGATGGCAAAACAAGAAAAGGTGATCAATCTGATTAGTCATTTGGCGAATACAAATTAAATCCAAAATGATAAACAACAATACACCTTCTAGATTGCCTAAATTTAAAAAATAACAATACCACAGGTTGGTGAGGAGGTAAAAGAACTTGAACTCTCATACACTGGTGAAGCCATGTAAAATGTTATAACCACCCTGTAAAACAATTTAGCACCATCTTAAAAAATTAAACATGTACCTATTATATGATCCAGCAATTCCCCTCCTAGGGATTTACCCAAGAGGAAAGAACGTACGTTAGTGGTGATGCTCAGTCTTGTCTGACTTTTTTGCAACCCTCCATGGACTGCAGCCCCCCAGGCTCCTCTGTCCATGAAATTTTCCAGGCAAGAATACTGGAACAGGTTGTCATTTCCTACTCAAGGGGATCTTCTTGACCCAAGGATTGAACCCATGTCTCTTTTGTCTCTTGCACTGGCAGGTGGATTCTTTACCACTAATACTACCTGGGAAGCCCTATAGCCACACAAAAATTGGAATGAGGGTAGTGATTACAGACTTGTAATAAACACTGGAAACAACCCAATTGTCCATGGTCATGTGAATAGGTGAATTTTGGTACCTACAAATAATGAAAGACTGCTTAGCAGCAGAAGAAAATGAACTATGCATATACATAAGAAAATGCATGAATCTTAAAATAATATTGCTGAGTGAAGGAAAGCACACAGTGATTCTATTACAGAAGCTTCTGTAAAATGCATCTCATCAGTGTTGACAGAGCAGATTATTGGTTGTCTAGAGATTAGAGAGAAGAAGCGGGATGAGAAATTTGGGGAAATTGTAGAAACATTCATTCTCTTAATTGTGGAAAATATTTTAAGGGTATGTATCAATATAGATGTCAAATCTTATCACACTATGCTTTAAGTGTGTACAGCACATTTTATGTCAATTAAACCTCATAACAAAATCTATAAAATTTGTAGGCCATAATTTAGGATACTTATTAAAATATACAATATACTGAAAATGAACAGTATAAAGAAACACCAATGATAAGAGCCAGTGTTCTCTGCAGTTATACTAAGAACAAATATGAATATTAGTTTCTCAGTTTTCTTAGGTGCTCAGAACCAGATGTAAACAAATTTACATATTTGAAGGGTATTACATAAATATTTTATTCTTACTAGAATTTTGTTTGGTCTTCAAAATTCAAAGCAAAATAAAACTGGATTATGGAAGTATTCAAAATTGTTTGAACTATTCCAATAACCATGAATAACATGTAGCAGCAATGAATACAATCTGGAACAAAGGAAATGATACTAAGAAGAATTTATTTTCTGTTGAAGTACAGTTGACTGACAGTATCATTTTAGTTTCTGGTCTACAAGTGATTCAATATTTGTATAGATTATACTGCATATAAGGTTATTATAAAATACTGGCTATATGCCCCACTCTGTACAGTAACTAGTTTGTTCTCCATATTTGAGTCTGTTTCTGTTGTTATATTCATTTGTTAATTGTTTAGATTCCACCAGGTATGTGACAATATAGCATCTTTGTGTGATTTACTTCACTAAGCATAATACCCTCAACATCCATCCAGGTTGTTGCAAATGGCAGAATGCCATTCTTTTTTTTTTTTTTTTTTGAATAATAAGCATCCCTTTATTTGCTGACGCCATTACAAAAACCGATTACATTAGCAACAAAAAGGGTTTTCTTGAGTTGAAGTCAGAGGCAGTTACTCCCCAAAATGTTAAGTAAAACAGTGTACAACATCAGTATTAAAATGTTAAATTTTACATTGTCTTTACCACTTTTGATCTTCTGCCATTCTTTTTTTATGGTTGAGCAGTATTCCATTCTGCGTATGTGCAGGCGTGTGTGTGTGTGTGTGTGTGTGTGTATTTACTATTACATCAACTGATGGGCACTTAGGTTGCTTCCACATCCTGACTCTTGCAAATACAGCCATGAACATTGGGATGTATGTACCTTTATAATAATCTGAAAAATTAAGATGCAAGAGTACTTTTAAAAACCTTTCATTTAATAGATTACTGAATTAGTATTACAGTAAATAAAGCTGTACATTTTTAAAGCAAAGAAGTACTTTCTATTCAAGCAGGATGACGCTGAATGTCAACATGTCTACAAGATGTATTCCTTTTCCCTTTCCTCCTCAACTAAGGAGATACTTTTCAACAGCAGGCTTGTAGATACTGGCACCAGTTAGAGACCAGTGTAAGCACGGGTCAAGTAAAGAGAGGGAGGATTTTTCAGGATAAAGGATGGGATTCCCCACAGGAAATGCTTCTCCCAGCTGCTCACCATCCACCGGGCCCCTGCTTGCCAGCCCCGCCCACAGCCACTCAAATGGAGCCGAGCTCAGGAGTATGTTTTAAGGGGAAGATAAAATTAGTGGTCGAGTCTTGATGTTTTTATAATACTTGGTTTATAAAATCATGGAGACTAGTCTGTGTGCTGGCTTGTCCTTCGTGGAGGGAAAAATATCATGATGGAAATCACACCTACTAAGACTCAGCCAGCTACAGATTTCATCTCTTTTTAACTGAGAGGAGGCAAGGCCATGAATTAAGGATGGATCCTAGCAGGGTCACAGATTCCAGGAAGAAATGCTGGCTTGGTGGCAGAAATGGCGGAATATTGAACTGCTGCTGCTGCTAAGTCCCTTCAGTAGTATCCACCTCTGTGGGACCCCATAGATGGCAGCCCACCAGGCTCTCCCGTCCCTGGGATTCTCCAGGCAAGAACACTGGAGTGGGTTGCCATTTCTTTCTCCATTGCATGAAAGTAAAAAGTGAAAGTGAAGTCGCTCAGTTGTGTCCAACTCTTAGCTACCCCATGGGCTGCAGCCCACTAGGCTCCTCTGTCCATGAGATTTTCCAGGCAAGTGTACTGGAGTGGGGTGCCATCGCCTTCTCCAGTATATTGAACTACCCAGAGAGAAAAAGGCTTGAAAACTCGTTAGGCCACACCCCAAACCAATTAAGCCCGGGGCTCTGCTGTGGGAATCAGGTGTTAGATACTGGAAGTCCTCCTGGTGATTCCTCTCAATCCTCAGCCAAAGTTGAGAAACCATCAACTGAGATTCTGAGCCAGCAATTTAAAAAGCCTGTGGTTTCATCCATCAAGAAACTAGTTGTTTCTCTTTCATTTTACCCTGTAAAGAATCTTTTTTTTTTTCCTTCTGATTCCTTACACACTTCCATTGCTATTTACCACCACTGAACCTTCTTTTAGAGAACGTTAAGAAATTCAGAGAACCTTGAAACAAATCCATGTGAGAATTTCCATCTATTGATTATTCAGTTGAAAACAAAGGGATGTTTAAAGTGATCCTTTTCTCTAGCCTTCTTACATTAAAAATCACAAAAAGAAAACTCAAAATAGATCTTTCAAATATAGCTTTTTTCCTCTATAAAACATCCCTTTGTGATGATAGCCATTACCCAAGCGTTTTTATTTTAATTGAGTGTTTCATTATCCCTAAAGTGATTCAACCTGCGGTGCTCTCCACACAACCATTAATCTGAAGAAAATCGCTCTTTCCCAGATACCTTGCAAGGCAGCAAAAATACATCTTGATATAAACACACAACTCATTGAACAGTTCTTCTAGAAAAGATAGCTATTACTGTAAACAACTTAAATCTCTAAGAATGATGTAGAATGTGTTCGTTTTAATTTTTACCTTTGAAACAAAATTGTGGTCTGCTCGAAGTCCTTCGGGGCCCGTAAGTGTGCTTATGAGATAGATTGGAGGAGAGAGATACATCCCTTGTGCTCTTCATTTCGAGCTGCGGTTAAACATACAGTAACTTTCTGTTCATCCCACTAGCAGTGATGAGTTTTCCCTGAGTCGTCCTTGGCCAAGTCAGCAAGACCCTTGTAACCAACAGGACACATTTAACACACGAGCAGTTAGAGACGACAAGATTGTTATTCTGCCAGTTTGACCGCAGAGAGACTCCCTATCCCTCTAAAGCTACAGGGCCAGAAGGTGGTGGGACACACGGTCCTAGACGCTCAGGGAAACCCGGGGACCAGGGCTGGCCCCTGAGCATCCTCAAAGGGCTGGCGGTCTCCATGGGCGTCCGCGGAGACTCCACGGAGCTGCCCCAGGCTCCCCGACACGCCACCGCAAACAGAGCGCCACAGCACAAGGAAAGTGAATTCCTACCTTCAGAAGTGGGAAATCAGGGTGCTGGGTAGCCATGGTTCCCATCTACATTTCATGTAGGATTTTTGGGGGGTGGGGTCCAAAAGCAACTTAAGGATCATACAAGAAATTTGTGGCACAAAGGCCTGCTCATAAAGCCAGCTGAGATAGGTAGAGCCTATCTGAGTTGTAAGTTTTCTCACAAAACATGAATGAGAAGGAACAGTGATTAAGTAGAAGGGAACCATCTGTTTCTATTACCACATCTTAGTAAGAACTGTAATTTTTTTGTTGTTGTTGTTGCCCTGAGACTTAGTTGGGCATGTGGGATCTTCCATGCTGGCAGGGGCAACCTCTTTTTTTCTGGATAATCTTTAGTTTCAGCATGTGGGATCTAGTTCTCCGGGCAGGGATTGAACCCAGGCCCCCTGCATTATGAGTGTGGTCTTAGCCACTGGACTACCAAGGAAGTCCACAGTAAGAACTACGATTAACATCATGCTTTCTATGTTCCAGCCACTGCAGAAGGTACTTGATACATGTGACCCCATTTAGAACTGCAAGGATATTTCTCATTTACCAGTGAACATGGCTGTGTGCATGCTAAGTTGCTTCAGATTACTCCCTTCTGTATGTCTGCATGACCACATGGACTATCAAGCTTTTCTGTCCATGGGATTCTCCAGGCAAGAATACTGGAGTGGGTTGCCATGCCTTCATCCAGGGTATCTTGCTGACCCAGGGATCAAACCTGTGTCTCTTATGTCTCCTGCATTGGCAGGAATGTTCTTTACCACTAACTCCACCCGGGAAGCTCTTACCAATAAATCAGTCAGTTCAGTCACTCATTCGTGCCCTACTCTGCAACCCCATGGACTGCAGCACACCAGGCTTCCCTGTCTATCACCAAGTCCTGGAGTTTACTCAGACTCACATCCATTGAGCCAGTGATGCCATCCAACCATCTCATCCTCTGTCATCCCTTTATCCTTCCACCTTCAATCTTTCCCAGCATCAGGGTCTTTTCAAATTAGTCAGTTCTTCGCATCAGGTAACCAAAGTATCGGAGTTTTAGCTTCAGCATCAATTCAGTTCAGTTCAGTTGCTCAGTCATGTCTGACTCTTTGCGACCCCATGAATCACAGCACGCCAGGCCTCCCTGTTCATCACCAACTCCCGGAGTCCACCCAAACCCATGTCCATAGAGTCGATTATGCCATCCAACCATCTCATCCTCTGTTATCCCCTTCTCCTGCTGCCCTCAATCTTTCCCAGCATCAGGGTCTTTTCCAATGAGATAGCTCTTCGCATCAGGTGGCCAAAGTATTGGAGTTTCAGCTTCAGCATCAGTCCTTCCAATGAATATTCAGGACTGATTTCTTTTAGGATGGACTGGTTGGATCTCCTTGCAGTCCAAGGGACTCTCAAGAGTCTTCTCCAACACCACAGTTCAAAACCATCAATTCTTCAGCGCTCAGCTTTCTTTAGGGTCCAGGCCTCACATCCATACATGATTACTGGAAAAACCATGGCTTTGACTAGACAGACCTTTGTTGGCAAAGGTCTACTTTTTAATATGCTGTCTAGGTTGGTCATAACTTTTCTTCCAAGGAGTAAGCATCTTTTAATTTCATGGCTGCAGTCACCTACTGCAGTGATTTTGGAGCCCAGAAAAATAAAATCTGCCACTGTTTCCAGTTTCCCCATCTATTTGCCATGAAGTGATGGGACCAGATGCCATGATCTTAGTCTTCTGAATGTTGAGTTTTAAGCCAACTTTTTCACTCTCCTTTTTCACTTTCATCAAGAGGGTCTTTAGTCCTTCTTCGCTTTCTGCCATAAGGGTGGTGTCATCTGCATGTCTGAGGTTATTGATATTTCTCCCGTCAATCTTGATTTCAGCTTACCAATGAATACACTGAACCAAATAGAATTTAAATAACTTAGCCAAAGTCACAAAGCTAGTAGGTGGCAAGGCGGGGTTCTCATGCTGGTCTGTGGGCACCAAAGCACAGCTTATTCCTCCATGTGGTGCTCTGACTCCTGAGGGTGCAGGAGGCTGGGTGAACAGAAGCAGGAGCCCCGCAGCAGGACTCGGAAACCTGCTTCCTACTCGAGCTCATTTGCCACTGAGGCTGTGGGAAACATCATCATTTATAAAAGGAAGGACCTTGCTCTATCTGTCTCTTCCTTTTTGATTTCTCTGAGTCTCAAAGGAAAAACTTGTTTGCTTCTTCCAGAAGATGTGAGAATAACAGTTATCCAGGTAAACCTCTCACTGTCAGGAACATCTCCTAACAGAGGGTTTTCCTGAAAACCTGCATAATCGTGCCTCCTATCACTGATGACTTTGACTTTTCAGTCACCTTTGAATCTCTTCCTCCAGAAAACTGATTTCTGCTTCCTCTTAACAATCAGACCGTTCTCTCTGTTGTTTGCTTTTTTATTTAAAGTTCTTCATTGGAGTATAATTTATATTACAGTGCATGCTCTGAGATGTGCATTTCAGTGAGTCTTGCTAAATGTATACACCTATGTCACCACCTCCCAAATCAAGATACAGGATGTTCCCATCACTTTAGAAGTTCTCTCCTGCATCCTCTCAGTCAATTATCTCTTTGACTGAAGTCCTGCTGTTGCTGCTGCGCTGCTAAATTGTATCAGTCGTGTCCGACTTTGTGTGACCCCATAGATGACAGCCCACCAGGCTCCCCTGTCCCTGGGATTCTCCAGGCAAGAACACTGGAGTGAGTTGCCATTTCCTTCTCCAATGCATGAAAGTGAAAATTAAAAGTGAAGTCGCTTAATCATGTCTTACTCTTCGTGACCCCATGGACTGTAGCCCACCAGACTCCTCCATCCATGGGATTTCCCAGGCAAGAGTACTGGAGTGGGGTGCCATTGCCTTCTCCCAAACTGTAGTCCTAAGCAGCCACTAATCTGGTTTCCAACATAGTAGATTATATTTGTCTTTTCTCAAGTCGTCTACTTTAGTACAATCACAGCTGAGACTATTGGGAGTTGCTTCTCTGTACTCCTTAAGCTTCCATATTTTTTCACTTCTCAGACTTTCCAATGGTTTTGTTGCCTATCATTTCCTGTGTTAAATATATTACTCAAAGGAGAAAAACCTCAAAGTAAGCAATACAATACAATTAAAAGAAATCACAAGACTTAACTTGTAGAATACACTGGATATCAGTGAGATGAGGGCTCCCCAGGTGGTGCTAGTGGAAAAGAACCCGCCTGCCAATGCAGGAGACTTAAGAGACTTTGACAGGTTTGATCCCTGAGTCAGGAAGATCCCCTGGAGGAGAGCATGCAATGCACTCCAGTACCGTTGCCTGGAGAATCCCGTGGCCAGAGGAGCCTGGGGGGCTGCGTCCATAGGGTCACAAAGAGTCGGATGTCACTGAAGTGACTCAGCACACAGCATGCACAGTGAGATGAGCCAAAAACTTGGGATTATTCTGCCCAGTATTAAAATAAGATGAACAGCTTAGAGTATGAGCAGGAAACTTTCATCCTCATGGAACTAGTAGCACAGGAGTTGGAAGACAGCCTGCTATCCACACAGCTCTATAACTACCCTTTAAAGTGCTGTCTCCTAAAAGTAAATATAAATAGCACTAAACAGGCCCTTACAACGTAGACCACAGCACTTCTGTGAGTTATATCAGTGATCCAAACTAATCTCATGCTGTGTCATTGGGTTTGGCTGATCATATATTTCTAATGTCCTCAGATACCTGAAAGAGGTTTAAAATTCTCCCTGAAAGAATATTACATCGTCTAACACTTTGACAAGTATTTCTAAAAAATATATTTCTACTAAAATGTTCAGCACACAATCAAAGATATCTGGAGCCTTGAGAAGATGTGACATCTGAATGGACACCAACAAACACATAAATGTTAAGCAAAAATGGGTCCTCAGTTACTCCAGATAGTATAATCAATAGATATGGATTGTTAGATAACTGTGCTTACTGTGGAGATAAAAGGAAAGCACAACCATTTCTGCAAAGAATTGAAAGATTAAAAATATATATATATTCTAGGTTTGAAAAAGAAAAAACTGGAAATTCTACACTAAAAATGCAATTACTGAAATTGGGAACTGAGGAGTGAAATGTAACAGGAAGTAAGATTTACTAGTAGCTGAAGAGAACATTAGTGAATGGGAAATAGATGAGAAGAACTATCAAGAATGAGGCACAGAAAGACAAAAGAATAAAAATTACAGGAGCGGAGCAGACAGCAATGATACAGTTAGAAGATTTAACCTGTTTCATTGTGAAAATCAAAGAAAAATGTGAAATATGTGAATAAATAAAAGTAACATTGAATTTTAAAAGTAAATATTGTGTTTGAAAGAATTTGTTGAATAAGAGCATAAAATATCTAGCTTGACAACTACAGAAGAGTCAAAGAGTATTTAACCCACCAACATGAAAAAATGGAATAATAAAAATATTTCAATCAATCAACAAGAAGGGAAATGAGAAGTAAAACACTGAGTGCAAATAAGAAAAATACAGCACTATGATATAATGAAAGTCCAATATATAAGTAGATGGGCAATGAACCATGTGACGATCTAAATGAAGAAAACACAAACAATAAATACTGACCTTTAAGAGATATATTTGAAATATGTGTACAGAAAATTTAAAATAAAGTGATGAAAAAGATAATACCTCATAAACACCATTCAGAGCTGATATCTAGGCAGACCTCAGAAATACTGTATATTCAGTTCCAGACCAGAGCAATAAAGCACATATCACAAAAAATCAAGTCACACATATTTTTTAGTTTCCCAGTGCATATAAACATTATGCTTACATTGTACGCTGGTTTATTAAGTGTGCACTAGCACTAAGTTTTAAAAATATGACTCAATTTTAAAATATTTTATTGCTAAAAAATGCTATCATTATCTAAGCCTTCAGCAAATTGTAATCTTTTTGCTAGTGGGGAGAGTTTGAAATATTGGTTTACTAAAATGTGACACAGAGACACAAACTGAGCAAATGCTGTTGGGAATGTAGAAACAAAAGATTTACTTGGTGCAAAAACCTTTAATTTCTTTAAAAAAAAATGCAGTATCTATGACATGCAGTAACATGAGGTGTGCCTGTACCTATATTAATACTTTAATAAGACGAAGTAGACTTTAAGGCAAAATGAAGTTCTAGATATAAAATAGGTCATTTTGCAGTGCCATAAGATTTACTTTACCAGAAATACTATCTTGATCAGTAAAGAACTGGCCAACCTAGTCCAGTCCAAATTTCTTCCCACAGAATCATCACCTAACTATAAAAAATGATGTGTTTTGAAGGTGTGGATTTGTGATGTGGTTGGTAAACAGACAAATCTAATTGACATTCTGAGGAAGGAAATCTACAGAAAAAAGTGCAGCAACTATCTTCCTGGTGAACTTTTTTTTTTTTTTTTGCCCTTAAATTCAGGAACAAAAGGAGGGTGATCACATCACCCCTTTGATTTGTCACTGCCTGAGAGAGCAGGAAAGGAGACTGAGCAGGTGTTCTCATCCTGTCTGGGTCCGGAGCTGGGGGAGGGTCCCTAGGCATCCACAGGAGCACCTCTGATTTGCACCTCCCCGACACGACTGAGTGACTTCACTTTCACTTTTCACGTTAAATGCATTGGAGTAGGAAATGGCAACCCACTCCAGTGTTCTTGCCTGGAGAATCCCAGGGATGGCAGAGCCTGGTGGGCTGCCATCTATGGGGTCGCACAGAGTTGGACACGACTGAAGCAACTTAGCAGCAGCAGCAGCCACTGCAGCAAAGCAAGGCTTCCTCTCAGCTTGCCCAGTGGCAGGGCAGAAGGGAGAGCAGGGATGAAGCTGAAAAGCTGTCAGCAGACATCAGAATATGGCATCAGACCTTTGAGAAACTAAAGAACCTCTTTATGAAGGTGAAAGAGGAGAGTGAAAAAGCTGGCTTAAAACTCAACACTCAGAAAATGAAGATCATGGCATCTGGTCCTATCACATCACGGCAAATACATGGGGAAACAGTGGCAACAGTGACAGATTTCATTTTCCTGGGCTCCAAAATCACTGCAGACGGTGACTGCAGCCATGAAATCAAAAAATACTTGCTCTTTGGAGGCAAAGCTATGACAAACCTAGACAGTGTATTAAAAAGCAGAGACATTACTTTGCTGATAAAGGTCCCTATAGTCAAAGCTATGGTTTTGCCAGTAGTCATGTATGAATGTGAGAGCTGGACCATAAAGACAGCTGAGCACCGAAGAACTGATGCTTTTGAACAGTGGTGTTGGAGAAGACTCTTGAGAGTCCCTTGCACTGCAAGGAGATGCAACCAGTCCATCCTAAAGGAGATCAGTCCTGAATATTCATTGGAAGGACTGATGCTGAAGCTGAGGTTCCAATACTTTGGCCACCTGATGCAAAGAACTGACTCATTGGAAAAGACTCTGATGCTGGGAAAGATTGAAGGTGGGAGGAGAAGGGGATGACAGAGGATGAGATGGTTGCATGGCATCACTGACTCAATGGATATGGGTTTGAGCAAGCTCCAGGAGACTGTGAAGGACAGGGAAGCCTGGTGTGCTGCAGCCCATGGGGTCGCAAAGAATCGGACACAGCTGAGCAACTGAACAACATCTTCCCCGAATCTTGGACACTACTATTGTGTAAGTCTTAGATTCCTAAGAAGATATATTTCCACCAGAAATGACAACAGTGGTCAACTTGAATTTCAATTTGAGGCTGCCACATTGTCACTTATGACCCATCCATCAGCAACAAATGGAATTACAGTTGATTGATCCTGTTGATCAAGGGAAAAATGGAACTGCTACTACAAAATGCCTCCAGAAGAATTTCTGGAATTTGCCCCTGTCCAGTGCTATGAGTGCAATGGCACCCCACTCCAGTACTCTTGCCTGGAAAATCCCATGGGTGGAGGAGCCTGGTGGGCTGCAGCCCACGGGGTCACGAAGAGTCAGACATGAGTGAGAGACTTAGCAGTAGGAACAGCAGTGCTACAAGTGAATGAAAGAGCACAACACCTTCAAATAATTAAGATCGTTAATCCAACCAGTCCATTGTGAAGGAGATCAGCCCTGGGATTTCTTTGGAAGGAATGATGCTAAAGCTGAAACTCCAGTACTTTCGCCACCTCATGCGAAGAGTTGACTCATTGGAAAGGACTCTGATGCTGGGAGGGATTGAGGGCAGAAGGAGAAGGGGACGACAGAGGATGAGATGGCTGGATGGCATCACCGACTCGATGGACGTGAGTCTGAGTGAACTCCGGGAGTTGGTGATGGACAGGGAGGCCTGGCGTGCTGCGATTCATGGGGTCTCGAAGAGTCGGACACGACTGAGCGACTGAACTGAACTGAACTGAACTGAATGACTTAATCAATTTCAGTGATAATTTGGCATGGCAGCCCACTCCACTACTCTTGCCTGGAAAATCACATGGACAGAGGAGCCTGGCGGGCTACAGTCCATAGGGTCACACAGAGGCAGACAGGACTGAAGCGACTTAGCACACATGCAACCCGGCCAGGTGGCCCAGTGGTACAGAATCCGCCTGCCAATGCAGGAGACGCAAGAGACCCGGGTTCAATCCCTGGGTCAGGAAGATCCCCTGGAAAGGAAAGGGTAACGCACTGCAGTATTCTTGCCTGGAGAATCCAGTTGCCAGAGGAGCCTGGCAGGTTACACTCCATGGGGTCCTCTGTTCATGGTGTTGCAAAGAACTGGACCACACACCTGGTACAATCTATGAGGTTAAGAACCATAATTGGATAAGGACCTAGCTGAGGCCAAAGAGAAAAAGAAATTCTATTGGGAGAAAAAATCTCATAAATACCAACTAGAACCTTGTGACAAATTGTAGCAGCTCATTCACTTCCACTAATTTTGTATATGAGTGTGATTAAGCTATATGATATTAAAGGGGATGATGATTGGACTAGGAAATGAATTTGCATCACAGAAAACTACAGAGACTTGTAAGGAATTTTGGTCTCCTATTTTTGGGTTCTTAATGAGCACTTCTTCCTGGCACCATGTTGGGCAAAATATGATGTTGCCACTGATGGGTTTGGAAGTTCAAATATGAGACTAAGATGTATAAGGAACTAACTGTCCAAGAGGGTGGACTTAGCAGACAGTTTGTTGATTTTTCAGGAATACTCTCACTCTTGTAACCGCTCACAGAGTTTCTTAGATTATTTTCACAACAGGGTTCAGATTATGTTCTTCCTCGGAGAAGGAAGAAGGAAGTGTCTCTTCCTTTGGAGAGACACTGTTTAAGGGGTGGGAGGCAGAACAAAAAAGAAGTCGTGCTGATTAGGTAGTGACTGCTGGGGGCAGACACGTAGTTTTGCTCACGAGTTGGAGTCTTACCTTTTGACAAACACTAACCACAGTGCTACAGCAAGCCAGATCATTCATGGCTGAGACCAGAAGGTCCGGGAAGCAGGAACACCTTTCTGAACCCACTTTAGAAGGTTAGGATATTTGTAATCAAGTTTGGTTATTTGCTATTGTAAGACAAGAATTTTCATCTATGTGTCAAGTGAAGCTGACACTGGAATTGGAAAATGACCTTTTAAAAAAAAAAAAAAATGGCAGAAATGACAAAGGAGTGGTTTTTAAAACTCCTAAAGCAAAATTAAATATCAAATTTGATATTTGATATTCCTACTATATAAAGATGATTTTCAAGCTATAAGAAAATGATAGCCCCTTCTTTAAAAGGTGGACAAGCAGTTGCTAGAATGTCCATGTCTCCAAAACTAAATATACATAAAAATATTAATTGTATATTACAAAACTCAGCCTCATTAGGTAACAAAGAAATTAAATTAAAATGAGATGCTTTTTTCTCCTAAAACTTTTTTTTCAAATTGTCAGCTTTTATATTAAGTCATCCTTTCTATTCTCAAGGGTATTTTGAAGGAGGCATCCTCAGTCAGTGTGGGGTTGTGTGTGTGTATATACACACACACACACACACACACACACACATATATTATTATTATTGTATGCTGCTGCTACTGCTTTTCAGTCATGTCCAACTCTGTGTGACCCCATAGATGGCAGCCAACCAGGCTCCCCCGTCCCTGGGATTCTCCAGGCAAGAACACTGAAGTGGGTTACCATTTCCTTCTCCAATGCATGAAAGTGAAAAGTGAAAGGGAAGTCGCTCAGTTGTGTCCGACTCTTCACGACCCCATGGACTGCAGCCCACCAGGCTCCTCCATCCATGGGATTTTCCAGGCTATATATATATATATATATATATATATATATATATATATATATATATATACACAATATATATTACTGTATATATCCTGAATATTCTGGGTTATTGTATATAATCCTGAATATTCACTGGAAGGACTGATGTTGAAGCTGAAACTCCAATACTTTGGCCACCTCATGCGAAGAGCCAACTCATTGGAAAAGATCCTGATGATGGAAAGATTAAAGACAAAAGAAGATGGTAGCAGAGGACGAGATGGCTAGATAGCACCACTGACTCCGTGGACGTGCATTTGAGCAAGCTCCTGGCATGCCACAGTCCACGGGATCACAAAGAGTCAGGCATGATTTAGCAACTGAACAACAACGATATATGTCAACCTGCTTCCCAGCAGGAACAGATGGCACACTCTGAATCTTTGAGGACAATGCAGGTTCTACCAATAGCAGTGTGGTTGCCCTGAAGAGCATTGTAAGGAAGAGTAAAGCATCAAGGCCTCTCCTGCTGGTGCCTCCCTTTGACTGAGCCTGACTCAAAACCAGAGGACAAGGAAGCCCAAGTGATGTTATCAAACTCCTGCCTGCAGACTCCCCAGGATTTGAGCAGGAAGGGGCCAAGAATGGATGTTAGGGTCATGACTGGAGGATGTGAAGGCAGATAGACAACAACCAACCACCACAGAGTATAAATTACATCTCTGTATTAGACATGGCATTTTGAGTTAAATTTCATGAACATGTTCATATGCCTGACTGAATAATTCACCTCCAGAAATTTATCCTAAAGATACTCTTGAAGGAAAATACAATTGCCATTGCATTATTATTTATAACTGGGAAAAAATAGTTTCATTTTTAGAGTAATAGATTAGCAACATAAGCTGTGGCATATCCATATGATAGAGTAATATGTCACCATCACAATCGTGGACTATGTGGGTATTGTATTTCTGTCACCCTTCTATATCCTCAGCGTCATTACCTCTGTTTGAGAAAGTGTCTGTCTTTAATGCAATAGGATCTAAATATCAAAAACAAGCTTATATACATATACAAGCTTCCCTGGTAGCTCAGCTGGTAAAGAATCTGCCTGCAATATAGGAGACCCCAGTTCTATTCCTGGATCGGGAAAACCCCTAGATAAAGGAATAGGCTACCCACCCCAGTATTCATGGACTCCCATTGTGGCTCAGATGGTAAAGAATCCACCTGCAATTTGGGAGACCTGGGTTCGATCCCTGGGTTGGGAAGATCCCCTGGAGGAGGGCATGGCAACCCACTCCAGTATTCTTTCCTGGAGAGTCCCTATGGACAGAGGAGCCTGGCAGGCTACAGTCCATGGGGTCAGAAAGAGACACGACTTAAGGGGCTTAACACTTATGCATACATATATACACACACATATATACATTCATAAATATATATATATATGAACAACTAAGTGACTAAGCATACTATATATATATATATATATGCTGTATGCTTGTATTCTCCAGGGAAGAATATTGGAATGGGCTGCCATGCCCTCCTATATATATATATATAGTTTTTTCTCCTAAGTCTTCCTCTCTGAATAGCCACAACATATGGATTAAGAGAACAGCAATGAGTAGCAGAGTTGCTACCTAAGAAAAAGAAGCAGAAATACAAAGGGAAGGAGACCAGAGGATGGGGAAGTTTCTATGTGTTGATATGGGTCCACTTTCTCTCTGCTTAAAAAAGGACCCAAGGACAATTGGTAAAGAAGAACTGGCTCAACCACCTGGATTTCACACCTACTTTGGTCAACCCTATGTGACAATGGGTCATTTCTAGTTAAGGCTTTCACCTGCATGCTTTTCTGATCATAATAGGTTAAATTAGCTTTGCAACATATGCATGAATACTCAGGAATCTAGGAAAACAATTTGCTGTTAAGTATAATAGGCAGGTTACACAATGTAATATACCATTACAGAGTGCCTTATGTTCATGATTCTAATTTAGATTTTAAAATATCCATATAAAGGCTACTTATGAAATATTAATGTGAGTTATTTCTGGATGGTAGAATCATGCTAACTTGGGTTTTCTTTACCCTAAGAAGTTTTCCAGAATTTTCTAAATATTTATTATGCATATTATCAGAAAATATTTCTTAAGGAATTTTTATCTCAGTGTGGATTGTGCAATGCCAGGTTGTGAATGCCAACTTATAAAGCTATTTTCTGAGTGTGTTGCACATTATAACATGCCAAGATTAATCATTCTCAACAAATCACAGAATTTAAAGTCATGGCTCAACTATTCAAACTACATGGTATCACACAGAATGAGAATTTGATTTATTATTTATTTACTATCAAATTCTTATTCTGTGTTGTACCATGTAGTTGAAACAGTGGGCTTCCCTGGTGGCTCAGATGGTAAAGAATCTGCCTGAAATTCAGAAGACCCAGGTTCAATCTCTAGGTCAGGAAGATCCCTTGGAGAAGGGAATGGCTACCCACTCCAGTATTCTTGCCTGGAGAATTTCATGGACAGAAGAGCCTGGTGGGCCACAGTCCATGGGGTCACAAAGAGTTGGACGTGTCTGAAATGGCTTAGCAACAAATAATAAATACCATAAACGCATAGGGATACACAATTAGCTTCTTGATTTATACAGACTTTTGCAGCAACATTATTAAGGTAAAATTAGGTGCAGATGCTATGACCCAATCTTCAAATAATAGAGTTCAGAGACATCTTTATTTTAAACGGCCCTTATCTTTAGGTTCACTCCAAGAAAAAAAGCAGTTTGGGAAACTGAGTGAGACATGGTAAACTCTCAAAATGAAGGTAAAACATGCACAGTAAGAATTATCCTAACAAGCCTAGCCATTTAAAATAGGGGCAGAAACTCACTGAGTTTACTGTTGTAGATTATAGTGTGAAATGTTCATTCCCTGAATTGATTTAATTTTCTAGAATTGAATGAACTAATGACCTCAAAACAGAAATAAGGGTTCCACTGCAAATGGGGCATTTTCATTTTCCCTTCAACTCAAAGGTACTTATTTTGGGGAAATGAAGTGGATGATATGATTATTCTTGTAACTAAATGGATTGTGTGTTGTTTCAAATGTAGCCTAAAGGATGAAGAAAAATTAGTCCTTTCTGGTCAACACATTAATGCTTATAACTCTTCACCTATGCCTTCCCAAACTTCAAAAATGTGTCGTTTATGAGTCAGAACTTATATTTCAAACATTTTGAAATAGAGCTTGACCATCAACTCTTTATAGTCTAGAGTTAGAAATATTTAATGAAATAAAATAATCATAATAATGTAAGAAACCAGGATTGTGATTATTCAGTTTCTAACTATAGCTCATAATTGCTACCTAAGCTGTACTGTATGCGTGCATATTTCCCTATGAGGATAAAAGGTAAATCTGATATTAAAATGTAAAGTAGCTTTTATCATTTTATGTATAATCATAGTAGCCTGAATGACACACATTTTCAGTATCAGATAATTCATGTAATTGCTTTGGTTAGCCTGAAGCTCATAATATCTCTGATTCGTCCTGAGCATGATACAAAGACAAGAAATATCTGAGGTATTATTAAGTCAGATAGTGGCAGAGAAATTAGAGTTTTCTGAAAGTTTAAAAGAATATATTAGGGGAAAAAGCACTTGATTACACTACATATTCTTTCCTCTGTCTTTATTGTAAGGCATGGGATAAACTGATCATTTGGCACAGGATTTGCCTTTTTAAAAAACTCAGTGTTGCAAAGATAGTCATACCGGTTTAGAAAAATGAAGTGAGATTTATTTCATAAGTATGAATTTTCATTAATGCTTATGGTCACTGAACCCCTTCCCAACAGAGATGCAAATGAAAAGTATTTTCTTGTAAATATTTTCCTTTTAGTCATTCTTAAAAATTATCTGTAATTTTCTTTCCACTCATCAGATTGAAGATTTAATTAAAAGCAATAAAGAAGGGCTTCCCTGGTGGCTCAGTGGTAAAGAATCCGCTGGCCAGTGCAGGAAACATGGGTTTGATCCCTGGTCTGGGAAGATCCCACATGCCATGGAGCAACTAAGCTCATGAACCACAACTGCTAAGCCTGTGCTCGAGCCCAAGAGCTGCAAATACTGAGCCCACGTCCACAACTACTGAAGCCCGAGCACCCTAGAGCCTGTGCTCTGCAACGAGAGAAGCCACTGCAGTGAGAGGTCCACGTGCCATAACTAGCGAGTAGCCCCACTCACCACAACTAAAGGAAAGCCCATGTGGCAGCAAAGATCCAGTACAGCCAAAGACCAAAACAAACTCATAAGAGGAAAAGCAGTAAAGAGGCACATATTTTAAATGAGTTAGCACATGATTTTCCAGCCATTTAAAAATTTGGTATTGCACTGTTAATGCTCAACTATGTGTTTCAGAACACTTCTACAATGGTACTAAATACTACCTCTGTTAACGACTGACAGAAGCCACAACTACTGACCACCTAAAATATAGGAGGCCAAAAAAAAAAAAAAAGTGTATTTATTTACTTTGCAGCAAGGCATGATAAACCCAAGAATGATCGTGGGGAATTTCATATGAGAAGTTAAAGAAGGATAATCTTAGAAGGTGATGCATGCATGCTAAGACGTCTCAGTTGAGTCTGACTCTTTGTGACCCCATGGACTGTAGCCCATCAGTCTCCTCTGTCCATGGGATTCTCCAGGCAAGAATACTGGAGTGGGTTGTCATGCCCTCCTCCAGGGGATCTTCCCAACCCAGGGATCGAACCCACATCTCTTGCACCTCCTGCATTGGCAGGCGAGTTCTTTACCACTTGTGCCACCAAGGAAGCCCTAGATCATGATAGGCTAATAAGGTCAGTCATCAGTTTGTCTCAGCAAGGACTGGTCAGGATGCATAAAACAGGCAAAGTCCTGGGATAGTCTCATCTTTAGAACATGCGGTCCATGTGGAGCTAGAGGGATGTTTATCTATATTGTCATTTTATTTCTGGAACATATGGGTCTGATCAAGCTGATATCAAGGAACTCTAATTGCAGATAGCGTGTGATATATGTCATGTTCTTGCTTGGTAGAATTATCTCTTCTGTGAGTAATATATCAGCCTGTCTTATAAGTTGCAGTTTTTGTATAAGTTCTCACCACAACCACGGCTTTCTACAAACACACACACACAGCCTAGCTGTCTACAGAGACTGTATTTTTCTTTTATTAGTCTCTTCTCTGGTAGATGTTCAGCCTAGGCTTAAGGATGGACCATCATCTCCTAGGACTGCCATCAATCCAAACTGACAACACTGTTCATTAAATGGATAGTGACCTTGTATCGTGTTTATAATGGTAGTATTTTGGCCCCTTGAAACTGAATTCCTTCTTGCACTTTTTTTAATGATCTTTTTTTAACCATCTGATGTGTCCCTAACTTCACATCCTGGTGATTATCACTGACAAGAATCTTGGGAATACTATGATTTAAGGAGAAGAGTGTCTCCTAATAATTTAGAACTTTTTACCAGGAGAGGAAAGAAAATAGTCTTGGCGATAAAGAACAAAAACTGCAAATAAACTTATTGTAATTAGTGGCTTCTGGCATCAGAGTGCTTTCAGGTAGAAGCAGCCTGCCCCATGCAGTCACTGGTTTACCCAGAGGATCTTGAGCAAACTCTCTGTTCCTCTGGACCATCTACATCTGAAGACTCCCCAAAGAACCTCAGTTTTGCTCTTTTTTGTTGTTGTTGTTTGTTTGCATGCTTGTTTTATTTTTGCTTTATTTTAACCTTTACTGTTGGAGAATAGACAATGTTGTTTTAGCTGGGAAACAAGTATCAATAGACCAATTGACTGGAAACTATTATGTTACTTATTAACAGTAACTGATAAGTCCAAAGACAGTGAAGTATAGTCTTTCTCCTATGTTTTCCAAATGCACAATTGTCTAAGATCATGAAGAAGCTGATTTGCTGACTGGCAAAGGAAGGTACTTCATACTTGATAAGATTTAATACTTTTCTCTGATTAATTACATTTCCCTAAATTATCAGATTGGAGGATAATGAACTCTGCTACTGGTATAACATATAAGAATTTAGTCTTTGACTATGCTGGGATTACAAATGTGTCATGAAGAGTGAGAACATTGAAAAGAAATTTCTAGGCCGTGTTATTTATCCTGCAAAAATTGCTCTAAATTTCATCAACTGAAATGCATATTTAATACAGAGAGAAGAAAATAAACATTTCTTTGCATTAGTTTTCATACATAAAAATAAATATGTTTTTTTCACCCTGAGACATGCAAACATTGAAACATATTTAACTAAACTCATTGAATGAGGAAGACTCAGAGGTGACTGTCCAGAAGCAAGCTATGAAAGTGAGGATGAAGCAGAAAGAAAACATGTAATGGGGGAATGGCTACCTGAAGATGAGAGTCTTATTTGAACCATATGGGTCTTTGCCCATCAGTCTGTCCTGATTAAGAGGAAAGGAAGTTGATATGGACTCACTTGTCAGCCCAACGCTTATGTGGAGAAAAACAGATGAACACAGAAACTTGCCAACAGCATGTACTCTGGTCTGGCCCATACCTTCATCTGTCAGAGAGCAGATGTAAGTGAGCCATTCCAGCAAATTACCCCTTAAACATAGGTCTGACCTGTGGTGAAAGAGACACAGTGGAGAGAACAAGGGGCGGCTCTTCTGCAGCACAAGCAAACCTGCAGGGTGGCAGCTGTCTCTGCGAAGCTTTCCAAGAGTTGCATTATGTCCTAATCCAGCTTTCACACTTGTTCACACAAGGGTTACTCTGATGGACGATACCCTGTCTTTGGGTGATATCTTGTTGTCACTGAAAATAGAAATCCCTGAATTTTGTGAGTTTCCAATGATGAGAAATACTAAGTAAACACATCTCTTGAATAAATGTGATGTCTCTGGACACTGACAATTATCTGATACAGTCACTTCTAGTTGTAGGATTGCCATTTTCTCTCTCCACCTTGTTGAATCTTTTCACATTTCTTCCCACTCTGTGTTGGTGGTGATGGGTTTACCACAACCTGCCTTTAGTCAAGTAGAAAAGGTTGCCAGATCAAATATCACCTAAGAATTTTTTTAATAATTGTGATGATTTCAGTATAACACAAATAATTTCCTTGTTGTAGCAGCTCAGGATTTCATGGTTAACTAATTCCATATCTTAACAGATACGGAATTTATATGTTGTAAATTTTTAAATTTATAACAAGTTTATTTTCCTTTTTAAATTGTCCAAGCATGTCTTTAAGGAACACAATATTTGAGCATGCTTGGAAAATCCCATGGACGGAGGAGCCTGTTAGGCTGCAATCCATGGGGTCGCTAAGAGTCAGACACGACTGAGCGACTTCACTTTCACTTTTCACTTTCATGCATTGGAGAAGGAAATGGCAGCCCACTCCAATGTTCTTGCCTGGAGAATCCCAGGGACGGGGGAGCCTGGTGGGCTGCCGCCTATGGGGTCACACAGAGTCGGAAACGACTGAAGTGACTTAGCATAGCATAGCATGGCCCTTTGGGCTTCCCATGCGGCACTAGTGGGAAAGAACCTGCCTGCCAATGCAGGAGACATAAGAGACAAGGGTTCGATTCCTGGGTGGGGAAGATAACCTGGAAAAGGAAATGGCAACCCACTCCAGCATTCTTGTCTGGAGAATTCCAAGGACAGAGGAGCCCAGCAGGCTACAGTCCATGGGGTCCTCTGTCCATGGGGTCACAACTGAAGCAACTGAGCATGTATGCACGTGGTCCTTTATTGACGCTGTATTATGCCTATGCTGAATATCTATGGGTGAGAAGCCCTCAGGAAGTCAGCAGAACATTTGAAGTGCTATGAACTGAGTTATTTAAAATCTACTCTCCAAAAAGTACTTGAAGTGCCTATAACTCAGCTAGCTGAAGACATAATCACAGAGCGGAACTTTATATTCCATATGCTAAAGGAGCTCATTGAACAAAAAGGTGCATTAATGTCTGCTATGCAGAGAAATCTGATGTTAATTTTTTGACTTGCAGCCAATGGGAGTCTGCTGACTCTGTTACGGTAAACATGAGATTTCCAAAGAATTAGCCAGAGAAATCAGCCCATGACTTACTTCTTTTTTTTTTTCCTGGAGGCTTTCTTACCAAAGAAAAAGCTTGATGCAAAGTGAGAGGAGGTGGTGGTGTCAGGATATAAAAATCTAGAAATAGATTACTCTACTTACCATGATACTGGATTTCATTCTCATTTGTTCCTGTGACATAGAAACAAAAGTTTATGGGATCTGTAAGACAGATCAGCACTTTAAATCACCTATTCAGTTCACTGCAAGCTTATGCCTTATTAAAATCAAACAACAGCATACTTGGGAGCCAAAAGTTGTTACAAGTCTGCCACACTGGGAAATATATGAAGCAAACAGAACAAAATGTAGTGAATAGACCTACTTATTAAGCATGAAAATGGTCTTCATCTGAGATTATTTGAATGCAATTTTAGAAGTATTTCATTCCTCGGTTGTCATTGCTGCAATAAGCACTAAATTATCGGTGTATTTTTCCCTAGCAATTCATACACTTCCCATCTTAGAGCAGGAACTGAGAGAAGTATTATAAACTAGAACAGCTTTTGTGAAAGAAAGGAAAAATAGGAAAGCAGTAGACAAAAGTAATGATATATGAAATGGAATGTAAAACTCAAGGCACAGACTATAATGCAGAGGGTTGGGAGAAGCACTAGAATGTCTATTTTGAGAAAACTGTTATTTTATTATTTTTTCCAAACCTGGAAGCAGATAATGAGTCCAATGGAGACTTAGATTGAATTACAACAGATTTCAATAAACTGCTTATCTGGGGCCCCCAAAACCCCATTGTGCTATTCATTATATAATAACATGAAATACAGGCAAACCTCAAATCCTAATATGTGCTTTTTTATTTATCCATGAAGATAACTTTTGCAGGAATAGATTAAACATCTATTGCATAATCCTGAGGATTTTTAATAAGTTAAAATTTACTTCTGTGAGCCATTCAATTATTGATCATTAGAAGGTGTTATTGGAGAAGGCAATGGCACCCACTCCAGTACTCTTGTCTGGAAAATCCCTTGGACGGAGGAGCCTGGTGAGCTGCAGTCCTTGGGGTCGCTAAGAGTCAGACACGACTGAGCGACTTCACTTTCACTTTTCACTTTCACGCATTGGAGAAGGAAATAGCAACCCACTCCAGTGTTCTTGCCTAGAGAACCCCAGAGACAGGGGAGCCTGGTGGGCTGCCGTCTATAGGGTCGCATAGAGTCGAACACGACTGAAGCGACTTAGCAGAAGGTGTTATATTCTTTTAATGAAGATAAATGACCTGAATAATGCATGAATGTGTGAATATGAGAATAGTTAATTGCTGAGGATGCAATGGCATTATGAAATCCTTGGGTCAAAACTGTGGTCAAATTCGTGTACATAAATCCACTGCCCTGAAACATTCAGATATTCCTCTCCTCATTATTTAAAGATTAACAGTCAGTTTTATTTGGAGCTGATCATGCATATGTTCTCAGTTGCTCAGTCGTATCCAACTCTCTATGACCTCACGGACTATAGTCCCTAGGCTTCTCTGTCCGTGGGGTTCTCCAAGCAAGAATACTGGAGTGGATAACCATTCCCATTTCCAGAGGATCTTCCCAGCTCAGGGATCGAACCTGGGTCTCCTTCATTGCAGGCAAATAATTTACTGTCTATGTTACCAGGGACTATTAAAATAATAGCTAGTATGTATGACATGCTTTTGGTGTACCTTCTCATATAATTCTATGTTTTCCATGCATTAACTTATTTTGTGCTCACCGTAACCCTGTTAGGTCAATGTTAGTATTTTTTTTTCAATTTATAGATAAATAAACTAAAGCTTGGAATCACTTGTGTAAGATCACAGGGAAAAATTATCAGAAACAAGTTTCATACTCCAGTCTTTCTATCTCCAGGGATTTCACCACTAACCTCTGAACTATATAAAATTAAATCTCTCAGGGTGGTTGATAAAATGCAATGTACAAGTAAGTGATTAAAAGTTTGGTGCTAGCTTCCTTTTCATATTACTTCCCCTACCCTGGCCTTGGGATAGACCTGTTTTGGAGGTTGGGGGTTGGGACTGTGGGGACAATGGGCATCTATTGTGCTTTTCTAAACATTTTCCTTGTACTTGAAAAAATAACTAGAAGCAATAAAGGAAAGCTAAATAATATCACCCATAAAAAATCTATTACTGCACTCCACTGCATTTTAATGCTTGCTCTAAAAAATTATTGATATGCTCAGTAACTTCCTTTTAATTTCTCAAGTAACTTCCAGAGAATTTAGGTGAGGTAGATAATAAAAGAGATAATAAGTGGTTCATGAAAGATGATGAAATTTAAATTTGAGAACATTCTTTTAAAACACTTCTAATAAATGTTGACTGTTTCAAAGCTCTCTTTTCAGTTCATGGTACAGGAACAAGATAGCCACATTAACGGAGATTCAAAATAGATTCGGATATAAAATGATGTTACATGATGTGAAGCCATAAAAAGGGATCTTTTCCCTGATTTGACGATGTATTTCCTATGAGTGGTGACCTTGAAACAGTGTCTTGATTCTGTCCACCTCTGTTCTTGATTTATGACTTCCAAATTCAAAACTAGATCTGATAAATTTATCTGGATTTTTATATACAGTCTTCTTTCTGGAGATCGTTTTTTTTCATTGTGAACTTGTTTTTAATCCTTGTTTATAATACTGCTACAAATTGTTCATTCTGCTGCCTACCATCAAATGCTCCTTAAAAGAGCATGACTTTTCATTAAGCGTATCATTCATACAACTGCATCAGAAAACTAATAATAGTCCATGTCAACAGATTCTCAGTGTGGTCCAATGGTTGAGTTAGAGAAATCATAAAATAATAAGATTATTGGGTGACAAAATATTATGATTATTTTCTTATAACTATTCATTCAATTAATAATCATAACCCTAAAAATGGACAATTTAGGAAATTATTTACACTAATATATATTTTCATATTAAATACTATTGTTTAATGGGCTTCCCTGGTGGCTCAGTGGTAAAGAATCTGCCTGCCAATGCAGGAGATGCAGGTTTGATCCCTAGCTCAGGAAGGTCCCCTGAAGGAGGAAATGGCACCCTACTCCAGTATTCTTGCCTGAAAAATCACATGGACAGAGGATCCTGGTGGGCTATAGTCTGTGGGGTCACAAAAGAGTTGGACACAACTTAGTAGCTAATCAACAACATCAACAATATTGTTTTAATAAGCACCAAAATTTTATGTAAAATTTGAGTCTGAGAACTTAATATAAACCTGATATTGTAAAGTCTTTCAAAATTAGAAATTCCAGTTGTGTGCAATATTATCCTTTTTATTATGGAATTTGTTTTCCTTCTCAGTTCTCACATACAGTTAGACTGCTATACAAATCAGAGTTGCCATGGAATGAATATCACTAAAGCTAATGTAAATCAATCAATCATCATCAACCAATCTACTTGTGAAAACTTAGCACTTCTATTTCTTTAAAACGTCCAACATCCCAATTATCAGTTTACTTCCCTGTTTTCTCTTTAATCCCTTCTAGTATAATGGCCGGTGGTGATGGCTTAGTCACCAAGTCCTGATTGACTCTGCAAACCTGTGGACTGTAGACCACTGGGCTCCTCTGTCCACGGGATATAATTCAACAGAAAGCAACAAGATTCAGCCAAAGCAGGACGGTTACATTTAAGGTTGATAAATCAAAAAGAAACAGACAACAGAACCTGATATAAATATTTCCTATAATTAGTGTGCCGCAGTGAAAAGAAAGTACTTGGGATTTACTTAATTTTCAGGGTTGAATCTTCTACTTGGGGAACAATGATTTCAACCGTAATGCAGAGGGCCATCAGCTTTCCTCTGGTTAGAGTCAGTGCCTAGTAGTATAAGATCATTTTAAATGCAGTCAGTCATGAATGTTGCAATGTTCCACAGATTTCCTGTCTCTTCTTTAAATACCCACAGCCCTTCAATATGGAACTTTGAATTCCAGATCTCAAACAAAATAAATGTTACTACCACGTTGATTTTTTGCCAAAGACATCAAAAATGTTTGTCACCACCCCAAGACTTTCATACCAGAAAAAAAAAAAAAAAAAAAGATGCTTTCTTATTTTAAGCCATCTTACATGGAGAATTCACTTGAGTTTAAAATCAATGGAAGTTGTCTAATCAACCAGTTATTCACATTAACTACGCATTCACAATTTCACAGGTAGAATTTTAGAGTTCAGTTTAATGTGTATTTCTATTAGAATAATCTTAGCACATAATGTAGAATTGATACTAGCTTTTTATAATTCAATGGCAGTAGCTTATTTGGTCACAGATTATACCTCAGGAGGAAAGTTCCAGTTTGGGGGTTTAGGAATTGGAACAGAAATAAAGTCTGGAGAGAAACAGAAATAAAGTCTTGGCCCTGGAGAAACCAAGAGAGAAACAGGGTATAGGAGCAAGAAGACATGAATTCTCTTCCTACAGTTCTTAGGGGATCCTGCAACTGTAGTTGGCCATAATCAGTTCAGTTTAGTCACTCAGTCATGTCTGACGCTTTGAGACCCCATGGGCTGCAGCATGCCAGGCCTCCCTGTCCATCACCAGCTCCCAGAGCTTACTCAAACTCATGTCCATCAAGTAGGTGACGCCATCCAACCATCTCATCCTCTGTCGTCCCCTTCTCCTCCTGCCTTCAATCTTTCTCAGCATCAGGGTCTTTTTTGAAAGAGTTAGTTCTTCACATCAGGTGAACAAAGTATTGGAGTTTCAGCTTCAGCATCAGTCCTTCCAATGATTATTCAGGACTGATTTCCTTTAGGACAGACTGGTTGGATCTCCTTGCTATCCAAGGGACACTCAAGAGTCTTCTCCAACACCACAGTTCAAAAGCATCAGTTCTTCAGTGCTCAGCTTTCTTTATGGTCCAACTCTCACATCCATACATGACTACTGGAAAAACCATAGCTTTGACTACAGGGACCTTTGTTGGCAAAGTAATGTAATTACTTTGGAATGTAATGTTTATTATGGCCAAGTTAAAAAAAATATGACCTCTAGACAGGTGCCATCCAGGTTGATCCAATGCTGGGTCCAAAGAGAAGAACGAAATTCTTTTTGTATTTATGTCCCCAGAAGATGGCTAGCTTCAGGGCCTTGGATCAATGTGAAACCAGTCTCCAGAAATTAAGCTGCTGCAGAATATACAGCATGTAAGGAAGTGAGAAAAGAGACAGGTACCCAAACACTCAATCTGTAAGTTACATGAATGGGAGGAGCATGAAGGATTTCTAAGGCACTGACATTACTCTCTATGATACTGTAATGACAGATACATGTCATAAATGTGTGGAGCAGCGACCCCACAAGAGACTAAGCCAGACTTGCCTGTGAGTGTCCAGGAGTTCTGGCAGAGGCATGGGTCGACAGTGGCCTGCTGTGGGGTCAGTGCACCGAATACATAAGTCTTTTTGAAGGAGACCGTCATTACCGTCCCATCCGCCCTCCCATCCACCTTCCCACCAACCTCCCACAATCCTCCCACCACCCTCCCACCACATTCCCAGCACCCTCCCAGCACCCGCCCAGCACCCTCCCACCACCCACCCACAACCCACACACCACCCTCCCAGCACACACCCAACACCCTCCCACCACCCTCCCACCACCCGCCCACCACCCTCCAATCCACCCTCCCATTCATCTTCCCACCCCTGTGGAGTAGGATGGAGTAGGATGAACCTGTTTTCTTATACATAAAATGGGATCATCTAGCTTGATCTGTGGTTTATAAACTTGACCTTTTGGAGCTCCAGGATATCTAGGATTTATTAGCTTTCTGTGTTGTGATTCTGGGTGAGCTTTCATCCAAAGAAAGATAAGAGGGACACCATATGGCTTCCCTATCTGCACCGCTCTGGAAAAAGGGTCACTGTGCCATGTTCATTATTACATCACAAGGGTCTACTGCATCCCACAGTAGACCCTCAATAAATACTATATGGAAGGAAAGACAAGAAGGGAGGGAAGTAAAGTAGATGAGAGGGATGATGAGAGTGTGGGTGGATAGGAGGAGAGATGGGAGGATGGGTGAGAGGATGGTGGGAGGGTGGATGGGGTTTGGATGGGAGGGTGGATGGGAGGATGGTGGGAGGGTGGTGGAAGGATGGTGGAAGGATGGTGAGAAGGTAGATGGGAGGATGAATAAGAGGATGTGAGTGGATAGATGGGAGGATGGATGGGAAAGTGGTTGGGAGGGTGGTGGGAAGATGAATGGGAGGGTGGAATGGAGGGTGGTGGGAGGGTGGATTGGACGGTGGTGGGAGGGCTGGTGGTTGCCGTGGGGCTCCTCTCGAGTTGCCATGGGGATCTCAGGGACCGGCTCCTGTTGCCTCAGAGAAATCAGGTCTCTTTTCGAGTTGCGAGGGGCCTGTCGGGATTCCTCTCAAGTCGCTGCCGGTGAATGGGGCCGTGTCTAGAGTTCAGTCGGGAGACTCAGTGTTCCTCTCCGGCAGCGACAGGGATCTCGGGCTTCCTATCAAGGTTCAACAAGGGAGCCAGGCCTCGTCTGGTGTTGAGGCATGGAACTCTGCATTTCTCTCGAGTTGTCAAAGTGCTGTCAGGCCTCCGGTCAAGTTCAGGCGGGGAATTTGGGCTCTTTCAAGAGCATAGGCAGGGGCGACAGGCCTCCCATCCTGTTGTGAGGGGATACTCGGTGTTCCATTGGAGCCAGTGCAGGGGAATCAGGACTTATCTGGAGCGGAGGGGGAACTCCTTGCAGCAGGATCTGCAGGGTTCCACTCGAGATTCAAGCGGTGACACAGGATTCCTCTTGTGGTGCGAGGGGAAGTTGGGATTCCTCTTGAGTTGAAGCAGGGAATAGGCCCTCATCTCCAGATGAGGTGGGACACATGGGGTTCTAGTCAAGTTGTGGCGGGAAACTCGGCTTTCATCTTGAGTTGTGATGGGGATCTCTGGCCCCCCTTGAGTTGCCTAAAGGGAGTCAAGCTTTCTCTCGAGTTTTGAGAGGGAACCTGGGATTGCTCTCGAGGTGCTGCAGAAGAAAATGGCCTCGTCTTGCGTTGACGGGGGCATCTCGTGGTTTGTCTCGAGTTGCAGCTGGAGGCTTGAGATTCCTCTCCAGGTACCACAGGGAACTCAGAGAGCCTCTCCTGTTGCCTCAGGGAAGTCAAGTCTCCATTCGAGTTGTGAGGGCAAGTGCCGGAATGCTCTGGAGTCACAGCAGGGGAATCAGGCCTCAATTCGCATGGAAGGGGTAATCTCAAGGTGTTTCTCGAGTTGCGGCAGGAAGTGTGGGATCCCTTGAGTTGCCAAGGGGACCTGAGGGAGCCTCTCATGTTGTCTCTGGGAAGTCAGGATTCCTTTCGAGTTGTGAGGGGCCTCTCGGGATTCCTCTCGAGTTGGTGCGGGTGAATAGGGCCTCATCTCGAGTTGAGGTGGGAAACTCAGGGTTCCTCTCCAGCTCTGACAAGGATCTCGGAGATGAGTCCCTATGGAGATTCCCCTGGGGAGTCAGATGTCATCTCGTGTTGGGGCATGGAACTCCGCTTCCCTCTCAAGTTGGAAACGGGTTGTCAGGCCTCCTATTGAGATGAGGTAGGGATCAGGGGCTATTTCTAGATGTGCCACGGGGCTCTCAGTCCTCCCTTCATGTTGTGAATTGATACCCGGGGTGACATTCCAGTCGTTTGGGGGGGCGGGGAATGAGGCCTTATCTCGAGTGAATGGGGACACCAGGGTCTTTTCGAATGATGGCACGACCCCTGGAGTTCGTTTGTCTCGAGTTTCAAGGTGAGACCAGCCTCCTCCTGAGGTGTGACCGGAACATCGGGATTCCTTTGCAGACGAAGCAGGGGATTGGACCCTCATCTCGAGATGAGGAGGGGAAACCAGGGCTCTTCTTGAGTTGTGGTGGGAAACTCGGTGTTCCTCTCCAGTGGAGACGGGTATGTCGGGGAACTTCTTGAGTTGCCTAAATGGTAACTCAAGCGACTCGAGAGGAGTTGGTAATGACGGTTGCATCATTACTATTACCCCTACCATAGTCAGGTCCTGGTCCAAATTATAAGAGGAACCACAGCCCCACCCATTATCATAAAATTGGATTAAAGATTTACTAAGCCTGGCCCCACCAGAGGAAGACCCAGATTTCCCCACAGCCAGTCCCTCCCATCAGTAAGCTTCCACAAGCCTCTTATCCTTATCCAACAGAGAGCAAATAGAGTGGAAACCACAAATTACAGAAAACTAACCAAACTGATCACTTGGATCACAGCCTTGTCTAACTCAATGAAACTATGAACCATGCCACGTAGGGCCACCCAAGACAGATGGGTCATGGTGGAGAGTTCTGACAAAATATGATCCACTGGGGAAGGGAATGGCAAACCACTTCAGTATTCTTGCCTTGAGAGCCCCACAAACAGCATGAAAAGGCAAAAAAATAGGACACTGAAAGATGAACTTCCTAGGTTGGTAGGTGGTCAATATGCTACTGGAGAAGAGTGAAAAAATAGCTCCAGAAGGAATGAAGAGTCAGAGCCAAAGCAAAAACAACACCTAGTTGTGGATAAGACTGGTGATGGAAGTAAAGCCCAGTACTATAAAGAGCAATGTTGCATAGGAACCTGGAATGTTAGATGCATGAATCAAGGTACATTTGAAGTGGTCAAACAGGAGATGGTAACAGTGAACATTGACATTTTTAAGAATCAATGAACTAAAATGGACTGAAATGGGTGAATTTAATCCAGATGATCATTATATCTACTACTGTGGGTAAGAATCCCTTAGAAGAAATGGGGTAGCCCTCACAGTCAACAAGAGTCCAAAATGCAGTACTTTGATGAAATCTCACAAATGACAGAATTATCTCTATTTGTTTCCAAGGAAAACATTCAATATCACAGTAAAGCAAGTCTATGTCCCATCTACTAATGCTTAAGAAGCTGAAATTGAATGGTTCTATGAAGACCTGCAAGACCTTCTAGAACTAACACCCAAAAAAGATGTCCTTTTCATCATAGGAGACTGGAATGCAAAAGTAGTAAGTCAAGAGATACCTAGTGTAACAGGTAGTTTGGCCTTGGAGTACAAACTGAAGCAGGACAATGGCTAACAGAGTTTTGCAAACAACCTCTTCCAATAACACAAGAGAAGATGCTACACATGGACATCACCAGATGATCAATACCAAAATCAGATTGATTATATTTTTTTAGCCAAAGACAGAGAAACTCTATACAGTCAGCAAAACAAAACCAGGAGCTGACTGTGGCTCATAACGTGAATTCCTTATTTCCAAATGTAGACTTAAACTGAAGAAAGTAGGGAAAACCACTAAACCATTCCAGTATGACCTAAATCAAATCCCTTATGCTAATATGGTAGAAGTGACAAATAGATTCAAGGGATTAAATCTGATAGATAGAGTGCCTGAAGAACTATGGACAGAGGTTCATAACATTGAACAGGAGGTGGTGATCAAAACCATTTCCAAGAAGAAATGCAAAAAGCAAAATGGTTGTCTGAGGAGGCCTTACAAATAGCTGAAAAAGCAGAAAAGAAAAAGGCAAAAGAGAAAAGGAAAGATATATCCATCTGAATGCAGAGTTCCAAAGAATAGCAAGGAGAGAAAAGAAAGCCTTCCTCAGTGATCAATGCAAAGAAATAGAGGAAAACAATAGAATGGGAAAGACTAGAGATCTCTTCAAGAAAATTAGAGATACCAAGGGAACATTTCATGCAAAGATGGGCACAATAAAGGACAGAAATGGTATGGACCTAACAGAAGCAGAAGACATTAAGAAGTAGCAAGAATACACGAAAGAACTATACAAAAAAGATCTTAACGATCCAGGTAATTACAATGGTGCAATCACTCACCTAGAGCCAGACATCTGGAATGCGAAGTCAAGTGGGCCTTAGGAACATCACTACGAACAAAGCTAGTGGAAGTGATGTAATTCCAGCTGAGTTATTTCAAATCCTAAAGGGTATTGCTGTAAAAGTGCTGCACTAAATATGCCAGCAAATTTGGAAAACTCAGCAGTGGCCACGGGACTGAAAAAGGTCAGTTTTCATTCTAATCCCAAAGAAAGGCAATGCCAAAGAATGTTCAAACTACCTCATAATTGCACTCATCTCATACACTAGCAAAGTAATGCTCAAAATTCTCCCTAGGCTTCAACAGTATGTGAACTGAGAACTTCCAAATGTTCAAGCTGGATTTAGAAAAGGAAGAAAACCAGAGATCAAATTACCAACATCTATTGGATCATAGAAAAAGCAAGAGAATTATAAAAGAACATCCACTTCTGCTTAATTGACTATGCT
Organism: Bos mutus; assembly: GCF_027580195.1. Taxonomy (NCBI): domain Eukaryota; kingdom Metazoa; phylum Chordata; class Mammalia; order Artiodactyla; family Bovidae; genus Bos; species Bos mutus. The sequence goes on from NC_091643.1 coordinate 36,633,251, forward strand.
AAAGCCTTTGACTGTGTGGATCACAACAAACTGTGGAAAATTCTTCAAGAGGTGGGAATACCAGACCACCTTACCTGCCTCCTGAGAAATCTGTATTCAGGTCAAGAAGCAACAGTTAGAATCAGACATGGAACAATGGACTAGTTCCAAATTGGGAAAGGAGTACATCAAGGCTGTATATTGTCACCCTGTTTATTTAACTTCTATGCAGAGTATATCATTCAAAATGCCAGACTGGATGAAGCACAAGCTGGACTCAAAACTGCAGGGAGAAATGAAGAGGAACTAAAGAGCCTCTTGATGAAAGTGAAAGAAGTGAGAGAAAAAGCTGGCTTAAAACTCAACATTCAAAAAACCAAGATCATGGCATCCGGTCCCACTACTTCATGCCATATAGATGGGGAACCAGTGGAAATAGTGGTTGACTTTATTTTGGGGGGCTCCAAAATCAATGCAGATGTCACCATGAAATAAAAAGATGCTTGCTCCTTGGAAAAAAAGCTATCACAAACCTGGACAGCATATTAAAATCTTTAATTATTTTTACCGACATTACTTTACACAAAGGTCCATATCGTCAATGCTTTGATTTTTCCAATAGTCATGTATGAATGTAAGAGTTAGACCATAAAGAAAACTCAGGGCTGAAGAATTGATGCTTTTCAACTGTAGTGTTGGAAAAGATTCTTGAGAGTCCCTTGGACAACAAGGAGACCAAACCAGTCAATCTTAAAGGAAATCAGTCCTGAATATTCATTGGAAGGACTGATGCTAAACCTGAAACTCCAATACTTTGGCCACCTGATGCGAAGAACTGGCTTATTAGAAAAGACCCTAATGCTTGGAAGGATTGAAGACAGGAGGAGGGACAGAGGATGAGATAGTTGGATGACATCACCAACTCAATAAACATAAGTTTGAGCAAGATCCAGGAGTTGGTGTTGGATAGGTAAGCCTGGTGTGCTACAGACCAGGGGGTCACAAAGAGTTGGACACAGCTGAGCGGCTGAACTGAACTGAACACATCATTCACTCTACATTTGTCCAAATCCAGAGAATGTACAGGGCCCTCCAGGTGGCACTAGCAGTAACGAACTCAGTTGCCAATGCAGGAGATATAAGAAACACAGGTTCGATCCCTGGATCAGGAAGATACCCTGGAGGACAGTATAGCAATCCACTCCAGTATTCTTGTCTGATGAGTCCAGTTGACAGAGGAGCCTGGTGGATTACAGTCCATGGGGTCACAAAGAGTTGTACACGACTGAGGGATTAGCAAACACACATGCCTAGGTTACACAGCACCAAGAGTCAGCCTTAATGTAAACTCTGGGCTTCGGCTGACAATGACATGTTAGTGTAGCTTCATAAATTGTAACAAGGGTACTGTCTGGTGAGGAATGATGATAATGATGGAGGTTATGCATGTATCAAGACAGAGTGGGAAGTCTGTGTACTTTCCTCTCAGTATTACTGTGGTCCTAAAACTGCTCTAAAAAATGTCTATTACGAGAGAAAGAGAGAGGGGTGAAACCAGCAACAAAATAATAACAGTGAGGGAAGATGATTCTAGGGGAAATTTTTCATTAGTCCTGTTTCGCAGCGTCCTAGAACAGTGAAGGAAAATATTTAATGTTTTGAACATGTCCCAAATTTTGTCACTTTCCCACCAGTTCTACTTCTATTTTAGAAACTTAGATCTAATCAACTCTTAACAATAGTATTTCAGTCACGTACTAGCTGGCCTCCCTGGGTCCAGCCGTTTCCTCTTCCAGTCCATATGCTACACTGGTTCTAGGCTTACATTTCACAAATCACTTACTGCACCCCACTACTTGAATATCTCATAACTTCCTGTTACCAGATGCAGTCTAACTTTTCAAAATGTCATAGTAGGTCTGAGCAGGTTAAAGGTTGCAATCCCTGTTTAGTTCACAACCAAAGAATAGATAAAATAAGTATATTATGAATAAAAAACTTACACAAAAATGTGTCCCTTTAGAAATGGAAAGTGTGGTAAGGAAACAAACTTTACAAAGTGAAATACAATAAAATCTGATAAATAATAAATTTTTAAATAGTAAAGCAGAAATATGAAGCAATCTTATTAATTCTAAGAAACTCTCCTGGTGAAGGCCTTGTAAAGAAATATGAGTATCATCAGACTAGAGGTTGGGGCAAATTGTTTAAGCAAAAATTAAGCTCAACGGAAGCAGTGAGTTTAAAATGTATTCACTTTGAGGAAACAAAGTAGACAATATAGTTAATTTTTGGTGAAAATGAAACGTGTATGGCACGTTTTGATTTAAAAAAAAATACATATAACCTAAAGAATTGGAAGTTTCAATGAGCTTAAGAAGAATTAAAGATAGTGGGTTTGGCTTACTCCAATTAATTCAGTTTAATCCCAGATGATCTTAAATTGGTATAACTATAAAGAAAGCTGAGTGTCAAAGAATTGATGCTTTTGGACTGTGGTGTTGGAGAGGACTCTTGAGAGTCCCTTGGACAGCAAGGAGACCCAACCAGTCCATCCTAAAGGAAATCAGTCCTGAATATTCATTGGAAGGACTGATGCTGAAGCTGAAATATACTTTGGCCACCTGATGTGAAGAGCTGACTCCTTGGAAAGATTGAAGGCAGGAGGAGAAGGGGGCGATAGAGGATGAGATGGTTGGATGGCATCAGCAACTCAATGGACATGAGTTTGGGTGAACTCTGGGAGTTGGTGAGGCCTGGTGTGCTGCGGTCCATGGGGTCACAAAGAGTCGGACATGACTGAACTGAACTGAATCCCAGACGGTCTTAAATGATTATAATAAAATCAAGTCTTGATTTTACAGTAAATAATAAAAACAATAATAGTAATAGAAAATAAAGCTATTCATTAGGGGAGACAGAGGATTAAAGCTTTGCCAAAGTTTGTTATAAAGGAATACGTTCCCATGTGACTGGTGGAAGAAATGACATTAGTGGCTGCTGGGTTATGCTTTTGCTGTCAGTGCCTGTCTTGAGTTTCTAGTACAAAAGGTCCAAGTTGAGGTTCAAAACTTAAAACCCAGTTCCAGTTTCCAGTGTACAGCTAAATGATTCCATTATATATGTACACATATCCATTCTTTTTGAAATTCTTCTCCCATTTAGGTTATTACAGAGTACCTGGAACTAACACATCATTGCTAATCAATTATATTCCAATATAAAATTTTTTAAAAAATTACTTAATCCATGGAAAGTAAATAAATCTTACTTTGTATTACTCTGCCATCTAAGGACTCAGACCAGAAGCATTTTTAATTTAAAAACATTAAAAATTAAGACGTTTAAATATTTTTAAACAGAGCCTAATTGTTAGTGACTCAACTGTTTACTAAAAGAGCAAATATTTAGGGATAAAACTAGATATGAAAATAGTCTGAATTTATCACTCAATGATGACTCAAAGATGGTCATTTTTGTTTTCTTCATCGTACTACTTAGAATCATACACAAATTTGATCTTTGCATTCCTTCGCCATGGAGAAGGCAATGGCACCCCACTCCAGTACTCTTGCCTGGAAAATCCCATGGACAGAGGAGCCTGGTAGGCTGCAGTCCATGGGGTCCCTAAGAGTCAGACACGACTGAGCGACTTCACTTTCACTTTTCACTTTCATGCATTGGAGAAGACAATGGCAACCTACTCAGTGTTCTTTCCTGGAGAATCCTGGGGACAGGGGAGCCTGGTGGGCTGCGGTCTATGGGGTCGCACAGAGTCGGACACAACTGAAGTGACTTAGCAGCAGCAGCAGCAGCACTTAAGATTAAGGTTTCTAAAATCAGACCTCTTCAGGTCACATCTTATATCATGACCCCGCTTCGTAACCTCTCTGACATCAGTTGCTGTATCACTAAGGTGGCAAGAAAGATGGGCTCCTCTCCATAGTTCATTTTGAGGAATTAAAGATTCAGTAGTTGAAAAAAACTTTCAGGACTGCCAGGGATACAATATAAGTGCTATCAAGGTGAGGAAAATCACAAAATGCAATGAATTATATCATTATCAACTCATAATTATTTCTGTTGTTCCTTCCAGGGAAACAAAGGTCATCAGTACCCTCCACAGTGCTATGATCAATGGTCAGGTCTTCATCCTCCTTGACCCAGCAGCCCTGGTTCTCACCAGCTTCCCTCACCCCTCATTCTGGATTACCACCTACTGCTGGCCCATCACGCCAGACTCCGCTTTTCTGACAATGTCCCCATGGTGCAGAGCCCTCACATTCAGCGCTCAGACCTAACTTCTTTGTGTGATTTTGTCCAGATTCTGATTTACAAATCTTTTATTAAATGATGCTTCCTAAATTTAAATCTCCTAGACAGAACTCTCTCCTGAACTTAAAATTCTTGCATCTGATTGCCTACCAGGCGCTTCCCTGGTGGCTCAGTGGTAAAAAATTTGCCAGCCATTGTAGAAGACATGAATTCGATCCCCAGGTTGGGAAGATCCACTGGTGAAGGAAATGGCAACCCACTCCAGTATTCTTGCCTGGGAAATCACATGGACAGAGGAGCCTGGCGGGGTACCGTTCATGGGGTATCAAAAGAGTCGGACCCAACTGAGCAACTGAACAACTGCCTACTGAAAATCACCACGTGGGTGACAAATAACCCACATTTAAATTCTTCCTAACTGAAAATAGTGTCTTTTCTAAAACCTGTTGTACCCACAGTTTTCCTGATCTTGTTTTTCAACAGCATCATCCTTGACATATAGTTTAGGATAAAAGCCTTGGAAACATTCTGGGTTCCTTTTTTTTCTCTCAAGCTGTTATGTCTAAGCTGCCAGTAAACTTTTCTGCTTCTGTCATCAACATACACCCCAAAGCTGCCCACCTCTTTGCATCTGCACAGCTGCCCTGCCTGGTCTGTCCTGGTCTGTCCTGGTCCAGGCCATTGCTGTCTCCTGCTAGGATTTTTGGAGAGCTTCCAAATTGGTCTCCTTCCTTTCACCTTACCCCCAGCTGTTGGTTCTCGACTCACCATAGACAGGTGCTTCTGAAATATCATTTCACTCACAACAACCCTCTGCTCACACTGTTCCAATGACTGTCAATTTCACTGAAGCCCCCCCGCCCGGACCTATAGGATCTATTCTGACCAGCACCTGTTACTTCTTTGGATTTCCCTCTTGGTCTACTCAATCAGTTCAGTTCAGTCATTTAGTCCTGTCGGACTCTTTGTGGCCCATTGGACTGCAGCACGCCAGGATTCCCTGTCCATCACCAACTCCCACAGCTTGCTCAAACTCATGTTCATTGAGTTGGTGATGCCATCCAACCATCTCATCCTCTGTAGCTCATCCTGCCTTCAACCATACCCAGCATCAGGGTCTTTTCCAATAATTCAGTTCTTTGCATCAGGTGGCCAAAGGATTGTAGCTTCAGCTTCAGCATCAGTACTTCCAATGAATATTCAGGACTGATCTCCTTTAGGATGGACTGGTTGGATCTCTTTGCAGTCCAAGGGACTCTCAAGACTCTTCGCCAGCACCACAGTTCAAAAGCATCAATTCTTCTGTGCTCAGCTTTCTTTATAGTCCAACTCTTACATACATACATGACTACTGGGAAAAAAAAAAAAGGCATGGCTTTGACAATACAAACCTTTCCCGGTAAAGCAATGTCTCTACTTTTTAATATGCTGTCTAGGTTTGTCATAGCTTTTCTTCCAAGGAGCAAGTGTCTTTTAATTTCTCATTGCAGTCACTATCTGCAGTGATTTTGGATCCCTCAAAAATAAAGTCTCTCATTGTTTCCCCATCTATTTGCCATGAAGTGATGGGACCAGATGCCATGATCTTAGTTTTCTGAATGCTGAGCTTTAAGCCAGCTTTTTCACTCTCCTCTTTCACCTTCATCAAGAGGCTCTTTAGTTCTTCTTCATTTTCTGCCATAAGGGTGGTGTCATCTATGTATCTGAGGTTACTGATACTTCTGGCAATCTTGATTCCAGCTTGTGCTTCATCCAGCCCAGCATTTCTCATGATGTACTCTGCATATAAGTTAAATAAGCAGGGTGACAATACACAGCCTTGACCTACTCCTTTTCCTATTTGGAACCAGTCTGTTATTCCATGTCCAGTTCTAACTGTTGCTTCTTGCTGCATACAGATTTCTCAGGAGGCAGGTAAGGCAGTCTGGTATTCCCATCTCTTTCAGAATTTTCCACAGTTTGTTGTGATCCACACAGTTAAAGGCTTTGGTGTAGTCAGTAAAGCAGAAGCAGATGATTTTCTGGAACACTATTGCTTTTTTGATGATTCAGCAGATGTTGGAAATTTGATTTCTGGTTCCTCTGCCTTGTATAAATCCAGCTTGAACATCTGGAATTTGACGGTTCATGTACTGTTGAAGACTGGCTTGGAGAATTTTAAACATTACTTTGCTAACATGTGAGATGAGTGCAATTTTGTGGTAGTTTGAACATTCTTTGTCATTGCCTTTCTTTGGGAATGGAATTGGAGAAGGCAATGGCACCTTTTCCAGTCCTGTGGCCACTGCTGAGTTTTCCAAATTTGCTGGCATATTGAGTGCAGCACTTTCACAGCATCATCTTTCAGGATTTGAAATAGCTCAACTGGAATTCCATCACCTCCACTAGCTTTGTTCATAGTGATGCTTCCTAAGGCCTACTTGACTACATTCTGGTCTACTCAATAACTAATAAATAATGCAAATGGGAACTCCTTGCATACATAAAATGAGCAGATTGGCCAATACAACAGCTTATCTATAATATAGAATAAGAGGACCAGTATGCTATATGGTTTTGAATACATGATGAAAGCTTTTATTATTTTGACTTCCTTATGCTGATTTTGAAGAAAATGTGTTTGGTACCAGAAGAAAGAAAAGGGAAGGGAGAAATTGAGAGAGAAAGAGAGAGAGAGAAAGTAAGGAAATACAAAAGGAAGCTAGATATATACATTTAAATAGTTATATGCCAATAAATGTAAAATTATTTTACATACTTTTTTATTATTTATTTATTTTTATTTTTTAGTTCATTTATTTTAATTGGAGGCTAATTACTTTATAACATCTTGGTGGGTTTTGCCATACATTGACATGAATCAGCCATGGGTGTACATGTGTCCCCTATCCTGAATCCCCCTCCCACCTCCCTCCCCATCCCATCCCTCTGGGTTGTCCCAATGCACCGGCTTTGAGTTACCTGTTTCATGTATTGAACTTGGACTGGTCATCTACTTCACATATGGTAATACACATGTTTAAATGCTATTCTCTCAAATCATCCCACCCTCTCTTTCTCCCACATAATCCAAAAGTCTATTCTTTATATCTGTGTCTTTTTTGCTGTTTTGCATATAGTATCATCATTACCATCTTTCTAAATTCCTTGTATATGTATTAGTACACTGTATTGGTGTTTTTCTTTCTGACTTACTTCACTCTGTATAATAGGCCCAAGTTTCATCCACCTCAATAGAACTGATTCAAATGTATTCTTTTTAATGGCTGAGTAATATTCCATTGTATACATGTACCACAGCTTTCTTATCCATTCGTCTGCTGATAGACATCTAGGTTGCTTCCATGCCCTGGTTATTATAAACAGTGCTGCGATGAACACTGAGGTACACGTGTCTCTTTCAATTCTGGTTTCCTCAGTGTGTAGGATTGCTGGGTCATATGGCAGTTCTATTTCCAGTTTTTTAAAGGAATCTCCACACTGTTCTCCATAGTGGCTGTACTAGTTTGCATTCCCACCAACAGTGTAAGAGGGTTCCCTTTTCTCCACACCCTCTCCAGCATTTATTGCTTATAGACTTTTGGATCACAGCCATTCTGACTGGCATAAAATGGTACCTCATAGTGTTTTTGATTTGCATTTCTCTGATAATGAGTGATGTTGAGCATCTTTTCATGTGTTTGTTAGCCATCTGTGTCTTCTTTCAAGAAATGTCTGTTTAGTTCTTTGGCCCATTTTTTGATTGGGTTGTTTATTTTTCTGGAATTGAGCTGCATGAGCTGCTTGTATATTTTTGAGATTAATTCTTTGTCCGTTGTTTTGTTTGCTATTATTTTCTCCCATTCTGAAGCCTGTCTTTTCACCTTGCTTATAGTTTCATTCATTGTGCAAGAGATTATAAGTTTATTTAGGTCTCATTTGTATTTTTGCTTTTATTTCCATTACTCTGGGAGGTGGTTCATAGAGGATCCTGCTGTGATTTATGTCAGAGAGTGTTCTGCCTATGTTTTCCTTTGGAGTTTTATAGTTTCTGGTTTTACATTTAGATTTTTAATCCATTTTGAGTTTATTTTTGTGTATGGTGTTAGAAAGTATCCTAATTTCTTTCTTTTACAGGTGGTTGACCAGTTTTCCCAGTACTACTTGTTAAAGATATTGTCTTTTCTCCATTGTATATTTTTTCCTCCTTTGTCAGAGATAAGGTGTCTATAGGTGTGTGGATTCATCTCTGGGCTATTTTGTTCCATTGATCTATATTTTTGCTTTTATGCCAGTACCATACCATCTTGATGCCTGTAGCTTTGTAGTATATTCTGAAGTCAGGCAGGTTGATTCCTCCAGTTCCATTCTTCCTTCTCAAGATTGCTTTGGCTATTTGAGGTTTTTTTGTGTTTCCACACAAATTGTGAAATTATTTATTCTAGTTCTGTGAAAAATACTGTTTGTAGCTTGATTGGGATTGCACTGAATCTATACATTGCTTTGGGTAATATATTCATTTTCACTATGTTGATTCTTCCAATCCATGAACATGGTATATTTACCCATCTATTTGTGTCATCTTTGATTTCTTTCATCCATGTTTTATACTTTTCTATATAGGAGATCCAACCAGTCCATTCTGAAGGAGATCAGCCCTGGGATTTCTTTGGAAGGAATGATGCTAAAGCTGAAACTCCAGTACTTTGGCCACCTCATGCGAAGAGTTGACTCATTGGAAAAGACTCTGATGCTGGGAGGGATTGGGGGCAGGAGGAGAAGGGGACGACAGAGGATGAGATGGCTGGATGGCATCACTGACTCGATGGACGTGAGTCTGGGTGAACTCCGGGAGTTGGTGATGGACAGGGAGGCCTGCCATGCTGTGGTTCATGGGGTCGCAAAGAGTCAGACATGACTGAGTGACTGATCTGATCTGATCGGATCTGATATATATAGGTCCTTGTTTCTTTGGGCTTCCCTTGTGGCTCAGCTGGTAAGAATCCACCTGCAATGCAGGAGACTTCGGTTCAATCCCTGGGTTGGGAAGAGCCCGTTGAGAAGAGAAAGGCTACCCACTCCAGTATTCTGGCCTGGAGAATTCCATGGACTATATAGTTACTGGTGTTGCAAAGAGTCGGACATGACTGATTTTCACTTTTGTTTCTTTAGGTAAATTTATTCCTAAGTATTTTATTCTTTCTGTTGCAATGGTGAATAGGATTGTTTCCTTAATTTGTCTTTCTGTTTTCTCATTGTTAGTATATAGGAATGCAAGGGATTTCTGTGTATTAATTTTATATCCTGCAACTTTACTATATTCATTGATTAGCTCTAGTAATTTTCTAGTGGTGTCTTTAGGGTTTTCTATGTAGAGGATCATGTCATCTGCAAACTGAGAGTTTTACTTCTTTTCCAGTCTGGATTTCTTTTATTTCTTTTTCTTCTCTGATTGCTGTGGTTAAAACTTCCAAAACTATATTGAATAGTAGTGGTGAGAGTAGGCACACTTGTCTTGTTCCTGACTTTAGAGGAAATGCTTTCAATTTTTCGCCACTGAGGATAATGTTTGCTGTGGGTTTATCATATATGGATTTTATTATGTTAAGTGAGGTTCCTCCTATGCCTGCTATCTAGAAAGTTTTTATCATAAATAGGTGTTGAATTTTGTCAACGGCTTTTTCTGCATCTATTGAGATAATCATATGGTTTTTATCTTTCAATTTGTTAATGTGGTGTATCACATTCATTGATTTGTGAATACTGAAGAATCCTTGCATCCCTGAGATAAAGCCCACTTGGTCATGATGTATGATCTTTTTAATATGTTGTTGGATTCTGTTTGCTAAAATTTTGTTGAGGATTTTTGCATCAGTACACACTTCTTATTTTTAATAGGTAAATTACAAGATAAATCACAGTCATGTGGATAGCCTGAGTGTTTATAAAACCACTTATATATGCAAACAAATTTTAAAATATGTTAAAGAGCCTCAACTATCTCAATAGTGATACCTACTTATCCACTACAAGAATTCCCTAACTAAGGGGTTCTTAGTGATGATGACTGTCATTGTAAATAACATTATAAATTATCTATAAACAGAGAACTTGAGTACAGTTTGCCAATGTCCACTTTTACTCATGAATGAGATTTATCCAGAATCCCATATTGTATCATTCTATGCAAATTTATAACTACTAATGAAATTGTTTTCTTTGAATTTGAGATGGAGCACAATCCTGTCCAATGACCATACCTGTTGGATTGTTAATTAACTTCAGCATCCACCATTATTAAACTATTACCCATGATTGAATGTGCTAATGAAAAATAACTACTTGCAACTGGCAAATATTATTGAAAAAGCAATAAAGCCATGAAAGCCACAAAACCAGAAATGTAATCCATTTTTCATTTCATTGAAGAATTCAATAATGTTAGAGACATGCAAATAACCTTGGTGTAAACAACCTAGGTTTACATGTGAGAGAAACACTCAGGATGAACAGAAGTAATATTTTGGCTTTATTTTTCTTTAGATTCTCAAAATACTTTTGTAATATTTAACATGTCAGGAGATATAGAATATTTCCCAGGCATGGAAAATTTTAGAAATAAAGCTAAATTTAGGAAAAAGTCACATATTCTGATAAAATATACGGGGGAATTAGTTCAGGCCATAGGATAAATTGATCACATAAATCTCTAGCAAAATATATTAATAGCTACAGTAAAATCCAATAAAACAAAATTAGTATCTTTATGCCTCAGGGCATATTCGACTTCTCTCACAGATCCATTTTCAACACTATTTCAGCTCAGTGCCCTCTGTTTGCCAAGAAGTTTGTCTTTCAGATATTTTTTCTAAAATAAGGAATCTTTTTAACATTGAAAAACTTTTTACTCAAACTGTATAAAGCTTGCTTTGAATTACCATTTGGACAGATAACTAGAGAAAAACTTACTTTCCTTGTTTTTCTATCATTAATCTTAAAAAAAAAAAAAACTAAACCCATAATAATGTTCTTTAATTCTGGCAGTAACAGGCATCCCTCATGGCTCAGACAGTAACAAATCCGCCTGCAATGTATGAGACCCAGGTTCAATCCCTGGGTTGGGAAGAGCCCCTGGAGAAGGGCATGGCGGCCACCTCCAGTTTTCTTGCCTGGGAAATCCCATGGATAGAGGAGCCTGGCAGCAACAGTCCACAGGGTCACCAAGAGTTGGACATGATTGAGCAACTAGGCATGCATACACTGGCAGTAATGCCCCTACTTGTATGCAAAGATGTAATGAAAGTATTTTATAGGTTGGAAAATAATAAAATGGAAGGCAGTATGATTATCAATCTATTTCCAAGAAAGTATCTAAGACAGGGTCTCTGTCATGTATATTTGGCCAACAAAACATTGCTACCAGTCCTAAAATAGTTTAGATTAATAGAACTTAGATGCGTTTTCCAGAATACTCCTTTACTGCTCTATTTAACCACTTGATCTGCTTCCAAAGTAGGTAAATTTATTTTGTTAAGCAAATATTAGAGTTACTTATTAGCATAATCGTGTTATTAATTTATTATTCAAAAGCTGACTTAAGTAGTTAAATAGCTAATCCTCAGAATGCTTTGCATGAAAGATCCACATTATTTTTCTTCTGGAGTAAGAACAGAAACTGTATCTTCTCACAAGGATGAGAAGGGTGATACCAGTCCTCAGGGTGCATACCAATGAAACGCATACACCTTTCTCAGAAGCCAACCTGATTCAACAGGAACATCAAATTACTTTCATCTTTCTAGTTATTTGAAGACAAGCTAATTTGTAGTGATGTATTAGAGAAAAAACTTAAAAACTTCAGTATCCTCAGAAGTACCTTTAATGTGTAGCAAAACTGAACAAAGTAAAAACCACTTACTCTTTTGTTAGTCTCCGTGTGTCTCTCTGGCCAGGTATCTGGTTGCCCTAAGGCAAGGACACTTTTCCTCGAGTCATTACTGAAAAGCCATGGTATTCACTGCATGGCAGAGATGGATATTGGGAGAGGAAGCTGTAACTCAGAAGGAGGGCTTTACATAACAGGATGAAAGCCATTTTGCTTTTCTTGGTTCTTGCTGTTTAGGGGCTAAACATCAAACTTGAAGGATTCCAGGTAAATTGAAGTCATTTCTTGGTGATGGGATGAAAGACCGTACTATTCCATGGAGGCAAAGACCATGGCTGAAATATTCTGTCAAGAACCTCAAGGAATAGTTGAGTAAACCATTTGGTTGATGCTATTTTTTCTAATTGCATTTTATTTATATTTTCTTGACTTTTTCAAACCTTGATTAAAGTTCTATTAAAATATTTTAGGCTGACCTATACTTTGCTACAAAGGTGAGGGGTTTCTGGTCCCCATCTTTCAGGTCAAAGGTAAAACATGAAGAAGTGATTTTGCTGAAATCAGGATGATGGTAACAGTGGTAATATTCTTCCCCAATTAGGAGACAAGGAAATAGCTCCTCCATTGCATAATATGTTGCTAGAAGACCACTGCATTTTCTTTCAGTTAAAGAAGATAACTGGGTTTTATGGGGAGAAGTGTTTTTTTTTTTTTCTTGTTTGTTTTAAGTAGACTTTTTTTTATATAACACCCTAAATCTAGATGTTTAAGAAGTAAGACTAGATGAAACTGTTTTCAATATTTTGGGATCAGTCTTTAATGGATTAGCATGTGATTTGGACAAGTTTAAAAATGTTCTTTATAGATTCAGGACAATATCCAATCCATCAGGAAATCCTATGGTTGGTTCTCCTTTTAAAACAGATTCAGAGTCTAGCCTTCTTAACAGCTCCCTTCCTACTACCCTGAAATCCACAAACCTCCAACTGGTCTACCTACTTCCTCCATCTCCCCTACTGTGTGTTGCCAGCATTGAGGCCAGAATGATCATTTTAAGTGTTAGCCATAGTCTTGTTCCTTTAGTGGAACCATGAACAGCCTCCCCATATCATTCACCTACTGTGGTCACAAACGAGCTCTCTGATCCAACCCCATCCCCACTCTTTACATCTCAGGATCCCTCTTCTCTTTCTCATTCTCAGTGACTCCTTTCACTCACTCTACCCCAGCCACAGTGACCCCCTCACTCTTCCTCAAATATACCAAATGTCTTTCCTTTTCCATTAACTATTTTCTGTCCATAAAAAACCATTTCTTCTCTCACATATCTGTAAGGTTAATTTCTTCCTTCAAGCAGTTGATTAAATGTTACATTCTCAATAGGACCTATCCATACCAAACTATTTAAAACTGCAACTCTTCACATTTACATCCAATTTTTTTTTCAACTTTGTTCTAATTTTCAGTTTTCCTATTAGTATAGTTTATTTATTACATTCAGTATTTCTCACATATTATTTATAACCCAATTTAAGTGCCAAGAAGGGAGAGATTTTGTTTTGCTTGCTACTATGCCTAAATCATTTTGAAGAATGTCAGACACATAATAAGCATTCAATAAATTGTTGTTTACTAAAGTTAAGGACACAAAGAGGATCTAGAGAAGCCCAGAACAGACCCCATGTTAATCCTAACAAAGGACTCCAAATTACTGCAAGAAGGAGGTGTTTAAGCCAGTCAGAGTTCCAAGTGCTGGGGATACAATGATAAATTAACAGACTCCTTAACTGCATGAGCTTATCAAAAATTTTATAAAACACAAAAGTAAATCTCCTTTGTTAAATACAGTTAAGGTGGTAAAGGGAGATATGTACCTTCATCAAAATTAAAAACTGCGCTTTGTCAAGGTTTTCCCTGGTGGCTCAGATGGTAAAGAATCTGCCCACAATACAGGAGATCTAGGCTTGATCCCTGGGTTGGAAAGATCCCCTGGAGAAGGGAATGGCAACCCTCTTCATTGTTCTTGCCTGGAGAATCCCCATGGACAGTGGAGCCTGGTGGGCTGGAGTCCATGGGGTCACAAAGAGTCGAACACAACTGAGTGACTAAGCACAGTGCTTCATCAAATACCATCAGGAAAGTGGACAAAACAACCAACTGAATGGAAGAAGATAAAAAGAACATCCAGAACATATAAGAATATACAACTCAACAAAAAGACAACCGGATCTTAAAAACTGACAAAGGATTTGAATAGAAACTTCTCCAGAGACAACATACAGATAACTAAAATGCAAAAAAAGAAAAAAGGCTCAACATCTTTAGTCATGAGGAAAGGTGCAAATCAAACCTACAAAGACATAGCAACTCACATGTATTAAAATGGGTATGAGCTCAAAGGCACACAATAACAGTTGTTGGCAAGGATGTGAAGAAATCACAAGCCTCATACATTGTTGGTGGGAAGTTAAAATGGTGCCTTAATTTGGAAGACTATCCACCATTCCCCATGAAGCTAAACACAGAATTAACAAATGACCCAAAGGTTTCACTTAAATGTATATGCCAAAGGGAATTGAAAGCATATATCCTCAAAAAACTTGGTCAAGAATGGTCATCAGTTCAGTTCAGTTCGGTTCAGTTGCTCAGTTGTGTCCAACTTTTTGCAACCCCATGGACTGCAGCACGCCAGGCTTCCCTGTCCATCACCAACTCTCAGAGTCTATTCAAACTCATGTCCATCACATTGGTGATGCCATCCAACCATCTTATCTTCTGTCATACCCTTCTCCTCCTGCCTTCAATCTTTCCCAGGATAAGGGTCTTTTTGAGTGAGTCGGTTCTTCACATCAGATGGCCAAAGTATTGGAGTTTCAGCTTCAGCATCAGTCCTTCCAATAATTATTCAGGACTGATTTCCTTTATGATGGACTGGTTGGATCTCCTTACTGTCCAAGGGACTCTCAAGAGTCTTCTCCAATACCACAGTTCAAAAGCATCAGTTCTTTGGTGCTCAGCTTTCTTTATAGTCCAACTCTCACATTCATACATGACTACTGGAAAAACCATAGCTTTGACTAGACAGACCCTTGTTGGTAAAGTAATGTTTCTGCTTTTTAATATGCTGTCTAGATTGGTCATAGCTTTTCTTCCAAGGTCATGGCAACAATAATTATAATAGCCAGGAATAAGGAAAGAAAAATCCATCAACTGATTAATGGCTAAACAAGTGTGATACAATGATAAAGTGGAATATTATTTGTCCACAAAAAAGTGAAGTGTCAGTACAGGCTACAGCACAGTTGAACCTTTTAAACATTATAGTAAGGGAGAGAGGCCAGTCATAATAGATCACAAATATGATCCTTTTCATCAAAGGTCTAGAATAGGCAAATCCATCAAGCAAGAACGTAGTTTAGTGGCTGCCAGAAGCTGGGAGGGGTTGGGAAGAAATTTGGAGTGACTACTAATGGGTACAGATCTTCTCTTTCTAATGTTCTGAAATTGATTAATGGATGCACATCTATGTGAATATATTAAAAACCCATTGACATACACTTGAAGTAGGTAAGTTTTATGGTATGTAAACTATATCTCATAAAGCTGCTATACTAAAAGAAAAGTCACTGTTTAATGGTACAGACCATGAATTTTTTTCCTATATGCAAATATATAAATATATTGTTCACCTACTTAGAGATAAAAACTAAAAGAAAGATAAAATCTTAAGATAGCCATGCATACTCCTCAAAATATGGAGATTTATGAAGGGAAAACCTGAAATATTACTAGAAGATGAAAAAAAATAATAAGTCTCAGCTGAATGGAGAGATCTACCATGTGGCTGGATGAGGAGACCAAATATTGTTATTCTTTTAAAAATAGCTTATATTTTCAACACAATTATAAGCCTCTTCCTTATGAAAGTCTTTTGGTTTTCAACTACAAACTACATCTGGAAAAATAAAGAGGCAATTAATAGCTAAGTAAATTTGGAAAAAGAAGAATAATAAGGACATACCTTCCTGGAAATTGGGCTTCCCTGGTGACTCAGATGGTAAAGAATCCGCCTGCAATGCAGATTCTGGAGACCCAGGTTTGATCTCTGGGTAAAGAAGATGCCCTAGAGAAGGGAACGGCTACCTACTCCAGTATTCTGACCTGGAGAACTTCAGGGACAGGGGAACCTGGAGGGCTACAGTCCATGGGGTTGCAAAGAGTAGGACATGACTGAGCAACTTTCACTTTCACTTTCTTTCCTAAATATAAAATAGATTTTAAGTTGCATATGCATGCATGCACAAAATAATTAAAGCAAGCTATAAAAAATAATCTGGTATAATAATTCAGTACTATACCAGAGCGGGCTTCCCTGGTGGCTCAGACGGTAAAGAATCCACCTGCAATGCAAGAGACCTGTGTTCCATCCCTCGATTGGGAAGATCCCCTGGAGGAGGGCATGGCAACCCACTCCAGTATCCTTACCTGGAGAATCCCATGGACAGAAGAGCCTGGCAGGCTAAGTCCATGGTGTCACAAAGAGTCAGACACAACTGAGCATCTAAGCACAGCACAGCACTATATCAGATTAATAAGCAAATTATAGAACACATTAAACTGTCATAAAATAGGCCCTACCCTCTATAAACAGTGATATCCTGCTAAACAACACAAGCTGAAAGAAAAGGAAGGTATTCAGTGCACTAAATAGTACTGATAATCAAAATCAGTTTCAGATACACAAGAGCAAATACTTAAATAAATTATTAAAAATTAAATATTTAACTTGCTGCTTTTTAGAAGTAATTTGTTAATTAGTAAAGCAATAGAAAAATTACCAAAAAAAATGAAGATCTGAATACACAGTAACTAAAGCTTCTTAATGACAAGAAAGAACATAAATATAATTAAAACAAACATTTTAAAGTAGGAAAATATGCTAAGATTAATGTTGTGTTTGCATACACACACAATATACCCTTAAAATAAATGTAAAACATAGGAAAATGCAGTGATGAATAGGCAGTTGGACAAAAGAGAAAATAAGAAAATATGATGGTTCTTTGAATATATTAAAAATGCAGTATCTGTTGTTACTATAGTGATTGAAGAAAAACATGCTCTAATATGTGAAAAATACTTTTTAAAATATTATTCAGTGCTCATGAGTGGGTACAGGGAATATAAATTGGTTCAAACATCTGGAAAGCATTCAACAGTCCGCATCGAGAGACTAAAAATGTGCATACAATTTGAGTTAATTATTCTGATTCTGATATCTTTCCTAATTACATCGTCACATATTTGGATATAAAAATAGGTAAAAATATCTCCATTACAATCTTGTTACAATGATAACAACCTTGTTATAATATATAGATAGGTCATATCTTCAACAGTTGGAAAAAAGTTAACTTAATTAGGACAGATATATATAAAAGACAACTTCATATAATAAAAATAGGTGTTTGAAAATTTTTAACATCATAAGGAAATTTTCACAATATAATATCTAGTGAGAAAAACTACATATCCTGTACTTAGAGTCTGATTACAATTTTGAAGTAGAAAAAATATTGAACAGAAATATACAAAATGCAAACATGCTACTGATATGAATATACCTCAATGAGTGTGAAATGATTTTTATTTTTCTTAATTTGTTCTCTATTTGCTAAATCTGTCATCTATTCCTGAGATAATCACCAATATCACAGCAGAAAGTAGCTTTTCTGGGTATCCAGTGTGCTTTTGCTTGAATCATTTTTCTTATATTCAGATAGTTTGCAGTTATTACAATGTGACTCTAAGATGCAGAATTATATTGAATTTCATTTAAATGATAAAGCAAGTATTTTGCCACTACCAACTTTACATTACAATTGATACTTTACGCTATATTCTCTATTATCAACATAAATGAGTTTTATGAATCATAAGTAATCACTGTAAAGGCTATTAATACATTCCATCTTTTAAATATGTTCCTATGCATGCTTAGCTGCTTCAGTCAGGTCCGGCTCTTTGCAACCCCATGGACTGTAGCCCACCAGAGTCCTCTGTCCATGAGATTTCCCAGGCAAGAATACTGGAGTGGGTTGCCATTTCCTTCTCCATGAAATACGTTCCTAGTTTATATATTCTCCCAATTCTGTCAAATATTAAGTTCAAACAAAATATTATTTACACTTTTTTAATCTTTACATTTCTAAATGTTACCACTTTGCAGACAACATGGTCAATAAGTTTATGAAGAAACAAATTATAAGTGAAATTTTTGAGTTTAAAGTACAAGTCTTTAAATCACAGGCACATAAATCAATACAGGACAAAACCACTTTGTAAGTAGCAATGAGGCGGAACTTAATACTAATTAATTTGCATTTGCTTAAGTTCAAATGCAAATTAAAAGTAAAGAATTTCTTCAGATCATTGTTTCCACTCCACGTAACAATGCTCACATTGATATGAAATAGGCATCATTTTCCTGGTACGTGATACTCCTTACACAAAAACAAATACTGAAAGGATAAATTATATAGAACGTTTTTTGGTTAAAGCATTTAAATGAAATTATTACCACTCCTGTTCCTACACCCTTCCCCTACACCTCCCAAAACATCCAAATATTTTAACCATCTGGCAAGTTCACATATGAAGATGAGGGTAATATTTCATTCAAATCCCCTCCTTTGCCTCATCCGTGAACAGCCTTTTAAATTTTACAGTAGCAAAAGGCATTAAAAGAGCATGCATGCTCAGTCACTCGGTCATGTCTGACTCTGCGACCCTATGGACTGTAACCCACCAGGCTCCTCTGTCGATGGAATTTTCCAGGCAAGAACACTGGAGCAGGTTGCTATTTCCTACCCCAAGGGATCGTCCCTCTCCAGGGACTGAACCCATGTATCTTGCATTGGCACATTGGCAGGCGGATTCTTTACCACTGAGCCACCTAGGAAGCCCCATTCCTTAGGTACTTTGTAAGAATTTGTTTTTATGAAAGCACAATTTTTTAAATGGTGTTGACATATTACAGCCTTATAAATGATTGAATTAGCCAACCTTCAAACCTTTTCATTCTCATCTAAGCTATTGTTAAAATTGACTCTTGGGGTTTGTATATATATGTATATATATATATATATATATATAAAATTTACAGTGTATATTGGTACAAGTTAGATTGTCTTGCACCTTGGTTTTATTCCAAATCTATTTTTCCTGAGCAGTCACAACTGCTACAATATCACATTTATTACTATTTTTTTATTATTCTTCAACCTTACAGTTATGCATCACCTCTTTGAATTTCTTTCATTAAAGGTAATATACATGTATGTTTTCATTTTGTAAATGTTTCATGCCATATCCCATTGAACTGGCAAAAAATGATATTAATAAATCGATTCATATTTGCAAGACTTCTTTGCACCTCTTTTCTCTCTCTCTCTCTCTGTTTCTCTCACTTAACTCAGCACCAAAGTGTAGAAATGATTGGATTTTCATTAAGTCAGCGAAATAAGTCTTTACACATTACAATGAGCAGCTATCACTTAGGAAATGCCAATAACCTTAGATGTCACCCCATGCTGATTTGCTTCCACTGAAGCATAGAAAAAACTATCCCTCTGGATTTATTAGCTATTCATATGGGAACATTCAAATACAATTAAACTTTTGAATATGAACAAGGGCCATGCTGACCAGATCTGAGAGCCCTGGCAGACCAGTTATGATCGTACCTCCTGGATCTTAGTTCCGTCTCTAAAAGTGGTATTTGGTTATGATTTCAAAATTGTTATTCAGCTATTGCTGGGAGAATACAATTAAAAGCAAAATGTGTGTATATTTAGGGATAGAGGTAGAGAGAAAGAGAGATTTATTTTAGGAGTTGACTCACATGATCATGGAAGCTGGGAATCTACCATCTACCATCTGCAAGCTGAACACTGAGGCAAGCTGGCTGAACTGGACTTTAACTGGTATCATTGAGTCCAAATCTAAAGGCCTGAGAACCAGGAACACTGATGTCCAAGGGCAGCAGAAGACAGATGTTTCAACTCAAACCAGAGAACAAATTCACCCTTCCTCTGACTTTCTGATCTATGCAAACCCTCTCTCAGTGAATCGGATGGTGCCCATCTGTGTAGATGGGGACATCTTTGTTACTCAGCTTACAGATACAAATGATAATCTCTTCCAGAAACACCCTCACAGACACACAGAAATATTTCACCAGATAACTAGAAATTATCTATACCAACCATATTATACTAGTCAATATAACACATGAAATTAACCATCACATAGTACCAAATAAAAAAGTTCTTGCCATGATCTATGTTGTTTTAAGAGATGTCTATATGTGTGTCTAAGAGAGAAATTTGTAGAATAGCGATGGGATTTAAAAAAAATAGAAATCTCTCAATGGTGGACATATCACAAAAGGTCCTTTGTGATGGGGAGACAATCAGGAAGGAAGTGAAAGGGAGGTTAGAAAGAATAAGAGTGTGAGAGCGCACTCCAATCCTAGAAAATTCAGTAACAATTTTAAGGCTCAATAGGATATGAAATTAGAAACTGATATCTTCTTGGCAGGAAAGCTATGACAAACCTAGACAGTGTATTGAAAGGCAAAGACATCATTTTGCCAACAAAGGTCCTTATAGTCAAAGCTATGGTCTTTCCAGTAGTCATGTACGGATGTGAGAGCTGGACCATGAAGAAGGGAGAGTGCCAAAGAATCGATGCTTTCAAACTGTGGTGCTGGAGAAGATTCTTGAGAGTCCCTTGAACATCAAGGAGATCAAACTAATCAATCCTAAAGGAAATCAACCCTGAATATTCACTGGAAGGACTGATCTCGAGGCTTGAGCTCCAATACTTTGGCCACCTGATGCAAAGAGCTGACTCATTGGAAAAGACCCTGATGCTGGGAAAGATTGAAGGCAGGAGGAGAAGGGGGCAGACAGAAATGTTTGGATGGTGTCACTGATTCAATGGACATGAACTCGGGCAAACTCTGGGAGATGGTGAGGGACAGGGAAGCCTGGCATGCTGCAGTCCGTGGGGTCACAAAGAGTCAGACATGACTTGGAGACTGTGCAACAAAAGCCTTTTAATTAATCACAGGTCCTCACTAATGTTCCTAGTACTACGATATATTCAATTAAATCTATGTTCCTTCTAAAATCATAGATTCAATAAAAATATTTTTTACCCTGTCACTCATCTTTCATTGATGAAAGCATACATTTATTCAGAAGGACAACACACCAGGGCAGAGAAGTAGTATGTAATTTAGACAGAAAATGCTACACAGCCCCTGAAGAAGTGTACATCAACTTCTTTCTAAGATTTGTCCCCCCCACCACTTTTTTTGCCATTACTCTGGGGCCTTCTTTTCAAAAAAAAAAAGATGGGCTTCTTGCTCAGTCAATAAAGTATACAGCCATGCACTCGATAAATGTTGATTTCTTATAAAGCTTTTAAAGTACAGGTATTTTTTATATGTCTTTGCTTGCGTGTGTAATTTTACACAAGGGAATTTGTGTATCAGTTCTCTACTGTCGCATCCAGTAGAGTCATTTTTACTTCTGTCAAGAGATGCTTGCAACCTTTGAGAAACAGAGAAAGCATTCAGAGTAGACTGCTTAACATATGTAAAGAAACACATTTAGTGTAGGTTGAGACAGTTTTGATTTAAGCCACATCACTACAACCACAACATCAATATGCAGGTACACAAGCGCGCCTGCAACAGGGAAGAAGAAAAAAAGTTGTCAAAGGAAATGCTTTATGCCCAGTTTTCCCTGCTTTATGGTGCTGACTACTAAACAATTCTGCTGCCTTGGAACTAGGTTAAACACATAAAAGTTGTGTGTGTGATTATTTCTGTTACTTTTTCATACAATTAACATAAACGTGATCTATGTTGGTAATTTTTAAAAACACACACACTAAGGATCTTAGGCAGCATTAAAAATGCTGATCTGCAATTCACTCCCAGGAAAGCAGAAGCTCGTTCTTACACACCCTGAGGGTGGGCACCTTTGGGATATTTTAGTAAAATTACAAGTTATATTCTATAAAAGAGAACCATTAGAAATTAATGCTAAACTCTAGCCAGGTTTGGTTGTACCATACTAGATCTTAAATGACATGCAAAGGTTTCTTTTTAAGGGAAAAAAGTAGCATAATTTGTGAAACTACTTGCAAATTATAGGCATAGAAAAGAACTACTCACCAAACTACCCTGCAGTTACAGTTGACCTGCAAACAAAACACGAGGGATTTCTAAAAGACAAATCTAAATAGCGGTTCTCATAATCTATTGCCTATAAGATTGTCTACCTTCTAGAAACTAATGATGATTATGACTGACTCCCAGGAATTCTAATTTATTAAAAATTATTCTGAGAATAATTCTGTCTGGTCTAAAGAATGATTGGATTATGAGTATCATTGTAAGCCTAGACTATTCAGGCAGCATTATATAGATCCTTCCCATATATCCATACATAAAATACACTAAGGACAGAGAATAACAGGAAATCAGCATTTTCCAAAGTCTGATAATAGTATTGTCTAGCCAGAGCCACGGTAGTACAGGCAGCTTCACACTAAAATCAAACACTTCTGCTTCTGACCATCTCTGATTCCTAAAACCGAAATAGCCTCTCTGTTATTAATAAACAGAAAATCTATCAAAACGTCTAAGGAAACTGTTTTCAGATGCTGGGCAGCAAACATCACTTGACTTTAATCCCTGAAAAAAGGGAAATAAACATGATGAGTCCTATAACACCCCCAGATTTCTACCTAAAGCAAATCAGTGTCCCTTCCTTGAAAAGGAAGAGATCAGAGTTCAGGGAGGCTGAGACAGAACACAGGGCTGAAGAGAGAAAGCTATGCAGAGAGAGAGTTTCAGAAATCCATTCAGTGTTCCCTTTAAGTTTGCTGCTGAAAACCAAGATGCGTAGGCAAAGAGTGAAATTCCATGAGGCCAGGTGAGAGTCTTAGGGAGTTATAAACTAAACTATCCTCAGAGCTCACCCAGGGAGACGGAGCACTCCAATTCTACACAACCAGAATAGAAAATCCTCATTGAACACAGACAGTTCAGTAGAGACTGCAGAGAGTCTTAGGAACCAAGTTCAACAAGCCCTAAGTGAGTAGCACTCTACATTCTTCTATGTAGAAATAGTTCTAAGCTGGTCTCTAAGATAACTCTGTCGTCCATGCTTGGTATAAATCCTTAACTGTGGGAGAAACACACTACCTAAGTAACAAATAAGTTACATTTACTAATAATGTTAAAACACTAAGCAAACTAGGACTAAAAATAAACTTCCACGAAACACAAGAGTGAAAATCAATGAAATAGACAATGAAAAAATAATAAAATGAAGATAAATAATACCAATAGTAAATTGTTTGGAAAAAAAATCAGTAAAGTTGATAAAACTCAAATTAGACTGATCAAGAAAAAAAGAGAATATAAAGGATCAAAATAGAGCTTTGCCAAGGGAACACACTGGTCATAGCAAACACACTCTTCCAACAACACAAGAGACAACTCTACACATGAACATCACCAGATGGTCAATACTGAAATCAGATTGATTATAGTCTTTGTAGCTGAAGATGGAGAAACACTATACACTCAGCAAAAACAAAAGCTCAGCAAAAACAAAAGCTCAGCAAAACCTGGAGCTGACTGTGGCTCATACCATGAACTCCTTATTGCAAACTTCAGGCTTAAATGAAGACAGTAGGGAAAACCACTAGACCATTCAGGTATGACCTAGATCAACTCCATTATGGTTATACAGGGAAGGTGATGAATAGATTCAAGGGATTAGGTCTGGTAGACAGAGTGCCTAAAGAACTATGGACAAGGTTCATAACATTGTACAGGAAGCAGTGACCAAAACCATTCCAAAGAAAAAGAAATGCAAGAAGGCAAAATAGTTGTCTGAAGAGGCCTTACAAATAACTTAGAAGAAAACTGAAAGGCAAAGGAGAAAGGAAAAGATACATCGAACTGAATGCAGAGTTCCAGAGAATAGCAAGGAGAGATTAAAAAAAAACCTCTTAATGTGAACAATGCAAAGAAACAGAGGAAAACAGTAGAATGGGAAAGACTAGAGATCTCTTCAGGAAAATTGGAGATACCAAGGGAACATTTCATGCAAAGATGGGCTCAATAAAGGACAGAAACATCAAGGACCTAACAGAAGCAGATAAGATTGAGAAGACATGGCAAGAATACATGGAATAACTATATGAAAAAACACTTAATGACCCAGATAACCACAATGGTATGGTCACGAACCTAGAATCAGACATCCCGGAGTGTGAAGTAAGAGGGCCTTAGGAAGCATCACTATGTACAAAGCTAGTGGAGGTGATGGAATTCCAGCTGAGCTATTTCAAATCCTAAAAGATGATGCTCTGAAAGTGCTGCACTCAATATGTCAACAAATTTGTAAAACTCAGCAGTGGCCACAGGACTGGAAAAGATCAGTTTTCATTCCAATCCCTAAGAAAGGCAAAGCCAAATCATGTTCAAACTAATGTACAATCATGCTCATTTCACATGCTAGAAAGGTAATGCTCAAATTCCTTCAAGCTAGGCTTCAACAGTATGTGAATTAAGAACTTCTACAAGTACAAGCTGGATTTAGAAAAGGCAGAGGAACCAAAGATCAAATTGCCAACATCCATTGGATCATAGAAAAAGCAAGGGAATTCCAGAAAAAAACATCTACTTCTGCTTCATTGACAGCCTTTGACTGTATGGATCACAACAAACTCTAGAAAATTCTTCAAGAAATGGCCTTCTCGAAATGCAGGAGACCTGGGTTTGATCCCTGGGTTGGGAAGATCCCCTGGAGAAGGAAATGGCAACCCACTCCAGTATTCTGAAGAATTCCATGGACAGAGGAGCCTGGCAGGCTATAAACCACAGGATCACAAAGAGTCAGACATGACTGTGTGACTTTCTCTTATCTACTCCTGAGAAATCGGTATGCAGATCAAAAAAAACTTCAAGTCCCAGACAAGCCCCCACAAAACTAAGCAAGCAAATAAAAAAAAATTTATTAAATTGTTATAAGAGAATAAAATTTAAAACCTCTAGGTTCATATGACTTTATTGATTAAAATAAAAAGAAAAGTATCCAGCTACCATTCATAATAATAACTCCCAGAAAATTAGGGATAGAAGGGAACATTTTTAGCTTCATAAGTAATATCTACAAATAACATAGAGCTCACATCACACTAAAAATAGGAAGACTAAGATCAAAAACAAAAGAAAAATAACCACTCTAATTTCTTCTACTCAATTATATTCAAGTGTATAAGGGTGGGGGAGGGAAATGAAACAAAATTCAGACTGGTTGGGAATAGATTTTATGATCCTCCATAGAGAAAGCCTAAAGAAATATGCAAGAAAGTTGCCAGAATTAATAAATAAATTTAGCAAGATGCAGAATGTATAGTTGATATAAAAACATGTATATGTCTATATAAAAGCAGTAACATTTATATGTCTATATAAAACCAGAAATTCAAATTTAAAAATTGATTTATCTCATAATAACATCCAGAAATAAGATAGAATAAATTTAACAACTTTGAGCAAGACACATACAGTTAAAACTACAAAATACCACCAAAATTAGAGATTCAAATCAATGAAATATATCATGTTCAAAGATCAAAGAATGAAAATTGGTTAAGATGTCAGTTATCTCAAAATTGGTCTTCAGAATCAATGTGATCTCAATCAAGCACATTATTTCTTTCCATTGTTATTACCATTGATTTGCTTTCACTGTTCCATGTGAAAACCAAGGTTACTGAAGAGTGTTTCTGAGTCTATGGAGCTGGGAAATAAATTTTTAAAAGGTAGAATGGAAAGAAAACTAGTGATTTATTCCCAAGAAGCATCACTGTTTAGGACATGAGCAAAAAGGAGTGAACAGTGAGTGAGATTGAGGCTAATTATAAAGGCATTCGAAGAACAACCAATACGGAGTATTTCAAGAACAAAAGTAAGGCAACTTCCATTGCTGCAAAGAAATCCAGTAGAATGAAGAAGTGAAGAGAGACAACCGAGTTTATTCAGGGGGGGTTGTGCTATCCGCAAAGACATATGCCCTCAGTTTCTGTGTCCTTTCCTTTAAGAGTAATTGCTCATCCATCTGACAACAGGGATGTTTGCGTTCCATCATATTCACTGTCGGTATTGTTCACTCGCTGTCGTGCCCGACTCTTTGCAACCCCATGAACCGCAGCATGGACTGTCATATTCATACAATACGAATATTCATTTAGCATAATTTGATGTCAGACTGGTGCTGTTTCAATAAGTTTCTCTCCAGACAAGCTGGAGTTGCAGGCCATCAAATTCAGATACTCAATATAGGGTTGTTTAGAGGATTTAAAAATTTTCAACTAAAAATTGAGCCTTTCAGGGAGTGGGTCAGAAAATAAATCATCAGTATCAAAATGTCTCAAACCAGACTTCTAAAAACTGACCATAACCTCAAATTTCTCTCAGTGAAGATCATTCTACACACTATAGATTCATTTACCTCTTTCATTTATTTAGCTTCTTTAAAAATGTGTATTTCATTTGTAGGGCACAAGATAGGGTATATATTAGTTTAACTGCATTGATGATGGTGCTGAAACCTACAATTTCTTCTTTATTTTTCTGTATTTGATAATACTTTAATGAAGACAGTTTATTAATGATTCTTCCAGTAATTGTGTGGTTATCAATTTACCTTGGTTTTCTGATGGCTTTTGTCATAGATATTTTACTGTTCAATTATTTATCACATAGTTTTATGACTAGATTGTCTTTAACAGGAATTATGGCTGAAGGAGTTATTGCAACTAACGAGGCTTCAGCTGTGCATACTACACACAGGCAAAAGTGGTGATTACTAGCTTAGCAGTAAAACATTACCCTCTTTGTCTCATATTACTGAGAAAGTTTTTCTTAAAGGAACACTATGCACTTGTCACTGTGTCTGGCCTTGGTGGCAGTCTCTTTCTCCAAAGATTTCACATTTTAGGGAGATAATTTACAGCCTTCTAATATATGTAATAATTTTTATCAATATAAAATTAATAATTCTAGTCTATTAAATTTTGTCTATCATTAATTAAACTCCTGTGTGTCTTTCCTCTTATTTGTCTAAGAAATGTATGCTTATTCCGTCAAAATATTCAGTGTAACTTTGCTTTAGGTTTTTTCCATTATGGGCAGCACATAATTAAATTTACTTTTGTTTTTGTTGTTTGACACAATTGGAGAGAATTTCTGTTTCTGTAGGGGACTTTGTCCTATGATCATTTATAGCAATGACTGATGTTCTTGGGTATATTTCTGTTTTCTTGGTTTATGTTTTGGTTTATTAGATTTCTTTGTTGTTTCATTTATTTTATGTGAGTTTATTATATTTACAGAGCTCTTACACTCTATTCAGTAATTTGAAAGTCAAACTTTTAAAAAATTCCAGTCCTATTTGTCTCTAAGCTTTCCAAAACCTACATGAATCTACTTCTCCGAATATGACAGCCTAAAAAGTATACAAAAATATGACACTCTCTCTTGTTGGAGGAAAAAAGTCTTTGATTTTTATATCTCCCATCCATTTTTATCTTCTTGTGAATTCAATCTTGAAATTCCAATACAATAATTATTTTATTTTTAATTTTATTTTAATATTTAAATATAATATTTTATTATTTTATTTCCTTTTTGTTTTATGTATTCTCATGGGAACTAATTTAAATTTTTCATTTCACGTTACTATTTCAGTGATCATTAGTAGTACTTATATATTATGAACTACACATTCTTAAATTCTTCATTTGCATTTATCTCAAGATCAGCTGTTCAGTTGGAGTAAGTCTTCAAGACACTCCCTCTAATCTTTATGTTTCTGAGAAAATCTCCTTTGTTGCATTTACAGATATTGAGTGTTGATATTTTGTTCAAAACTGTTTTCTCTCAAAATTTTATGGCTGGTTGAAAGTTGGACTGTGAAGAAAGCTGAGTGCCGAAGAATTGATGCTTTTGAACTGTGGTGATGAAGAGGACTCTTGAGAGTCCCTTGGACTGCAAGGAGATCCAACCAGTCCATTCTGAAGGAGATCAGTCCTGCGTGTTCTTTGGAAGGAATGATGCTGAACCTGAAACTCCAGTACTTTGGCCACATCATGCAAAGAGTTGACTCATTGGAAAGGACCCTGATGCTGGGAGGGATTGGGAGCAGGAGGAGAAGGGAACAACAGAGGATGAGATGGCTGGATGGCATCACCGACTCGATGGATGTGAGTTTGAGTGAACTCCGGGAGTTGGTGATGGACAGGGAGGCCTGGCCTGCTGCAGTTCATGGGGTCGCAAAGAGTCGGACACGACTGAGCAAATGAACTGACTGACTGACTGATTGTTCCATTGCCTTCTGGAAATTCATGTTGTAGAGAATTGCTACTGTAAGAATTTTTAAAACAATCAAAGTTTTGTTATTGTTGTTCTGCTTGAAAGCCAGCAGGATATTTTTCTTGAGGTTGAAGATATTGCTAATACTTCTCTACGAAAGTGTCTCTTTTTCAGCCTTTAAAATAGCAATCTCTTTTGCAGTTGAGATTTTATTTTTTCTTCATTAAAGCTATCTTCATTTTTTCTATTTTTTTAATTGCTTCTGTTCCATTTTGGTTTCTGATTCAGGGTTTTATTTTCTTATAAGTTTATATAAAATTTTTCTACTTATTATCTTTCCTGTCATTATTTTCTCTTTTATCATTTCCTTTGTATTCTGCAGAACTTGTATAGCACAAGTTACTCAATCTTCTGTTGATAGCTCTCTACTCTTCACCTGTAGTTCTCACGTATCGTGTTGTTCCTTTAAGATTCCTTTCTGTTTCTTCCTATCTCACCCCACGGCTCACCATCTTCCTCTTCTGCTCTGGCCCCAGCGTCCTACTAAACACTGCATGTTTAAAGATAAACACGGCATAGCTCCTGACCTTAACAAGTTCACGTTCCAAAGAATGAGACAAACACACAACAGATAACCGAAGAACACTCTGATTATAAAGTAACAGAAGCATGTAAAGAACATGATGAGTCCATCAAAACTAGGCCAAGTGGCGACACGAACACTCCTTGGAGAAAGGGGGCAAATAGAGTTTCATCACATGAAGTGGAAAGCGGAAGGTTCTAGACTCACCGGCATCTGGACAGGTGTCAGTAGTATTTGTGTGAAACAGTCAATGCAGTACTTGTGAGCCTCAGCTGCCTTGGAAGTAATAAGAAATGAGGCAGGAGACCCACGGAGATGTCTGTTCCTGGAGACGCCCATGGCAGGTAGATTGGATTTCCCTTGTGGTTGGTGGGGAACCATTGTATAATGTTATGAAGTTTTATGCAGGAGATGATTTCAGAGAAATAAAACTGGAATCAGAGAGATGAATTGAGAATAAAATAAGTGTCTCTTTACAGTCCCTGCTCTTGTACTTGGAATCATTTTATAAATACGAAAAGGATTATTTATTTTTATTATATCTGATTTCTTATTGGATTTTCACAAATACTTTACTCTGAGATGTCAGAGTAATGGTCCTCATAAAGCAGATTTTCATGGATTTCACATTCATCTGGCATATCTTTGCTAATTTTTGAATGAAATTATTTCTTTTTAGGTTGATTTTTGCTGACAAAGTAATGTTAACATTTCCCTAATCACTGCTAACTTCATTTCTAACAGCATTCATGTAATAGACAGGAATACTTTTCTCTCAAATCTAAACCAGAAGTGAATTACTGTACTTTTATCTTCGGACACTATTTGGTGACTGAGCAATAGCAACAAATCTTGACCCTTATTTCCGATAACTAGTTTAGGATTATTCTAGAGTGACTTTACTAAACTATTGACTTCTACCCAAATCTAAGAGTTTGAAAAGAAAAACAACACCCCATAATACATGATACATGTGAGACATGACATATTAATAAGCCACTATCCCATGTGGGGCTCCTGTTGTGTCATGGAGTAAGTGCACATTTTCTAATTTAAATATTCCCTATGATCCAAGCTAGAGGACAGATAAATCAGAGTCTTCTGTTGCTTATCTTAGTTCCTGCCATGCATGCACAGGCATGGATTGTGTATCATTCCAGCCCATCAGTGTTTCAGTTCATTCCTGCATAGGGTGACTGCTATTTTTAGGCTCCATTGTCATGGTGTGTTCAGAACCAGAAGGAGATTTTCATGAGCTTCGAACGTGGTGTATGACATCCTATATGGCCAAGCAACAATTTACCCAAGAAGGTCTGAAAGATCTTCTAAAATGGAATCTTCTAAAGATTCTAAAATAAAACCTGATCATTGTCACTTCCCTCATTAAAGTGAAAGTGGAAGTGAAGTCGCTCAGTTGTGTCCTACTCTTTGTGACCCCATGGACAGCAGACTACCAGGCTCCTTCGTCCACGGGATTTTCCAGACAAGAGTGCTCGAGTGGGGTGCCTTTGCCTACACCAGGAGATCTTCCCAACCCAGGGACTGACCCCGGGTCTCCCGCATTGTAGGCAGACACTTTACCATCTGAGCCACCAGGGAAGTCCCTATCATCAACTCCCAATCCCCTCCAGAGTATAATTAAGTCTCCTCAGTAGGGCGAAATATGGTCATTTGTGATCTGGCTTCTGCATTCTAT
The DNA here is from genome assembly GCF_027580195.1 of Bos mutus. Classification (NCBI taxonomy): domain Eukaryota; kingdom Metazoa; phylum Chordata; class Mammalia; order Artiodactyla; family Bovidae; genus Bos; species Bos mutus. The sequence continues at coordinate 36,664,119 of NC_091643.1, forward strand.
GCTGTTATCACCTGTGCCCACTGCCCCAGACAGACCCTGGCCTCGTACACTTTGGAATGACTTTATTCCCAAACATCATTTACACATTTGTGCCACGTGTCTTGGCATCTACTGCCTTTGCTGCAGGAAACAAGGACTATCTACCACTCTCCTCTCCTGTCTTTTCAGCCAAGTCATCTTCCCAGACAGCTAATTTGTAAATCACCAAAAGAAATGAGCACTCCAACTACTATCCATGATTTTATACATGTGTATTATCTACACATACATATATTCACATGTGATTACACTAGACAAAGTATAACAGAGCTTGAAAAGCATGAAAACATCTTCTTCAAGCAGTTTCTCTTTTTCTCTGTTTCATATCCTGGTACTGTGCTGTGTTTAGTCGCTCAGTCATGTCTGACTCTTTGCAACCCCATGGACTGTAGCCAGCTAGGCTCCTCTGTCCATAGGATTCTCTAGGCAAGAATACTGGAGTGGGCTGCCACGCCCTTCTCCAGGGTACTTTGTTACATATTTATTTCCATCCATCTACCTTCTTTTTTTTGTAGACCAGCTTCTTTACTTACCATCTACATTATATATTACCCCAATTTGCAGCTCACACTCTCTTATATCCAAATATAAATGTGTAAATCTGGAAGAGAGATGATTTGATTTATGTTTATTCATATCCATGACCCAGTAAACTTCAGCAGAAGTAGAGATGGTGAATTTAAGAAAAACACCACCTACCAGACCTTAGTCCATGTACCTTCTCTAAGATATAAAAAGGGCAGTCAAGGAGGAGAGAAAAGAACTGAGGTGTCTGATGCAGGCTGTAGGTTTAATATTTCTATTCCCTACATTATGTCTTCTCCACTAGACTGATTTTCTTCTGAAAGAGTTTTTGTCTTTGTCATTTTTATATTGTCAGAGTCTACTATATAGCTGAAACCTGCTTCATTATTTGATGAGTTAATGAAGAAAGGTAAGGTGAAAAACTGAAAGGGAGTAACTGTACATGGAAAACACTTTTAATATGGAAGAGTTAAATATATTTGTAGGCTGAAAGGCTGTGCAATCTACAGATTCAGTGCAGTTCCTTTCAAAATATCAATGGCATTTTTCATAGAACTAGAACAAAGAACTTTAAAATTTGTATGGAAACACAGTAGACCCTGAATAGCCAAAACAATCTTGAGAAAGGAGAACAAAGCTTCAGGTATCACACTCCCTGGCTTCAGACTATACTAAAAAGCTATAATAATCAAAACAGTATGTTGCTGGTACATAGACACATAGATCAGACACAAAGATCAATGGAATAGAATAGATAGCCCAGTAATAAATTCACACACTTATGGTCAATTAATTTATGACAAAGGAGGAAAGAGTATACAATGGAGAAAAGACAGTCTTTTCAATAAATGATGCTCGGAAAACTGGACAGCTACATGTAAAAGAATGAAGCTAGGGTGTCTTCTAATACCATATACAAAAATAAACTCAAAATGGATTAATGGCCTAAATATAAGGCCAGAAACCATAAAACTAGAAGAAAACATAGAACACTCTTTGACATAAATTGTAGCAATACTTTGGGGGGACCTGTATCCAAGGAAACAAAAGCAAAATAAACAGATGGGACCTGATTAAACTTAAAAGCTTTTGCACAAAAAGGAAATAACCAACAAAAGACAGCCTACTGGAAGGGAGAAAATATTTGCAAGGCATACAAATTTTTAAATTTAAATAGATAAAATAATTTGAAGTACTTTTAGTAACTGAATAGGGTGGGTAGGAAGCAGCAAAATATGATTTTTATATTGTGACTATGTAAGGCATAGTATGTAGATTTTAATACCATCTATGAACTCACTTCAATGATGCTGCATATATATTAAAAAATAGTTATCAAAGAAAAAAGCACCAAGCCATCGATATAGCTAATGTACTCCAAATACCATATTATTTGCACATATTAGTTAATATTCTGCTTATCCCTCAATGAACTTGTAGTCATAGTAGTAAAATCTGATAAAAATAACATTTGACATAACATAATCTAAAATATTTTTTTTTTTCGAAGCCTGAGCTCCGTTTTACAGCCTGGGAGCTCCCCAGACGCTGCGTCCTTCTCTGATGCCTCCTCCCCGCTTGCGGGTACCGAGGTCTGAGGCGCTCTTCTCTCGTCTAAAATATTTTAAAAATGAGAATCCAAATGATTTCTGATTAGTCCAGAAGGACTCCTGTGTTATGAAATGCACAGTTTATTTTTACGAAGAGATACACGAACCCACTGAATTAACTCAGTCCTCTCTAACTCTTGAGCTAAAACCCTGTATTCTGTTGCTTCTTCTAAATTGGTTTCTACAGAATTCCCAGAATCCAAGCCTGTAAACTAAACTTGTCTCTATCCCCTCTTACAATGTAGAAATGGCAGCATTTTTGTCTATTTTAGCAAAAGCATTAAATCTCTTTGGGGGATTATTTAAACCACTGCTAACCCAGGGTGTTATTTTAATGTTGAAACTGCTGCTTTGCTATTTTGTAATTAAACAGATTTTTCTTGATGCAAATATTCAGCAACATTCTTCAGGGACATTTTAAAGCAAATGTTCCCATTTTGTGTGGTGTAGCAAGTGAAGTCATCTTTGTTTTTCCTATTGTATTTTGTAAGATTGTGAGAGCACTTTGCTCCTAGAAAGCCCTATAATGGCTATAAGCACAGCAGTCTGAAGAAAAGCTTGAAGAATACAGAAACACAATTTGAAACAATGTGGAGTAACTCTCGGCTTCTGGGAAATAACAACAGTCGGCAGACCAACCTGGCACACAGCAGTCAGAAATGAGGTCATTCACATTTAACAAAAGCCTTGGGCATTTTAAGGGAAAAGAATAAGCCAAAGACAACCATTTTCCCAAGCCAAAAGATTCTTCAGATGTATAGTGAAAAAAAAAAAGGATTCCATATGGGTTCATGCAAGTACCTTTATGCCCACAGCTAACAACAATGACATAAGCTTGTCACATTAAGTTCAAATACGGAGTCCACCAATGTAAGTGCAGAGTCAATAGATTTCTTTGACCAGCAATTCAACATTACTCTCTCCATTTTCAGCTGCTGACTTTAGCATTCTTATTTTCTATAGTTATTTCTTCAAGTAATTTTCTATATATTCAGAAAACCGGGGGAAAAAGATTTATTGGAGAATTGTGAATCATATTCGGCTAGCTGGTAATTGAAATGCTTTCTAAGCACACACTTTTCAGTAGAGTGTTGCTATGGGGGAAATTTACCTCCCGTGGATTGTCTTCAAAGCTATAAGAACTCATTTTGTTTTCTTTTGCTTGAGGTTGGGGGTAGGGGGTTGATGTTGCATCCTCATTCAGATGAATTGACTTTTATTCCATATGTTCTGTTTGAAGGCCTGTAATTTCACCACTGTTGATGGTGGGAATGAAGTTTGGTGGAGGAAATGATGTGGAAAGCCGCATTTGATATTTCTGGGCTGTCCTAGCAAGTTGGAGAGTTAGCAAGCAAACAGATTTACACACAGCATCTTCCAGCACATTAGAAAGCTTAATGTCCTTTCCTTTTCAAAGAATAATTATTGCAGTTTGATTTATCAATAATGTTTTCACTGTAATTATAATAGAAATAATGAATGGATCTTCTGTCTGCTAAGAGTGATGCTCTCTTCTATGGAGCTTGTTTGGTCAGCTCTACCAATAAGTCAAACAAATTTAACATATTAAGGCTGTTATACACAGTAATTTTCAGCAGAGCAACACAACAGCTCTATTTCCAGGCGGTAGTTTCTTGTAATAAATTAACATCAAAACAAATGAAAAGTTGGAAAGTTATTTCTGCTAATGTAAAAATATGTATTATATAATGAACCTGTTTCCATGTAGGTTTATGGTGAAATCAACAGTTTATCTTGATGCACTGTGGTATTAAAATACAGAAATAAACTGGATTCAGGTGGAATAAACGTGGAAAGTTCTGAAATTTATGGTAGAACAAAGCATATAGTTTTGAAAACCATCCCACCATATGGGTGGCTTTTCTCTTTTTTCCTTCCTTCCTACTCCCTCCCCACTTTCCTTCCCTCGCTCCTTCCTTCCTTTGAGAGAGCTTACTGCAAAAACAATTTGATGCTTTGGACAAAATAATGTCACATGATTTCTCAATCACTTAGTCCTGTGCTTGGCCATTTGGGGCGGTCACGCCTGTCACCTCCCCGCTATGGGCAATAATGAAAATGGGCCTTTTCATTAGTTACATACAACACATAATGGCTGTGAGATTCTAACATCCTTTATGCAAATGATTCTTTAGAGATTATTAATTAGTTTTTGAGGAATATTAATTTCTCCAGCCCTCCAAAATTATTGCTACTGGGAAATAGGCCGGAATTCATTTTAACTATGATAAAATTGCACTCAGTGACAATTAATGGAGCAAAGAGAAAGAGACCTCCATGTCAAATGAGCAGCCTGCTCTTATGATGGATTCTCGTGGATACTTTTAGTTTGTATGCACAGACATGATTTTAAGAACAGTGAGTACCACCTCAGGTCAGATAAATGTATGGGGCACCAGATCTGAAAATCATTTAATGCAGCTACATTAAGTCAAGTTCAGAGGTGTTTTAATAATTGACGTGCCTGTATTTCTGTATATTAAAAAATGAAATGTAAAAAATTCAAAACATGCTCAAGGGAGCATCTAGTAGGCTTTGCTGGGCCGCTACTGAGCTATTTACACTCAACCAATAGGATGCCAGGTAATGCCAGGAATGCATCCTTTGACTGCAAATGAGGCACTTGGTTTTAATTAGAAATACCTGGGGGGGAAATATAAAAAGAAATATAAAACACTGACAAAGCACAAAGTTAATTTTGTTAAAATTAACAATATCTTTTATTCTACCAGTTTACTGATAGATACCATTCCATAGGCAATCTTAGGAGCAAACGTATGTTCACATTTATGGGTTAGGAATGCTGTTTAGTTCCACTGTGTTTTCTGCCTTAGGAGTAAATGAATATAGTGTCAGACCTTAAAAATATGTTTTAAAATATATTCTTGAAAGACTGAGGTTGAAAACTCCATCAAAAAACGTTTAAAAAATTAATGAAATGAAGTAAAACAAAATACTGTGAGCAAGCCACAGTTTGTGATATTTTTTCCTTTCTGAATTAAATAATAGTTTAAAAGACTAGTGTCTGTGGCCTATTAAGAGAAAAAACTGATGAGACAACAATTAAGTTTGGGAAGAAAAACAACTCATGAAGTTTTCTGAGATTCTCAAATTAGTGAAAGACAAGATCCTTTCATGAGCAGCAAACGCTTCAAGTCTTCACACACTATTTATGGAGAGGGACACTGTACTGTTACACAATACGCATCAAGTAGTATAGAGTGATTATATCTAGGGTGAGAGAACAACCGCTAACATTGAAACGTGTCTCTAAATTTTATTGAAAGCAATCTGTTGTCTGTATTCAAAAGTGTTTTTGAAGTTACCAAAAACAGATGCTAGATTTTAATAGGTTGTGAGGTCTAAGACCCTATTGGAAATATAAATAATGTTTTGGACTCTCTTTCCAGGAAAAAAAAATTAAATATGCATATACAAATTGTTGCCAGCTCTTTTTATTGTTTCAAACTTCACAAACACTTGGTATTCTGAAAGCAATCTTTGAAGCCTCTTCTGATTCAAAAGTCTAGGCTGAGAAACTATGGTTTAACCATGAAGAGCTCTGAAAGTTGCTGAAAAACTAACATGTCTAAAAACATGACTCTTATTAGTCTGCTTTCATGCCTAAAGTGGTCCATTATTAATATTAAAATGGCATATCTTGGAAACCACTTGTTAAGCATGCTAAAGTGTGTTAGTCTCCCAGTCATATCCAACTCTTTCCGACCCCATGGAATGTAGCCTGCCAGGCTCCTCTGTCCATGGAAGTTTCCAGGCAAGAATATCGGAGTGGGTTGCCATTTCCTTCTCCAGCGGATCTTCCGAATCTAGAGATAGAACTTCAATCTCCACATGGTTGGCAGATTCTTTACCATCTGAGCCAAGATGTAAAAACTTACATAATACTGTATCAGTGTATATTCTTGTCAAATTCATTTTCAGAAAATTGTCTACTCTTGGGTTTAAAACAAAGCAGACAAACAAAAACCCAGGCCCTTCAGGCCCAGGTAAAGTGCTGCAGGTCCCAAGTGGAGGACTGGTTTCTTGTTCCTCCCAGCAAGGATGTGGGGCCCCATCTCTGGCTGAGATGCAGGATGAGAAAGCAGAGGAAGCTGACAACCAACACTCCCTGTCTCAGTTTTCTGTCCTGAACGTTACTAGCTTGCGATGGAGTGAGTACATTGCATCGTATGCCTAAGAATGATGACCATACAAAACTACACAAAACCCAAATCTCTAGAATATGCTGGTTTCAACTATGAAAAATAACAGACTGTTCATTTTCACCTTGAGAATATAGTATTGGTATTACAATTTCACAGGAAAGTAACTTTGCTCTTTTGTTAAGAAGTTATCTCAAAAAAAAAAAAGAAGAAATCTCAGAACATTTCAAGGAATCAGAATGTGGTCTACTGGTCAAACAAGGGTAGATATCTCAGCCTCATGAAATACCTGAGTCCAGCATGTGTCATTAAACTTCTCTTTTCTCATCCCCTACCTAAAAAAAAAAAAAAAAAAAAATGGATTCTGCCCAAAAAAGGTTTGATCCCTGGGTGGGAAAGATCCCCTGGAGGAGGGCATGGCCAACTCACTCTAGTATTCTTGCTTGGAGAATCCCATGCACGGAGAAGCCTGGAGGGCTATAGTCCATGGGGTCACAAAGAGCTGGACTTGACTAAAGGGACTTGAAGTTGGACTTGACTGAAGTTATATAAATATATAATTATAATATATAATATTATATATTATAATATTAATAATTATCATATTACAATATAATTATAATACATTGTAGTGAATATGTATATTCACTAGAATTGTTCTGGGAAGAAAAATTTTTGAAAGACATATGCGGCTAAGCTACGTCAAGTGCAAGCTTAACCAAATCTACCACAGTCACTGTGATCTTGTTCACAGGATAGTTTCAAAACCAAATGGCACTTTGAATGCTGAGCTCTGAGAATATTTGCGGGCAGAAAAGCCCAGGACGAGGTGGGGAATCCCATGGTAAAGTCTCCTGTCTTTACAGCACATTTGCAAAGTGCCAAGGAGGGAAGAGAGCGACATAGAACACCCGTGGTCCTCGAAGCCCTGTGGGGAAGTGCGGTTCTCTTCCAGAAGCGTCGGAGGACCTGGAGGTCTCAGCGGGACTCTCTGAACAGGGGGAGGTCTCCCTGTGCGGCAGCCTGGGTTGGGTTGAGGATAAATCAGGCAGTTAAATGTGCGTTTCTGCCAGGTTTGGGGCTTTGCCAAGTGAAACGGAGAGTGATGCTTATCACACAGGAAAGAGAACGACTGCGCTGATGACCTTAGAATCTTCAGCATACGTGGAAGAACGCTAAAGACAGAAGGGGCCGTTACAGTGCACAGATATGAAGGGGACAGGAGGCTGACGTTTCAAACACAACCAGGAAAGGAACATACTGAGGATACGAGAGTGAAGGAACTGGAAGTTCTTCGACTTTTCATTTAACGTTAGGTTCTAGAGACTCTTCCATCTCCAACCCCACTTCACCCCAAATGTTTTGTACATCACACTGTGGATGCTTTGACATTAAGCATTAAGGGTTCCCCCCCCCCCCCCCCCTTTTCCAGCTGGACTCAGAGATCTTAAAAATGCCTACTCTTAGTTTCATAGCATCAAAATGCCTGCAAATGTATTTGCTCATAAAATGACTGTAAAGCAAGCCTTATCATACAATCTGATTGAAATTCTAGTAGCATATTCTACACAGAAGGTGCAGGCTTCTGTTTATAGGGAAGTATGAGAGTTTGAGCAATTAACTCTGAATTCGTCAAAAGAATGGAGGGGGAATCTCTTTTTAGGTTTTCAATTTTTTATTAAAGACCTGTTATGTTGTACATGATGTATGATGAATTAAAAGCAAGAGGATACTAAAACCCAAGGAGGACGTGACCTCACCACTGCAGAAATTACTCTCAAGACACAAGTGGGAGCAAACACTGGAATTACAGTCTTAGTCACTGCACCCTCGGGTGTCTCCAGGACATTTTAATTATTTATGCAGGAAAAAGAAATCCCATCATGTACCTGGACTTTCTTTTTTTTCCTTTTAGTCTCAATTCACATTTAGAAAGAATGAAACTTTGGGGTTATATAGTGCATTTTGTCTTAGGAATACAAAGTGCTTTGAAAACACTACTGTAGGTTTTCCAATAGGGTAAGATTAGATGCCTATTTTTATTCTCCTGCTCTGAGTAGAAAAATGACTTGGACCAAGTTAGCCAAGTTAGTGACAGAATTCAGAATGAAACGCAGGACTCTACATTCTAAAACAATGCAGTGTCAACAAGGATAAATACTCTAAGATAAAAAGACTCATTCAAAGGAAAGCAGCACATTATTTTTGGCATTAAAATATATGTGCTGGCAGATATATCTTAAAAAGTTCTTGAAACCCAGAATTAAAGACAGACTAGTAATGGAACTCTCACACAGACTACCTAATGAATGACCCAACCATCTCTAATTACATACATAATGCTGAACGAACGGAAATTAGCCTATTTTAACTTTTTTCTCAGAAATTAAGCTGAGTTAGGAACCATGCATGCAATATTCTCTTAGATAAAAATACAGTATTTTGTTTGCTTTTTGCTTGTTGTTTTGAGATTGAAATTGAGAGTATTTTGCTTACTGGGTAATTGGAACCTTAATAAAAACAAAAGGTTATGCCTTTGACACTTTTCTTCTAAACAACACACGGTTATTTAGAAGAAAATACACACAAACAACACACAGTAATTCAGTTATAAGCCTACTCTGGGTCCACATTCTCCTGGATATGCATTCTCTATCACAAATACAGCTTCCAGAAACAAAACTTCTCCCAGCATTCAGCAAGTGGCACACTTCTATCCCTATTTTCCTGTTATCTATTCACATCCTGGTCCTTTCTTTACAATTTCAGAAATATTTTTATTGCATTATTTTAGCTCAACAGATATATTTAAGGGTCTACTATGTGTCAGGTTCTGAGGAGATAAAAATGAGTGAGGAAACGGTTCCCACAGTTAAGCCTAGGGAAGAGGGCAATCATAAACAAGAAACTATAATAGCATGTCAGAGGTATAACAGAAATATTTGTGGAGCCCACAGAAGTGAGAGGGCAACCATCAGGGGATGGGTTATGCAGGGAACGCATTGCCTCCATCCTGGTGTCCCGGGTGGGAGGGTGGGTGCAGTGGGTAGGAGCGTTAGCTCTCAAGGAACAAAGAAGTGACGTGGCCCTGACGAGAGGACGGGGAACCCTGGTTTCCCATAGTACTAGGGCTTTCCAGCTGGGGTAGCAGTAAAGGAGCATCAGTTAGGAGCAAGCACAGGACACGGACGAAGGAGAGGAGGACAGAGTCCATGAAAAGGCTCTCCTGATTGCTTGCATTTTTGTAATGCAATAGAAAACAAGTCCAGAGGAAGGCTGGGGGAGAGGCACTGGGATATGAAAACAGAAGATATGAAATGGTCTTCTTAGAATAGCATCCGGTTACCCAGTTGGATCCAAGCAGCCCTCTTGAGGACGGTTGTGAATTCAATGAGGCCTGTCAGCATGATTGTGCTTTCTTCAGCCCCATTATAATGCCGGCATGGCATTGGGTGGAGAATTGGATTCAATCAGGTTATAGGTTTGCCAGGCTAGCACCAAGCAAGGAAGGTACCAAAAAAAAATCTGAAATTATATGCAAAGGACTTATAATAATTGTTGACCATGAAACTCGTGGTGGGTAACAAGCAATCACATGAAGCAGGTGAGGGACAGTTAAATGGTAGTAACACCAGTGGATTCAGGGATCTTGGTGTTTCTGAAAGGTTTCTGGACTACGAGTGAGCTGTCATGATAGGAAGAATCGTAAGAATAGGCTGCATGAAATTTAGGTTTTAGAGGGGATAAAATTATTGACAAAGTCTAGTACCATTCATGGAAGTACGAAAGGCAAGTCTAATACATTCAAGTATGAGGTCCTTCTCTTTAAACTGACTGAGTAGCTTTCTATTATTGGCAATATTAAAGTCACAGCATCAGGCCTTTGATTGTTTAACTCCCTCCACGGCTAATTCTAATTTGACCTCCAACCCCTCTCTCTAACGCACCTGACACTTCAGAAATTCCAAACTATCCCAGTTTCTCTTAATATCACTTTTACTTTAGTACATCTTTATATAGAGATATTGTTCCTTCTGCCTGCAGTGTTTTTTTTTCCCTTCCCTGCCTAACTGATAAATTCCATTATGCTCAATCATCTGTGAGCTTTTTCTTGATGATTTTATTGATTTACATGCATGTATATATACATACCTAGTGCTTATTGCCTTAGGAAAATAGGAGTTCCTTGAGAAAAAAGGCCAGCTTACTCATGTTTGTACATATTTTGCCTAATAGAAATGCCTGATACGTAGATATATTTGAGATGAATAAACAGAGAGATGAGTATTAATCATTTCAATTCTTGACAAAGTGTCAAGATTCCATGTCCCAACACAGTTTAACTCTCATTTATGGCTATTTCCTTATGCAATCAAAGGCCACTAAGTTGATTGAAAAGTACCTGCTACTATTAAAGAGAAAAACATGTTTCTATTCTTCATACTCCCCCATGAGCCAAGTATTTTCAGGGTGTCATAACCCAGAAGGTCCCACATTCCTACAGCTTCCCTCCTACATGAGTTAAGGCACACACTTATAACTCATCCATACGATATGTTTCAAAAAGCCCTATTTCACAGAAATCTAACCATACCTTGTTATAATAGAAAGGCTTATATTGAACAGCATTATTAGATTTTTTAATTGAAAAATAGTATTGTTAACCAAATTCTGTAACTTAATTAAAAAATAACCTGGGGATGCAGGAGATACCATTTAATAACTTCTGAACTCAGCAATTAATGTGCATCTTGACTTAGTGCAAAGGGAGCATGACTTGTAAGAAATATTACTCTGTTGACTAGCATTAAGTGGGAAAAAATAACTAAAAGTATCTGATACAGAACATGTGAATCAGGCAACATGCTAAGTAATGTAATGGAAGTCTCCCCCAAGCCACCAGAGGCATCTCCAAAGAGGCAATTGTAGCAGAATTGTTATTTTGTTGTTCAGCTCCTTTTTCTTACTGAAAAGACAGGAGTGGTGGCTGGTATGTGTCTTACTTGCTATATTAGTTCTCCCATGAGTCACTGCAGTGACAGCACATGACTAGGACATTTACAAGTTGCCCAGAGAATCCAAAGCTTCTTTTTTAAAGAATATAGCAACTGTTGCTTCTCTATCTACAGACTGTGAGCAAAACATTATTTCACATTTTTGTCTTTGAGGGTCTTGGGAACCATAAAAAAGCCACAAGATGCTCTTATCTTAAACCACTCGTCCTGGGAGATGACTGCTCAAAACAGAATGGTGAAATCTCTGGAATCTCTTGACCAAGCAAATAAGCTTCATTCTTTCCATTCTTTCCCCCACTCAAGAGGCAAAAACTTTGAGTAAACCAATAATTTCCCAATAGAAAACTTTTAGAAATGCATAAAAATAGTGATGAGTGTGTGAGAGAGAGAGAGAGATCTATAAGTAAGGAAAGAACTGATTAGAAAATATGAAGAAAATCCTCAGAGAAAATTCGTGGAGATACCCATGAACTGAAGCTCTGACTGACTGAGGGATTCAGCTGATCTTAGTAAGCTCAGGCTTAAGTCAAAACACACATAAGGACGGGCAAAGAGGTCTTGAGAAATTGTTATTGAGAACTCCACTCCGTATATACTTTGGATGAAGACACAATAAAAACATAAAACAGGAAAAGATTCCCACTGATCGAAGAAGACCAAAAATATATTTTGCCTATTTTAGCCCTGGCTTTGCTCAGAAAACTTTAAAATCTCCTGGAAATTTACTAGCACAATAGGCTGGAGGCCTGAAGTGCAAGTATTAATATAGTCCAGAAATTCCTACTTCAAGAAAACAACATTTAGTACAGTCTGAGTGGCTGAGAAACCAGCAGTACCTAGAAAACGCAGATCACAACACCACTCGTGAGGGTTGTACCCATATGGCCCTAAAGTTTTACTGCAAATAAACTCTCACTAAAGCTTTTCTCGCAAATTCCCAAATCTTACAAGCATACTAGAAAACAACCCAACATTAGTGTGAGCCAGCAGACACAACAGGGAGCAGAAGGAAATACTCAAGAACTACAAACTTTATCATAGAACTATCAGATATGAACAATACAATGAGTTCATATCAGATCAGATCAGATCAGTCGCTCGGTCGTGTCCGACTCTGCGACCCCATGAATCACAGCACGCCAGGCCTCCCTATCCATCACCAACTCCCGGAGTTCACTCAGACTCACGTCCATCGAGTCAGTGATGCCATCCAGCCATCTCATCCTCTGTCATCCCCTTCTCCTCCTGCCCCCAATCCCTCCCAGCATCAGAGACTTTTCCAATGAGTCAACTCTTCCCATGAGGTGGCCAAAGTACTGGAGTTTCAGCTTTAGCATCATTCCTTCCAAAGAAATCCCAGGGCTGATCTCCTTCAGAATGGACTGGTTGGATCTCCTTGCAGTCCAAGGGACTCTCAAGAGTCTTCTCCAACACCACAGTTCAAAAGCATCAATTCTTCGGTGCTCAGCCTTCTTCACAGTCCAACTCTCACATCCATACATGACCACAGGAAAAACCATAGCCTTGACTAGCTGGACCTTTGTTGGCAAAGCAATGTCTCTGCTTTTCAATATGCTATCTAGGTTGGTCATAACTTTCCTTCCAAGGAGTAAGCGTCTTTTAATTCATGGCTGCAGTCACCATCTGTAGTGATTTTGGAGCCCAGAAAAATAAAGTCTGACACTGTTTCCATTGTTTCCCCATCTATTTCCCATGAAGTGGTGGGAACGGATGCCATGATCTTCGTTTTCTGAATGTTGAGCTTAAAGCCAACTTTTTGACTCTCCTCTTTCACTTTCATCAAGAGGCTTTTTAGTTCCTCTTCATTTTCTGCCATAAGGGTGGTGTCATCTGCATATCTGAGGTTATTGATATTTCTCCCGGCAATCTTGATTCCAGCTTGTGTTTCTTCCAGTCCAGCGTTTCTCATGATGTACTCTGCATAGAAGTTAAATAAACAGGGTGACAATATACAGCCTTGACATACTCTTTTCCTATTTGGAACCAGTCTGTTGTTCCATGTCCAGTTCTAACTGTTGCTTCCTGACCTGCATGCAAATTTCTCAAGAGGCAGGTCAGGTGGTCTGGTATTGCCATCTCTTTCAGAATTTTCCACAGTTTATTGTCATCCACACAGTCAAAGGCTTTGGCATTGGCAATAAAGCAGAAATAGATATTTTACTGGAACTCTCTTGCTTTTTCCATGATCCAGCAAATGTTGGCAATTTGATCTCTGGTTCCTCTGCCTTTTCTAAAACCAGCTTGAACATCAGGAAGTTCATGGTTCACATATTGCTGAAGCCTGGCTTGGAGAATTTTGAGCATTACTTTACTAGCATGTGAGAGGAGTGCAATTGTGCGGTAGTTTGAGCATTCTTTGACATTGCCTTTCTTTGAGATTGGAATGAAAACTGACCTTTTCCAGTCCTGTGGCCACTGCTGAGTTTTCCAAATTTGCTGGCATATTGAGTGCAGCACTTTCACAGCATCATCTTTCAGGATTTGGAATAGCTCCACTGGAATTCCGTCACCTCCACTAGCTTTGTTCGTAGTGATGCTTTCTAAGGCCCACTTGACTTCACATTCCAGGATGTCTGGCTCTAGATCAGTGATCACACCATCGTGATTATCTTGGTCGTGAAGATCTATTTTGTACAGTTCTTCTGTGTATTCTTGCCATCTCTTCTTAATATCTTCTGCTTCTGTTAGGTCCATACCATTTCTGTCCTTTATCGAGCTCATCTTTGCATGAAATGTTCCTTTGGTATCTCTGATTTTCTTGAAGAGATCCCTAGTCTTCCCCATTCTGTTGTTTTCCTCTATTTCTTTGCATTGATTGCTCAAGAAGGCTTTCTTATCTCTTCTTGCTATTCTTTGGAACTCTGCATTCAGATGCTTATATCTTTCCTTTTCTCCTTTGCTTTTCACTTCTCTTCTTTTCACAGCTATTTGTAAGCCTCCCCAGACAGCCATTTTGCTTTTTTGCATTTCTTTTCTATGGGAATGGTCTTGATCCCTGTCTCCTGTACAATGTCATGAACCTCATTCCATAGCTCATCAGGCACTCTATCCATCAGATATAGGCCCTTAAATCTATTTCTCACTTCCACTGTATAATCATAAGGGATTTGATTTAGGTCATACCTGAATGGTCTAGTGGTTTTCCCTACTTTCTTCAATTTCAGTCTGAATTTGGCAATAAGGAATTCATGATCTGAGCCACAGTCAGCTCCTGGTCTTGTTTTTGCTGACTGTATAGAGCTTCTCCATCTTTGGCTGCAAAGAATATAATCAATCTGATTTCAGTGTTGACTATCTGGTGATGTCCATGTATAGAGTCTTCTCTTGTGTTTTTGGAAGAGGGTGTTTGTTATGACCAGTGCATTTTCTTGGCAAAACTCTGTCAGTCTTTGCCTTGTCATTCCATATTCCAAGGCCAAATTTGCCTGTTACTCCAGGTGTTTCTTGACTTCCTCCTTTTGCATTCCAGTCCCCTATAATGAGAAGGACATCTTTTTTGGGTGTTAGTTCTAAAAGGTCTTGTAGGTATTCATAATGAGTTCAAATGACTGAGAAATAAAAGTATTCATCAGAAACATAGAAAGTCCAGATCAACAGGCTATAAAAAGGCATATTTAAAGAAAACAGAAGCTTGAGTATTGAAAAATAAAGTAATTGTAGTCAAAAATTAGTTGAGGCTTGACAGAAAACAACAAAATTCTGTAAAGCAATTATCCTTCAACTAAAAAGTATGTAAATTAAAAAAATGCTTACAGAAAAAATGAAAAAAAAATTAATTAAACAGGCTAAGGTGTCAATGAGAGCTAAAAAAAAAATTGGTTAGTTTGAATGTTAATCTGAAAAAATTACTGAGAATTTAACAGAAAGTTAAAACAGATATGGAAATATGAGAGTGTAATAAATACAGAAGTTAAAATAAAATCTAATGAAAGGCTAAGATAGTTTTTTTTTTTAATTGGGGTACAGTTGGTTTATAATGCTGTGTTAGTTCCTGCTCTACAACAAACTGAATCAGCTATGTGTATACATATATCCCCTCCCTCTTGGGCCTTTCTCCCACCCCAGCCCCCCAGCCCACCCATCTAGGTCACCACAGAGCACTGAGCTGAACTCCCTATGCTATAGAGCAGGTTCCCACTTAAGACTATTTAAAATTTTTTAAAAGAACTACATTAAGATCACATTAATCAGTGAAAGTACTACACCCTGTTTGAAAGAAATAATTTCTAACTATTTGTTCATACATAGAAAAGCAAAAATAAAGACTATCCATCAAATCATTATTTATGATTGACTTTGGAGGACTTTCCATTAATTATCTATTTCTAATGTTTAATAGCCCTCATAGTCAACAAGTCTGAAATTGCAGTACTTGGGTGCAATCTCACAAATGACATAATGATCTCTGTTTGTTTCTAAGGCAAACTATTCAATATCACAGTAATGCAAGTCTATGCCCCAACCACTGATGCCAAAGAAGCTGAATTTGAAAGGTTCTGTGAAGACCTGGAGAAGGAAATGGCAACCCACTCCAGTGTTCTTGCTTGGAGAATCCCAGGGATGGGAAGCCTGGTGGTCTGCCATCTATGGGGTCACACAGAGTTGGACAAGACTGAAGTGACTTAGCATAAAGACCTATTGGAGAAGGCAATGGCACCCTACTCCAGTATTCTTGCTTGGAAGGTCCCATGGACGGAGGAGCCTGGTAGGCTGCTGTCCGTGGGGTCGTGAAGAGTTGGACACGATTAAACTACTTCACTTTCATGCACTGGAGAAGGAAATGTCAACCCACTCCAGTGTTCTTGCCTGGAGAATCCCAGGGACGGGGGAGCCTGGTGGGCTGCCATCTATGGGGTCACACAGATTCGGACATGACTGAAGTGAATTAGCAGCAGCAGCAGCAGCATGAAGACCTATAAGGCTTTCTAGAATTAATATTAAGAAAAGATGTCCTTTTCATCATAGGGGATTGGAATGCAAAAGTAGGAAGTCAAGAGATATCCAGAGTAATAGGTATTCTTGGAGTACAAAATGAAGCAGGGCAAAGGCTAACAGGGTTTTGTCAAGAGAAGGCACTGGCCATAGCAAACACCCTCTTCCAACAATGCTCTCATGAGTTATCTCTTTTACACATGGTGGTGTTTATATGTCAACCCCAGTCTCCCAGTTTATCCCCACCCTGTGTCCACAGTTCCATTCTCTCATCTGTATCTCCATTCCTGCCCTGCACCTAGGTGCATCTGTAGCATCCTTCTGGATTGCATGTATATGCATTAATAAGTGACATTTGTTTTTCTCTTTCTGACTTACTTCACTCTGTATGGCAAACTCCAGGTCCATCCACATCTCTACAAATGACCTAACTTCATTTCTTTTCAGGGATGAGTAATATTCTAGTTCAGGGGCCCCCTGTGATGCCATGTTGAACCAGAACCATTCTCTTTACATTTTAAAACTTTATCTTATTCCATGGCAGATAAGACAAAATTTTAAAAATGGAAAGGGAATGGTTCTTGCTCAAGATGGCAATGCAGGAGTTCCCTGAACTCACTTCCTCCCACAGATACATTGAATCCACACCTACACACAGAAGGATTCCCCTGCAAGAAATCTGGAGGCTAGCTGAGCAATTCCCACACAGCAGGTGAGCAAGGAAAAACCCACATTGGGTAAGAAAGGTGAGACACTCTTGCCCCCAGCGTACCACCAGCACAGGAGCAAACCATCAGAAGCAAACCCACAAATCCAAGCTTCTCCCTGAGGAATGAAGGGCTTGGACCCCAAATTTTAAGACTTCCACCTGAGGGACAGGGCCCCAAACCACCTAGATCTGAAACCCTACAGAGCTTTTGTCCATTAGACCCATGAGACAACAGCCAGCAAAGGAAGAGTCCCCAAAGACCCCAGACCTGCTGCAGCTGTCCCCAGGGGTCCAGCGCACCAGTGGCAGACAGCAGCATGCACCCCCTGGTCTCTACCTGAAAGAGGTCTGTGGTAAGTGTCCTACGTAAGAACCTGTAAGCTGTGAACTTTCAAAGATGCAAATGTACCCAGATATCCCGGGGCAATTTTTTCAGAAGACTAGATAGAACTAGATAGAGGGACCTGATCCTGGGCTGTCAACATCAGGCATGAGTGACCCGCAGCTTGGCCATCAGCAAGCCAAGGGAGAGGCCTTGGAGAAACCGCCCCTGCTAGCATCTTAGACTTCCAGCCTCTGGGACTATCAGAAAGAAAAAAAAAAAAAAATTCTATTGTTTAAGCCACTGAGTTAGTGGAATTTTTTTAAATGACTGCCCTGGTGGCTCAGATGGTAAAGCCTCTGCCTGCAATGCGGGAGACCTGGATTCGATCCCTGGGTCAGGAAGATCCCCTGGAGAAGGAAATGGTACCCCACTCTAGTATTCTTACCTGGAAAATTTCATGGACAGAGGAGCCTGGTAGGCTACGATCCATGGGGTCCCAAACAGTTGGACACGACTGAGCAACTTCACTTCACTTTTAAGTGACAGCCAGCACCAACCAATATAATTACATATCAAAGTATATAAATATGTCACATAAATATTTTATACATTTTATGTAAATATACATAAATATAAAAATATAAGTGGATACATAAAAATCTACATTACAAAAGCTGATAAAAAATCCAGGATAAAATTCAAACACTCTAAACAACTTTAAAAAGAAAATTATTAGCATAATAGAAACAGATGGATAGTACCTAAAGTGATGATGGTAACTTTCTAAAACCTTGATCAAGCATGACACGTACTGGCAAAACATTAGAGACCTTTCCTTTGAAAGTCAGGGACACCTGAGAGTGCTTACTAGTGTAGTTTATAAACAATGACATAAAAACAGGAAAAGAAATAAAACCATAAATGTTGGAAACGAAAAAGGAAACTCACTATTTACACGTGTTATAATTGTGTAAATGGAAAATCTAAACATATTTACAAGTGTTTAGAACAAAAAGGCAAATTCAGCAAGTCTGATGACAAGACCAGTGTGAAAAATCTATTGCTTCCCTGCAAAATGGCAACAACAGCAATAATAAATCCTTAAAAACTCAACTTTACAATGACAAATAAAACTATAATTTATCTAGCAAAGAAAAATGCTAGCAAAGATACGCAGTCTCTTCATGGAATTTTTAAAACAAGACTAGGTACATGAATTGAAGACTCAGTATTGGAAAAATGTCAATTCTGCCAAAATCTCTACAGCCAAAACGATTCCCATCAATGCTGAAATAAGCAATTTGTATTTTTCTACTGTTGCTTAGGAGAAACTTAACAAATGGATTCTAAAGTGTATATAAAAATTCCAGTGTGCAAAAATGATGAAAATACTTAAAGAAAAACAACAGTGATACCTAACAATGTTATTATAAAATAATAATAAAATAGTGTGAATTTGTGCAAGAACAGACAAGCAGACAAGTGGAATTCAAGAATGCTTGGGCCTGGAGTCCCACATTTTTGGAAACTTGTTTTAAGATATAATTATCATTGCAGATCAGTGGGGAAAGAAAGCCTTTTCAATAATTTGTTTTGGGACAGTTGACTTTTCATGTAGAATATGAACAAAATGACATTAGATCCTTACTTCAAACCACATAAAAAATAAATGGATGGATTTGTTTGAAATAAAATATGAAAGAATGTCTTATAATTTCTATATTAAAAAGGAATTTTTATATAAAACAAAATTGAAAAATTTTAATATGAAAGATTGTCACTTCTGTACAACAAAATTCAATGAAAGAAAGCACAAGTCATAAGAACGTACATGTAATCTATGTCAACAAAAAAAGGGTACACATTTAATATATTTAAAGAATCTCTTTAAACGGACAACAAAAAGAAAATGAATCTAATAAAAAATAAGCCAAAGAAAATGACCAATTTTCAGAAAAGCCATATAGATGAAGGACAGGGTTGTCCCATGTGTTGGGAAACCATCTCTGCTTCTAGCTACTTTCCCACTTTACATGTCAAGTTAACAAACTTAAAACCTAGTTTTCAGTTCAGACTTTCCAGTTCTTTGGGTGGATCTTCTAGCTCTCCCATGGTTTAGGTAACCCTCTTTCTCCACTGAGAATCAGAGTGCTGCCTATTGCTTGTGTTGAAGAAATAGAACTAAAACACAAAATCATCCATTAACTCAGAAAACTTTCCACTAAAGTAGAAGACAAAGAAACCAATTTTATTATTGAGTAGGTGATAATAAACCAGAATGTGATGTGCCTGGCACACGATCCAGCAAAAGAATGCAAAAACAAAAAGAAATCTGACCTTTCACAGAGCCAGGCACATAGAGCCCATCGCGCACATGTTCTTAAGAGCAACAAGCAGTCCTCACGTAGGAAGACTTGACAGCACCATATGGCACGCACAGGTCACACACAGAGTCACCCACACACACAGTTCGGGCAGCCATCTGCATTCACTCTCCTGACAAATGTCTGCACAGTCAAAGCTATGGTTTTTCCAGTAGTCATGTACAGATGGACGAGTTGGACCATAAAGAAAGCTGAGGGTGGAAGAACTTATGCTTTCAACTTGTGGTGTTGGAGAAGACTCTTGAGAGTCCCTTGGACTGCAAGGAGATCAAAGCAGTCTATTCTGGAAGGAAGTCAACCCTGAATATTCATTGGAAGGACCAAGCTGAAGGTGAAGCTCCAATAGCTTGGCCACCTGATGCAAAGAGCTGACTCCTTTGAAAAGACCCTGATGCTGGGAAATACTGAGGGCAGGAGAAGGGGACAACAAAGGATGAGATAGTTGGATGGCATCACCAACTCAATGGACATGAGTTTGGGTAAAATCCAGAAGATAGTGAAGGACAGGGAGGCCTGGCATGCTACAGTCCATGGGGTCTGCATGGACTAAGGTTGGACACAACTGAGTGACTGAACAACAATAAAAGGAAAAAATACATAGTAGCTTTATGAAAAGGAGTGCTTTGTGGTTTGGAAAGAGGAAACTGTCAAAGCAGACTTTCACCTTCCCATAGATACTGGGAACTAGAGGTGCTTACTAATAATTACATTTTAAAGAGATAGTGAAAGAGGAGAGTGAAAAAGTTGGCTTAAAGCTCAACATTCAGAAAACAAAGTCCCACCACTTCATGGCAAATAGATGGGAAAACAGTGGAAACTGTGGCAGACATTTTTTTGGGCTTGAAAATCACTGCAGATGGTGACCACAGCCATGAAATTGAAAGACGTTTGCTCCTTGGAAGGAAAGTTATGACCAACCTAGATAGCATATTAAAAAGCAGAGACATTACTTTGCCATCAAATGTCCATCTAGTCAAAGCTATGGTTTTTCCAGTAGTCATGTATGGATGTGAGAGTTGGACTATAAAGAAAGCTGAGTGCTGACGAATTGATGTTTTTGAACTGTGGTGTTGGAGAAGACTCTTGAGAGTCCCTTGGACTGCAAGGAGATCCAGCCAGACCATCCTAAAGGAGATCAGTCCTGAGTGTTAATTGGAAGGACTGATGCTAAAGCTGAAACTCCAATGCTTTGGCCACCTGATGGGAAGAGCTGACTCATTGGAAAAGACCCTGATGCTGGGAAAGATTGAAGTTGTGACGAGAAGGGGATGACAGAGAATGAGATGGTTGGATGGCATCACCGACTCAATGGACATGGGTTTGGGTGTACTCCAGGAGTTGGTGATGGACAGGGAGGCCTGGCGTGCTGCAGTTCATGGGGTCGCAAAGAGTCGGACACAACTAAGTGACTGAACTTGACAGAAATTATGGGGCCTCTCCGGTGGCTCAGCAGTAAAGAATCCATCTGCAGTGCAGGAGATGCAGGAGACATGAGTTCGATCCCTGGGTAGAGAAGATCCCCTAGAGGAGGGCATGGCAGGCCACTCCAGTATTCTTGCCTGGAGAATTCCATGGACAGAGGAGCCTGGCGGGCTATAGTCCATAGGGTCGCAAAGAGTCAGACACAACTGAAGGGACTGAGTGTGCATGCCTGCACATGTAAATTATACACTTTTTACAAGAGAGAACTAAAAGAAAAGTGAGAATCCAGTTCAGACATATAGAAAGTGAAAAAACTGAGTTTAATTGTTCTCCGTGTAATAACGATATAAGTAATCCCAACTATTTTTTCCCATTCACATGGTTATACAGAATCAGACTAAATTCCAAGAGGCAATTTAGAGGCAGATAAATCCTTGTTAATTCAACAAGGCACTGTAATGAGCATTATGAGGATGGGGGCAGATATAGATTCTGATTTGTGGTCACAACAGCATCTCTGACTTTGTCATCACCGTGTTGAAATAGCACTTTAACATTTTAAAACTCAGCAACTCCGTTTAAAAATACAGTAAGTCTAATTGCCAGCCTCATCAGGGTCTTACTTGGTTGATTAAGCCTTATTGAAAGGTCTAGTGGGGAACCTCCAAGCCGCTCGGTTGTCTAATAAGCTTGTATTAAGCGATTCCCCTCATTCATAGTACAAGCAATTCTGAGACACAAGGGACCTAGTTAGGGGATGGTTTTTGCAAGTGTCTGGTGAGCTTCTTAATTAAAAGAAAGAATCTCTGCTACAATCAGGATATGAATTTTTTTTAAAGGCTGCCATCCTAATTTCACTCCAGAAACCAATAATGTATACCTGAAATGTGAATGTTTTATGGCTATGCATCTTGTTAAAAATTATTTTCAAACAAACATAAAATACTCTGTGAAACACAGGTTTTTACTTAATCAAGGGTTCAGTTCTGTTCAGTTCAGTTGCTCGGTCGTGTCCGACTCTTTGCGACCCAATGAACCGCAGCACGCCAGGCCTCCCTGTCCATCACCAACTCCCGGAGTTCACTCAGACTCACGTCCATCGAGTGAGTGATGCCATCCAGCCATCTCATCCTCCTTCATCCCCTTCTCTTCCTGCCCTCAATCCTCCCAGCATCAGAGGCTTTTCCAGTGAGTCAACTCTTCACATGAGGTGGCCAAAGTACGGGAGTTTCAGTTTTAGCATCATTCCTTCCAAAGAAATCGCAGGGCTGATCTCCTTCAGAATGGACTGGTTGGATCTTCTTGCAGTCCAAGGGACTCTCAAGAGTCTTCTCCAACACCACAGTTCAAAAGCATCAATTCTTCGGCGCTCAGCTTTCTTCACAGTCCAACTCTCACATCCATATATGACCACTGGAAAAACCATAGCCTTGACTAGACGGACCTTTGTTGGCAAAGTAATGTCTCTGCTTTTGAATATGCTATCTAGGTTGGTCATAACTTTTCTTCCATAGAGTAAGGGTCTTTTAATCTCATGGCTGCAATCACCATCTGCAGTGCTTTTGGAGCCCAAAAAAATAAAATCTGACACTGTTTCCACAGTTTCCCCATCTATTTGCTATGAAATGATGGGACCAGATGCCATGATCTTCATTTTCTGAATGTTGAGCTTTAAGCCATCTTTTTAACTCTCTGCTTTCACTTTCATCAAGAGGCTTTTGAGTTCCTTTTCACTTTCTGCCATAAGGGTGGTGTCATCTGCATATCTGAGGTGATTGATATTTCTTCCAACAATCTTGATTCCAGCTTGTGCTTCTTCCAGCCCAGAGTTTCTCATGATGTACTCTGCATAGAAGTTAAATAAGCAGGGTGACAATAGACAGCCTTGACATACTCCTTTTCCTATTTGGAACCAGTCTGTTGTTCCATGTCCAGTTCTAACTGTTGCTTCCTGACCTGCATACAGGTTTCTCAAGAGGCAGGTCAGGTGGTCTGGTATTGCCATCTCTTTCAGAATTTTCCACAGTTTATTGTGATCCACACAAAGGCTTTGGCATAGTCAATAAAGCAGAAATAGATATTTTTCTGGAACTCTCTTGCTTTTTCCATGATCCAGCAAATGTTGGCAATTTGGTCTGTGGTTCCTCTGCCTTTTCTAAAACCAGTTTGAACATCTGGAAGTTCACGGTTCATATATTGCTGAAGCATGGCTTGGAGAATTTTGAGCATTACTTTACTAGCGTGTGAGATGAGTGCAATTGTGCGATAGTTTGAGCATTCTTTGGCATTGCCTTTCTTTGGGATTGGAATGAAAACTGACCTTTTCCAGTCCTGTGGCCACTGCTGAGTTTTCCAAATTTGCTGGCATATTGAGTGCAGCACTTTCACAGCATCATCTTTCAGGATTTGAAACAGCTCAACTGGAATTTCATCACCTCCACTAGCTTGTTCGTAGTGATGCTTTCTAATCAAGGGTAGCATCCTATTGTTCTATAATTGTCTTATATTCCAGAATAAATTCCTTGAAGATTTTTCTTAAACAACTCTTCACAGGTAAACTATTTCAAATTGATCTAGTCCTTTAAACATCACTATGATATTCTTGGTAAACTTATTACATCCTCGGCATTCCTTTCAGGTTTGACTCACACTGTTCTCGGAAATGCGTCTCTCCTGTATATCAGTGGCAATTTCACACATTTTCAAAGCAGGACCAAACAGTATAGCTGTATCTAGCTTTTGAATTCTGTCCCGGTTTTGCTTGCATTGTTACTTAGCCATTGGTTTTGTTTTGTCCAGGTTTCTATTTGTTCGCTTGCTTTCCCGGTGCAGTTTGTTTTTCTTTCCCGAGAATTTTTGTTCTCAGTGAGCTTTGCTTACTTCTATTATGGTTGTGGTTCCCGTTTTCAAGGGTAATTTTATAATCATTCTGTCACTGAAACTGACCATTCACAACGGCAGAGAGAAGAGTTCAAGCTGGTAAACTGGATGAAAGGCAAGTCACTGGCACTGGATTAAATGCCTTGACGTCTAAAGGAATTCAAGGGAAAAACAGGGGAAGCACGAGCAAAATCATCACACCTGTCACTGTGAAAAGTGATTGTTGAAGCGCCCTGACCTGCGGGAAAATCGTCAATCAGTGCCCCACAGGGACAGGCAGCCACCCCCTACAGCAATCAGTAGGATCTGGCCAAGTGTGGGTCTGTTTTCCCTGGCCTTGTGAACTTGAAGGATTTGAATAAAGACTTCTTTTTTCAGGGAACATGTCTTTTCTTGGCTTTAAAATTTCCTAGTAAATTAATTTACAAAATATTTCCTCTTGAATAATTCACTGTGTGTGTGTGTGTGTGTGCGCATGTGCTAATTCGCTTCTGTCATGTCAGACTCTTTGCAACCCCATGGACTATAGCCCACCAGACTCTTACTACTACTACTACTAAGTCGCTTCAGTCGTGTCCGACTCTGTGCGACCCCATGGACTGCAGCCTACCAGGCTTCTCTGTCCATGGGATTCTCCAGGCAAGAACACTGGAGTGGGTTGCCATTTCCTTCTCCAATGCATGAAAGTGGAAAGTGAAAGTGAAGTTGCTCAGTCGTGTCCGACTCTTAGCGACTCCATGGACTGCAGCCTACGAGGCTCCTCCATCCATGGGATTTTCCAGGCAACAGTACTGGAGTGGGGTGCCATTGCCTTCTCCCATCAGACTCATAGGTCCGTCCAATTCTCCAGGCAAGTATACTGGAGTGGGTTGCCATTTCCTTCTCCAGGGGATCTTCCCAACCCAGGAATCCAATTCATATGCTTTATATCGCCTTCATTGGTAGTTCAGTTCAGTTCAGTTCAGTGGCTCAGTCGTGTCCAACTCTTTCCGACCCCATGAACCACAGCATGCCAGGCCTCCTTGTCCATGATCAACTCTGGGAGTCCACCCAAACTGAACTCCATCGAGTCACTGATGCCATCCAACCATCTCATCTCTGTCATCCCCTTCTCTTCCTGACCTCAATCTTTTCCAGCATCAGGGTCTTTTGAAATGAGTCAGCCCTTCGCATCATGTGGCCAAAGTATTGGGGTTTCAGCTTCAACATCAGTCCTTCCAATGAACACTCAGGACTGTTCTCCTTTAGGATAGATTGGTTGGATCTCCTTGAAGTCCAAAGGACTCTCAAAAGTCTTCTCCAACACCACAGTTCAAAAGCATCAATTCTTCAGGGCTCAGCTTTCTTTATAGTACAACTCTCACATACATACATGACCATGGGAAAAACCATAGCCTTCAGTAAATGGACCTTTGTTGGCAAAGTAATGTCTCTGCTTTTTAATATGCTGTCTAGGTTGGTCATAACTTTCTTTCCAAGGAGTAAGTGTCTTTTAATTTCATGGCTGCAATCACCATCTGCAGTGCTTTTGGATCCCATAAAAATAGTCAGCCACTGTTTCCACTGTTTCCCTGTCTATTTGCCATGAAGTTATGGGACCGGATGCCATGATCTTAGTTTTCTGAATGTTGAGCTTTAAGCCATCTTTTTCACTCTCCTCTTTCACTTTCATCAAGAGGCTCTTTAGTTCTTCTTCATTTTCTGCCATAAGGGTGGTGTCATCTGCGTATCTGAGGTTAGTGACATTTCTCCCGGCAGTCTTGATTCCAGCTTGTGCTTCTTCCAGCCCAGCGTTTCTCATGATATACTCTGCATAGAAGTTAAATAAGCAGGGTGACAAGATACAGCCTTGACATACTCCTTTTCCTGTTTGGAACCTGGCTACTGTTCCATGTCCAGTTCTAACTGTTGCTTCCTGACCTGCATACAAATTTCTCAAGAGGCAGGTCAGGTGGTCTGGTATTGCCATCTCTTTCAGAACTTCCACAGTTTATTGTGATCCACACAAATGCTTTGGCATAGTCAATAAAGCAGAAATAGATATTTTTCTGGAACTCTCTTGCTTTTTCCATGATCCAGCAGATGTTGGCAGTTTGGTCTCTGGTTCCTCTGCCTTTTCTAAAACCAGCTTGAACATCTGGAAGTTCACGGTTCATGTATTGCTGAAGCCTGGCTTGGAGAATTTTGAGCATTACTTTACTAGCGTGTGAGATGGGTGCGATTGTGTGGTAGTTTGAGCATTTTTTGGCATTGCCTTTCTTTGGGATTGGAATGAAAACTGACCTTCCCAGTTCTGTGGCCACTGCTATAGTTTTCCAAATTTGCTGGCATATTGAGTGCAGCAGTTTCACAGCATCATCTTTCAGGATTTGAAATAGTTCAACTGGAATTCCATCACCTCCACTATCTTTGTTTGTAGTGATGCTTTCTAAGGCCCACTTGACTTCACATTCCAGGATATCTGGCTCCAGGTGAGTAATCACACCGTCATGGTTATCTGGGTCATGAAGATCTTTTTTGTACAGTTCTTCTGTGTATTCTTGCCACCTCTTCTTAATATCTTCTTCTTCTGTTAGGTACATAACATTTCTGTCCTTTATTGAGCCCATCTTTGCATGAAATGTTCCCTTGGTATGTCTAATTTTCTTGAAGAGATCTCTAGTCTTTCTCATTCTATTGCTTTCCTCTATTTCTTTGCATTGATCGCTGAGGAAGGCTTTCTTATCTCTCCTTGCTATCTTTGGAACTCTGCATTCAGATGCTTATATCTTTCCTTTTCTCCTTTGCTTTTCACTTCTCTTCTCTTCACAGCTATTTGTAAGGCCTCCTCAGACAGCCATTTTGCTTTTTTGCATTTCTCTTTCTTGGGGATGGTCTTGATCCCTTTCTGTACAATGTCATGAAACTCCATCTATAGTTCATCAGGCACTCTGTCTATCAGATCTAGTCCCTTAAATCTATTTCTCACTTCCACTGTATAGTCATAAGGGATTTGATTTAGGTCATACCTGAATGGTCTAGTGGTTTTCCCTACTTTCTTCAATTTAAGTCTGAATATGGAAATAAGGAGTTCATGATCCAAGCCACGGTCAGCTCCCGGTCTTGTTTTTGCTGACTGTGTAGAGCTTCTCCATCTTTGGCTACAAAGAATATAATCAATCTGATTTTGGTGTGACCATCTGGTGATGTCCATGATGTCCATGTGTAGAGTCTTCTCTTGTGTTGTTGGAAGAGAGTGTTTGCTATGACCAGTGAATTCTCTTGGGAATTAGCCTTTGCCCTGCTTCATTCTGTACTCCAAGGCCAAATTTGCCTGTTACCCCAGGTGTTTCTTGACACCCTCCTTTTGCATTCCAGTCCCCTATAATGAAAAGGACATCTTTTTTGGGTGTTAGTTCTAGCAGGTCTTGTAGGTCTTCATAGAACTGTTCAACTTCAGCTTCTTCAGCTTTACTGGTCAGAGCATAGACTTGGATTATTGTGATATTGAATGGTTTGCCTTGGAAACGAACAGAGATCATTCTGTCGTTTTTGAGATTGCATCCAAGTACTGCATTTTGAACTCTTTTGTTGACCATGATGGCTGCTCCATTTCCTCTAAGGGATTCCTGCCCATAGTAGTAGATATAATGGTCATCTGAGTTAAATTCACCCATTCAAGTCCTTCTCAGTTCACTGATTCCTAGAATGTCGATGTTCACTCTTGTCATCTCCTGTTGACCACTTCCAATTTGCCTTGATTCATGAACCTAACATTCCAGGTTCCTATGCAATATTGCTCTTTACAGCATCAAAGCTTGCTTCTATCACCAGTTGCATTCACAACTGGGTGATGTTTTTGCTTTGGCTCCATCCCTCCATTCTTTCTCGAGTTATTTCTCCACTGATTTCCACTGATTTCATTGATAGGCAGGTTCCCTAATGCTAAGCACCAGCTGGGAAGCTCTAATTATTCACTAAGGTCCAGGAATTGTTTTGAATAAAATTTTATTGAAGTATAGTAGTTTCACAATGTTGTGTTAGTGTCTGCTGTACAGCAGAGTGAATCAGCTATACATACACATATATCCCCTCTTTTCTGGATGCCCTTCCCATTTAAGTCACCACAGAGCGCTGAGTAGAGGTCCCTGTGGTATAAAGTAGGCCCTCATTGATTATCTGTTGTATACCTAGTAGTGTATGTTGTGCCAATTGCACAGACGTGGATGGACCTAGAGACTGTCATACAGAGTGAAATGAGTCAGAGAGAAAAACAAATATCATATATTAATGCACATATGGAGAATCTAGAAAAATTGTACTGCTGCTGCTAAGTCGCTTCAGTCATGTCCAACTCTGTGCGACCCAGAGATGACAGCCCACCAGGCTCCCCCATCCCTGGGATTCTCCAGGCAAGAACACTGGAGTGGGTTGCCATTTCCTTCTCCAATGCATGAAAGTGAAAAGTGAAAGTGAAGTCGCTCAGCCGTGTCCAACTCTTAGCGACCCCATGGACTGCAGCCTACCAGGCTCCTCCGTCCATGGGATTTTCCAGGCAAGAGTACTGGAGTTCGGTGCCATTGCAGATGAACCTATTTGCCAAGCTGAATACAGTCTTGATTCCCTGAGCTCTGTGCCTGAATCCCATCTAGCCCTTCACCCCTTGCTCTAAACGACCCCAGAAAACCAGGTGCCCCTCAGGCTCACTCTGTGAAGTACTTACACAGATCTTCTCTCGGAAATGTGTTACTTCAAGTGGAAAAGTGAGCTATCCATCAGACCATCATCAGGAGACCACATTCGCCTCCAGGTTTCCCATCTCCACGCCTCCACACTGCTTGCTACCTGAGAGGTTAAATAGCCCCAGGGGAGGTGTAAGCGATCACTGAAATGCTCTTGATGTCATCTCTTCATAGAGCCCCTTCTACATAAATTTTACTTTAAAAACAGAAATAGAATTACAAATGTAGAAAACAAACTTATGGTTACTGGGGGAAAAAGAGTGGGGAGAGGTAAGTTGGGTGATTGGGATTGACATATACACACAACCATATATACAATAAACAACTAAAAAGGATCTCCTGTACAGCACAGGGAAATTTCCTCCATACTCTGTGATGACCTATATGAAATGGTTGGATGGCATCATCAATTCAATAGACATGAGTTTGGGCAAACTCAGAGAGATGGTGAAGGACAGGGAAGCCTGGCATGTTTCAGTCCATGGGTTTGCAAAGAGTCAGACATGACTAAGCAACTGAACAACCACACGACCTATATAGGACAGGAATCTAAAAAAGTGGATATATGTATAACTGTTCACTTTGCTGTACAGCAGAAACTAACACATTTTAAATCAACTATACTCCAATAAAAATTTTAAAAACAGATAATGTATCACATCTTTAAACTTCTAGCCACAAATACACATCAAATCTGTAACAGTTCACACAGAATTTAGCAAAGTCATTTACTATAATTATTCTTGCCTGTCTCTTCTTTGTTTTGGTTTGTTTCATGTGTCCTGTTACTTTTCCTTGTTCTGTTTTGCTTTCTGTGTGGCATAAGACCTATGAGCTTGTTAAAACTCTTCATCACATACTCAATACTATTTTTGTCTGATGTTTGCTTTTGCTGATGTTATTTTGAGCAAAATAATACTAAGGGATGTCAGAGGCAGTGTCAGCCAGCAAGCTTGCAGGTGCAACCAAGAATGATCCTGCCCACAAAGAACTTCACAACCCAGCACAGCCCAGCGGACCAATCCATAGACAAGTCATTCTAGGTTCAGGGGGCCATGATAAACCCAGCAAGGGCAGGGTGATGTGTACAGAGACATCTGCTGAACCAAACTGAGACAGTTTGAGAAAACTTCCTGCAGAAGGTGATAGCTCAGGTGCTCCTAGAACAACAAAATGTAAACAGGAGATGTTGGCTATTTCAGGAAGAAAGGAAAGTGTAAATAAGAGTGGTAAGCAATCAGCTCTAAGAATGTTTTGTATCACTGACTAATGCATTGCAAATATATCATGCTTCTCTCTGAACTGTTTTTGTTTACCATTCAATTTCAGTATGAGACGTGCTCCCTGCAAAAGGAAACCTACTTATTTAGTAGCCACAGGTAAAGTTATAATAGGTTACAAGACAGATATGTAAATAAGTAGAAAAGATAAAACCTTATGTATCAACTCTGGAAACATTCTCCACTTAGCACACAATTAAATTCTACCAGGAAATAACAACAAAAAAAAAGTTATTTGAAAGGTGAATTACACTGTGTCTAAAAACTGGGACCTCATTCAATCTCTTGTCCTACAAAGTTAGTTAAGGATCTGTGCTTTGTTGCTTTCTCCTTGTAAGGACATCTTGCTTGAATTTGATTTGTATTTGGATGAGACATTCAACATGCTAATTTACTGGTTAATATTCCCCTTCGGCACGTACGGGCAAAAGATAATTGGCAGTAATGTAATTTAAACTTACTTGAATTTGTAGCTGTAAATTGAACCTTCACTTTTAGTAACTCAGCACCACAGAATAGAAATAACTGTATTCACAAAAGATGTTCCCAAATCTCCTTCTGAAGAGATAACCCTCAGTCCGGGAAAGTTTCTGATCCACCCTTCCATCTGGAACACAGGGGATCAATTCTAAATAACCTCCAGCATTATCATCTGTACTCATGATTTGGTGATAATGGAATGGGCTACTTATCTATTTATCTCCCAAGAAAAGGAGAGCATAGCACAGGATGAGGAGGAGTCATTAATCCAAGGAGGGGACTTTGAGCTAATTTCAGTGAGGGATGAATGTAGTCAAGAGGGATT
The DNA here is from genome assembly GCF_027580195.1 of Bos mutus. NCBI lineage: Eukaryota > Metazoa > Chordata > Mammalia > Artiodactyla > Bovidae > Bos > Bos mutus. The sequence continues at coordinate 36,694,971 of NC_091643.1, forward strand.
CTAAATTGCAGTGATGAAGAAAGCAATCAGCTGATGCAGATTTTAGATGCTGTACCAGGAACAATAATGAGAAAAGAAGGTACTTAATCACATTCGCAAAAGAATTATAGGAATACATAATTAAAGCAATGATAATGAGCAATAAAACTCGTGGTGAGATAGCTTTCAAATATCACTAGAAAAGGAGAGTAAGAAGCAAAGGAGACACCTTTGTCTCTATTAGTGATAGAAATTTTGCATAGAGATTCAAGAAGACAGTGAGTAAAGAGAAAAGTCAAAAGCTAAGTGGAAATAGCCATTGGATTTGTGATGAAGGGGTTTATTTGACAAATTTGTAGGGTATACACTGTACACAAACCAAAAGACAAACTACAAGAAGACATTTAGTATTTGTATATATTCTAAGAGTACAGGAGTAGCAACAAGGATTTTATACATGAAATTTAGGAAAAATTGCAGAAAAAGTAAATGTCTTTCAAAAATATAAATGTTAGCACAAACAAAACAAAAGATCTTACGGATTAGGAAAAAAATGGAGAGCAGGTAATTTTGTAGATAGAAGTATTAGTAGATTAAACAGAATATGACAGTGACTGAAACAGATTCACTGCAGGAAATAAACTTGGCAGTGCCTATGTTTTGAATCCTCCTTTGAATTAGTTTTAACATCTTGGTCCCTCATTAACTGATATATCAGATAAAATATCTGACATGTATTCTCTTTTTATATTTGTATGAGTCATACTCATAACTTTAAAATATTTTATCTTTTAAACATCTCCTTGCATGTGTGTATGTATAGAGTAAGTAGAAACATACAAGGAAAATAACATGCCATGATTGCATGTATATATGCATGCATGCACGTGGGCTTCCCCGATGGCCCAGCAGGTAAAGAATCGGCCTGCAAGGCAGGAAACACTATTCTTGCCTGGAGAATCCATGGATAAAGGAGCCTGGACGGGTATAGTCCAAAGGGCCACAAAGAGTCAGACACAACACACACACACACGCACACACACACACATGCATATATACAGAAAATACAATGGTGTGTGTGGCAAGATAGATAGCCTGATACACAATATATGTAAATACTACATGTGTAAATGAGAATTAATACTCCTTGTAACCACCAGGCGCCATGTACAGTTTTAAGTGATCTATACATTAACCCCTTTAATCCTTGTAATTACCCTATGAAGTGGATATGAGGTAGGTCCCACTGTGGCTCCATTTTACAGAAACATAATATTCTTGAAAAAATAGTAAGTAGCACAGCTGAGGTTCTGAACCCAGGACCCTCAGGTCCATGGTCTTGCACTTTGTTTTACTACTTTGCACTGCTTTCCATGGTACAGAGCTGGTTGTGCACAAGCGGACAAAATTTCCTTCAAAGGAAATTAGCAACATTTTTCAAGAACTAAAAGAGGCAATCCAGAATGCCAGACTTTAAACTGTATTTTCTTTCCTCTTCCCAAAAGGCATTAAGTGTGATCACAGCTCTCACATAAATTTCAACGTCGGCGGCACAGCGACAGTACACAGCAGTTCACCAGGTGAGAGACTGCTCAGTCAAGCTACATGCTCACGTGCCCGAGACCTGATGAAACTGACCCTGGGGCACTCAGAAGCCACTGACGGGATCTCAGTGTCTTTACCTATTATATTTAAAGACTCGCTGAGGGACGGTGAGATCCCGTATGTCTGAGCAAATGCAGACATATTGCCTGCTTTACAATAAGTATGTAACGTTATCCTCAGGAATTGTAGACTAGTAAACCCAAGAAAGCATCAGAAAAGATTCTGCCACAATAAATGAAGGAATCAATGCACAAGACTCCCACAGTTATGGGGGTGATGAGTGGGAATGAATACAGACTCATCAAGATGGATAACAGCTCCCAACTGTGCTAGCTGCCTCCTTCTTTGAAACAAAAAATTGAGTTTATGAATGTATCATGGGGTGTTAAGGAGGATGGGTGGAGAAAATACAAGTGCAGTTTTCAGCTTTATTAAAGTATGTTTCAAACATTTTCCACGAGTCAGTTTCCCTGGCAAGTGTTCTATTTTTACCTTATTGGTGCTTGTATGATAACATAACTGACCCTGCATTTAAGCAACCTACAAGTGTGAGGACCGTGCCAATATACACTTTGTGTTACTGTCATGTCCCATAATCAACAGGCAACTCCTGAGAACAGGACCTAACTGGGCACAGAGGCAGAAAACTGATCTAATAAGCTCCAGCTCCAAGTCCTTCCTGGTGATAACGCCACTCATCCAACATGAACTTCCTTATTTAACTAAACAGTAGAAGTCTTTGCTCATTATTTATTTCAAATAGAACAGTTCTAATTGTTCAGAACCACGTTTTGAACAGTTTAATTGTTCAAAACCACCTTTTTTTCAGTTTACCTCCCAGTTTCTTTTGTCCAAAAATCTCTGTTTAACGCCTTATTTTTCTATTTAGAAATATATAGTATGCCCTTGTTAAACAAGATGGTGCAGTTATGCAGTAACTGAAACATCACATCAAGTTGTGAAGAGGAAATAGGGCCCAGAAAACTGCCTTTTGGGCAATGTCCAGAGGTGTTTTTGTGTGTGGAGAAGTTGGAGCATGTGAAGACCACATAGTCTGAAGTGTTTTGAAAGGTTTCCAGTGAAAACTCCTCTTCATTCTGGGCAAGTGTATTAGAATGAGGGTAACATCATTTCAGGGCTTCCCACGTGGCTCAGTAGTAAAGAATCTGCCTGCCAATGCAGGAGACACAAGGGACCCAGGTTTGATGGCTGGGGTGGGAAGATCCCTTGGAGTAGGAAATGGCAACCTACTCCAGTATTCTTGCCTGAAGAACCCCATGGACACAGGAGCCTAGCGGGCTACAGTCCATGGGGTCACAAAGAGGTGGACACGACTGAGAAACTCAGCACACAATATGGCTTCAGCACTGGGTGCAGAGAACCAAGATAGTCTCAAGACAGGCATTCGTGTAATTGAAAAAATCAGCCTACTTGTAATTTTATACTGATGACATGTAATTATAATTTGGAGATCATCTGTAAAAAATAAAACAATCTCCTTAACATTTATATTTAATAATATTCTATCATTTATGATTTTTATTAGATAATATAGTCACTTGAGTCTTGATGCTTCTCCTCCAGAAAAGATGAGAATAAAATCTTAGCATCAAATATATGGGATTTCATTATCTGCATAGGGATTTTCACATTTTACTCAATTACTCAGCAGAATTGTTTACCTGCAGTCAGACACCATCATGCCACAAGCTTGTTGAGAGAAAAGAGAACCCAATTGAATATCCAGTAGGAATGATAATCTGCTAGAACTATTAGGATCTATATCATGCAACAAAGTTCAAAGAAAAGAGAATTACAGTGAAGTATTTCACTGTCTTCAAAAATAATCATACTGGGATAAAAGCTAAGCTAGCTCTCCCTAATTGACAAGACAGCATAATAAAATTCAGGGGCAGAGAAGGGCGATAGTCCATACTTCTGTAACGTTCTTATCTTCAGGAGAACTGTTCACTTATTTCTGTCATTCAAAGCTTCTCTATTTATTAAAGAGGCAGAGTGGTAGGGGTGTGATGGAGTGGCTTGGATTAGATCCGAAGAGAAGATAACAGAATATTTGGGAGTTTTGTGAGGTTTAACACCGCTGACAGTCTAATTGTGGCCACGGTGGGAGTGTTAACATCACGGAAAAGCACAGGGTGGGGGGCTGTCTGTTTTGTTATTTTTTTTTACTTTTTTACCGCAGTTTACTACATCAGTATTGCATACTTGACGGCACAAGACTTGGAAGTTTGGAGGATGTAAGCTTGAATCTTTGCTCTGCAATCACTCATCACCCCCTCTGTCAATTTCGGTACCTCTTTGAACTTCCGTTTAACTTCTCCATAACAAGGGTAACGAGCTTCCCGCATGGCTCGACAGTAAAGAATCCACCTGCCAAATACAAGAGACACAGGTTTGATTCCTGGCTAGGGAAGATACTCTGGAGGAGGAAATGGCAACCCACTCCAGTATTCTGGCCTGGAGAATCTCATGGACAGAGGAGGCTGGTTGGCCACAGTCCATAGGGTTGCAAGGAGTTGGAAACAGCTTAGTGACTAAACAACAACAGGGATAAAGTCACTTATTTTGATAGAATTAACTTTATATAAGACAACTTTTGGTTAAAGCACCTAATCATTTAAAAATGACACCTACTATGCCTGACTGGCCTTGTAAATTTTGCTTCTTGTGTTTTAATATAATTGATATTCTATTGCTTGAAATTTCTATGGCCTTCGTCACCAAGAATTTTTCAGATTTGTAAAATATAATTCCTTCAGGGCATTGTTCAGAAGGTCAGAAATCTGGTAAAATTACAAAGCAAGACTTTCTGAAGAAAAATTACTCAAAGAGAAAAGTTTCAATAGAGGCAACACATTTTTAAAATTTGTCTTGAAATACATCAAGGCAAATGATTTTTTTTTAATTTAATTCCAGAACTGAGTAACCAAACATAAATATTTACTCTTCATTTCCCCTAAGAAAATGTACTTCTTTTGCTCTATACTGGGACTGGTAAGCAAGCTGTCCAGTTATTTCATGGGTGATATTAGTTTGCCGACAAAGGTCCATCTAGTCAGGCCTATTCCAGGAGTCATGTATGGATGTGAGAGGTGAACTATAAAGAAATCTAAGTGCTGAAGAATTGATGCTTTTGACCTGTGGTGTTGGAGAAGACTCTTGAGAGTCCCTTGGACTGCAAGGAGATCCAACCAGTCCATCCTAGAGGAAACCAGTCCTGAATATTCATTGGAAAGACTGATGCTGAAGCTGAAACTCCAATACTTTGGCCACCTGATGTGAAGAACTGACTCACTGGAAAAGACCCTGATGCTGGGAAAGATTGAAGGCAGGAGGAGAAGGGGACTACAGGATGAGATGGTTGGCTGGCATCACCGACTCAATGAACATGAGTTTGAGTAAGCTCCAGGAGTTGGTAATGGACAGGGAGGCCTGGCATGTTGCAATCCATGGGGTCACAAAGAGTCAGACATGACTGAGCGACTGAACTGAACTGACAAGATCCCTAAATAAATGCATTCTTTTGAAGAAAAAAAAAATATTTACCTCTGTTAAAAAAACAAAACCTTATTTTAAAGAAATCAAATCTCAATATGTCATTAATATTAAGAAAAATGAGGTTAGCAAGGTTCAATATAGGATGAGAGTTTTTTCCTTGACATTTAACCCATCATATTAAAAGCTTCTTCAAAGGAAAGAAATATCAGCTTGTCACCTGGAGATCAAAATTGAGCTGTTCTAAGACAAACTGCTGTTTCTTCCCTATGATGAAATTCATAGAATGGACAAAAATGTCACGATAAAAATAGACCACTTGGGAAAAAAAAGTCATCAGGAGAAGAAAGATAGATACTGTTATAATTACAATTAAAAATCATTTAAAAACCACTTATTTTTTCCTAGTAACACAGAAAAGAACACCTAGCATCTTGATTTGTACTGTTAAATACTTAGGTGAGAATAAGATGTGATAAGACAATGCTTATGGTAGTCTCTGGATTTGATTTTAATAAAAGATGGATCATGGATAACATGGGATTTTAAAGGATGAAAAATATTTTAATTTATAGTATGTGAAGAACATACCACAGGCTGGCATTCTAAAACTCCAGTGTAAGAAAAAGGAAGATACATATGAATATTAAATACCATGCAAAATAGTGGAAGGTTGAAAACAAAATATATATATGTTATAAGGAAAATTTCTGAAAATTCGAGTGACAGAACAGTAAATAAATCTACCAATAAAGATCAATAACTTGCATTTTCTGGAGATTTAAATTTTATCTTCGATAAATGTCATAGAACAGAAGCAGAGAGCTCAAGATGAAATCTATTACTCCTAAACACATTTTCCCAAAGAGGAGACTCAGTAAAATCACAGGCTTTTCTGTATGTGTGAAATGGAAGAATATGAATTTGTGCAGATTTTATGAAAATCAAAAACTATTTGCCACTGGCCACCCCATACTGCTAATTGCTCAGTTTTCGATGTTATATTCTGAGAAAACTATTAGCTACTTTATGAAGAACTTTATCCTGTAGGTTATACTCCATTGTTATCTAATGAGATTTTAATCCTTAGCAAATGAATACAGTTATCAATCATATTTAGATTTTACTTAAGAACTATATCACTTTTTGATAACTCATAATTCATTTTCAATTACTCAGGGAAGCATTTTCTAGTCTCCTTATCTTTATTTTACACTGCTTTTCTAATCCATATTTCTCCTATACAAGGAATAATGCAGAAAGTTCAAGTCAGGTATGGACCAATATGCAGTGTGACTTTAAAGAAAATAAACATCATAGTATGTGATACATCTGGTATATCAGGTTGGCAAAATATTAATTTGTAAAAGCACTGGATTTAAACTTTAACAGTAAGAGAAAAAGGACAGAGTGCTTAATGGATTATTTTGAGCTGTGCATAATGTATGTTACAAAAGGAATAACTAGTCATTACATCATCAGAACTAAAGAGCCTCTTGATGAAGGTGAAAGAGGAGAGTGAAAAAGCTGGCTTAAAGCACAACATTCAAAAAACAAAGATCATGGCATCTAGTCCCATCATTTCATGGCAAATAGATGGGGGGAAAAATGGAAACAATGGCAGATTTTATTTTCCTGGGCTCCAAAAGTACTGTGGACAGTGATTGCAGCCAGGAAATTAAAAGACGCTTGCTCCTTGGAAGAAAAGCTATGACAAAACTAGACAGTGTATTAAAAGGCAGAGACATCACTTTGCTGACAAAGGTCCATATAATCAAATCTATGGTTTTTCCAGTAGTCATGTATGGATGTGAGAGTTAGACCATAAAGAAAGCTGAGTGCCAAAGAATTGATGCTTTTGAACTCTGATGCTGGAGAAGACTCTTGAGAGTCTACCTTGGACTGCAAGGAGATCAAACCAGTCAATCCCAAATGAAATCAACCCTGAATATTCATTGGAAGGACTGATGTGGAACCTGAGGCTCCAATACTTTGGCCACCTGATGCGAAGAGCTGACAACTCATTGGAAAAGACCCTGATGCTGGGAAAGATTGAAGGCAGGAGGAGAAGGGGGTGACAGAGGATAAGAAAGATGGTTGGATGGCATCACCAACTCAATGGACATGAGTTTGGGCAAACTCCAGGAAGGCAAGGAAGCCTGGCATGCTCCAGTTCATGGGTTCCAAAGAGTCAAACATGACTTAGTGACTGAACAACAACAATAACACCTTCAGAAACAACAAAACAAATAAAGTGTAATTCTGTTAGACCTAAGACTTGGTATATGTTAGTTTCCCAGAGTGAATGCACTGGCTAGTATTAGAGTAGAATGGTCAGATCAGATCAGATCAGTCGCTCAGTCGTGTCCAACTCTTAGCAACCCAATGAATCGCAGCACGCCAGGCCTCCCTTGTCCATCACCAACTCCCGGAGTTCACTGAGACTCACTTCCATCGAGTCAGTGATGCCATCCAGCCATCTCATCCTCTGTCGTCCCCTTCTCCTCCTGCCCCCAATCCCTCCCAGCATCAGAGTCTTTTCCAATGAGTCAACTCTTTGCATGAGGTGGCCAAAGTACTAGAGTTTCAGGTTTAGCATCATTCCTTCCAAAGAAATCCCAGGGCTGATCTCCTTCAGAATGGACTGGTTGGATCTCCTTGCAGTCCAAGGGACTCTCGAGTCTTCTCCAACACCACAGTTTAAAAGCGTCAATTCTTCGGTGCTCAGCCTTCTTCACAGTCCAACTCTCACATCCATACATGACCACAGGAAAAACCATAGCCTTGACTAGACGGACCTTTGTTGACAAAGTAATGTCTCTGCTTTTGAATATGCTATCTAGGTTGGTCATAACTTTCCTTCCAAGGAGTGTCAATTTTCCAGTTTATGATGACAGAAATGTTTTCCATATCTGATATGTGTTTACGGCATCGTGAAGATGTACAAGAAAGCTGCCTTAAACAGAGATAATCCACACTAAATTCCAAAATGCATACCAGTTAAAAACTTAATACGCAGAAAACTCTAAGGAATAATGCTAACTATTCTCCTCAGTTTTGTAAAGGGATTTCAAAAAGATTCATAATAGAATGAATGGTCTCTATCGTTTAGTCATGTCCAACTCTTTGCAACCCCTTGGAGTGCAGCATGTCAGGCTTCCCTCTCCTTCACCATCTAGGTTCACTGTCTAGGTTAAATCCCTTTAAAATATAATTTAACATGGTATTTGATTTTCACCACAGGTGCAAATGACAGAATTAAACATCGACACAAGTTGTGTTTTCACTTTTTCCAGCCAAAGTTAAATTTTCAAGATCAGCCATGTCAGTTATCTATTCCATAGTATAGGATCAACATATTTTGCTTTTTTTCCCTTGCTTAATAAAAAAATACCTAACTTTCCTCCAGTACTCTACTTACACAAACATACTTCAGTCATGTCCCTGCTTGGAAGTGAGGGCTAGATTTTCAGGAGTATAATAACAAATATTGAATTGTTGAATTAGATATAAGCATTTGCAAATTCACTACTATGTATTCCCCTCCAAAAAGGCTGCACCAGACTAAGATCCTACAAAATATAAATGACAAGTATCATTCCTCCATGCTCTGGTCACCACTAGGTTGTATCTTTTTGTGAATCCAGTGGGCATGAATTACTATTTTACTTTTGTTTTAATTCTTGTTTATCTGATTATTAAGAGGTTTTACATCTTTACACATAATTAAATCATTTTATGGGCTTCCCTGATGGCTCAGATGATAAAGAATCTGCCTGCAGTGCAGGAGACCTGGGTTCAGTCCTTGGGTTGGGAAGATCCCCTGGAAGAGCACATGGCAACCCACTCCAGCATTCTTGCCTGGAGAATCCCCATGGACTGAGGAGCCTGGCAGACTACCATCCATAGGGTCACAAAGAGTCAGACACGGCTGAGCGAGTAAGCACAAGTCATTGTATGGCCAATTTTCTTACTAATTTCTCCACCATTTTTGGTTGGTTAGAAGACATTTTTATAGTTTCTTTATTAAGTACTTTGTAATATCTCCCAGTCTGTTATTCATCTGTGAATATTTTCTGTAATATTCTCCACTGAATGAAATTCCTGAATTTTTATGTACATAAATCCATTGAGTTAAAATCATACACAATGTGTTTTTAGGATTCTGAAAGGAACTTTCTCCCCATCTCCATATGTAATAGCTTTTATTTTTTTTAATTTTTATTTATTTTAATTTTATTTTTTTTAAACTTTACAATATTGTATTGGTTTTGCCAAATACCGAAATGAATCTGCCACAGGTATACATGTGTTCCCCATCCTGAACCCTCCTCCCTCCTCCCTCCCCTTACCATCCCTCTGGGTTATCCCAGTGCACCAGCCCCAAGCATCCAGTATCGTGCATCGAACCTGGACTGGCGACTCGTTTCATATATGATATTATATGTATTTCAATGCCATTCTCCCAAATCATCCCTCCCTCTCCCTCTCCCACAGAGTCCATAAGACTGTTCTATACATCAGTGTCTCTTTTGCTGTCTCGTACACAGGGTTATTGTTACCATCTTTCTAAATTCCATATATATGCGTTAGTATACTGTATCGGTGTTTTTCCTTCTGGCTTACTTCACTCTGTATAATAGGCTCCAGTTTCATCCACCTCATTAGAACTGATTCAAATGTATTCTTTTTAATGGCTGAGTAATACTCCATTGTGTATATGTACCACTGCTTTCTTATCCATTCATCTGCTGATGGACATCTAGGTTGCTTCCATGTCCTGGCTATTATAAACAGTGCTGCGATGAACATTGGGGTACACGTGTCTCTTTCCCTTCTGGTTTCCTCAGTGTGTATGCCCAGCAGTGGGATTGCTGGATCATAAGGCAGTTCTATTTCCAGTTTTTTAAGGAATCTCCACACTGTTCTCCATAGTGGCTGTACTAGTTTGCATTCCCACCAACAGTGTAAGAGGGTTCCCTTTTCTCCACACCCTCTTCAGCATTTATTGCTTGTAGACTTTTGGATCACAGCCATTCTGACTGGCGTGAAATGGTACCTCATAGTGGTTTTGATTTGCATTTCTCTGATAATGAGTGATGTTGAGCATCTTTTCATGTGTTTGTTAGCCATCTGTATGTCTTCTTTGGAGAAATGTCTATTTAGTTCTTTGGCCCATTTTTTGATTGGGTCATTTATTTTTCTGGAATTGAGCTGTAGGAGTTGTCTGTATATTTTTGAGATTAGTTGTTTGTCAGTAGCTTTTCTATTTGAATTAACACCATTAACCTGTAGTTCACCATTACATGTGGTAGGAAATAGGAAGCCAACCATATTTCTTTATTTGGATTAAATAACTAAATGTAAGACTGGATACTATAAAACCCTAACAGGAAAAGACAGGCAGAACACTCTTGACATAAATTACAGCAATATCTACTAAAGTAAGGGAAATAAAAACAAAAATAAACAGATGGGACCTAATCAGACTCTAAGGCTTTTGCACAGGAAAGGAAGTCATAAACAAAATGAAAAGACAACCAACAGAATAGGAGAAAATATTTGCAAACAGTAGTAACAACAAGGGATTGATCTCCAAAATTTATAAACTGTTCATGAAGCTCAGTATCAAAAAACAAACAGACAACCCAATCCAATCAAAAAATGGACAGAGGATCTAAAAAGACATTTCTCCAAAGAAGACATACAGATGGCCAGAAGCACATGAACAGATTTTCAACATCACTAATTATTAGAGAAATACAAATCAAAACTACAATGAGATATCACCTCACACCAGTCAAAATGACTATAATCAAAAAAATCCACAAACATAAATAAATGCTGGAGAGGGTGGAGAAGGGAACCTATCTATACTGTTGGTGGGAATGTAAATTGGTACAGCCACTATGGAGAAAAGTATGGAGGTTCCTTAAAAATCTAATAATAGAACTAGCATATGACCCTGCAATTCCACTTCTGGGCATATATCCAGAGAAAAACATGATCTGAAAGGATACGAGCACCCCAGTATTCACTGTAGCACTGTTTAACAATAGCCAAAACATGGAAGTAACCCAAATGTCCATCAGCAGAGGACTGGATAAAGATGTGGTACATATATACAATGGAATATTACTCAACCATTAAAAAGAATGAAATCATGCCTTTTGCAGCAACATGAAAGGATCTAGAGATTTCATACTAAGTGAAGTGAGTCAGATAGAGAAGGAGAAATATCATATAACATCCTTCATATGCAGAATCTAAAAAATGATACAAATGAATTTATATACAAAATAGGAACAGACTCACAGACTTAGAGAATGAAATTATGATTGCTGAGGGAAGATTGGGGGGAAGGGATAATTAGGGAGTTTGGGATGGACATGTATACACTGCTATACTTAAAATTGATAACCAACAAGGACCTACTGTATAGCACAGGGTACTCTTACCAATGTTATGTAGCAACCTGGATGGGAGCGGAGAGAACATATATGTATGAGAAGATTCCTGGAGAAGGAAATGGCAGCATACTCCAGTACTCATGTGTGGAGAATCCCATAGACAGAGGAGCCTCGTGGGCTACAGTCCATGGGATCACAAAGAGTTGCACACAACTGAAGTGACTTAGCACGTGGCTGAGTCCCTTTGCTGTCTACCTGAAACACAACATTGTTAATCAATTTTTTTTTTTTTTTGCTGTTTGTTGTTTAAGGGATTGAACCTGCATCTCCTGCACTGCAGATGGATTCTTTATTGCTGAGCCACCAGGGAAGCCCTGTTAATCAACTATACTCTGATATAAAATAAAAAGTTAAGAAAGTTAAAAAAAAATCATTAAAAAAAAAACAAAAATGAGTAAAGACTAGGCCTTCTTCTGGCCATGAGGAAAAAAAGAAAATTTAAATCAAGCAAATGGGGGGAAAAAATCTGTGCTAACATTTAGATATAGATGTATTAACATCCATTTTTTTTCTATGTATACCAATGTGTGTGTGTGTGTGTTTATACATTATATATGTGTATATGTATATCAGTCAGTCAGTCAGTTCACTCGCTCAGTCATGTCCAACTCTTTGTGACCCCATGAATGACAGCACGCCAGGCCTCCCTGTCCATCACCAACTCCAAGAATTCACTCAAACTCATGTCCATCGAGTCGGTGATGCCATCCAGCCATCTCATCCTCTGTTGTCCCCTTCTCCTCCTGCCCTCAATCCCTCCCAGCATCAGGGTCTTTTCCAATGAGGCAACTCTTCTCATGAGGTGGCCAAAGGATTGGAGTTTCAGCTTCAGCATCAGTCCCTCCAATGAGCACCCAGGACGGATCTCCTTTAGGATGGACTGGTTGGATCTCCTTGCAGTCCAAGGGACTCTCAAGAGTCTTCTCCAATACCACAGTTCAAAAGCATCAATTCTTCGGTGCTCAGATTTCTTAACAGTCCAACTCTCACATCCATACATGACCACTGGAAAAACCATAGCCTTGACTAGATGGACTTTGCTGGCAAAGTAATGTCTCTGCTTTTCAATATGCTACCTAGGTTGGTCATAACTTTCCTTCCAAGTAGTAAGCGTCTTTAATTTCATGGCTGAAATCACCATCTGCAGTGACTTTGGAGCCCAGAAAAAGAAAGTCTGACATTGTTTCCACTGTTTCCCCTTCTATTTCCCATGAAGTGATGGGACCAGATGCCATGATCTTCCATTTCTGAATGTTGAACTTTAAGCCAACTTTTTCACTCTCCTCTTTCACCTTCATCAAGAGGCTTTTTAGTTCCTCTTCACTTTCTGCCATAAGGCTGGTATCATCTGCATATCTGAGGTTATTGATATTTCTCCTGGCAATCTTGATTCCAGCTGGTGCTTCTTCCAGCCCAGCATTTCTCATGATGTACTCTGCATAGAAGTTAAATAAGCAGGGTGACAATATACAGCCTTGACGAACTCCTATTCCTATTTGAAACCAGTCAGTTGTTCCATGTCCAGTTCTAACTGTTGCTTCCTGACCTGCATACAGGTTTCTCAAGAGGCAGGTCAGGTGGTCTGGTATTCCCATCTCTTTCAGAATTTTCCACAGTTTATTGTGATCCACACAGTCAAAGGCTTTGGCATAGTCAATAAAGCAGAAATAGATGTTTTTCTGGAACTCCCTTGCTTTTTCCATGATCCAGCGGATGTTGGCATTTGATCTCTGGTTCCTCTGCCTTTTCTAAAACCAGCTTGAACATCAGGAAGTTCTCAGTTCACGTTCTGCTGAAGCCTGGCCTGGAGAATTTTGAGCATTACTTTACTAGCGTGTGAGATGAGTGCAATTGTGCGGTAGTTTGAACATTCTTTGGCATTGCCTTTCTTTGGGATTGGAATGAAAACTGACCTTTTCCAGTCCTGTGGCCACTGCTGAGTTTTCCAATTCTGCTGGCATATTGAATGCAGCACTTTCACAGCATCATCTTTGAGGATTTGAAATAGCTCAACTGGAATTCCATCACCCCCACTAGCTTTGTTGGTAGTGATGCTTTCTAAGGCCCACTTGACTTCACATTCCAGGATGTCTGGCTCTAGGTCAGTGATCACATATCACCTATTATCTGGGTTGTGAAGATCTTTTTTGTACAGTTCTTCTGTGTATTCTTGCTACCTCTTCTTAGTATCTTCTGCTTCTGTTAGGTCCATACCATTTCTGTCCTTTATCGAGCCCATCTTTGCATGAAATGTTCCCTTGCTGTCTCTAATTTTCTTGAAGAGATCTCTAGTCTTTCCCATTCTGTTGTTTTCCTTTATTTCTTTGCATTGATCACTGAGGAAGGCTTTCTTATCTCTTCTTCTATTCTTTGGAAATCTGCATTCAGATACTTATATCTTTCCTTTTCTCCTTTGCTTTTCACTTCTCTTCTCAGCTATTTGTAAGGCCTCCTCAGACAGCCATTTTGCTTTTTTGCATTTCTTTTCCATGGGGATGGTCTTGATCCCTGTCTCCTGTACAATGTCACGAACCTCCGTCCATAGTTACTCAGGCACTCTATCTATGAGATCTAGTCACTTAAATCTATTTCTTACTTACCCTGGATAATCATAAGGGATTTGATTTAGGTCATACCTGAATGGTCTAGTGTTTTCCCTACTTTCTTCAATTTCAGTCTGAATTTGGCAATAAGGAGTTCATGATCTGAGCCACAGTCAGCTCCTGGTCTTGTTTTTGGTGACTGTATAGAGCTTCTCCATCTTTGGCTGCAAAGAATATAATCAATCTGATTTCGGTGTTGCCCATCTGGTGATATCCATGTGTTGAGTCTTCTCTTGTGTTGTTGGAAGAGGGTGTTTGGTATGACCAGTGCATTCTTTTGGCAGAACTCTATTAGCCCCTGCCCTGCTTCATTCCGTATTCCAAGGCCAAATTTGCCTGTTACTCAAGGTGTTTCTTGACTTCCTACTTTTGCATTCCAGTCCCCTATAATGAAAAGGACATCTTTTTTGGCTGTTAGTTTTAAAAGGTCTTGTAGGTCTTCATAGAACCGTTCAACTTCAGCTTCTTCAGCGTTACTGGTTGCGGCATAGACTTGGATTACTGTGATATTGAATGGTTTGCCTTGGAAATGAACAGAGGTCATTCTGTAGTTTTTGAGATTGCATCCAAGTACTGCATTTCGGACTCTTTTGTTGACCATGATGGCTACTCCATTTCTTCTGAGGGATTCCTGCCCGCATAGTAGATATAATGGTCATCTGAGTTAAATTCACCCATTCCAGTCCATTTTAGTTTGCTGGTTCCTAGAATGTCGACATTCACTCTTGTCATCTCCTGTTTGACCACTTCCAATTTGCCTTGATTCATGGATATGACATTCCAGGTTCCTATGCAATATTGCCATTTATAGCATCGGACCTTGCTTCTATCACCAGTCACATCCACAGCTGGGTATTGTATTTGCTTTGGCTCCATCCCTTCATTCTTTCCGGATTTATTTCTCCACTGATCTCCAGTAGCATATTGGGCACCTACCAACCCGGGGAGTTCCCCTTTCAGTATCCTATCATTTTGCCTTTTCATACTGTTCACGGGGTTCTCAAGGCAAGAATACTGAAGTGGTTTGCCATTCCCTTCTCCAGTGGACCACATTCTCTCAGACCTCTCCACTATGACCCACCCATCGTGGGTGGCCCCACACGGCATGGCTTAGTTTCATTGAGTTAGACAAGGCTGTGGTCTGTGTGATCAGATTGGCTAGTTTTCTGTGATTACGGTTTCAGTGTGTCTGCCCTCTGATGTCCTCTCACAACACTTTCTGTCTTACTTGGGTTTCTCTTACCTTGGACGTGGGGTATCTCTTCACGGCTGCTCCAGAAAGTGCAGCTGCCGCTCCTTACCTTGGACGAGGGGTGTCTCCTCATGGCCGCCCTTCCTGTCCTTAAAGGTGGAATAGCTCCTCTTGGCCCTCCTTTGCCCAAGCAGCCACTGCTCCTTGGACGTGGGGTTGCTCCTCTTGGCCGCCGTCCCTGACCTCAGACGTTGGGTAGCTCCTTTCGGCCACTCCTGTGTTGATGCAGCCTGGCACTCTCCGTCACCACCCCGACCTTGGGCGAGGGGTATCCGCTCTCGGCCATGCTTCTGCATGTCCATCTGAGCCGGTGCACTTCTGCAAGTCCGTCACTAGGATAAAATAGAGGAAGAACTATAATACTATATAAAATAAATTTGAGCTTATATTGTTCATAAAGTGCAAGACACTGGGCTTTTTTTTTTTTTTACTCAAAACTATACCATAAATGTTTTACTAGTTAATAGTATTTTCTAAATTGTATAAAACCTTGAAATTGACTGAGCCAGGGTTGGCAGGTTGAAAACAGAAAATAGCTGCATTTATTTTTTAGCTGTTCTTTCCAGTTTTGAATTGTTCTTATTCATTCCTGGATAAAATACTTTTTATCACTCCTAGGTATTAACAAGAACTCCTACTTTTGGGGGTGGGAGGAGGGTGGGGTGGAGTTAACAAGTCATTTGCAACCTAACACCTAAGCATGAATCTCTCAACCAATTCCCTTTTCTTATTCTTTCCTCCCTAATCCCAAACAATTAGTAACAGACATTATTATCTTCTCTCCCTTGGAAGAGGGAATGTTTGTGGATTCCTTGGTGGTCTTCCTCCCTGTCAATCCAGTCAGAGACACAACACATGTCTCCAAAATTAACACATCCCTGCTCAGCCTGCTATTTACTCCTCTCTAGGCGGTTCCTTTCAAAATCATTGAGCCCCTCAAATCCAGGTCCTTTGTAAGGGGTCTCTGTCTGGCTCCCACTGGAAATGTGCTTTTTTTTTAATTGAAGCATAGTTGATTTACAATGTTATATTATCTTCTGGTATATAACATAGTGATTCCATATTTTTGTAGATTATACACCACACAAATATAATAAATATTGACTGTGTTCCCTGTGCAGTACATTACATGCCTGTGACACATACGTGATCTCATAACTTCTAGTTGGTATCTCTGAATCTCCTTCACCTTTTTCCCCCCTTACCGCACGCCACCCATCGTGGTAACCACTGATTTGCTCTCTGTGAGTCTGCTTCTGTTTTGCTATATTGGTTCCTTCTGTTTTTGAGAGTCCACGTATAAGTGAAAGCACACAGTCCCTGACTTTCTCAGTCTTATTTCACTAAGCATAGCACCCTCCAGATCTACCCGTGGAACAGTGCCTCTTTACACCAACATCGGTGGGTGTGCACCAGGCTCCCGCTCCAGCATTCTTCCTGCTCTGCCAGTGATTATCAAGCTTTTCAATTTTTCCTCACACCTGCACCAGGTAACAAGCCCTGTGTCTACAGCACGGAGCATACATGTCAAGATTCCTAAGTGCTGTCCCAAAAGCTCTTCTCACCTGTTTAGACAGAAAATGTACCTTGCCTCCCTAAATTTTTTTGTCCAAGGAAATTCTCCCTTAAAAACATCCTGTAATAAATCCCCAGCTCTTTTTTTTATTTACTTGGATGGTCTAAGGATGCAGAAAAAGTTTCAGGCCACCTCCTTTGTAATTCACAGATGGCCTAAAACAGCATCTCAGTATATGCGACGGGGTGGCTTCTATTTTATTTCTGGTTTTGGTGCTTTGGCTAAAGTAAAAAAAAAAAAAAAAAAAGTATCACTTATCATGCCCCTTAGATGTGATTTTCAAAGTTGTATAATGTAAAAGACTTACATGTATCAAGACTTAATTACCTTCCAAGCTCTTACACAAGGAAGGTTGTCTTCATTTTCTTTGTCTTCATTCTCTGATATAACAAATGTGTACAGTAATTGCTTACTATGAGCCAGACACTGCTCTAAGAACTGGAATTGTAGTAGAAAATAAATCTATTCTCATGGAATTTACACTGCGAGGAAGACAGCAAGGAAGACAGACATAAATAAATAGTTTTATAATAGGTAAACGCCACAGCAAAAATATAGAGTGTAGCTAATAGGACTGGGGGCTGCATTCAGTGCAGTTAGGAAAGTTAATGAGTAGATAATTAAGTAGAAGTTGTGAAGTAGCAGCAGAGGGAGGCACGCTTATGCTACAGAACAGCATCCAGGCAGGAATGAGGGCCCTGAAAAGATGAGTACTGTCCTTAGAGAGAAAGCAAGAAGACCTTGAGAACTCGGAATATAAGTGGCGACCCTAGATGTAAAGTTCCAGAGTCACAGTCTCCTTTTTCTCATGTGCCACTACCTTGATGCTAAATTCACATTTAAATCTCCACTCGGAAAGCAAGTTGACCTACATTTTGCAGCCTTTTTGTCGTTGTCTACCAGACACTGGCTCAGTGGTAAAGAATCCGTCTGCCAATGAAGGACACCTGGATTCGATCCCTGGGTGGCGAAGATCCCCTTGAGAAGGAAATGGAAACCCACCCATTATTCTTGCCTGGAAAATCCCATGGACAGAGGAGCCTGGTGGGCTACAGTCCATGAAGTCGCAAAGAGTCAGACACGACAGAGTGACTAAACAACAGCAACCAGACATTTATTTGACAGAGCTTTCCTAGAGACCAGTAGGACTGTCCCCTTCCCAAAAGCTCAAGAAAACTCTGAAACAATGTAATTCATGAAAAAAATACAGACTGTATAACTGACCTGTTTAAGGCTGAAATTTCACTGGACTCATGCCTATCAAGTATTCAAATACAAACGGCCACATTCAAATAAGAGATAAACCATGTATATTTGGTTATCTCCAATTACCTAACTCTTTAATTTTCTCTAAGTGAGTTTGTAAACATCAGTCTTGTTTCATTCAATATTTTTAGTAAATTTCAATTGATATTCTTTTAGAATCTAAAAAGTTTTTTTTAATATTAAAAATGCTTGTATTGCATAAGCTCATAGCCATCTGGGGGAAAGAGAATAAATAACACAGACCAGAGTCACAGACAGGCTTTGCAAAAAGTACAGAGAAAGTACTATGGGTATAATGTGCTCGTCTTAAAAGATGGCCCTACGTTCTTTGACGTGCCTGGTCTTTTAAATTTGGGCACAACTGTGACTGCCTTGACCTACAGATTACAGAGGAAGTGATGTTATGTGACTTTCAAAGTGAGGTCCCAAAAAACATACAGCTTCCATGGGCTCTGCTGGAAAGCTTGCTCTCTACAAGAGAGGACTGGGAAGGGAAGGCTTCCTTTACAGAACACAGCCCTCCTAGCAGTTTGCTTTGCTGGGAAAACCCTGAATTGCATGGAGTCAGCACATGTAAGGGCCTGACTGACAGTCAATGGAGCCTTCTGGTCAACTGGCTCAGGAACCCTGACTTGCAGGGCTTGAAGAAAGCTCCAGATGGCTCCAGCCTCAGAAGTGTGTCTCCTCCACCTCCCGAGTCTCCCCAGGTGCAGCCTCAGACACAGAACTGAGACAACCATTCCCGAGATGCTGTTTCTAATCCTGATCCATAGAAAATCAGAGCATAATGAAACGACTGACATTTGACAGCCCTAAGTTTGGGGTGGCTTATTATGTTGCAGTGGATAAATGGGATCATCTGTTTCAGAATTCTGGATGGCTTTTAGTTCAAACATTCAGTAACTTCAATCCTTCACAATCCTTCAGACTGTCAGATATTGGGCTAGAATTCTTTTTTGAGAACAGCACACCCCGTATATTTATTCTGCTTGGGAAAGTTGGGGAAGGCTTCAGAGCACATATACATTTGTCAATATTATCGGAAAACAGCCCGATCTATTTGATGTATTCTCTGCACCCCCGGTCAGGGCCAGCACCCAAAAGACTTTCATGTTTTGAAAAGCACCTCCAAATCATTTCTCTATTGCATATTACTTGATCCTCAGTTTTGTCATCTGCTTGAACTTGGTACAAACTCTGTGTCACTCTAGAGGTGATTTCCCAAGGCAGGCCAGTCAGTATTGTGACAGCAATGATGGAAAAAAGAAAGCTGCCTTCTTTTGTCCCTAAAAGAATAAGAAGGAAGGTGAGAAGGGGAAACATGCAAGGATTCTATTGCCTTTTCATCTTGATATATTATCACTGTCTGTGTCAGCATTGCAATGTAGAGGCATCATTTAGTCTTTGCAACTGCAACGAAAAACAGGGGCATTTTTCTTCTTTTCTCCTAACCTAATTTTTAAAAATCACTTAATTAGGCCCAGAGGCTATGCAAAGGGAGTATACAGAGTTTAGAGAAAATAAAACCAAGGAGTGAATCAAGACATTTTGTATGCTCAAAGCTTTTAGGAGCGTAAGCGCTAACGGAGGACATGTACATTGTTATGATGACTGATTAGTCCTGAACAGCATGAGTTCAGAAAGAAAAGGAAGAATCCACTGCAAGCAGCTTACTGTCAGGTCTCTGCAGAAAGAATTCACGATAGAAGACAATGAATGCTACATTCAGGCATTATTAATCTATTGTTCCTCTATATAGACTTCCTATTCATCTGTTTCATCTGTTCATTATAAATCTATTCCACATGTCAGTCTACTTCGGAGTATTCCTACTTGATTTTGTTCCCCTGCCTTCAGCTCTCTCTCAGCCCCAAACTCTTTCCTCCTCTCTGTTCTGATGAATTCAATTCCACAAGGTATCCCTTGCCACAGTATCACAACTAATTTTCTCCTTTCAATTAAAGGTCATCGTTTGTTTGAGAAGAGCAAAAAGAACTGCAAGAAGCATATTGACATTGTGTAAATGAGAGTAGAACATCAAGGGGTGTGTGGTTAATGAACAAAGGATCAGTGCTTAGTGTCTAACCGGAGCAGTAAATCTGGTTTAACTTCCTGCAAAGGAGACCGGCCAGAGGACAGTCTGCCAGGCCCAAGGGTACCCCCCTCCAGGCAGTGGGTGCTCTGGCTCCTCCCTATATATAGTCTGATTCTTCAGACTTAAGCATCTATCTGTTTTAATTAAGTTTTTTTATGGGGACCATTTTTAAAGACTTTATTGAATTTGTTACAACACTGCTTTTGTTTTATGATTTGGGTCTTTGGCCTCGAGACACGTGGGATCTTAGGTGTCCTCCCAGGGACCCAACCTGTGCCCCCTGCACTGGAAGGCGACGTCTTACCCCCTGGACCACCAGGGAAGGCCCTTAAATGTCTACTAAAGAGAACAAAGCGCATTTGGTTTCTCTGTATATATAGCAGAGCTATATAGTGTAGTACTTATAACACATGTGCTGGTTTATATTATTCAGCACAACAACCTGTGTAATGAAATTGCCTCTGCTCTCCTGTGGGCCAGGGAAAAAAATGCAAGGAGGAAAGATCATTCTGAAGCACATATTAGATATTAGGCCTATGATTCAAAGACCAGATAACTGCAAGTAACAAATGCAGCCAGAACTGCAGCTTACGATTTAGTCACTAAATAAAGCAAAATGATAAACACTTATTTAAGAGGAAAAGTACAACGAATAAGTTGCTGGAATATATTTTTATATTATATAAGGGTGTTTGTAGTTAGAGTCATATGTTTAAATTAGTTATGTTATTCTGAAATAGTGTGTGTGTGTGCATGTGTGTGTTCCATAAAGAGAACACAAAATATATTTTGACATTTTAAATTTCAGTATCAACCTTTCATTGGAATGTAGCTTCGGTGTTTGCTGATAACTCACTAATACATGATTGTAGAAAAAGAAACATGAGTAGACTAGCAATGTGTTATAAAATTATCTGATGTGAAAGATTTATAATACAAACAGAAATCTTACCTTTAATACAAATTTTATGTTTTAATTCCTCATTAAATGTGACTATCAACTGTCAGTTGTACATTATTACCATCACTATTGTAACTAATTAACACATTCTGAGTTAGTTGAGAAGTAAATCATTCATATTTTAGATAGCCTAGTCTGTTTTAAGTTTATGCTTAGTTACTCATCTAAAATAAAAAAGGAAATACTATCTCTACATATCCATCAATAAAGATGCTAATAGACAATATGTAAAGTGCTCCTTGTAGAAAATTGGGACCGTTTCAAAAAGGCTAAGAGAACAATTTTGCTATATTGTCTTTCAATGCTCATTTCATTTCTATGGATAATTTTCCTTACCTATAAAAATTAAGGTTTCAATTACCATGTCTACCTCTCCAGGGTGCTATTATTAAAAGTTAATTACTTGCAAAAGTATTCTTTGCTAAAAATTAGAGATAATCTGTTTAGTAACTAACAAACTCAGTTTCTTCACTTACAATTTAATCTTTGGAATTATAGAAGTATAGGAAATATACAAATATAAGACATATCCTCCAGGCAATAATACTGGAGTGGGTAGCCATTCCCATCTCCAGGAGATCTTCCAGACCCAGGGATCAAACCCAGATCTCTGGCACTGCAAGCAGATTCTTTACCAAGTCTAAGACATACACTCTATTCTAAAAGGATGAGATGATTGAATGGCATCACCAACCCCATGGACATGAGTTTGAGCAAACTCCAGGAGATAGGGAAGGACAGGGAAGCCTGGCGTCCTGCAGTCCACCATGTCACAAAGAGTCAGACAGGACTGAACAACTATCCTAAAAAAGTTTATCAGTTCAGGAAGCAGTCTAACACTTGCATCTTGGTATGATCCAAGACAACACATAATTAGGACAACAGTGTATTATACAAGCTGCAAGAGCTGGGAAAGTTCACAGGCAAAGAGATCAACGAAGCTAGAATAACTGGTTTGCTTTCATGAGGGAAGTTTCCCATTTGACAATCCAGGATATTGAATGCTTTCAGCTGGCCAGCCCTTGGTCACTGTGCACCTAAACTTTTACTATAAAAGTGTGACTACATTTAGAAATGGAAGTAGAGGAAATTATTCTTTTTTCATTTTAGGAAATGTTCATCGACACAAATTCAAAAGATTTTCTATGAAATATATGATTTCACTTATAAATTTTTAAAATGTACAGTTCACAAAATATAGTAGAGTCAGTAATGAATGAAACATTAAAAAGAACCATTTTTGGTAGTCTAACAATCACCTAAAAGAAGCTAAGTCTTATTTGTTAGTTTTGTATTCATAAGTTTGAAAGTAAATTATTCTGGAGAAAGAGGTTCTCCCTGGAAGAATGAAAAGGCAAGTCAAGTCAGAACAATGCACAGTGACTGAAGAATAAAAAAATGTTTCTCTCAGCAGAATTCATAAATTAGGTATAGGCCAGCAGTCCTATAATTTGAGTCTGAATTTAACTGGAAGAAAATTTAAATAATAACTCATTATGCAATCACTAGGAGCAAACACTCAAAAATATTGTTAATTTACCAATGATAATAATATATAGAAATGCAAGCATCTGAGAACCTATAGGCTGAGAGTAAATGGGGAATATAATGGACTTTCTGGCCACCCTCAAGATCAGAGGGGAGAGATCACACACTGGAAAAGAGACATTGGGATAAACAAGATAAATGAAGAGGGAAAGATTCAAGGAATCTGTAGAGGTAGGGACGGACAAGGCAGATAAACCCACAACAGTTAGAAAGACAACAGGAGAAACTTACATGGGTGATTAGCCAGTGGCTGGCAGTGTCGAATGTACAGTACACGCTTCATAAATAAATCCTCCTTAGTTAATTTCTGCTTTGCAACATGAGGAAAGTGAATGCATCAGAGTGCAGGAAATGTAAATACAAACTGGTCGTGAACACAAAATAAGGAAATACTAGTTGTATCCCACTAAAGTAGACAGTTACATTTTTAAATATATGTTGAAAATATATGAGTATTAATAATCATTTATAGATACGCCCTCAAAGAAAAAATTAAAGATGTTTAAGAGTTACATATATTGATATAATGATACTTTTAAATGTTCAGATTTTTTTCAGTGCCCTTTTCAACCAGAATAGAAGAAACCAGCTTGTACAAAATGTTACATCAAATTGTACTTTCTTTGTCATTCCCCAAAATGATCTCAGGAACACCAGTTGGGTAAATTTAGCAGTCATGAGTAAGTAAGAATCAGATTAATTAAAATTGGAAAAGATAAATCCAGTGAACTATTTATAACTTCAAAACTGTGAGACATTGAGAAATTTCAAAAAATGAAGGAGGAAAATGTACACATAAATTCAATACATTATTTCACTGATAGCATATGAAACATGAATATTTTGCTTTATTTGAGAAGAAATTTTTATTCCACCAGGAAAAAAACAAAATTGAGCAAACCTCTAAAAGAAATGGGCTTCCCAGGTGGCTTAGTGGTAAAGAAACTGCCTGCTAATGCAGGAGACATAAGAGATTCAGGTTTAATCACATAAAGATTCCCTGGAGAAGTGCATGGCAACCCACTCCAGTGTTCTTGCCTGGAGAATCCCATGGGCAGAGGAGCCTGGTGGGCTATAGTCCATGGGGTTGCAGAGCCGGACACAACTGAAGCATTTAGCACATGTGTCGGTTTGAATCTTGAATCTAAAAGAAATAGTAAACATTCTCTGCATTAATAAAATGGGATTTCTGTTCTGTTTAGGTTTTGCTCTTGTGGGCTGACCAAACATGGCAGGAAATGATTGTCTTCTGAGCACTAATTGCGGCTGGTGACTGCAATGCACTACAGCCATCACTGGGAGTGAACAGTTCATCTCTCTGTTCTTATTAATCCATCCACGAGAAAGGACAGAAGAGCAAACAGTCATATGAGTACTGGGAGTGGCTTTAGTAACAGTGAGGACCCCTTAGGCAAAAGAGCCTCAGAAGAGTATGTTAGTCCAAAAAACCATTAGACGCTAACTTGTTTAACTTAGGCTATAGAACGTGGCAGTGGGGAGCAGGAGCGCTTCTTTGAACACAAAGCCCCAGGAGCACATTCCCAAGCAGAAGACAAGCGGTTTGTTATCCGTTACCCAACTGCCTTGTCTCCAAGGAAAAAAAATAACAACCTCTCTGGCATTCCGTGTTCACATTAAAATAAAGCATACATAGACATCAAACATACTAGGCTTCCTTAAAAAAACATGAATATGTATTTATTTTATATCTAAAATGTATTCAAGTATAAATAATACAAAACACATTTTAAAAAAGAATTTTAAATAGTTGTATTTGTATAAAGAGGGCAGTAATAGCCATGCAATTCATATTTTTGTTCTATCAATACACCTTTGAGTACAATTTTGAAAAAATATACCAAACTGAGTACAATTTGCATAAACTCAATATATTACGTTATCATAAACAATGCAGTAAAAGTCATGTAATACTGACTCTAGAGATAAGGACTAAGATTTATAAAGAATTAATCCTTTTTTCCAGTATGTCTCTAACATACCTGGTGTTCACCCTGGCCTGGATGGCTCCCTGAGTCTCCAGTGTGTCTGGATAGCTTTCTAATTTGCTAAAGTTTCTACTCTACGTTGTTTGTTTTACTTATTCCCCAGGTGTATCTAGACTGACTGAAGTGGTCACCCTAATTCCCCAGGATTTTGTACACTGACAAGTGATTTTTTCCATAACTTTCCAGGTTTGCCTACTATAACCAAGGGTGTCTCTCTAACCCATTTAGGAGTTTCTAAACTATCCTTGGATGTTGTCCTAATTTTGCAGGTTGCAAACCAAAAAAAAAAAAAAAAAAATTATTTCTAAATCCCTGGGTGTGTCTACACTGACCTGGATTGAATCTGTAACTTCTAAGTTCAATCACTGCCTTTGGATCTCTGGTCAGTTCTCCAGGAGTGCATTTTCTTTCTTTCTTTCTTTCTTTTTTTTTTAATTTAATTTAATTTTATTTTTTAACTTTACAATATTGTATTGGTTTTGCCATATATCAACATGAATCCGCCACAGGATGCCTCTTGAATTAATCAATGTTTTTACACTAACTTTGAATATCTCCCCCATTTCCTTATGGTTGTCCATATTAAACTGAGATGGCTCCCTCATTTTCCAAGTGTTGTCCACTCTAATCTTATATGTGTGCATAATTCCCCTGATGAGTCTACACTGAATTGGGATGGGCTCTCAAATTCCCTAGGAATTTCTACACTGACCTTGCATGTATGTATGAGCTCATTTAATTTTATTTTAGGAAATATGACCTAAGTTGGAAGAAAAATCATTGGAAATATTAGAAATATCATAGATTACATCTTCATAAAATACTTATAAATCTTCTTTATGAAAGTGTTTGAATACAAAAAAATCATACCTTGAAAGAAGAGAACTATTAAATTTATAGACTATAACAAAACTTGAAAAGTGAAAGTGTTAGTCACTCAGCCCTGTCCAACTATTTGAGATCCCATGGACTATAACCCACAAGGCTCCTATGCCCATGGAATTCTCCAGGCAAGAATACTGGGTTGCCATTCCCTTCTCCAAGGGAACTTCCCAACCCAGGGATGGAACCCAGGTCTCCTCCATTGCAGGCAGATTCTTTACCATCTGAGCCACCAGGAAGCCCCCAACAAACCTTGAGGATGTCAAAATAAGCATCTTATATATTGATCTACTAAAAAGATAATGTGTGGTAGGCATAATGTACAGTTGGCTAAAAGAAGACTTTTGTTTTAATTATTCAAGAAAAAGTTAACATTTTTACTGTCAAAACATGACAACATTAACATTAGTGATTACATCTCAATGAAATGCCAGATACAAAGTAGAGGTATATATATGTATTGATAGGAATGGTGTTACCATAATAAATTAATTCTGCTGGTGCTGATACCCTTATATCATGCAAATAAATGTTCATTTCTTTAAAAAAAAAAAGAGTACAGAAAATTGCACTTTAATATTTTTTTCAAATAATTCACTTGGCTTTGTAAGAAAAGGAATGTCCTCAGGGAAATTTTCAAGTAAGGATTAAACTCAGACAGATTGCTTCAAAACAGAGATCATCAACTGTACTTGCAAATGAGGCATCAATGCAGAGAATTTGTTAACATTTCCATTTTAATTACTAGTTAAATTGTACTTATTTGTAATTGTGAAAATCAACACTCTGAAAGCTATTTTTAAAGGTTGCACTACATAAACCTTATTGTTACCATGTAACTAAAACCTCACGTGCATGAGCAACACCTAGGATTTAGCTTTTGTCTTCTCAATTTGAGGCTACAGGAACTTGAAGCAATCCAATAATTAAATCATCTACTTTCTCGATATTTCAATACTGACAATTATAGACCAGACACACGGAATTGAGTCAATTATCTGGATATTACTAAATATTTTCCCATTTCCTATCACATAGGGGACATTGCAGCTATTTAGGACAATTTAAATTATTCATAATTCAGTGTCATGTGGATAATTTTATACGTGTATTTGTTGGGATTTCTAGACACCTGTTTAAAAATACCTAAATTTCTTCCATGATGAGTACAGCATCTAAAAATATTTTATTGATATTTTTAAATTTTATTCTAATTAAAATGTAAATGGTACTCCAGGACATTTTTTTCATATAGAATTTTATTTTGAACCTATATCCTTCTATATTTTTGACCTTCAGCAATTGGCAAATTACTGTAATATTTCTTAAGTGGGGACTATGTAAAATCATAATGTTTATTTATATTTTATGTAATAATGAAAATATGTATATGTAATATCTTATACATATAAGCCTGATTTGTTTGAGGTTTTGATTCTAAAATACAGAGATGATTGCTACTCTAAGATGTTGAATATATGTTGTTAAAAATACAGCTATCAGATAATTAAACATGCAAGTACGTAAGATATAACTTACAGTTTGAGAGACAATAATACATTATTTTCCCAACACAGAAACCTAACAGTAATGATATTTGTCAAATGCTATTTGAACATACCAATTTTTAAAAAATAGTATTAAGAAACTTATTTCACTCTTTTAAAATTATATTAATGAAATTTCTGTATCCATAGTTGAAGAAAGAAATCTTCAAATTCACATATACATATATATACACATGCATAGAGTCAAAATATGCATTTTATTGTAGTAAATGGACTTTTTAATGATCCATTCAGCAAGGAAAAATTGTTTCCCAGCAGGAATTCCATAGATTTCAAAACTGTCTGAATGCACAATAATGAAATTACTGGAGCTCAGGTATTGCCTTTCTTATTATTTTTAGCATCTGCCATTCTTCCATGAACGCACATTCATTCATTCTGCCACCCAATTAGCATCACAGCAAGTTATAACAAACCAAGTAGCATGGGTAGGGATCAAAGATAACATATTTTGTCCAGAGAAATAATTTTATCTGTTTGCCTTCTTTTTCAGACACATCTCAGGCATCTTATTAACTCAGTCTTTCAAAATCAGGCTAAAATCCAATCACATTGCTGTGGATCATTCTGAATAAAATCTGCATTCTATGGAAAAGCCAGTGATCTGAATATTTGATTATGCTAATAGAAATGGCTTTCTAAATTGGGGGATTTTCAAAACTTTTTTTCTGTATTGTGAAAACACTTCTGAACTTTAATTTTAATTCTCTTTGTATTTTACTTGTTATTTTTAAAGCAGAGAAGTGCTTTGCAAGAGAGCAGACTTACTTGCTTTAGTTAATGTGACCAGGATCATGTTTTGTTAACTTTAAGCTATTACCATGACTAATGAGAAGCCCACAGCCCAGCACCACAACCAGAGAAGAGCCTCCACTGGCTGCAACTGGAAAAACGCCTGCGCAGCAACAAAGACTCTCCGCACTAGTCCTCAGTTGCTTAACTGTGTCTGAATCTTTGTGACGCTATGGACTGTAGCCTGCCAGGCTCCTCTGTCCATGGAATTCTCCAGCAAGAATACCAGAGCAAGTTGCCATTTCCTACTTCCAGGGATCTTCCTATCCCGGGGATTGAACCTGTGTCTCCTGAGTCTCCTGAATTGGCAGGCAGATTCTTTACCCCTCAGCCGCCTGGGAAGCCCACTATGACAAACGTCTTTCATTAATTCATAATTAATGAATAACCTCATCAAACAAATTTGTGAAACATTGCTGTGGCTTGGGTTGAGAAGTCTACTAGCAGTGCACTTTATCATTTATAACAAGTTCTAAAACAGTGGGAATTTTTGTTAACATTTCTACTTTTGAAAGCTTAAAACTGTTTTATTGAGGTTAACCACAGATTCAAATTTATCACTGGAAAATACATTCAAATGTCTTTAAAAAAAGTCCTTTAATCATATAATTATGTAAATCATCTTTGACCAGCAGAGGCTGATGTATAACGTTTTTATAAAGGGCTTCCTGACTACTTAGAAACAAAATTCCAGAAATTTAGAATAAAATCACATTAGGAGTTGAACTTGCCTCAGGGGAGTTCTGCAGTTTGTGTACACACTTGTCATGAGTAATGGTAAGCATTTTTCAATCACCAAACATTTATTGACTGGCGTTTACGTGCCCATCATTGTACCAGAATGCTAAGAATATGGGGATGAAGTATGTTTAATACCTCAAAGAACTACAGAGTTACAATCCATCAGGGAACAAAGACAAGAAAATGAATAACATTTGAATATCATTATAGAGGAACACAGCAGATACAATAGAACTGAAAGAACATATAACCAGACTTGAAGGAAATCAAAAGGGCTCCTCTGATGGCTAAGATGAAGTATGCTAGCCCAAGAAGAGGAAGTGTGATTTCTGTCACTGTTCTTTGTATGTTATGAAGTAACAACAGCAAATACTTTTACAGAAAGACAACACTATGATTTAAGCTCAATGGAACTGGAACAGAATTTGGTGATTTCTATTGACCGAAATAGCTGATGCTTATTTTAATGGTTTAAGAGTTTCATTTGTTCTTCTGTATTTTTCACTTCTACATGAAGAAACTCCTTATAGAAAAATATAAATTTTTAAAAACCTCTAACAACTCCACCATAAAAAAATAACTGATATTACTCTTTCTGTGTATTTCTTTTCATTGCTTTTTCAAAGAGCTACATAATTTTTTATTAAATTGGAGTAATTGTAGTTTACACCTGTTTTTCTCTTAATGCTGTGAATATTTCCCCATGTTGCTAAATATTTGAAATTCTTTTTTAAAATAGTATTTTTCAGATCAGATCAGTCGCTCAGTGGTGTCTGACTCTTTGCGAACCCATGAATCACAGCACGCCAGGCCTCCCTGTCCAACACCAACTCCCAGAGTTCACTGAGACTCAACGTCCATAGAGTCAGTAATGCCATCCAGCCATCTCATCCTCTGTCGTCCCCTTCTCCTCTTGCCCCTCATCCCTCCCAGCATCAGAGTCTTTTCCAATGAGTCAACTCTTCACATGAGGTGGCCAAAGTACTGGAGTTTCAGCTTTAGCATCATTCCCTCCAAAGAAATCCCAGGGCTGATCTCCTTCAGAATGGACTGGTTGGATCTCCTTGCAGTCCAAGGGACTCTCAAGAGTCTTCTCCAACACCACAGTTCAAAAGCATCAATTCTTCAGCGCTCAGCCTTCTTCACAGTCCAACTCTCACATCCATACCTGACCACAGGAAAAACCATAGCCTTGACTAGATGGACTTTGTTGGCAAAGTAATGTCTCTGCTTTTGAATATGCTATCTAGGTTGGTCATAACTTTCCTTCCAAGGAGTAAGCGTCTTTTAATTTCATGGCTGTGGTCACCATCTGCAGTGATTTTGGAGCCCAGAAAAATAAAGTCTGACACTGTTTCCACTGTTTCCCCATCTATTTCCCATGAAGTGATGGGACCGGATGGCATGATCTTAGTTTTCTGAATGTTGAGCTTTAAGCCAACTTTTTCACTCTCCGCTTTCACTTTCATCAAGAGCCTTTTCAGTTCCTCTTCACTTTCTGCCATAAGAGTGGTGTCATCTGCATATCTGAGGTTATTGATATTTCTCCGGGCAATCTTGATTCCAGCTTGTGTTTCTTCCAGTCCAGCATTTCTCATGATGTACTCTGCATATAAGTTAAATAAACAGGGTGACAATATACAGCCTTGACCTACTCCTTTTCCTATTTGGAACCAGTCTGTTGTTCCATGTCCAATTCTAACTGTTGCTTCCTGACCGGCATACAAATTTCTCAAGAGGCAGGTCAGGTGATCTGGTATTCCCATCTCTTTCAGAATTTTCCACAGTTTATTGTGATCCACACAGTCAAAAACTTTGGCATAGTCAATAAAGCAGAAATAGATGTTTTTCTGGAACTCTCTTGCTTTTTCCATGATCCAGCGGATGTTGGCAATTTGATCTCTGGTTCCTCTGCCTTTTCTAAAACCAGCTTGAACATCAGGAAGTTCATGGTTCACATATTGCTGAAGCCTGGCTTGGAGAATTTTGAGCATTACTTCACTAGCATGTGAGATGAGTGCAATTGTGTGGTAGTTTGAGCATTCTTTGGCATTGCCTTTCTTTGGGATTGGAATGAAAACTGACCTTTTCCAGTCCTGTGGCCACTGCTGAGTTTTCCAAATCTGCTGGCATATTGAGTGCAGCACTTTCACAGCATCATCTTTCAGGATTTGGAATAGCTCAACTGGAATTCTATCACCTCCACTAGCTTTGTTTGTAGTGATGCTTTCTAGGGCCCACTTGACTTCACATTCCAGGATGTCTGGCTCTAGGTCAGTGATCATACCATCGTGATTATCTGGGTCATGAAGATCTTTTTTGTACAGTTCTTCTGTGTATTCTTGCCACCTCTTCTTAATATCTTCTGCTTCTGTTAGGTCCATACCATTTCTGTCCTTTATTGAGCCCATCTTTGCATGAAATGTTCCTTTGGTATCTCTGATTTTCTTGAAGAGATCTCTAGTCTTTCCCATTCTGTTGTTTTCCTCTATTTCTTTGCATTGATCACTGAGGAAGGCTTTCTTATCTCTTCTTGCTATTCTTTGGAACTCTGCATTCAGATGTTTATATCTTTCCTTTTCTCCTTTGCTTTTCGCTTCTCTTCTTTTCACAGCTATTTGTAAGGCCTCCCCAGACAGCCATTTTGCTTTTTTGCATTTCTTTTCCATGGGGATGGTCTTGATCCCTGTCTCCTGTACAATGTCACAAACCTCAGTCCATAGTTAATCAGGCACTCTATCTGTCAGATCTAGTCCCTTAAATCTATTTCTCACTTCCACTGTATAATCATAAGGGATTTGATTTAAGTCATACCTGAATAGTCTAGTGGTTTTCCCTACTTTCTTCAATTTAAGTCTGAATTTGGCAATAAGGAGTTCATGGTCTGAGCCACAGTCAGCTCCTGGTCTTGTTTTTGCTGACTGTATAGAGCTTCTCCATCTTTGGCTGCAAAGAATATAATCAATCTGATTTCTGTGTTGACCATCTAGTAATGTCCATGTATAGAGTCTTCTCTTGTGTTGTTGGAAGAGGGTGTTTGCTATGACCAGTGGGTTCTCTTGGCAAAACTCTATTAGTCTTTGCCCTGCTTCATTCCATATTCCAAGGCCAAACTTGCCTATTACTCCATGTGTTTCCTGACTTCCTACTTTTGCATTCCAGTCCCCTATAATGAAAAGGACATCTTTTTTGGCTGTTAGTTCTAAAAGGTCTTGTAGGTCTTCATAGAACCGTTTAACTTCAGCTTCTTCAGCGTTACTGGTTGGGGCTTAGACTTGGATTACCGTGATATTGACTGGTTTGCCTTGGAAACGAACAGAGATCATTCTGTCGTTTTTGAGATTGCATCCTAGTACTGCATTTCAGACTCTTTTGTTGACCATGATGGCTATTCCATTTCTTCTGAGGGATTCCTGCCCGCAGTAGTAGATATAATGGTCATCTGAGTTAAATTCACCCATTCCAGTCCATTTCAGTTCGCTAATTCCTAGAATGTCGATGTTCACTCTTGCCATCTCCTGTTTGACCACTTCCAATTTGCCTTGATTCATGGACCTGACATTCCAGGTTCCTATGCAATATTGCTCTTTAGAGCACCAGTCCTTGCTTCTATCACCAGTCACATCCACAGCTGGGTATTCTTTTTGCCAGAGCAAAAGCAATAACTCCTTCATTCTTTCTGGAGTTATTTCTCCACTGATCTCCAGTAGCATATTGGGCATGTACTGACCTGGAGAGTTCCCCTTTCAGTATCCTATCATTTTGCCTTTTCATACTGTTCACGGGGTCCTCAAGGCAAGAATACTGAAGTGGTTTGCCATGCCCTTCTCCAGTGGACCACATTCTGTCAGATCTCTCCACCATGACCCACCCGTCTTGGTTTGCCCCACGGGCATGGCTTAGTTTCATTGAGTTAGACAAAGCTGTGGTCCTAGTGTGATTAGATTGACTAGTTTTCTGTGAGTATGGTTTCAGTGTGTGTGCCTTCTGATGCCTCTTGCAACACCTCCCATCTTACTTGGGTTTCTCTTACCTTGGGCGTTGGGTATCTCTTCACGGCTGTTCCAGCAAAGCGCAGCCATTGCTCCTTACCTTGGATGAGGGGTATCTCCTCACCGCCACCCTTCCTGACCTTCAACGTGGGATAGCTCCTCTAGGCCCTCCTGCACCCATGCAGCCACAGCTCCTTTTTAGTGACTGTAAATACATCATTATCAAAATGTGCCAAAATATACTTACCTAAGCCCCTGGTTTTTGTACTTATGTGTATGCTATGGACTAAATTGTGTCTACCCTTCCTAACCCTCAATGTCATGGTATTTAGAAGGGAAACCTTTGGGAGGTAACTAGGCTTAGATAAAATAAAGAGGATGGAACCCCCATAAGAGAACTAATTTCCCTGTGAGAAGAACAGATACAGCTAGAAGACAGCCTTCTGCAAACCAGGGAAAGGACCCTCACTGAGAACCAAACTGGTCAGTATCTTGATCTTGAACTTCCCAGACTCCAGAGCTGTGAAAAATACATGTCTGCTGTTTAAGCCACCCAGGCTCTGGTATTTTATTATAGCAGCCCAAACTGACTAAGACAGCACTTTTTAAAACAATAATAATAAAGTTAATTTATTAATTAAATTTTTAAAAGTAGCATTAAATTTTTTTAAACTAGAAAAAATATCAGTAAACAACTACTTGTGATGTTATCCCTGATTATTTCTTTAGGATTGATTTAAGAAGTGGGATCTCTGGAGAAGAGTACACAAACATTTTTAAGGATCTTGGTGTTAATTTCTAAACTACTATCCACAAAGAATGCATTCCTACCAATGGAATATGAGAAATTTTACCTTCTAAGCATCTCTTATCATAGTTTTTTAATCTTTTATTTATCTAGATATTTTTATCTGGGTCTTTTACTATGAATGTGCAAAATAAATTTGAAGGTCCTCTGTCACATTACATGTACTTATAATTATTAAGCCACCATGATACTCATTGGAGAAGGGAATGGCAATCCACCCCAGTATTCTTGCCTGGAGAATTCCATGGACAGAGAAGCCTGGCGGGATGCAGTTCATGGGATCACAAAGAGTTGGATACAACTGTGCAACTAACACACACACATGATACTCAGGGTTAAAATTTTTAAAACTTGAGACTTCAAACTTCTTTTTTCTCAAATGACAATATTATAAAAAGTATAGCTTTCTTCGATAGTTGAGGTTTTTGAACACTCCTTATCAGTGACTATCCTTGGCCCTATTAATAAGGGGATATGAAAGTGAAAGAGGAGAGTGAAAGTTGGCTTAAAGCTCAACATTCAGAAAATGAAGATCATGACATCTGGTCCCATCACTTCATGGGAAATAGATGGGGAAACAGTGGAAACAGTGTCAGACTTTATTTTTGGGGCTCCAAAATCACTGCAAATGTTGACTGCAGCCATGAAATTAAAAGACGCTTACTCCTTGGAAGGAAAGTTATGACCAACCTAGATAGCACATTCAAAAGCAGAGACATTACTTTGCCAACAAAGGTCCATCTAGTCAAGGCTATGGTTTTTCCTGTGGTCATGTATGGATGTGAGAGTTGGACTGTGAAGAAGGCTGAGTGCCAAAGAATTGATGCTTTTGAACTGTGGTGCTGGAGAAGACTCTTGAGAGTCCCTTGGACTGCAAGGAGATCCAACCAGTCCATTCTGAAGGAGATCAGCCCTGAGATTTCTTTGGAGGGAATGATGCTAAAGCTGAAACTCCAGTACTTTGGCCACCTCATTCAAAGAGTTGACTCATTGGAAAAGACTCTGATGCTGGGAGGGATTGGGGGCAGGAGGAGAAGGGGACGACAGAGGATGAGATGGCTGGATGGCATCACTGACTCAATGGACGTAAGTCTCAGTGAACTCCGGGAGTTGGTGATGGACAGAGAGGCCTGGCGTGCTGCGATTCATGGGGTCGCAAAGAGTTGGACATGACTGAGCGACTGAACTGAACTGATGATGAAGGAAAGAAGATGAAGCATCGGATTCACCTTCTCTCCTTGACTTTCTCCTCACAGCTTTTTTCATTATATTACACACTGAGACTACATAATGTGGAACTTGCCTTAGGATTTAGAACGTTTCTGTACATTTTGTCATGCTCCAACATAACCTAGAATGGGACAAATTTTTTTTGTGGAATATATTCTTTTCAAGACCAAAAGAAGAAAATTGAGTAAAATTTCAAACTCACAATCTCTAATCCCCTTGACCAACTACTAGCCAATAGTATTTCCAACTAAGATTACAACCTTTCAGAAGATTCAGAGATGATTATCAACAATGTTTGCTGCCCAGATGAAGTCAGAGTCAATATTCACTGTCACCAAGGAAATCACGAAATGCGTACCTCTGTTTCCCACAGGCAGAACAATTTTAGTTCACCCAGAAATAGTTCCTGAGGATGTCTCCATGTAGTTCTAGATTAATGTAGGTCTTTGGACTAATACTTAAAATTCTTACAAAATGTATATACATACAATTGAAGATTCTGTAAAGCTTATGTACAGTTAATTGTAACCTTGAAGTCCAGAGGATAAAATTAAATTAGCTACTGCAAGAGATCAACTTCAAAAAGTCTCGAGAGCTTAATACACATATATTTCTTGTCCACCTGAACTCCAACAACTTGAGATCCAATGGTGCCATCTGGAACAGACACCTCCAACATCAGAAGAGAAGACAGAGAGAGTCGGGGAGACCCACCTGCCTTATCTGCCTCAGTTCCTTGTGACCTCCCATCTCTGCTCCTTGGCTCATCAGTCAGAAAAGAAGGCTAGGGAATGGAGAGGAGCAGAGGGAGGGTGGATGTTACGCTTTCTTTTTACCTTGTATCCTAACTAATCCATTCTGCTGCTGCTGCTGTTGCTGCTAAGTCACTTCAGTAGTATCTGATTCCATGCGACCCCATAGATGGCAGCCCACCAGGCTCCTCTATCCCTTGGATTCTCCAGGCGAGAACGCTGGAGTGGGTTGCCATTTCCTTCTACAATGCATGCATGCACGCTAAGTCGCTTCAGTTGTGTCCAAGTTTGTGCAACTCTATGGACAGCAGCCCACCAGGCTCCTCTGTCCACGGGATTCTCTAGGCAAGAATATTGGAGTGGGTTGCCATTTCCTCCTCCTAACTAATCAATTCTACAGGTCTGTAATATATGGAAGAGTTAACAGACCTCAGATCTCTACTACAAAATGTTTACTTGTTCACAGAGCTTTTCAGGTCTATGATATCCTTCTACTTTTCTGTCTGTTCATCCTGTCAACTTTTCAGAGTTTGATATTGAAACTCCCAACTAAAAATCTTAATGTATCTACTTAAAAACAATATTAATATGTAGTGGAACTATATGTAACTTTGTTCTGTATTTTCCAAGTTTACTATAAACGTGTTATCATAATTTCATAATTTAAAAAATAAAAAAAGAAGGAGGATTCCCTAAAAATATAGATAAGAAACAAGGATATACTGTATAGCACAGGAGGTTACAGTCATTATCTTGTTGTAACTTTTAATGGAGTATAATCTGCAAAAATACTGAATCTCTAAGCTACTCTTGCCTGGAAAATCCCATGGATGGAGGAGCCTGGTAGGCTGCAGTCTATGGGGTCGCTGGGTCGAACATGACTGAGCGACTTCACTTTTACTTTTCACTTTCATGCATTAGAGAAGGAAATGGCAACCCACCTCAGTGTTCTTGCCTGGAGAATCCCAGGGACAGCGGAGCCTGGTGGGCTGCTGTCTATGGGGTCGCACAGAGCCGGACACGACTGACGTGACTTAGCAGCAGCAGCAAGCTATATACTTAGAACTAATATAATACTGTAAATCAACTATAAATGAATAACAAAAAATGTTTATTGAATGAGTTCTCAACCTTATTTTAGACACTATCAGAAAACATAAGAAATTCTTATGTTTCTCTACCCACAAAAATCTGACATTAAAGAGTTGACAAAAAATGTACAAATAATTTAGGGGCTATTTTTTGCAGCACAGAAACTGAAAATTTTACTATAAAAGGGGGGGACCCATGAACAACTAGAGTAGGCTTCATAAAGAAGTTAGGATATTGTCCCCAAAGGACACAATAATGGGATTTATACAGGGGGGAGGAAAAGGAAAGAGCAAGGGAGGCCTGATGGTGGGCTCCAGGGAAGGCAAAGGTGAGAACGAGCATGACAGCCTCTGAGAACCTGGAGGAAATGGATCTAATTAGAGTAGTGAAGGCCTTTTGAGAAATGGTGGGAAGCAAAATCAAACAGATGGAGCAGAAACTTATAAACCACACAGAGGAACTTAGAATTGATACAGTAAAAAAAGTGGAAGACATTTAAAGTTCTTGAGTAAAAGACTGAGATTTATGTGGTTAAGAATTATACTTCACCTATTTCCATGGCGACACGAAGTAGCTTACAAAATCAGGCATCACAGGATAAAATCAAGCAAAGTCCGCTTGATGAATTTAATGGACTTAATGAATTTAATGCTATATGGCACTTGAAACCTCAGCTGGGCAGTGATTGCTCAACGGTGTCTGAGTATAGCTCTTCATTTTCTTCCTTAAAACAAAAAAGGAAAGAGATTAGGTGGCACATTTTTCACTGGCTGGGACAAAAGAAAACGACCTTCATCCATATATGTTATAGTACCAGCAGTATTTGAGAAGGATTTGATTGGTAGTGGTCTCCACGGCGAGTTGGAGTGACTCCCCAGTGTGGCAGAGAACAAAACCATCATCCCCAGGGCCCTGCGCCATTCTTGGCGATGAACACCAAAAGACCAAAGTAATATGTTGGTGGCAGTGACTCAGTGGTAGGAGAAACTGCCTGGTGAGTCTGGTCACTGGCGTCCCTAAATATTCTCTGAGAAGTAAGTTCTCCTAAAGGAAGGTGTGGGTGTTTCAGAGTTTTCACATATTAAGACATGAGTGAATCTGAACCCAGGAGCCAGGCACTGAGGCTTCCGCAAATGCAGCTAGAGTCCCTTTTCTTTCAGCTCACCCCTTTCATCTCTGTCAACAGGAGTAATATTGATGTTGCTAAAGTTTCACACATGTTGGCATTGATTATTTAGACGAGATAAGGAGATGGCTTATATGAATACTCTAACTCACCGTGACTAATGGTATTGCTTGGGGAACAACCAAACTCCATTCAGAAAAATCACACCGTCTTAAAGCTGTTAAGAAACCTTTGGCGATCACTCACAGCACCTTCTCTTTTTCACATAACGCTGCATCTAAATCATTATAATGACCACTATTTTAAGTCTTTTGGAACAGAAGATGGCATACTCTCTAATTGATAGTAGCCTTAGACACCATAAAATATATCCAGTTTACAGACTGCTGTTTTTATGGAGAAAGATGACTAACAGTAGACTCTCCATAATACAGAGTGAAGAAGCCAATGTAAAAAAAAAAATATGTTTAAAAGTGCAATTATTTTTGTTTTAAAATAAATTAAGTGAAGAAAGTTAAGATAAAATAGTAAACTTTCTAACACTGTTCCTTGAAGTTTTCTATCTTCCTTTTTCAAATGAAAAAAGCATAGTGACACATCTTATGTGACCACTTAGAAAAGATTTTTTTATAAAAGTATGTGGCTAAAAATTAATAAAAAACGTAATTAAAAATGTTTTAAAAGCATGTTTTTAAGAAATATACATGGTTTTTACAAGAGGTAATGACAACCAGCTTCATCTCAGCACTATCTGCTATGTAATACAGAAAAAAATAAATTTTAAAATCTGTTCAAGAAAATATGAACAATTAAATAATTACAATGATATATCACCATAGTAAATCATCACACTTTCAGTTGCTTCCACCAGTTGTTATGAGTTCTGAGTAATAATTCAATCGGCACTAGTCACGCACAGATATCTGTTGATTTTCTCATCATACCATAGATGATACAGTTTTGCTCCCTAGGTTAACATGTGACAATCCACCCAATACTGGTTCTAGACTGTGGATCTCAGAACTTACTGGAGACATTATAACATGCCGGGGCTCCTTTGAAAGAAAAGATACCAGTCTATTCATCCTACATTCATAGGCTGTGCTATAGCACCAGCATAGAAGGTTTGACAAGCCTGACAACTGCACAGAATGCCATTCTATTTAAAAAAAAAAAAAGCTGAATTCAAACAAATATGAACGTTATGACTAAAAGCCATGTTTCTTTTCAATCAAATAATAAAATCTAACAATCTTTTGGACTCTCCAAACAATGAACTAAATCTTTGATTCTGTCAGATTAAAGATAAATTACAAAGTAAGATTGTTTTAACTTTCTCTTTTTAATGCTTTTTGTTGATTAGCTTGTGTCCTTTATCAGTTTTGCTCATTTCTTTAGAATGGAGAAACCAGTGGAAAATGCACTAGAAAAGGTAACTTAGATAAATGCATAAATGGATAATTTTGAAATCACTGTTACAATAGCAATATAGTATATTTAAGAACTTTCCTGAAGCCTCACTGGTAAAATAATTCAGCTACAATGCAAGAAACAAGAGTTCAATCCCTGGGTTGGGAAGATCCCCTGAAGAAGGAAATGGCAACCCACTCCAATATTCTTGCCTGGGAAATCCCATGGACAGAGGAGCCTGGTGGGCCATAGTCCATGGGGTTGCAAAAGAGTCAGACATGACTGCAACTAAACAACAAATAGTATTTATGAATATGTAGCTTGACATCTTGAAAAGCATTTTGTCAAACATTTTGACCCTGTCTGAATCAAACTGGGACATTACTGACATTCAAGTTAATAAGCATTTAGACATTTTTGAACCATCTATTGTTCCTTTGATAACTTAAGACTGCTTCTTTGTAAACATCATGATCTAGAATTTTCTAAAAGTATCCAGCTATTTTATTATGAACATAAAAAGCCTAAAATACTTTAAATAAACAAGTAGTTTATTCCAAAAGAAAGTAAAAGAAGAAAATTTCAAGACTGACGCTAAGACTTTCAGTTCCTAATTTTATAAACTGAAGAAATTTCAAACACTCTAACTTCAGGCCAGTTTAATTTTTTAACAATCCATCTCAACTGAGAGGACTGTATTGACTTTTCTATGATTTACAAATGCTAAAAATGCATCACTTTTGATATCCAAAACCTCCAGGCATCTTGGATATTGATGTGGAAAAAGTAAGTTTATAACTAGATTCAAGGTGTCAGAATCACTAACATCATTCTCGCATCTCAATGCTGTCCGAATGGCAAAAGAAATTATTAAGTCCTAATCTTATCAAGTGGCAGTTTCGTGGGAACTTAAAGTTCAGTTCTCAAAACCTTAAGCCAAGAAATTTCCTTCCAGTGAGAGACATAAAACACCAACTCTTCCCTCCAACCAATCAGAAATGTATTTACTTGTAAAGATAAGATTTTATTTGCATATTTACTCTACATGCTGTAAGAAAGTGCCTATGGATTTATACTCACAACAAACATATTTGCAACTCTGGTTATCCCTGTCATTCATATGTAAATGTATATAAATATACTATTGGTCATATTTAGATTTTAAGTCCTTAATAGGTAGAGAGCCTATAGTATACACACTGTAAGTATTTCACGTGTGACATGTAAAAACGGGCAAGTCTCAGAGATGGCTGAGGACAAATGACCTCTGACAATCAATACAGCAGGCCTGCTGTCACACTTGTGTATTTCGCTGGGCACACATATTGATTCTACTTCTGCGTGGTAGACCATAAAGCTGGCATCAGGTAGATACATATTTTTAAAACTTACAAGTATTACAACCCCACAGAAATAATGCAACCTGTCAATATTTTTTCTAAGAATAGGCCCCACTGTATTTTATATTTTCATAAACCAGATATTTTCCAACTCATCTCATCTCTCTGTCAGCCCTTATCCTCATAATGTTTCTAATAAAAACTGGCATTTAGGTGCAGACTGTAATTATGCAGATGATGCCAGATGAGTGCATCAGCTGTTTTACAATTCCAAGGGTAAGTTTATTGATAAAACTGTAGGACATGAACTAACCTGACTTGCGTCAGTAACAGCAGATTCTTTCTGCCGAGTTACCTTTTCCTCCTTAAGGCTCAAACAAATGACTTTTGTAACAATAAAACAATGGGCCTTGGTTAAACAGCTCAGAAATTTTCTTTTCCACAAACTTAGAAAAGATTTGTTTAGGCTGAGTGTTTTAACCTCATATATATGTTTCTTAAAGCCTTGTCCTTAATAACATTTGCATCAAAGTGTACTTACTCTGCCATCTTCAGGACATTTTTAGATAACAGTTCTAGGCAGCGAGTTAGAATTTAATATCCTTGATGGATATTTTTTGAGAATTATTTTAAAGACATAAAAAATTTTGTACATATACTTTTTTAATTAAAAATGTGCTGATTAAAATTCTATTCTAAAGCAAAATAAATGTAAATTTTCTGTGGCAATATAAACATGAAAATTTTTATATGTACATATATATATTATACATACGTACATCTTTAAAGTACTTTACAGTTTCCAAAGCACTTACATATCATCTTATTTCATATTTACAGCATTTCTGTGAGGCAGTTAGAGTAGACACCAGTATCATCGTTTTTCAAATGAGAAAGCTCAGGTAATGGCTCAGCAAGAAAGAATCTGCCTGCAATATGGGAGCTGCAGGAGACATGGGTTCAATCCCTGGGTTG
The DNA here is from genome assembly GCF_027580195.1 of Bos mutus. Classification (NCBI taxonomy): domain Eukaryota; kingdom Metazoa; phylum Chordata; class Mammalia; order Artiodactyla; family Bovidae; genus Bos; species Bos mutus. The sequence continues at coordinate 36,736,556 of NC_091643.1, forward strand.
GGAAGACCCCATGGAGGAGGACATGGCAACCCACTCAAGTATTCTTGTCTGAAAACTTCCATGGACAGAGAAGCCTGGTGGGCTACAGTCCATGGGGTTGCAAAAAAATCGGACACGATTAGACACACACATATAAATGCTAAAAAACACACGCAAGACATAAATTAGTTTATCCAAAGTTTAAAATTTTTTGAACCATGTAGCTAACATTTCAAGCCTACATCTTTGTAGCTTAAGAAAATTGTTTCCAAAAGCTTAGTGAATATCATATTTACAATCAATGAAAAACAATATTTGTGCTGCTTAATTATTCTTATTCAGTAAGATCTTACAATATCTATAATGAAAGTTGGGATAATTCCTACATAGGATGGTCATATACCACCAATAATCAGACATTAATATTCAGGTCAACTCTTTCATCATTCCTGAACTTTAGGAGACATAGAGTAAAACAAGGACATATGCGACTAATAGAAAGTTTTAGAAGAATTATACGAATCACTTCACATATTGCTTTTATGATAAACCAGAATATACAAATACAAATTTGCTCTCCTCTTATCTCTAAGATATTCTCAAGAGAACCAACACAACGCATTAATGTCATTTTGGGTAACCATACATCCCCGTTTACTTGGGAGAGTAGTGATTACTAACAGAGTACCTTTTTCATACAAGCTTGGACAATATATTAAACCATTAGCTGAAGATGCTTTATGAAGTAGAGCAGCACATCTGATCTGATGGTCCCAGTTACAACCTAACCTACCTCGTTAGAAATCCAACCGTCCACAGGCATCCTGGAAGAAGACCTGGACCCAGAAGATGTACCTTCTGATTGTGTTTTATGAAGTTGGTGAATCTGCATGTGCCTGAAATTCTCTAAGCCTCTATTTCCTCGTTCCAGGTTAATAATATCTCCTCCCAAGGTTTGTGTAAGGACTTAATAAAACAACCATGTGACATCAACTAGAAGTCTGCCCCGCACCAGGACAGTAACAATGAATGTTCGTCACACGTCCGCAGGTCTCTGAGGATGTGAGAAGTGACCTGGAAGTGAACAGATGGCTCTATCGGATGGATTTTAAGAGACAGGAAAGCCATCATTTTTACAAATGGAGATTATTTTTTATATTAATATAACCTAATCAAGCTCACCCTTGTTTAAATGTCATCGTATACTGGCTCATAGTCGATTAGCTACGTTGTGCCAGTTTCAGGTGTGCAAGGAAGTGGTTCACTGATACATATAAGTGCGTCCATTCTCTCAAATGAGATGGTTGGATGGCATCACCAATTCGAATGGACATGATTTGGAGCAAACTCCAGGAGATAGTGAAGGACAGGGAAGCCTGGTGTGCCGCCATCCATGGGTTTGCAAAGAGTTGGACATGACTGAGCCACTGAACAACAATGCAGCCAACTAAATTGATTTCAGATTTCATAGTTGAATGTAAAGTTATTGCTCGTGGATGTGACTGCAGTGGGCTTAATATCGTGAAGGCAAGATGATGTTAGCTGCTGGTGAGGGGCCTAAGGAAGACTTTGGAGGGAAAGGGTAGGGTAGATGGACAGCACGAAAGAATGTGAAGGAAGTGCAGCCACAGGCGTCTCCCTGCCCTTGAAGAGGCCTCTGGTGGACTTCAGCGAGGCAGCCCTCCCTACAAAGTTGCTCTCAGTGTTCATGTTAAGGAGACTATTTAATTTGTATTTGCACAAAAATGAATGGTGGATGAGGGAAACATGAGCCCTGGACAGTGCTATACGCCCTTGAAATAAAGCAATCTTGACACATTGTATTGAAGGAAACACTTTTCTTAGCAAAAATCCCAAACAAAATAAATGGGAAATGAAAGCATTTTCAACAGTAAGTGTATACATTTATTTAGATTGACCTTGTTTCCAAAAGAATTTGAGAGGACTTCAAAGGGAATGGAGGATTTGTTTTTTCATATTCATTTGGAATTCAGTGCATTAATAATGAAACACTGAGAAAGGCAGAAGAGTTGGTTCAATCAGAATACTCCGATACGCACAACAATAATGGATTGTCAGGCTCAAGGCCCTTAGACACAGACAAGCCAGTTCTTGATGAACACAACCTGTATGAGAGCTATTAACCATTCGAAAGAAAGCCACACTCGGGGTGACCTTTGCTGTTGTTGGTTGTTTGCAGCAAAGACTAATCCCGTTAAAATAATACTTGCAGTTAGATTCACATTTCAATTTAGAAACAGACTGGTGAAAACATTAATTGATTCTTGAGTGTGCAGGTTAGAAGGGAAAGCTGAGACTAAACAATTCACATGTAAAGTAAGCAATCTGGACCATCTCTTGAAAGGTAATGGGTGCTGCAAGAAAAAACAGACCAGTGAAAGGAAGAGGAGGAAGCAGAGTTGGGGAGAACACAGGTAGCAGCGGTGCACGGGCTCACGAGAATGATGCAGAACAGATGCGGAGGAAACAGGCTTCTCAAAGCTCGGGCCAGCTGGATAACTCAGATTTTTCTATGTACCTATGTCACCAAGTCAGCTGCCTGGTTTTCTGGCAAATTGTAGCATGTGATGAGTTTTAAATAAGTGAGCTTACTTTGTTTTAAAAACAACTGTGATGTCTCCATTTCTGTCAAAAAGAAAAAAAAAACAACAACACTCCAGTAAGTATTTTAATGTATCAAAGAATTTGTTGTTGTTGTTAATCACTGAGTCATGTCTGACTCTTTTGCAACCCCATGGACTGTAGCCCACCAGGTTCCTCTGTCCATGGGATTCTCCAAGCAAGATTACTGGAGTGGGTAGCCATTTACTCCTCCAGGGGATCTTCCCCACCCAGGGATCAAACCAGCATCTCCTGCATTGGCAGGTGGATTCTTCACTGCTGAGCCCCCAGGGAAGCCTATATTAAAGAACTGGCTGTGTTAAAAGCAATTCACCCCACGTATACTTTAATCCAAGGTTTGGCAAACTGCACCCCGCAAACCAAAGCCCGCTCGCTGCTTGTTTGCATAAACAAAATGTTGTTAGACCACACGCAAGCCTGTTCATTTGTGTGTTGCTGGTGGTGGGTTCCTCACCACTGCAGCACAGTGAAGGACTTGGAACACAGACCACATGCCCTGCAGAGCCTAAAGGATATCCTAACTGGCTCTTTACACAAGAAATTTGCCAGCCTCTGTTTTAATGCATTGATATCTAAGCTCTCAATTTTATATTTCTAGGTCATTCCAAATCTAACAGTCTGTCTTTGGGGCTTTAGTCTCAACAGCACGGGATTAAAACAGAGACAGTATTTTCTAAAGAACAAAACATTTTTCTAGGATGTGGCATGGCATTCTGATCCTTACATCTCAGGACATGTCACTGCTACTGTATTGAACTGGCAGGAAACTGAAGAAGGGAAGGACGTATTAGTTGGAGATTATGAAGAAAGTGATAAATTGGGGGAGGGGGGAACGGTTTAACCGCTAGAAATGAATGTCAGTAGAGTCACTGATGTCTAGCCAACTGAACACTACTTTTTGAAACCCCTGTTTGAGGGCTTCCTTGGGGGCTCAGGGGTAAAGAATCCACCTGCCAATGCAGAAGATGCAGCTTCGATCCCTGATCCAGGAAGATCCCACATCCTGTGGAGCAATTAAGCACACGCACCACATCTATTGAGCCTGTGCGCTCGAGCCACGTGCCACAGCTACTGAAGCCTGAGCACCTGGGAGCTCCTGCTCCCCAAGAAAAGAAGCCACTTCAGTGAGAAGCCTGTGCACGGCAACTAGAGACTAGCCCCCACTCTTCGCAACTAGAAAAAGGCCCGGTCAGCAACAGAGACCCAGCGCAGCCAAAGCAAATAAACACAAGGAAAATTAAAAATAGTATGAACTAAACATATTAAAAACAAAACTTGTTTTAAATGTCTTTTTATGCAAAATAAGAAAAGGGGAGTTTTACCCTCTTTTAGACTAAATAATATACTTTCTAAAAGTATTGCCTCAGTTCAGTTCAGTTCAGTTCAGTCGCTCAGTCGTGTCCGACTCTTTCCAACCCCATGAATCGCAGCACGACAGGCCTCCCTGTCCATCACCAACTCCCAGGGTTCACTCAAACTCATGTCCATCAAGTCGGTGATGCCATCCAGCCATCTCACCCTCTGTCATCCCCTTCTCCTCCTGCTCCCAATCCCTCCCAGCATCAGGCTCTTTTCAAATGAGGCAACTATTTGCATGAGGTGGCCAAAGGATTGGAGTTTCAGCTTTAGCATCAGTCCTGCCAGTGAACACCCAGGACTGATCTCCTTTAGGATGGACTGGCTGGACTTCTTTGCTGGTGCTGCTGCTGCTGCTGCTAAGTCGCTTCAGTCGTGTCCGACTCTGTGTGACCCTATAGACGTCAGCCCACCAGGCTCCCCCGTTCCTGGGATTCTCCAGACAAGAACACTGGAGTGGATTGCCAAGTCCTTCTCCAATGCATGAAAGTGAAAAGTGAAAGTGAAGTCGCTCAGTCGTGTCCGACTCTTTGCGACCCCATGGACTGCAGCCCACCAGGCTCTTCCATCCATGGGATTTTCCAAGCAAGAGTACTGGAGTGGGGTGCCATTGCCTTCTCCAGGTTGGACCTCCTTATAATCCCATAAAGCATGATGGACAACCTACAAAAGTCCAGTTAGCTTTCAAAGTAAACCACAACACATCTGCACATCTTTTTATCTGTTGGTGCTAATATCTCAATTAATTTTATGAGTTTTTGGGGTTTTTGCTCTTGTTTGATTCTCAGTTTTACTTGGTTTAAGACAATTATGTATTTTTTGCATTTAGAAGTGTTTTAACTCTTAAGGTGACTGGAGTCAGGGAAAGTACAAATCCTTTGTATCATTTGTATTGAATATACTCCTTCTAAAAACAAATGCAATAGATACAGAGTTTTGTTGATTGAATGGTTCAGTGAATAAATAATCCAAATAATGAGTAAACATTTATTTTGTACTTTGACCCATAGTTTTTCTGAACTTGCTAATGTTCCATTTTTAAGTTTGCAATTTTTAGTGCTGAATTTTTTTGAAAATATTTTTTTGATAATGTACAGTAGAGTGTGTTAATAATAGCATGCTATTCAAAATTGTCAAGTTAGTTATACTGACGTGCATTTTTGTATTGAACTGATTTTCAGATTTTACTAGACTCATGTATATAGTACTGGCACATGGATTTCACTTCAGATATTCTCCTACACATTTAAATATAATATATTCACATATCACTTTTGATTATGAAAAAAAAAAAAACGCTGATGAACTGCATTCGATAGTTTACTAGGATCCAAAGAAAACAAAGCAAAACAACCAGATCACCATATAGAATGGAAGAAAATATCTGCAAATCATGTCTGATATGAGGTTAATATTTAAATATATATAAGGAGCTACAACTTAAAACCCAAAAGAAAAACAAATTTAAAAATGGGCTAAGGAGTTGAATTGACATTTCTCTGAAGAAGACATACAGCTGGCCAACAGGTATATGAAAAATGCTCAACTTCCAAATCAGCAAAGAAACACAAAACCAAACCACGAAGTATCACCTCATACCTGTAAGCATGGCTATTATCAAAAAGCAGATGACAACAAGGGCTGGCAAAGTTGTGGAGAAGTTGTAATCCTTGCACACTGTTGGTAGGAATGCAAAAAGGTACAGCTGCTATTGAAAACAGTGTGGGAGCTTCTCAAAAAAATTAGAAATAGAACTACCATATGATCCAGCCGTTCTGCTTCTGAGTATTTATCCCAAAGAATTGAAATTAGAATCTCAGAGAGACATTTGCACTTCCATGTTTACTGCAGCATTATTCACAAAAACCAAGGTTTGGAAACAAACTAAAAGTCTATCAAAAGATAAATGGATAAAGGAAGTGTGGTATGAAAAACAATAGAATACTCTTCAGTCTTTAAAAGAAAGAAATTATGCAACAGCATGGATGAAACTTGGGGACATGACACTAGTGAAATGAGCAAATCACAGAAGGACAAATACTGCACGATTCCACTTTTATGAGACACCTAAAATAGGCAAATTCATAGAATCAGAGTGGGCTGGAGGTTACCAGGTACTGGGGGCAGGGGGCAGGGGGCAGGGGGCAGGGAGGCGGAAATAGAAATTACTAGTCAGTGGGCATAAAGCTTCAGTTATTCAAGACAACTAAGTTCCATGAATTATATTCAGCTGACCTGAGGTGGATGAACCTAGAACCTGTTATACTGAGTGAAGGAAGTCAGAAAGAGAAAAGCAAATACTGTATAGTAACACATACATATATGGAATCGAGAAAAATGCCACTGATGAACCTTTTGCAGGTCAGGAATAGAGACACAGACACAGAGATGAGACTTGTGGACACGATGGGGGAAGGACAGGGTGGGGCATATTGAGAGAGTGGCACTAAAGCGTATACACGATCACGTGCAAAATCGATAGCTAGTGGGGAGATCGTTCAGCCTGGTGCTCCGTGCGGGGTGGGATGGGGGCGGTGCGGGAGGGAGACTCAAGAGGGACAGGACGGATGTATACACTTATGGTGGATTCATGCTGTTGTAGAGCAGAAGCTGATGCAACATCGTAAAGCAATTATACTCCACTTAAAAAAAAAAAAAGACAACTAAGTTCCAGAGACCACATTGTACCTCAAGTCAACAGTGTATTATACACTTAAAAACCTAAGAGGGCAGCTCTCATGTGAAAGTTCTTACCATAATAAAATAGTTAAAAAAAAAAAAAAAAAAAAAAAAACTAGACCACTTATTATAATCTACTCCTGAAGAGGAACTCCCCAGGTCAGTAGGTGCTCAATATGCTACTGGAGAAGAGTGGAGAAATAACTCCAGAAAGAATGAAGAGGCTGAGCCAAAGCAAAAACAATGCCCAGTTTTGGAGGTGACTGGTGACAGAAGTAAAGTCTGATGCTGTAAAGAACAATATTGCATAGGAACCTGGAATAGTTGGTCCATGAATCAAGGTAAATTGGAAGGGGTATAATAGGAGATGGCAAGAGTGAACATTGACATTTTAGGAATCAGTGAACTAAAATGGACTGAAATGGACGAATTTAATTCAGATGACCTCTATATCTACTACTACTATAATATATTGTCACCCTGTTTATTTCATGTATATGCAGAGCACATCAAGCAGAATGCCAGGCTGGATAAAGCTCAAGCTGAAATCAAGATTTCCAAGAGAAATATCCATAACCTCAGATATACAGATGACACCACCTATATGGCAGAAAGCGAAGAACTAAGGAGCCTCTTGATGAAAGTGATAGAGAATGAAAAAGATGTCTTAAAACTCAACATTCAGAAAACTAAGATCATCGCATCTGGTCCCATCACTTCATGGAAAATAGATGGGGAAACAATGGAAACAGTGACAGACTTTATTTTCTTGGGCCCCAAAATCACTGCAGATAGTGACTGCAGCCATGAAATTAAAAGACGCTTGCTCCTTGAAAGAAAAGCTATGACAAACCTAGACAGCATATTAAAAAGTAGAGTCATTACTTTGCCTTCAAAGGTCCATCTAGTCAAAGCTATGGTTTTTCCAGTAGTCATGTACAGATGTGAAAGTTGGACTATAAAGAAAGCTGAGCGCTGAAGAATTGATGGTTTTGAACTGTGGTGCTGGAGAAGACTCTTGAGAGTCTCTTGGACTGCAAGGAGATCCAACCAGTCCATCTTAAAGGAAATCAGTCCTGACTATTCATTGGAAGGACTGACGCTGAAGCTGAAACTCCAATACTTTTGCCACCTGATGTGAAGAGCTGACTCATTTGAAAAGACCCTGATGCTGAGAAAGATTGAAGGCAGGAGGAGACAGGGATGACAGAGGATGAGATGGTTGGATGGCATCACTGACTCAATGGACATGAATTTGTGAAAGCTCTAGGAGATGGTGAATGACAGAGAAGCCTGGCATGCTGCAGTCCATGGGGTTGCAAAGAATCAGACACAACTAAGCAACTGAACACACTTTTGTTTTTAAAAATTATCTACACCTTTTAAAAGAAGACAAAACTCCTAAAAAGTGTGATAGTAGATAGATTTGTATGAAAAAGCTAGATTTTTCTCTTTTCCCATATTGTAAAAATACTTGATAAGAAAATACGTGTGTTTAGCTTCAGAATTTCTCTAAAAAAATCTTAAAGTTACCAAATATATTTTAATTAAGTTTTACATTTATGTGGGTGACTTGTGGGTAGTTGATAGATATTGCAGAGCAAGGGTAAATGAGTCCCTGTCCTCCAGACTCCCCTGGGTATTGCCCCATCAGTAATGAATTATATTTATCCTGTCTATCCCACTAGAAAAGAATACAAGTGTTTCAGCAATTACAAGTAGACAATAAACACAATTTTTAATGTAATAACCATGGTAGAATTCAGATACTGAGAAACTAATTTTGGTGAATCCTTAGTGACTGGTGAGCACACCCAGCTTTACTTTGCTGAGAGTAGGATTTTTATTTCCAAGGATTGAGATCTCTTTCTTCATCTCTCTCTCATTCTCTCAAGAAAATTTCTGTTTGTAGAAGCTAAAGGAACCCTCTTTTAGTTTTATTGATGTCACACCTAAATTATCACAGAGTCACTTTCTTAATTGTGATATTTGATAAATAGGCTGTTTTCCTCCCAGAGAGTCAATAATGTGGTGAAAAATGTTTATCCAGCACTGAAGTGTAATATTAAAGGTTGCTTAAAGACAACAGAGAAATATATTTCCTTAAAGATATATCATAAAGCTGCTGATGCAATCAAATTGGAACCTAATTTAATTGAGTTATTGATTGGAAAAGCAATTTTCTATCAGAAACTGCCATTATTCAAAAACTAATTTTATGCCTTTAAGGAGACTCTACCGTTTTCTTTCCTAAGATGTTGATGGTTAGGAAAAGCAGAAACGAACTGTCACTAGCACCGAGAGCGTATTTGTTCAAACAATGTTTTGTTACATCTGATAAAAGGCTGTAGCTGAAAAGATTTTTATTAACTTCAAAAAGTGTCACTTTTTCCTAACAAAGAGACCAAAACCACCAATTAGTTCTTCCAAATATAGTCAGTGTGCTACAAGGGAGTTCTCTATGAGTGTAAGCAGTGGAGATGGTAACCAGTGGCGGGGGCAGTTGCAGAACCTACCTGGGAATACTTACCAGGCAGGTTTCCGACATGGGGGGGCATTTAGAGTGTGGATAACAAGCGTGATAGGAGAGCGGATCATGGTCTATAGATTATTTACTCAGCGTGTGTTCACTGGCTTTAGCAAAAGAGGGAAAAAAGCAGAAGTTTGAAGTTTAGCTGAAGTTTAGAAGAGAAAGTAAGCCAAAGAAATATTCCTGCTGTCAAAAAAGCAAAGCATGCAGCTACCAGGGCGGCAGAGGCTTAGAATCCGTGGGGCCGGATGGAAGATCTGAAGGCTTTTGAACAGCAAATGGCCTTGAGCACATTTGCCTCCCAATGGAAGGTTGGAGAACAATTAATATTGGGCATTTTTCCAAGGATGTGATGAGTTTGCAAAGTCAAAGCTATTTGGCAGGCAAAACTATTTGGGGAAGGAATTTGGGGCAACCCGAGGTGCTGTTTTTACCTTGTAAATCCTATTATCAACCATGGAGGCAAGCAAGAAAAGAATAATGGTCATTTTTCTGATCACAGATTTTCAAAGAAAAGGGGGATGGGGGCAACTCATTCTTCCAAAGTCCTTTGTCAGAGGAGCAAAGAAAATTTCTGTTGCAATATATTTAGTACAAAAGAATTAGCCCAGGTTGTTTCTGCAGCACAGATCGTGAGTTTGTAACAAAATCTAAGAAAACTGACTAGTACATTAATATGCTGTTAGTGGCATTTGAGAGTTTAAAAAACATTTTAAATTATGGCCATCCCAAATAGTAAATAATCACTGTTTTCTCTGTCCTTGTTGTGAAAAACCATGCCAAGGTTTAAATAATCCCCAACTAGGCCAAGACCAGACATTGTCCAGAACAGTTAAAGTAGATACTTCAAATGCCATGTATTCTTCAACTTTTGTGTTTTTGAACTTTTCAACCATGGTCCCAATGTGATATTTTCATAGTACAGAAGCATAGAAATGTTCACTAAGTCACGGTAGTGGTGTTATTAAATGTTCACAGCATATATTTCCCCAGATCCCTTTGATGCTGCTGTTTTAAAGGTCATGGCAGTCCCCCAGATGGATAATGCTAGGATTTTCTGCATTCATTTCATATGCTAAAATAAAAGAATGAAAAAAAAGGGAGGAGTGAAATGTTAAAAAAAAAAAAAAAAAAAACCTTAAGTCTAACTTTAGGACCCTTTAAATGTGTAGCAATCATTAAGCACTTTTTTTTTTTTACCAACTAAATAGAAAATGACTACTTTATATTCAGTAGCCACAATTGCAATGCCCTTCCAAGCACAGTATAAATCATACCAGTTACATCCAACTGGTGACTTACAAACACACACACACACATTTTAAAACTATCTCTGCACATTCTCCAGAAATATTAAGGTCTGTCTTAAATAGCACTTATAAAAGATGAAGAATAAGTATTAAAGTGTAAGTACCCCAGACATGAAATGTATCTAGTGTGCCTATGCAGGAGAAAATGTTACTAAATTTAAACGTTTTACAATAAGAAAAACAACTCTGATGGTGACTGACAGTCCCACTAATACCAGTACCTTGTCGGTCTGTCTTGCATAAAAAGATGAACAAACAGGGATTGTTAAATTAAAAACACGGAGGCCATCAGACTGAGGTAGATTTCATGCCGTGACAGCCTGCATAAACAAGCCAAAATCTAAGCCAGCAAAAGCCTCAAGGTCAGGAAATCAAATCACTATGGACCACCAACCACAGACAGCCAACCAGACTTCACATGATAGTCAATCAACCATTTCTTTACTTCGCCTTTTTTCTATAAAAGTGTCTCCTAGAGCTCTTTTTGGTGGAGTTCTCCTAACCACTTCTGGTTTGTCATTGCCTGATCAGAAACAATTTTTTTGCTCATATAAACTCTTCAGAATTTTAACATGCCTCAGTTTATTAACAGTACATGGTACATCCAGTAATTCTCCAACTTTCTGGAATACATAATGCAGTTTTCAGCCAACTTTTTCTCTCATCTGATTTGCAAGTCCACTAATTTGTTCAGAAAATATTTGATCAGCTAAGTATAGTCCAGGAATCACCACGATCCTTTTAAAGCAATTTGATTAGAATTCTAGCGGAAAACGAATGACTTAAATAAAAATGAAGGATCATAAGAAGTGAAACAAGTTTGGGGCAGGTCTTACTTCACATAAGATTCTGGAGATGGAGCATTACTTTAATGGAAAAATACTGAACTTTAACTCTTTGTGAACCTGATCTGTACCTATTTTCTTCAGAAATAAAACGTTATTTCCATTCTCAAACCATACCTCTCCTCTGTTCAAACTCTATTGTTTGCTTCATTACATTTTACATTACATCAAGCCATCATTTTCTGGATCTTTTTCACTTGTTCCTACTTTTCACTTGGTATTTTTAGATTACCTTATAATCCCTTATTTCCCAGACTTTATTTAATAAATCCAACAAAATTTGCTCCAAGTCCTGTTAGCATGTTTTTATTCCAAAATCTGTCTTTACTTCTTCCAATAGCAGTAAAAAATTAGCTGCACATAGAGAAATGGCAACCCACTCCAGTGTTTTTTCCTGGAGAATCCCCAGGGACGGGGGAGCCTGGTGGGCTGCCATCTATGGGGTCATGCAGAGTCGGATACAACTGAAGCAACTTAGCAGCAGCAGACACACCACAGAGAATAAAAGCTGTATTTACTAGGTTCCCTTGCATTTATGTGGAGAAGGCAATGGCACCCAACTCCAGTACTCTTGCCTGGAAAATCCCATGGATGGAGGGGCCTGGTAGGCTGCAGTCCATGGGGTTGCGAAGAGTCGGACACGACTGAGCGACTTCACTTTCACTTTTCACTTTCATGCATTGGAGAAGGAAATGGCAACCCACTCCAGTGTTCTTGCCTGGAGAATCCCAGGGTCGGGGGAGCCTGGTGGGCTGCCGTCCATGGGGTCGCACAGTCAGACACGACTGAAGCGACTTAGCAGCAGCGGCAGCAGCTTGCATTTATGTATAGTTATGTGACTGTGTTCTGGACAATAAAATGTAAGTAATATTGTTATTTAACATTTTTCTAGATACTTCTGAAAAAAGAAGTGAGGTGCAGGTCCTTCTTAATTTCTGCCTCCATACTACTGCCTGGAACCATCTTAAATCACGGGTCACAGCGAGGTGAGCAACAAGGCAAGATGCACTTCGGTCCCTGGCAGCGTGGACTGCTACAGTGACCCTGGGACAGCCATGTGGACTTGTATCGGTGAGGGAGAAATAAACCTCTACCTTGTTTTGAGCCACTCTGCTTTTAAGGTTTTTCTGACACATGCAGTTCAATGTCATCCAAAGTATTTAGGCAACATTTGAGGGATTTAACTAATCATTTCTCACTCCCTCTCATCTGTTTCTACAGCTTTACACATTTTCAATAACTTGCCCTGAGCCTCCTGAGGATACGGCTTTATCGGACTCATTGATTTTGAACCTTGAGAACCTATGGGACACTTTCTACATCTGAGCAGGAGCTTTCGATGTGAAGGCAGTGGGCTCAACCTGGCTTTGTTCTTGGTCTCAGCCATGAGCCTAGCATTCCACACAAGGAGGCCTCGCCACCATCCTAGGTCTCAGACCAGAAGACACGTGGGCCCAAGCCAAGCAGAAGCAAGTGTTTACTGAAGTAAGCCACTCAGATTTTGATTTTTTTGAAACCTTAGTAAAAACTAATACAGAAATTCTATATCATCTCAAACAGCCATAAAGAATCTTGTAAGAAGCAAAGCTCATAGACTAGTTTTAAAAAAGGATTTTGTAACAAAAATGAGGCATAACTGTTAAACTTTGGTGGCAGTAACACTGTATAGCAGTCTTCAAAACTGCACACTTGGTACAACACGAGTAAGTGAAGGAATCTTTTTTTTTTTTTTTGGTGAAAAGACTCAAAATAATCATAATGGTCTTTATGATTTGTTTATTTTAAATACTTTACTAATCTTTGCACTTCACCTACAGGTTAAGTGAATTTCCCTTTTTTGTGCTTCTGTAAAAATCAGTACAAACCTATTACCCTTTGTATGTTGAATGACCATTATCTCTAATAGATCTGTCTGGTTGAAAAATAAAAAGTCATGATTTAAAACAAAAATAGGCAAACAGTCACGATACCCTTTCTATACACAAGGCTGGGATAGGAAGGGATTCTAAGTAGCATAGCATTCCCAGCCTAGTTAAAGACGAACAACGGTAGTGTCGGTAGCCTGTCTGAGACTAACTTACAGGCTAAAATCACAGGAAAACGGGGATCAGAAAAGTCCATGATATGTTTCCTGTCAGCTGTGAGCACTACAACAGTGGTTTGAAACAGAAGCAAGAATATTGGGCACCCAGATCTTGGTTTTCAATATGACTCTGAAATGGGAGCAATGAAGGAGCTTTGGGAAAATGGCTGATTCTAGATTTAGGGCAGGAAATATAAAGAGAGTAAGAGGGACCTGGAGCATCTAATAATTCCAGAAAGTAAGGAAGAACTCAAAAAATTAAACACACCGCAAGGACATCAAAGGGACATGGGGGCCAACTGAAAGAGCTCCCAATGGCAATAAAATATAAAGTGATATTGGATTACATACCAAAATAAAAGTGACTATGCATGAGCCTATGCAATTACAAATGATTAAATAATGAATCCAGGGAGAAATGAGAGGGAGGAGGGGAAGGAAGCAAAGAAGGAAGCGAGAGACGGAAGAGAAAGGACAAGGCTTCTATGCAAAGAACTCCAAAAAATGTACACAGATTCCCCACCTTCAAGGAGGTGTAACAGCCCCCACACCTTAAGTGTGGGCTGCACACCGTGACTTATTTCTAAAGCTTACAGTGTGGAAAGAGGAGGAGAAAAATAATTTTATAGCAGAGAAGCCTGTCACATTCTATTCTCCATCATGTATTTCTTTGTCAACATCAACTGCTACTTAGCCAGGATGCACTTAGATATGATGAAATGGCACACAACCTCTGTTCTCATCCCCGAAACACAGTCCAGTTCTAATCGTGAGGAAAACATGAGATAGGCCCAGATGAAGGACAATCTACAAAATGCCTGACTCAGAGGTCATGAAAAACAAGGCAAGTCTGAGAAGCTGTCATAGCCAAGAGAAGCCTAAGAGGATATGATGGTTAAATGTAATACAACATCCTGGATGGGGCCTTGGGACAGAAAAAGGACCTTGGGCTTTTCTGATGGCTCAGTGGTAGAGGATCTGCCTGCAAAGCAGGAGATGCACATTCGATCCCTGGGTCGGGAAGGTCCCCTGGAGAAGGAAATGGCCACCCACTCTGGTATTCTTGCCTTGGAAATCTCATGGACAGAGGAGCCTGGGGGGCTACAGTCCATAGGGTCACAGAGTCAGACACGCTGAGTGACTGAGCAGGCAAGCGCAGGTAAATATGAATAAAGAATAGACTTCTAAAATGATAGTGTATCAATATGGGTTCATTAATTGTAGCAAATCTACCATATTAATTTAATATATTAATAATAGATAAAACTGTTGGGTACCTGGTAACTCTGTATTAACTTCACCGTTTCACCATAAATGTTCTAAAATGAAAAGTTTATTTTGAAAAGTTAATGTACCTTTAACATTTATTTTTAATAGACATCTAATCATCTTAATACTTCACATTTTCTTGATTAAAATGGAAATTAAAAAAAAATTCAAGATACATTTATTTTATTGCCCATCCTATAGTATCAAAGTAACTAAAATATTATCTATATTAAACTTCTAAGTTTATGTAATTTCATAATTTGAAGGCTTTACCATTTAAAAATATCTAGAGGTGATTTAAAAGTCATTAAAAATTGTACAGATTAAAAGCTATTTCGAATGAATTAGACTCTTATTCATATGTAAAGCCTTATTCTATAAATATATAAAGTCTTCTAGGAAATTTAACATTATGCCTTTTAAACATAAAGTAGTGGTAAGATTTATACTGTGACTCAACAAAGAAGAAAAATCCAAATGTAACATTTGGTCAGAATAGTATGAAGACTAGAAAGATGGATGAGAATGAGGTTTCTAAATTTTGGTATTTTTTTTTTTTTTTTAATTTTTTTAAATTTTATTTTATTTTTAAACTTTACATAATTGTATTAGTTTTGCCAAATATCAAAATGAATAAAATAAATAAATAAATAAATAAATTTTGGTATCTTTGTTGTTCTTGTTGTATAGTCATTAAATCTTGATAGCCAACTCTTTGTGACCCCATGGACTGTAGCCTGCCAGGCCCTTCTGTCCATGGAATTTCCCAGGCAAAAATATTAGAATGGGTTGCCATTTTCTTCTCCAGGGGGATCTTCCAAACCCAGGGATTGTACCTACCTCTCCTGCATTGGTGGGTGCAGCTGAGCCACCAGGGAAGCTCTTTGGCATCTTATAATCATTTTATATCAAAATTGAATTCAAGTAATATAAAATGAGATGAAGCAGTTAGTATGAATACGACCTAAAATACAATCATATATCTAATAACTATTTGTATTGTGATGCATTCATGTTAATTCCAACTCTGCTTCCAATACAAAGAGAAGCATATATATGTGTGTGTGTATACATTAATTTCCCCTAACATATATTAATTTTCTTTACAAGTATTACCATAGCTTACTTTGCTGGGTAATTATTGATTATTGATCTATTTCCTCTTTGAAGCACCTGGCTTACTTTTCTTGTTGATGTTTCCATTGATTTTCTATTTCCTTTTGGAAATGAGATGAAAGCTTTTAAAGAGGTCTTGTTACTTGGCAAGAATAAGATGCTATGTTGTCTGGTGTTTCTACGGAATTCCACCATTACACTGCTACTTTTATTTCCATAGAGAGTAGTGGGTTTTTTACTCTAGATTGTACACCATTGTGCACTGTATTTTACACTTAAATGTGTTGTTCTACAGTTTAACTTAACAAGAAAAAAATGTGATTTTTAAAAAAATGTATCACCATGCCAATTTCTATTACAGTGAATTCTCAAAGGGAATAACCTAAATTTTCAAAGTCTTTTTCAAGTCTTTAGATAAATAGATATAATCTTGAAAGTTGTGACAATTTAAATTATGGCAGAAGGATTAAGTGCTTAAATATCACTTCTGAAACTAAACAGTTATTGGGATAATCCAAGTAACTATCATCTTCCTTACCCTAATTGGAGAGAAAAATGTCTCATAATTTACCAGGATGTGGATTTTAGCCTTAATGGAATGACTATCTATCTGAGTGAGAAGACAAATTTGGCTTTTAAATTTTCTAAGAGAGTGCAATTTTACTACCTACACAGAGTCAACTATCCAGATGTCATCCAGCACTAGTCAAACATACTGAAGAGATGCGATTTCTTTTTTTTTTAGAAAGGATCTGTGTAAGGGACATAATACCCAATCATTCCTTTAAAACTGCCCTGTGCAATTCAGTAGCCTAGTTATCTGCAGCTACTGGACACTTAACATGTTATTAGTGTTAATGGACATGTTCTACAAGCGTAAAACACACTGGACTATCACAGAAAGACGTAGTATGTCTCACATTCATAATTATATACTTACTCGACACTGAAATAATATTTTTAATATATTAGGTCTTCATGGAGAGAGGAGCCTGGTGGGCTACAGTCCATGGTGTCACAAAGAGTCAGACACAACTGAGCGAATAACACTCTCATTTTCAAACAAAGTAAATTATTAAAATTAATTTTACCTGTTTCTTTTTTACTTTTTTTTTTAATCCAACCACTAGAAAATCCAGAATTACTTAAGTGGTTTGCATCCTAGTCCTACTGAACTGAGCTGTTCTAGAGTCTCTCAGCTCTGTTTCTGTGATACATCTTAGGAATGCATCATGTCTGGGTATTTTATCTCAGATCCCTATAGAAAAGATATGATCAAATTAAAATGTTGTGCCCTGTCTTTATGAGATACGATATGAAAAAAGGTTAGATCTTTCAATAGAAAATTATGGGCTTGTGCTATCAAACACTACTACTGAGAGCTGTTCCCCAAAAATGTGAGACCCACAGGAATTCTGGCCAAAGAAGAGAGGGCTTTTATGAACGAGTCTTTCTAACCTTGCCTCTGATTAGACTGTCTCAGGAGACCTGTCCAGCAATGCTCCTTAAATACCCACAAAGGTTTCCCATGCTCTATTGCTTCTCTAGCTGACTTCTTTTCTTCCTAATGCTCCTAATGTAATAGAAACACCAAGTCCAAATTTTGTATGAGTAATATAAATCATAAAATTTAAAAGTCAAATTAAAATAACATTCACATCCTTCACAGAAAAAAATTACTATTTATGGTATATGACTTCATGTGGTATATACTGCAAGCTTACGTTGTTAGTTTTCACACATTTCTCTGAAGGTCTTTGCACTATCACGGAAAAAGTACTACTTTGGAAAATAAAATTTTGTGTGTCATGCATGTCTGGAAAGTAAGAAATGAGAGCTGTGTCTTAAAAGAATATTCAGAATGAACGATTCCAGAGACCTGTTCTGTCAGCTTTTCAGCAGGTGGTAAAAGCAACAGATAGCACAAGTTAGCCATTTAGAAGTGGGACAGAAAGAAAGAAGCATGATTCAGAAGAGGCAGCTGTGACCTAGCAGATTTCAGCCTGCCTACAGTCTCCTTAAGGATGAAGCAGCAAGACCCAAGCCAGGCCAGCAAAGGACAGACCCAACAGGGAGCCATGCTGCCGTGTTGTGGGGTTTAACCTGTTTGTTTGTTTGTTTTATAGGAGGAAGGAGATTATTTGTTTAGTTGTGATGGAGGATTTCAAGCTATGCCCCACAAGCCCAGTCACTGCAGTGGTGGAGGGAACTTTGCAACATGGACACCGAATAAAACCTGCAGAATCATACCGATAAAAGCATGGTGGTTTAAGGGGAAAAATGTTGGTTAATTTCACAGTGTTATAAACCTGTTGCTGTTGTTTAGTCACTAAATTATGACTCTGCAACTCCATGGACTTAGCCCACCAGGCTCCTCTGTCCATGGGATTTCTTGGGAAAAAATACTAGAATGGGTTGCCATTTCCTCCTCCAGGGGATCTTCCTGACCCAGGAACCTGTGTCTCCTGTGCCTTCCTGACCCAGGGATCGAACCTGTGTCTCCTATGTCCCCTGCACTGCAGGCAGATTCTTTACCACTGAGCCACGTGGGAAGCCCCTTTATATACCTGCTGCTGCTAAATCACTTCAGTCGGGTCCAACTCTGTGCGACCCCATAGATGGCAGCCCACCAGGCTCCCCTGTCCCTGGGATTCTCCAGGCAAGAACACTGGAGTGGGTTGCCATTTCCTTCTCCAATGCATGAAAGTGAAAAAAGAGACACTGATGTATAGAACAGTCTTATGGACTCTGTGGGAGAGGGAGAGGGTGGGAAGATTTGGGAGAATGGCATTGAAACATGTAAAATATCATGTATGAAACGAGATGCCAGTCCAGGTTCGATGCATGATACTGGATGCTTGGGGCTAGTGCACTGGGATGACCCAGAGGGATGGTATGGGGAGGGAGGAGGGTTCAGGATGGGGAACACATGTATACCTGTGGTGGATTCATTTTGATATTTGGCAAATCTAATACAATTATGTAAAGTTTAAAAATAAAATAAAATTAAAAAAAAAAAAGAAAAGAAAAGTGAGAGTGAAAAGTGAAAGTGAAGTCGCTCAGTCGTGTCCAACTCTTCGCAACCCCATCGACTGCAGTCTACCAGGCTCCTCTGTCCACGGGATTTTCCAGGCAAGAGTACTGGAGTGGGGTGTCATTGCCTTCTCCTTATATATCTGCTACCTGTGGCAAACTCTGAAATCTAAATTCAGTCTTGAAATTCTTGCCATTAAAAGGGAAATAGGATGAAGATGTACTCAAATTTGCATGCCAGCAGCCACATTTGCTGTGAATCTCAAGATTAAGAACCAAGACGTGGTCTTTACCTGGCTGCATACTAAGATCAGCACAATGTGGTCTGCAGTTTGTCCTGCCAACACCACAATTTGTAGAAGAGCTAGTAAGGAGCAATGCTGCTAAAAGGAGACTTAGTGGACTAAGGTGCTGAACAATTTTAAAAGGGCTAAAAATAGTGCATGTCGGAAGTCTCAAACCAAAGGAAAAAGCAGAAATGTGCCCTCTCCTGATTCCCTCTTAACTGTCAACCCATCCATGAACTACCATTAGCCTAATGTGTCCATGTCTGATCACTTTGGGGGTATTTCTCTGCCCCACTGATCTCTTATCATTTTTTACAACTTTTAGTTGATTCTCCAAAAAGAAGTGTATGACCCTACAAAAGAAGCTCTCTGATTCTCTGATGGCAGCAATCTGGTCAACTGGTCAACCAGGGAGCCTTGGTTTAGAGACTGACCAGGAAATCAGAGCCAATGGCGTTTACTTACTGCCATTTGTAAAAAATAAATGTTTCAGAGTCTTAATAACCATGAAGAAAAAATTCTACTATATAACCACTTCCATTTTTACACATTGAAAAACTGGTATGAAAAAGAATTATATTTTGGCAAAAGTTACAGGCTTCCAAGGTCCAAATGAAAGTTTTATGTTTTGGCTAAAGTTGAAAATGCTACCTTTCCTCAATGGAAAATGTCTTAACAGAATCCGAGGATTCTCTAATGGAAATAAAAGCATTTGCTGTTTCGTCCTCCAAACTTTTACATATTCTCTACCTCAAAAATAAGTCTTTAAAATATTCAGAAATGTGAATTATGCCTGAGAGGTAGTGACTTAAGTAAAATTGAAATATCACATATTTACATTTTGTTTCAAATCTTTAATATCCCTATACCTCAGTTTTCCTTACTGAAAATTATCAAGCATGGTCATCATTAACATTATTACTATTAGTAAACCTCCATGCACATAAATAGTAAAGAGAATTGGTTTAAAACACACATACCTTCATTTCATGTGAGTGCTACTAACAAAGAAACCATCTGCTGACTTAAATGAATCAGTCTTAAAACACTGATAACAAAGCAAACTTTCAACAGCAGTTTGCTTACCCCCAAACTAACATACATTCAGTTTAAAGGGCCTCCTATTTAATTCCCAAGTCTCTTTTGTATGTAAAAAAGAAACTTCACTTAGACTGTTATAAATGATATTTAACCAATTTGCTTTACAAATGATTCCTTTAAGATCTTGAGAGATCACACAGGTAGAAAAAATCCCTCCTTTCCTTTTGTCCCACAGCACTCAGCAACTCGTTTTGATATGTCCTCACACCTAACCAAAGCCGTGAAAATATGTATTTGAAACCAGCTGTCAGTCAGAGCTGCTCCAAGTCTCCACGAAGCAGCCTGTTAGGAAAAGATATCATTGGAAGAAAACTTCCTTTAACACATCCCCCCATTTTCCATATTAGAAGATAAAGGCCAAGGGGCTAGGACGTCACAGTTGATGCAAAAGCCAGGGTTTCTCATGCGAAATTCATAATATTTTCTCTAAACCATAATGCTACCTGAAGAAAGACTTATTGCAGGTTTATTGCTGCATGGCCTAGTTGAAATGGAGATGCAGAAGATTATATGCCTCTTTCACCTGGACCTCATGGGTGGTCACAAGGCAAGCCATCCAGATACAGATTCCCTGTTTTTTGCTACTTGGAGCTCTGTTCTTACAGCACTTAAGTCATCATAGTTTTAGCCCACATTACAGAAGTCCTGAGATGTGATGTAATTTGAGGTTATACCAACCCATTCCATATTATACTCTCCTCTTTGGCTGTTGCTGCTGCTAAGTTGCTTCAGTCGTGTCCGACTCTGTGCGACCCCAGAGACGGCAGCCCACCAGGCTCCCCCATCCCTGGGATTCTCCAGGCAAGAACACTGGAGTGGGTTGCCATTTCCTTCTCCAATGCATGAAAGTGAAAAGTGAAAGTGAAGTCGCTCAGTCGTGTCCGACTCCTAGCGACGCCATGAGCTGCAGCCTACCAGGCTCCTCCGTCCATGGGATTTTCCAGGCAAGAGTACTGGAGTGGGGTGCCATTGCCTTCTCCGCTCCTCTTTGGCAGGTTTATTAAAAATCAAATGATAAAGACGGAAAAAAGATTGGATTGCTTGATTGTGCTGCCTCTTAGTGGTAGCCTATAGAAAACACAGACTTGTTGAGTTGTGTAGTGTTTATCAACTGAAGAGCTTTTTTTTTGGAATATAACTGCTTTATGTTGTGTTAGTTTCTGATGTACAACATCTTAAATGAGCCATGCTTATACATGTATTCCCCCCTTGAAGCCTCCCTCCCCTCCTGCTCCGCCCCTCTAGGTCATCACAGAGTGCCGAGCTGATAAGCTGAGAGGGTGGCCTTGCTGTGTATACGCTGCCGTGTGTAGAACAGACAGCCAGTGGGGAGCTGCTGCATAGCATTTTGTTTTAAGCCCCACCTGGATTAAGATTAGTGATCAGCTATCTCATGAACTTGGTTCATTATTCCAAAAATAAGGGATACAAGTTTGCCTGAGTAAAGGTTATAAAAAATGGCACCAGTTACACTCAGGGATCTTCTAATTGGATAAAGACTAAACAACTAAATTCGCTTTATATTTTCCATGTAGTTTTCAAAATTATTGTGTTTAGTAAAATGTAAAGAAGTCTCACAATTATACTCCTTTCCACAGATCATTATTATAGATGGTGTAATTAAAAACCAAACTTGAGACTGGACTTGAAGTCAAACAAATTGGCTTTTAGATTTGACTCAGTCACAGTCCATGGTCATTCAACTTCTTTGACCTTGATTAACTTATCTGCAAAGCAATAATGCAAAGTTAGATGATCTCAAAGATCACCTCTACTGCTAGAGTATGTAATTGTAACGTAGTGATGAGTATAATACGGGTATTCATTTATTTGACAATTACGAGTTAAAAAAAATCTATTATGTCCTTGGCACCGTCATGGTAGATTAATAAATGAGGGTTTTCAAGGGAAATTCTCCCATGCTGTGGAGAGAGCAAACATCACATCCTGAAATTAAAATGCACGCTATTTATCGTCTCTCTGGGTTTTGATCTCCAAATCAAATAGCAAAGAGCCCTGGTCCATTAAGAAATAACTACCTACAGAATTTGCTCCTATGGCCCCTATTAATGTATCACTACAGGGGATATATTAAGATCTGAATTCTTTTGACATTTACAATAAGGTTTATGGTTATAAACACAAGACTGCACCATATTAAAACTTATTAGCATATTATAACAGATTAGATGCTCGAAATGTGCAAAGGCAGTTTGGTCTTGCAACCCCCTTGGAGGGAGGAAAAATCTAAAGGGTAGTAATAGCAATAATCTCAAATCACAGAAATGCCTTTGAAAGTTGGTTTTACAGCTCTAATTTGGGAGGAAAACAGATAATAAAAAGAAAACTATTCAATGGAAGTCATTTTTTAGGACATTCATCAGCCCTGGACTACATAGCCCAGTGTGCCTCATTAATTCAACAGGATGGTTCATGACCCACTGACCGAGGTACCCAAACAAAAGGAACACAAGAGCCCCAGGAAACTTGACAATGCCTATGAACGTGTGCTTTCTCTTTGACAACAGAAGTGCTAATAGGTTACTTCTTCTTGGATTAATAAAACTATATGTATGTGTGTGTGTACACAAACATAATAAAGAGATGAATAATTTAGCTTTCTAGTATATTAAGAGTAGGTTTTTAAAGCTATGGGACCTTAAATTTCAGTGCTTAAAATTTGTTTAAAGTTGCTAGAGTTCTATCTAGCAAAGGTAAGTAACTTCAAATAATGTACTAAATGTAAATATCTTCAAACAATTGCTAGAGTGTATTCACTCCTGTGTGCTAAGGACTGTTCTAAGCACTGGTATGTTTTTTAAAAGTCATTGTTTTTCACAACATCCTTATGAAAAGATTCTATGATTGTCTCCACTTCTCAGGTGAAGAAACTGAGACAAAAGTCAGTCAAGGAACTTGTCCAAGGATATACAGATAAGGGGAAATAAAACGGATTGTGGCTGTTGTTTTAGTCACTAAGTCATGTCCAACTCTTTGCGACCCCTGGCACTGGAGCCCAGAAGGATCCTCTATCTGTGGGACTTCTCAGGCAAGAATACTGCAGTGGGTTGCCAAAACTGATGTCCATGGCTAAGAAGTCTGGCTGTGGAGCAATAAATCTGCTCATAGGCCCTATCCACTATCTCTCTGCACTCCCTCAGACAGACTACTAAGCAAATGAGCTCACTGGCTCCTCCCAGAACCCCAAGGTAAGGGCATTTCTAGAGGGAAATAAGTGATGCCATGAGCAGCTGCAGCCAAACCCACCCTTTCATCCCAGACGGATTTAACTGCCAGGGCTGCCGTGAAATACCACAGATGGGGCTGAGACAGAAATTTATTTTCTCACAGCTCCGGAGGTTCCAAGGTCAAGGTGTCGGCAGATTTGGTTGCTCGAAGGCCTCTCTCCTAGGCTTGTAGATGGTGGTCTTCTGAGTCCTCACAGTGTTGACCCTCTGTATGTCTGTCTGCTCATCCCTTTTTATAAGGACGCTCGTCCTATCAGATCAGCACCATACCCTAATAACCTCGCTTAACTGCAATTACCTCTTCAAAGACCCCATCTCCAAACACAGTCACATTCCTGAGATGCTGGGAATTAAGATTTCAACATATTCATTTGGAGAGAATACAGTTCAGCCCATAATGACTGTTTTTGTTCATTTTTATGAGCATTCACACAGGTCAGGAAACTGAGCAAAGCTGCTGCAAAGGTTGGGTTCTTTGAACACGCTGCAATTAGAACAGAAGTAATGTGAGTAATTACCCTTGTACTTATTAAAGTTCACACTGTACACAGTTCTATACCAAACACTCGTGAAGGGATTTTTAGCGTGTATGAATGTGGTTGTTCCTTGAGAATGTCTGGGTGTGTAACACTCTGCTTGGTGTCATGAGAGATGTGAAGAAATGTAACAGTTCCCTCCTCTAGGTATTGAAAATCTTGTTGGAAAGAAAAGGAAGAGATCCATGCAAAACACTAACACAAAAACATAAGAGCAGTATCGCAACAGATGCCAAAAAGACTTTATAATCACAATTGGATGGGAGAGAGGAAAATAAAGCCTGAACTCGGAAGAGACAATGTCAGTTCTAAGAAGATATCTTGGACTAGGAAGGCTTTGGGTGGGGGCAAGGGGGAATCAAACTTGACTTAGACCTTCAAGATGGACAAGCTTGAAGGGACAAAGTGAAAAGAAAGCACTTCAGAGAAGCAAAGCCCAGAGGACTGATCAAAGAATAGCCAGAAGGTAGGTGTTACTAAAATGAAGGGACAGATTAAAAGAACTGACAGACATTGGCTAGAAAGGAAATGTCTGGAAGACATTGGCTAGAAAGGTAGATTGGAAAGATTACAGGCAGACCTCCAAGATATATCAGGTTCAGTTCCAGAACACCACAATACAGCAAATATCACAGTGAAGAAAGACACACACAAGTCTGGATTCCCCAACACATTTAAAGGTAGCTCAGACGGTAAAGCGTCTGCCGACAATGCGGGAGACCCGGGTTCAATCCCTGGGTTGGGAAAAACCCCTGGAGAAGGCAATGGCACCCCACTCCAGTACTCTTGCCTGGAAAATCCCATGGACGGAGGAGCCTGGTAGGCTATAGTCCATGGGGTCTCAAAGAGTTGGACATGACTGAACAACTTCACTTTCACTTTTCACTTTACACAATACTGCATTCTACATGTGCAACAGCATTGTTGTTGTTCAGTCACTAAATCGTGCACAACTCTTTGCGACTCCATGAACTGCAGCACACCAGGCTTCCCTGTCCTTCACCATCACCTGGAGTTTGCTCAAACTCATGTCCATTGAGTCAGTGATGCCTTTATAGAACAAAGAAAATGTACCTAAAACTTTCTTTACTGTTAAAACATGTTAACCATCATCTGAGCTTTCAGCAAATCCCAGTAGTAACATCAAAGATTACTGATTACAAGTCACCACAGCAAATACAGTAATCAGTTCAGTTCAGTCAGTCAGTCATGTCTGACTTTTTTGACCCCATGGACTGCAGCACGCCAGGCTTCCCTGTCCATCATCAACTCCCAGAGCTTACTCAAACTCATGTCCATCGAGTTGGTGATGCCATCCAACCATCTCATCCTCTGTCGTCCCCTTCTCCTCCCGCCTTCAATCTTTCCCAGCATAATAGTAATACAGTAATAATCAAAAAGTTTGAACTATTGCAAGAATTACCAAAATGTGATACAGAAAACACAAAGCGAATAAATGCAGTTGGAAAAATAGCACTGAAAGAAGCTCAAACACAGGGCTGCCACAGACTTTCAATTTGTTAAAAAAAAAAAAAAAGTATCTGAATTGCAATAAAGTTAAGCACAGTGTAAAATGAGGCATGTCTGTATATACATCATCTACAATTACCCAGTCTTGGAAGGTGAGTATTATAATCATGAAGCTGCAGAAGAGGAAAGCAGATGCAAACAGTCTCCTGAATTAGCAACAGTTACAGTGTGATCAGCTAGTAATAAACAGCAGGGTTGGAATTTGGGAGACCTGCACCTTCAAGTTTCAACACATCTACAGCAAAGTTAGGAAAGGTACCCTTGACACATCTTCATGTTTATTTCTGCCCGAATCAAAACCAGAATTTAGTAATAATTTTGTTAAAAGACAGCAATTTTTTGGCTCTGGTATACAAAGACTCCACTCAAATGGTAGGAAGAGGTCTTGAGAGCACGTTCTAAGCACTGCCTTCAGGCTCAGCTTTAACTGGAATAGGAGCGTGGGAGAGTTTATGGGGTGCCAAGAAGTCTATACTTGCCTCCCCCGAAAAGCTTCTTTCCAACACTTCTGAACAGGGACCAATGCCTTCCATCCCCTGGACTTTCCTGTCGGGGTGTCCGTCTCTTTGATTACTACCTGTGGCATTCAGTGTGCCTCTCGCTGTCAGGCAGGGACCCGGATACTTCTCCTTTAGCACTTATAGAATCAATAAATGAAAAAGCCATTATGTTAACCACTTACTAAAGCATTTCAAAACTAGTAATAGATCTAAATAGGTAACTTCCTGATTCCACTCAGCCAGATTCGGTGGGAGACCAGGGAAAGACAGTGGGTTCTGAAATCACGTGTTCCTTGCAGAGAAATTCAGCTTCAAGTCTCACTGTCTGGTTGACATTGTTGGAGAAGTAACTTTTCTGAGCCAGTTTTCTAATCTTAAGTGGTAAGTAAATACTTAACTCACTGAGTTGTCACAAATATCAAATAACATGCAGAATAAGCATCATGTATGATATAAAGCAGTTGCTCAAGAGATAGCAACTACCTTTCTTTTTTTAATTAATTTATTTATTATAATTGGAGGCTAATTACAATATTGTGGTGGTTTTTGCCATACATTGACATGAATCAGCATTGGGTGCACATGTGTCCCCCATCCCAAACCCTCTCTGACCTCCTTTCCCATCCCATCCCTCTGGGTCATCCCAGTGCACTGGCTTTGAGTGCCCTGTTTCATGCATTGAACTTGGACTGGTCATCTATTTCACATATGATAATATACATGTTTCAATGCTATTCTCTCAAATCATCCCACCCTTGCCTTCTCCCACTGAGTCCAAAAGTCTATTCTTTATATCTATGTCTCTTATGCTGTCTTGCATATAGGGTCATTGTTACCATCTTTCAAAATTCCATATAGACGTGCTAATATACTGTACTGGTGTTTTTCTTTCTGACTTACTTCACTCTGTATAATAGGCTCCAGTTTCATCCACCTCATTAGAATTGATGCAAATGTGTTCTTTTTAATAGCTGAGTAATATTCCATTGTGTATATGTACCACAGCTTTCTTATCCATTTGTCTGCCAATGGACAACTAGGTTTATTCCATGTCCTGGCTATTGTAAACAGTGCTGTGATGAGCATTGGGGTACATGTGTCTATTTCAATTCTGGGTTCCTCAGGTGTGTATGCCCAGCAGTGGGATTGCTGGGTTGTATGACAGTTCTGTTTCCAGGTTTTTAAGGAATCTCCACACTGTTCTCCATAGTGGCTGTACTAGTTTGCATTCCCATCAAAGTGTAAGAGGGTTCCCTTTTCTCCACACCCTCTCCAGCATTTACTGTTTGTAGACTTTGATAGCAGCCATTCAGACCCGTTTGAGATGATACCTCATTGTGGTTTTGATTTGCATTTCTCTGATAATGAGTGAAGTTGAGCATCTTTTCATGTGCTTGTTAGCCATCTGTATGTCTTCCTTGGAGAAATGTCTATTTAGTTCTTTGGCCCACTTTTTGATTGGGTCATTTATTTTTCTAAAATTGAGCTGCATGGGCTGCTTGTATAGTTTTGAGTTTAATTCTTTGTCAGTTGCAACTACCTTTCTTTTTCATTTTACTGAGTGCTCTTTGATAAGAAAAAATGAAAATAACAAGTGCACTGGCCATTGAAAAGAGTGAAGATGGAACATGAGATCTCCTCAAGCAGAAGTAGGGCAGTGGTGTACTGGTAGGTCCGATTGTTTATAAAAGCCCTGTTTGTAATGTTTGTCCATTTCTATGGCTAATTCCAAGCTACCAGTAATATAACCACCAGCTCTCAAACTTCCTGAATTTTTAACAGCCTGTCCTTTGAAGCCACACTAGCTGGCCCCATATCAGAGGAAGCTGATAACTGTTAGTTTCCTCATGCAGAATTGGGCTCTTGCCCGTTTCCTGTCTTGTCTTCAAAGCAGGGGTGTAAGGAGTGGTTAGGCTGAATTCAGAATAAGCCAAAGTAAACACTGAGAGCTGGGAGGAAATACTAGTTGCTGAGTAACTATAAGAAGCATATAGGTAAAGGCAGAGACTTATATTAAGATATTTAGGTCATTGCCTAGTCCTAGAATTACATCCTCAGCACTTCTGATCGTGCCCAGCACATAGAATTGTCATCTATCATTATTGATTGAATGTAGTGATTAGATATTTTCTTTTCATCACAATTGAAATCTGAATCAATACTGTATTGCATTTTCAGGTAAGTAGAAGTTTCAGCTGTAACTAACTTAGTTAGAGCTTGTGGACACAATATACCAGTCTGAAAATTGGGATAATGATACCTGTTTCCAAGTTAAATGCCTACAGCCTCCTGAATGGCAAAGGTTTTAAGAGTATAGGCTCAGAAGATGTAGAAGCATTGTGGTTCTTCTACCTAGGACCTGTGTAAAATAGTCTAGTGAATTATTCTCTGTGTGCCTCAGTTTTCATGTCTTTAAAATAACTCACAAGGTTGGTCTGAGGATTACATAAGTTATATAAGCCTTTTAGAATGGTGTTTGGTACCTAAGGAAATGATAAGTGCGGCCTGTCACTCTTTGTGATGTAAGACCATTAAATGAATTTATTTTCCTGCCCATCGCTGTTTCTTCTTGCTTATGTTGGTCTTCATGGCCTTCAACGTTTTTGATAATTTGACCCTAGTGGCCAATCTAACCTTCACTCCTTCTGCACTTCATCACATACCAAGAGCCTCCTCAAGGACTCACATTCAAATCCAAGCTTCTAGACCTACCAGAAGTATCTTTCCTTCCTGCTTTCTCCCACTGGTCCACATCTGCCCTAACCCATTTGGACCATATCTTCATCCAGCCTTCATGGTTCTTCCTGCTCTGAAACCCTCAAGTAAGTACACTTATGCCACAGAGTTAATTGATTAATTATATAACCCCTTGTATTTTTCTTTTTGCTTGATAAAGGGTATTATGTACTTTACCCGGGCTGTAGAATTGTACAGGAAATGTACTGCCTCCCCCAGTAACTGTGCCTGGGTTTTCTCTTCAGAGTTTACTAGGCTATGGCACTGATAGCATGCACGCTCAGTCACTCAGTCGTGTCTGACTCTTTGCAACCCTCGGGACTGTAGTCTGCTGTGCTCCTCTGTCCATGGAATTTTCCAGGTAAGAATACTGGAGTGTGTTGCCATCTCCTCCTCCATTGCAACCCTCGGGACTGTAGTCTGCTGTGCTCCTCTGTCCATGGAATTTTCCAGGTAAGAATACTGGAGTGTGTTGCCATCTCCTCCTCCATTGCAACCCTCGGGACTGTAGTCTGCTGTGCTCCTCTGTCCATGGAATTTTCCAGGTAAGAATACTGGAGTGTGTTGCCATCTCCTCCTCCACTGGATTTTTCCCGCTGAGGAATCAAACCCACATTGCCTTGTAGCTCCTGCATTCTCAGGTGGATTCTTTACCACTAAGCACCTGGGGAGCCATGGTATTGATAGAGCCTTTAACAAAAGAAGTTTGGTTTGCAACTGATACCATCTGCTTTAAAATGTCAGCCACATAAAAAAGAACAAAATAATGCCATTTGCAGCATGGATGAACCTAGAGATTATCACATTAAGTGAAGTAAGACAAAGACAAATACCATATGACATATATGTGGAATCTAAAAAAAATGATACAAATGAACTAATTTTCAAAGCAGAAATAGACACACAGACATAGAAAACAAACTTACAGTTACCAAAGGGAAGGGTTGCGGGGGGAGGTGGAGTGGGGTGAAAAGGGATAAATTAGGAGTTTAAGATTAATATATAAATACTACAAAATATAAAATAAACAAGGACCTACTGTATGACATAGGGAACTATATTAAATATCTTATAATAACTTATAATGGAAAAGAATTTGAAAAAGAAGATATATATATATATAACTGAATCACTCCACTGTACACCAAAACTAACAACACTGTAAATTATACTTCAATTTTAAAAACATGTTTTGAAAGCAGGTCAACCATGTAAGAGAATATAGTTAGGAGATCATATATTTTTTTAATTTTATTTTTTAACTTTACAATATTGTATTGGTTTTGCCATATATCAACATGAATCCGCCACAGGTATACACGTGTTCCCCATCCTGAACCCTCCTCCCTCTTCCCTCCCTGTACCATCCCTCTGGGTCGTCCCAGTGCACCAGCCCCAAGCATCCAGTATTGTGCATCGAACCTGGACTGGTGACTCGTTTCATATATGATATATGACCCACCTCCCAGAATATTGGAAATAAAAGCAAAAATAAACAAATGGGACCTAATTAAACTTAAAAGCTTCTGCACAACAAAGGAAACTGTAAGCAAGGTGAAAAGGCAGCTTTCAGAATGGGAGAAAATAATAGCAAATGAAGCAACTGACAAACAACTAATCTCAAAAATATACAAGCAACTCCTACAGCTCAATTCCAGAAAAAAAAAAAATGACCCAATCAAAAAGTGGGCCAAAGGAGATCATATTTAATTGCTTAAAATTATTAATCATTCACTGTTAACAGCAGGCCATTTGAATGGTAGCTATTTCTGAAGTGTTAAGTCTATTGCCATGGAACTGAACTCATTAGATTATGATAAAAAATGTTTATTTTAGTGGAAATTTTACATATCAAAATGCGATGAAAATATTTACTCTGATTGAAACTGAAATTGCAACGTGAAAAAGAAACAAAGACCCTTAACGGGATGTAATGTGCAGATTTCTTTTCACTCTGATGATGATAAATGGAGTGTGGCTGCTCAGGCCTCTAAAGTAGTCAGAACATCATGTGGGATGTCCTGAAATAGCAGAAAAAACAATTAAGACCTCATAAAGCCTTCCCAAGGAGCTCCACTCTGCTCTCGAAAGCTAAGAGCTTGCGGGTGTCAGTTGACTAGAGAAACCCGCCAACGCATGGTGGGCGCATGCACAGTTGCCGTGTACACCCCACAGTTTTCTCAGCTTATTTGCGCTCTAAAAGTTGTTTGTGAACAACTATTCTACTGTAAACAATTAGAATATTTTCTAATTCTACTTGATCCCATGAGACTAGGCTACTGTCTGCATTTGCCCTACCAAAGAAATTTTATGACTGCAAAATTCAAGCTATCTGGATCTGCAAATGTCACATGTAATATACAAAAAGTCAATCGTTTTAACATTTGAAAAGTTAAACTAAGATCCACCACCACCAAGGCTCCCTGACCAATGATTTCCTGAATTAATTATCTAGGATACCGGATTTTTTTTTTTTTTTTTTTTTTTTTAATGCTTCTTTGGAATGTATCGCGTGTCTTGTTTATACAATCCTACTTTTCCGGGAACTCACTGACAGAAAGCAGGCACTTAAGAAACGTTTTTCTATAAACTGACCTTTAAAACAGAACAATAAAGACTGAAAACAATCACAGTAAACAGATGTAATGGTTTTATTGGTATGCATGCATGCTCCAACGCATCTAACTCTTTGTGACCCCATAGACTTCAGTCTGCCAGGCTCCTCTGTCCATGGGATTCTCCAGTCAAGAATATGAAGTGGGTTGTCATTTCCTTTTCCAGGGGATCTTCCTGACCCAGGGGCTGAACCTGAACTTCCTGCCTTGGCAGGCGGATTCTTTACCATTGAGCCACCTTGGGAAGCCATATATCGGTATACCTGCAAACTAAACTCTAAATATATACATTTATAAAATGAAATACCCAAACACGAAGAGAAGCTTAAAAGATTGGGCTTAGTTTTACAACCTCATAAATTTCCGTAGGTAATACAGACCCAATGGGATGATCCAGAGAGGAGAACACTAAGGGATAGGATCCTGACTGCAGCATCAGGGGTCAGGATAATTGAAGCCACAGATCACCCAAAGCGGACCTTCGGTGTTCTATTTCCCTGATAGCCTCAGAGCCAAGTGGGCTCCTGGCTGTCAATATATGTTCATGAAAAGAATTAAAGTAGTTTAAAAGAAAAGACAAAAAAAAACAGGATTTCCTGAGTGAGTGATGTAGAGAAGATATCTGTTAGCACCAGGCCGATTTCAAACTAAGTCCAGGAAAGGGACACTCTGGTAAGACAACGGTGGGTAGGGTGGGAGGGAGAAGGGAAGGGAGAACGCGTTCACGTTATGTCTCTTTTTGTCCCACTGTCTTTATGTCCCTTCATTTCCCGTTTCCTCCTCAGTTCTTTTTCCTTTCTGCTTTCTTCTTTATTTTAATGTCCTTTGCTTCTTCTGTTGTGTCTCATGGCTTCTCTTTATTGATTTTTTTTTCTACTTCTAGTCACTGGCACTACTGACTCCATCCCCTTTAAGTCACTATTAATTATGGTTTGGTCCAACGTCTTCAAGCAAAGTGGCAATAAATTGATTTTAATGGGCACATTCTGCCACTTTCAACAGATTTCAGTAGAGATATATGAAAACAGCAGGCAAGGCCTTAAGCCAATAGAATAAAGAAACAGAGCAGTCTCTAATGGGTTGTGTGAAAAAGTGTTGTTCTTGTGGCATGAAGGAGCAGTGGTGGTGGTGGCAAGGGAGGGTGAAGAGGTCTTACTCCTCAGTCAGAACCGCAAAAGCAATCCTGGTTCCATTTGGCACCGCCCTTCTTGAAAACTCCCATGGAAGGGACATTTGTTACAGATGCAATACTTTGGCAGTGGCGAAACTGTTCAGTCGCTCAGTCATGTCCAACTCTTTGTGACCCCATGGACTGCAGCACCCCAGGCCTCCCTGTCCATCACCAACTCCCGGAGCTTGCTCAAACTCACGTCTATTGAATCGGTGATGCCATCCAGCCATCTCATCCTCTGTCGTCCCCTTCTCCTCCCGCCTTCAATCTTTCCCAGCATCAGTCTTTTCCAATGAGTCAGTTCTTTGCATCAGGTGGTCAAAGAATTGGAGTTTCAGCTTCAGCATCAGTCCTTCCAATGTATATTCAGGACTGTCTCCTTTAGGATGGGCTGGTTAGATCTCCTTGCAGTCCAAGAGACTCTCAAGAATCTTCTCCAACACCACAGTTCAAAAGCATCAATTCTTCGGTGCTCAGCTTTCTTTATAGTCCAACTCTCACATCTGTACATGACTACTGGAAAAACCATAGCTTTGACTGCTGCTGCTGCTGCTAAGTTGCTTTAGTTGTGTCCGACTCTGTGCGACCCCATAGACGGCAGCCCACCAGGCTCCCCTGTCGCTGGGATTCTCCAGGCAAGAACACTGGAGTGGGTTGCCATTTCCTTCTCCAATGCATGAAAGTGAAAATGAAGTCGCTCAGTCGTGTCCGACTCTTAGTGACCCCATGGACTGCAGCCCACCAGGCTCCTCCATCTATGGGATTTTCCAGGTGTCTCTGCTTTTTAATATGCTCTGTAAGTTTAATATGGTTTAATATGCTTTATGGTTTAAAGCATGGTTTAATATATGGTTTAATGTGGTTTAATAGGTTTAACACGCTTCTCTAAAATATAACCAAAATAAGGACAGCACTGTTGATGAAATAATCTTTCATTAAACTGTGAAAATAGTTTTACCTTTAAAACAGTTTGCTGAATGGATTTAATAGTCTAGAGAAATACGATTATAATTCCCAATAAGAAAACATTCAACACGTTTAATGTAAACTTTCTATTGGAGCATAAGATACACACAGAGAAGAGTACACATCACAGGTATACCTGGTCTCCCTGGTGGCTCAAATGGTAAAGAACCTGCCTGCAATGCAGGAAGCCTGGGCTCGATCCCTGGATTGGGAAGATCCCCTGGAGAAGAGAATGGCAACCCACTCCAGTATTCTTGCCTGGAGAATTCCATGGAGACAGGAGTCTGGCAGGCTACAGTCCATGGGTTGCAAAGAGTTGGACATGACTGTGTGGCTATCAGTATCAGTATAGGTGTACAGGGGGATGACTTTTCACCAATCATAAATCTATTTCCTAAATTTAAAAAAAGCTTTATCAGATTCCTAGAAGCAATCTCTGTCCACTTACACCATCACAACCCAAGGGTAATCACTGTCCTAATGACAGAGATGATAGTTTATTTTTGCCTGATTTTGTTCTTCATACAATGTGTAATGTAACATTTCATTTGTTATTCATTTTACTATTGATGATGCTTAATATTTTAAAATAATTTCATTTGAGTTGGCTTATTTTTCTTGGAAGTGACATGCATGGAATGGAAAACCTCTATGAAAGAAAATAGATTTAAATAGATTTAAAAGAAGTATGTCAGGGGTTATGCAGCATAGCTAGGAAACTGTAGTCATGTGTAACCCCAAGAAATCTAAGAAACGAAGGAAAAAGAGAAATATTTCTCTAATCAAAAATATTAATTTATAAACATATATACAAACTTAAGTGCTTAATAAGCTGCCTTACTATGGAATTAATATAAGTAATGTTTATTTGGGCTTCCCTGGTAGCTTAGAATCTACCTGCAATGCAGGAGACCCCAGTTCAATTCCTGGGTCAGGAAGATCCCCTGGAGAAGGGACAGGCTACTCATTCCAGTATTCTTGGGCTTCCCTGGTGGCTCAGCTTGTAAAGAATCTGCCTGCAATGCGGGACACCTGGGTTCAATCCCTGGGTTGGGAACATTCCCTGGAGAAGAGAACAGCTACCCACTCCATTCTAGTCTGGAGAGTCCCCATAGGCATAGGAGCCTGGCAGGATGCAATCCATGGAGTCCAAAAGAGTCAGACATGATTGAGCAATTTTCATTCAGTTTACTTTACTTTACGTTTACTTTAAAAATGATCTGAAAAAAAAAATGATCTGAAATGTTTACTTTAAATAATTTAAATGGTTTTTTTTAGTCTGAAAGTTTTTACAAATATAGAGTTCTATGCTGTTTTCCAAAATTCCATTATATAATAAAAGGATAGATGACACTTCAGTTTTATAACAGATTGTAAGGAAAAAATTCTGGGAGATTTAGATGATCCAATTGGACGGGCCTTAGGAAGCATCACTACGAACAAAGCTAGTGGAGGTGATGGAATTCCAGTTGAGGTACTTCAAATCCTGAAAGATGATGCTGTGAAAGTGCTGCATTCAATATGCCAGCAAATTTGGAAAACTCAGCAGTGGCCACAGGACTGGAAAAGGTCAGTTTTCATTCCAATCCCAAAGAAAGGCAATGCCAAAGAATGCTCAAACAACCGCACAATTGCACTCATCTCACACGCTAGTGAAGTAATGCTCAAAATTCTCCAAGCCAGGCTTCAGCAATACATGAACCATGAACTTCCTGATGTTCAAGCTGGTTTTAGAAAAGGCAGAGGAACCAGAGATCAAATTGCCAACATTCGCTGGATCATGGAAAAAGCAAGAAAGTTCCAGTAAAACATCTATTTCTGCTTTATTGACTATGCCAAAGCCTTTGACAGTGTGGATCACAATAAACTGTGGAAAATTCGGAAAGAGATGGGAATACCAGACGACCTGACCTGCCTCTTGAGAAACCTGTATGCAGGTCAGGAAGCAACAGTTAGAACTGGACACGGAACAACAGACTGGTTCCAAATAGAAAAAGGAGTACATCAAGGCTGTATACTGTTACCCTGCTTATTTAACTTATATGCAGAACACATCATGAGAAACACTGAGCTGGAAGAAGCACAAGCTGGAATCAAGATTGCTGGGAGAAATATCAATAACCTCAGATATGCAGATGACACCACCCTTATGGCAGAAAGTGAAGAACTAAAGAGCCTCTTGATGAAAGTGAAAGAGGAGAGTGAAAAAATTGGCTTAAAGCTCAGCATTCAGAAAACTAAGATCATGGCATCTGGTCCCATCACTACATGGCAAATAGATGGGGAAACAGTGGAAACAGTGTCAGACTTTATTTTTTTGGGCTCCAAAATCACTGCAGATGGTGACTGCAGCCATGAAATTAAAAGACGCTTACTCCTTGGAAGGAAAGTTATGACCAACCTAGATAGCATACTAAAAAGCAGAGACATTACTTTGCCAACAAAGGTCCATCTAGTCAAGGCTATGTTTTTTCCAGTAGTCATATATGGATGTGAGAGTTGGATTGTGAAGAAAGCTGAGCACCGAAGAATTGATGGTTTTAAACTGTGATGTTGGAGAAGACTCTTGAGAGTCCCTTGGACTGCAAGGAGGTCCAAACAGTCCATCCTAAAAGAGATCAGTCCTGGGTGTTCACTGGAAGGACTGATGTTGAAACTGAAACTCCAATAGTTTGGTCACCTGATGCGAAGAGCTGACTCATTGGAAAAGACCCTGATGCTGGGAAAGATTGAAGGCAGGAGGAGAAGCGGACGACAGAGGATGTTGTTGTCCAACTCTGACAGGAGTTGGATGTCATCACCAACTCGATGGACATGGGTTTGGGTGAACTCCAGGAGTTGGTGATGGACAGGGAGGCCCAGCGTGCCATGGTTCATGGGGTCGCAAAGAGTCGGACATGACTGAGCGACTGAACTGAACTGAAAAAAAAAAAAAAAAAATTCAATCCCAGGCTGTAATAACAGCAGTATAATACCCAAGAAGAATAATGACTGGATTCTCTGAAATTGCCACACTCTTTCTGGCATGTCACATGTTCTTGCTGTACCTTAAAAGAAGCATTTGTAAACTAGGTTGTCTGACAGAGAGTGCTCAATTTCTTCAGAAGGTGTGGTAAGGGTTTCCTGTAATGAATGGCTTAAGAAACAGAATATTCAGGGCTACAGAATAGAGTTCTGGGGGACATGATAGCTGTCTCCAGATATTTTAAGAATTGCCACCTGAACAGCAGAATGGATTTAATTGAAACTTTTCTTTAGGGTAGAACTGGCCAGAATTAAGCAGCAAGGAAAAGATTTTGCTAAATATATGTAAAAAGTTCTCCCTAATAATTATAGTTGTCCAGCAGCAGAATTGGCTGAGTCAGAAGACTATTTCCCATTAGAGTAGAACTTAACCTTCAGGAAAATAATTTTCTCCAGATTTAAGAAAGTTCTGCCTAACAGTTTAGAATTCTCAGCAATACAATTTGCTGACTCAAAAAGACAGTGAGTTCCATAGACACCAAATGCCTGCAAAGGAAAGACCACATTTAGGGATGTTTCTACCTACACATGGCAGTCATTATAGAACCCTGTAGTCTCCCCGAATGTTAAACTTCCATGATTCTATATTTTGTAATCACTGAATAAGTTTTTACATTATCTATTTTTCTTTCAAAAGGTTTATATTATGTAACTGAACTTTGCAGTATTGTTTCTTTTTGTATTGAAGGATAGTTGATGTACAAAGCTCTGTTAGTCTCGGGTGTACAATAAAGTGATTCAGATATATGTATATGTATTCTTTTCCAGACTCCTTTCCACTATAGGTTATTATAAGATATTGAATATAGTCCCCTGTGCTATGCCCCTGCCCTTGTTGTTTATCCATTTTATATACGGTAGTGAGTACATGTTAATCCCATACTCCAAATTTATCCTCCCCCCCCAAATTTCACAATATGTTTTACAACTTGGGCACAACATATTTGCTTAAATAACTAAATCTATTGAAACTTTCTGCACAAGCAACTCGTGAATTGCCAAACCTTTTTACCAATCACATACCCCTGTATCAATCACGATGATCAAAGTAGCGATGCAGAAACCAAAGCCCCCAGTCTCAGTGGCTTTGGAGAACAAAGTTGATTGCTTGCCCTGACTCCGTGCCCACCACAAGCTCCTGGATCTAAGCCTCTGGACCCAAGCAAGGTGCAGAGCCGTCAGTCACTCCCTGCAATGTGGCTGTTACTAAGGCAAAGAAAGAAACAGTGGAGGTCACACAGGCTGTTAAAGCGTCCACCCTGTGGGAGCATACATCACATCTGCTCAGATTTCATCAGTTGAAGGAGGTTTAATAATTAGGAATTTTAACAGTGGGTGGGAAGACCTCTCAATTACACTTCCTCTATTTTGCTCTTTTGCTGAATGTCAGGACTACTACCCAGTGAGAGAAAGCCCATCATAGATGCCTCCAGGAAACACTGCCTCGTTGCGATGATTTCTCTGCATCCTTAAAAAACAGCACATTTCTGACACTATTGCAAACTAGATCTGAAGTTGGAGTGAAAGATACTAGAACTTGAAATTGGTCTTTGTTTTCTTTCAGTGTACTAATGAGAGTTCTCAGTTATTGATTTGGTTTTATTTGGTGATTAGAAGTGAACTTTTTCCTGAGAAAACTGTGAGGCTAATGCACTAATTTCATAGTAATACATATGAAACTTGTCAAGATTACGTTTGATTTGCCACACAAGTGGGACAGATCTCTCACACACATACACATACACACACGACAGAAACCTCACTAGTCGCTGCTTCAGGAACTAGGAAACTAAATCAACTTTCATATCTTACAATGTTTCCAGCCCCTTCTATTACTGCCTGTTCTTCTTTTCTCTAGAAATATAAAATAAAAATTTAAATCCTCCTCGAAAATATTCATTTCACCAAATTCCATTTTTGTGCGGCTTCCCTGATAGCTCAGTGGAATGTGCCTGCAGTGTAGGAGACCCTGGTTCAATTCCTGAGTCGGGAAGATCTCCTGGAGAAGGGATAGGCTATCCACTCCAATATTTTTGGGCTTTCCCTGTGGCTCAGCTGGTACAGAATTGGCCTGCAATGCACGAGATCTGGGTTCAATCCCTGGGTTGGGAAGATCCCCTGGAGAAGGGAAAGGCTACCCACTCCAGTATTCTGGCCTGGAGAATTCCATGGACTGATAGTACATGAGGTC
Source organism: Bos mutus (assembly GCF_027580195.1). Lineage (NCBI taxonomy): Eukaryota > Metazoa > Chordata > Mammalia > Artiodactyla > Bovidae > Bos > Bos mutus. Next base: position 36,775,304 of record NC_091643.1, read on the forward strand.
ACAAAGAGTCGGATATGACTGAGTGACTTTCACTTTCACTTTTGTGGGCAAAAGACAAGATGATGTAACTTTGGGTAGCACTCTCCTATGACAACAGTGAAATATTCATCACAATGAGATATTTTGATCAGTGACCTTAGAAGGAAGTTGCCTGTTATAGGTCAACTTTTCATTCTTCTAAAGTCATTCTGTGCGCCTCCAGCATCTGCCGAGCCCCTCCTCATTACTTCTGCCATGTGTCCGTTTCACTTCCTCCTGCTTGCCTAGAAAGGGGGTCTCTCTTGTTTTAATAACCTAGCATTTTCAGTGGAACTTGCCTTCAGATCTGTCTTGACAGATTCTCTGAAAACCTCATGCCTTGATGAGAGGTAGTTCAGACAGTTCCTATATTAAACAAATCTGCCGAGTGTCTCCACGTGTCAGGATGGAAGCCAGGTACAGGATTTCAGGGATGAGCAGGGGCCAGCCCCTCACCTCAGAGAAATAACAGTCCCACAGGAAAGGCTGAAAACCAGATATCAGATCACGATGGAGTTATCTCATAAACAAAAGCATATTTCTCACCTTCATTCTTTCCTTTGGCTCAGGTATTTAAACACACTTAGTCCCAAATGGAAAACCACTTAGAAATTATCCCTGAACGCTTGTCTCAGGACTAAGGCTGACTAAGCCATCTGAGATTCTCAGTGGGGCTTTTTACAAATGCAGGGATCTTTCCTATAGACCCTTGAATCTTTACCAGAAATTTGGATCTGTAAGCCTGAAATGGGTCTCTGGGAATACAGCTTTCCAAAGCTTTTGGGTGATGCTTGTATTCAACCAAGTTTTGGAACTTCTGCATCAAAACAAATAACGAGACTGCCTTTCCTCATATATATATATATATATATATATTCAAATATACACAAAGACAAAAAATAAGCAATGAAGAATATTTTAATGACATTCCTAAGCGCATATTGGTGTATGCCTACAAACCAAAATATCAAAGGCAATCTAGGTCTATTTTTTCAAAATAGAAATTTTATGAGTGTGTTGTGAGTATGGAGAAAAGCTTGTTACTATACATGAAATGGTAAAAAATGGAGCATCACTCAGTTTATATTTGATAATATGAATGACAGATTAGGAATATATAGTAAGAGAGCTAAACCACTGACTCCAACAAATTATTATCAAAGTAACATTAAATGGGTCAATAATTTACACAAAATAATTTTTGAAAGACTGCAAAGTAGGTGGAATGAAATATATGAAATCAATAATCAATACAAAACCAAAGGAAATGGGGAATGTTAAAAAGACAATTTACTTGCCCGAGGAAGGAAAACACCCTGAATAGAATGGACCAAAATGGAAAAAGAAGAAAATCAAGAAGTAATCAAGTTTGAGAAAGAGGCATTTGGGAGAGCTAAAGATGCAAGATGAAGTTAAGGAAGTGCAAATAAATCAAGATGCATCAGTGATGGGTAAGGAAAGGGAGAGATGCGAAAGTATAAAGTTCGTGCTAACGCACTTTTCAAGTAGCAGAGGAATTGATATGAAAATTTATTGAACAAAAAGACAGAATGTATATCTCATACATAACCACACAGCTAAGTGCCCTGGCTTATTCCCAGATCTGAGTGTGGGAACCCAACTAGCAAAGTGGGGTTTGGGAGAGGATAGTTTAAATTCTGTTGTATGTCCAGATACCAAGCCCTGGGAATACAGCATCCATCCACAAAGAAAGGAATTGCAAATATTCGATACAAATGAGCTGATGGTGCAGAACCAGAAGGCACCAAGCAAAGAAGAGATACAATAAAATCCAGCAGCTCATAAATAAACTAGTAAGTGAGGGAAGCCTATATGGTACCAATAAATCTGGAAAGCCACAGAGTTAATACTTAGGTTGGAATCAGCTGAGCTATCTGATAGTTCATGAGGCTATTACATGAAAAAAAAGTGCATGTTAATTCATCCACAATCAGAAACACAGTTGAATTCAAAAGAAAAAAATAACACTGTGCGCTTTATAAAAATTCAGTGCAGCCAAAATAATTTAGGGTTTCTTGAGAAATCTGATTGCAATTTCTGGCCTACTTCTTGAAGGAGAACATAATCTTCCAGAAGATATCAAATGCTCTACAAGTCTAAAGACACAGATTAACACTGTGAGCAAGTCTGAGAATGAAGTCTAGCTTTGGATGGTTATGGACAGTTTGGGTCACCTCATTAGGGGATTGGTCACAGTCCATTGCGTGACATCTGACACCAGCTGTTGTGAAGCACAGGTCTGCTTCTTCTATTATTAATTTCTACCCGAGGGCAAACGCCAAGAGAACTTACTTTAGTTTCTGCCTCCTGCTGCCATTTCAACTGTCAGGAACAGCAGGAGTCAAAAATGAAAGTGCCGCCTTAAAGAAAGGCTGTGCCACGGTGTCATTTTTAAAACTGACAGCTTTGTGCTGTCCCCAGTCTTGAGAGGGATTGTCACTTGTTCCTCCTGTTGCCATTTTGACAAAGGAAGACACTCTCCCACCTCCAAAGGCAACAGTAATTTTAAAATGGCAAGTGGAAACAGGTTTGCGAGTCGCAAGGGGGAACTCCTTTACCCCAAAGACTGTAAAATATTATGGGACACGGAATAGCTCAAGAGTCTATTCGTTCAAAAAAAAAAAAGAAAAGAAAAATGGAAAAATGGATTTTTCTGTCTGGGCTTTAATAAAGAGGGTAATTTTCAATGTGAGAGAGCCTGCAACAAGCCAAGATGATAAAGCAATGCCAAGATTAGTTAATTTTTTTTAAAGATAAAGAGAAACTGTATTAGCTTTGTATTCTGTAGAAAAGATCATTCAGTAAAGGTAGATCTGAAGGAGACAGGAGACTGCAAAGAACAGAGAGGACAGCTACTTCAAGGCTAATTGTTAAAATCCAGGAGAGATTTTTGGCTCAGATGGTAAGGAATCCTCCTGCAATGCAGGAGGACATGGGTTCTATCCTTGGGTCAGGAAGATCCCCTGGAGAAGGCATGGCAACCCACTCCAGTGTTCTTACTTTGGAGAATCCCGTGGACAGAAGAGCCTCGTGGGCTATAGTCCATGGGGTCAAAAAGAGACGTGACTGAATAACTGTGACTAACTAACTAGGAGAGCTTTTTAAAAAGAAAATTATTTTCAAACATCAAAATTCAGTGTTAAGAAAGCAGAATAGTTGTGATAAAGAGGCAAGTTTTTGGAGGTTCAAGAGGGAGGGGACATATATATTTATATATACAACTAGCTAATTCACTGGAAAAGACCCTGATGCTGGGAAAGATTGAAGGCAGAACCTTGAGAGCTAAATGAACTTTCCTTTGCCAAGATGCTTTGAAGGCAGACTGCTAAATCTGAAATTATTTGTGGCCTTTCAAGTGAGAAATATCAAAAACAGTTTCTTTTAAAAATCTACCATTTACTAGTAGAATAACCTTGAAAAACATCACTTCATATCTTTCATCCTCACATGAAGAAGAGCCAGACCTCAAAAAAACAGGAAAAATAAGATCTCATTAGTATGTGGCCCTTCATCACAAGATAGATGGTTACTTTACCTAACATGCCTTCACTTAAAATAGCTGATAGGAGAAAACATAATTAATTAGGCTTGAGGAGAGTGAATCTCTTCATATGGGACATTGCTATAAAAATTCCCTGGAAGTAGAGGTTGGGAAGAACCCCTGGAGAAGGGCATGGCAACCCACTCCAGTATCCTTGCCTGGAGAATCCCATGGACAGAGGAGCCTGACGGGCTACAGTCCACGGGGTTGCAAGAGTCAGACAGGACCTTGTGACTCAGCAGCAACAGAGGCTAATGAATGCTTACCTTTGAAATCATTTTGTACTGAGTGCTTAGGTAAGTGAGGCAGGTTATCACGTCTCAGAGTCTCTCCTTCACTGGTGTGCATGTTGTCACTTCAGTCATGTCTGACTCTTTGTGACCCCATGGACTGTAGCCCACCAGGCTCCTCTGTCCATGGGATTTCCCAGGCAAGAATACTGGAGTGGGTTTCCATGCCCCTCTCCAGGGGAATCTTCCCAACCCAGGGATCGAAACCGTGTCTCTTCTGCCTCCTGCATTGGCAGGCGGGTTCTTTACCACTAGTGAAGCCCTCCACTGGAGACTGAAGCAAACAAAACTGATGAAGATAAAACTCCCTCATGCCCACTCTGAGTCCCCAAGTTTGAGGCCATCCTCTATCAGGTATCAAGTGTTGGCTGTTGCCAGAGTAAGAAACGAATGAGGATTTCCGACCCACAAACTGCACATGGGCTTGGGCTTTTGAGAAATTATGTAGCTTTGACTTTCTACAACGCTGGACCTCTGACTTTCTGATCCACCCTCTTTTCAACCCAGCCCCAAGTTTAAATCTCAACTCACCAGATCGTGCTCTCTGAGTCCCGGTTTCCAGGTCAACTGTTGCCCATGGAGCAGCCTCACAACTTCACTGAATGCTCTTGTAGGATGACAATGTAATGCTGGGGATGGGTGTATTTGTGTTCTGAATCCTAGAAGATTTAATTATCCATTACACAGCATGTGTGGTCGGCTTTACAATGAGGGCAGCTTGTTCAATCATGACCACACCATGTATTATGTGTCTCTCATGTGACAAGTTGCAATACATTCTTTCTTCCCCTTTTGCTGGCTGCTATACCCACCCTCTACTTTTGAGTTTCTAGGGGGAAAAAAAATATTTATTACATACTTTTTTATTCCAACTACAAATGTAGCAAATCACCCCACTACTTCTTGCTATTTTTCTGTAAAGAAAAATATACAGTATCACTTTCTATTCTTTTTCTAATCTTTCTATTAAGATGACCTATAATGTGATACAAATCAAGACTTTTTTGGTGTTTCTAATCCCTCCACTCTCCTAAAATTATATTATTCATGATCACCAATGACATTTTTACAGTCCTCTTTATTCCTTATTCATTGCATTCCATGCCAGGCCATAAATGTTGAACAAACATAAGAGGTAAAGTAAGCACCCAAGACTGGAGCAAACATAGCAAAATTTTAAGGAGCATCAAAGCCTCTGACTGTGTGGATCACAACAACCTATGGAAAATTCTTCAAGAGATGGGAATACCAGACCACGTTACCTGCCTCCTGAGCAATCTGTATGCAGGTCAAGAAGCAACAGTTAGAACTGGGCATGGAACAACAGACTAGTTACAAATTGGGAAAGGAGTATGCCAAGGCTGTATATTGTCACCCTGCTTATTTAACTTATATGCAGAGTACATCACGCGAAATGCCAGGCTGGATGAAGCACAAGCTGGAATCAAGATTGCTGGGAGAAATATCAATAACCTCAGATATGCAGATGACACCACCCTTATGGCAGAAAGCAAAGAACTAAAGAGCCTCTTAATGAAAGTGAAAGAGGAAAGTGAAAAATTTGGCTTAAAATTCAACGTTCAGAAAACTAAGATCATGCTGTCTGGTCCCATCACTTCCTGGCAAATAGATGGGGAAACACTAGAAACAGTGAGAGACTTTATTTTGGGGGGCTCCAAAATCACTGCAGATGGTGACTGCAGCCATGAGATTAAAAGATGCTTACTCCTTGGAAGAAAAGATATGACCAACCCAGATAGCATATTATAAAGTAGAGACATTACTTTGCTGACAAAGGTCCATCTAGTCAAAGCTATGGTTTTTTCCAGTAGTCATGTATGGATATGAGAGTTGGACTATAAAGAAAGCTGAGTGCCAAAGAATTGATGCTTTTGAAAAGTGGTGTTGGAGAAGACTCTTTAGAGTCCCTTGGACTGCAAGGAGATCAAACCAGTCAATCCTAAAGGAAATCAGTCCTGAATATTCATTGGAAGGACTGATGCTAAAGCTGAAATTCCAATATTTTGGCCACCTGATGCAAATAACTGACTCCTTGGAAAAGACCTGGGAAAGATTGAAGGCAGGAGGAGGGGACGACAGAGGATGAGATGGTTAGATGGCATCATCGACTCGATGGACATGAGTTTGGGTAAACCCCAGGAGTTGGTGAAAGCCAGGGAGGCCTGGTGTGCTGCAGTCCATGGGGTCGCAATGTCAGACATGACTGAGCAACTGAACTGAACTGAGAGGCTGGATGATGTCAGTTTCAAAGACTGTCCATCCTGAGGGTCAGACAAATCTACCTGCCCATCAAAAACTGTTGGAAGATTTGGCTCCCTGGTTTAGATACAGCACTGACTGAGACTTGCTTCTTTGGAAACAGACCAAGTCCCATTCCAGGAGGATTTTCATGCAGAAGGTAAATGGACACCAAGTAGAGACTAGAGACACTGAGAGCAAGGACCCCCATCCTGCCCTGTCTCCTGAGTGTGAGAGCAAGTGTGCTTTTGTGGTCAAGTATGGGATATTTGCAGAGAAGGCAATGGCATCCCACTCCAGTACTCTTGCCTGGAAAATCCCATGGATGGAGGAGCCTGGTAGGCTGCAGTCCATGTGGTCGCTAAAAGTTGGACACGACTGAGCGACTTCACTTTCACTTTTCATTTTCATGCATTGGAGAAGAAAATGGCAACCCACTCCAGTGTTCTTGCCTGGAGAATCCCAGGGATGGGGGAGCCTGGTAGGAGGCTGTCTATGGGGTTGCACAGAGTCAGACATGACTGAAGTGACTTAGCAGCAGCAGCAGCATGGGATATTTGAGTTCTGCTGTGTGAGGTTTCTTTGAAATTGTGCATTTCCACTCTAAAACAAACAGTTCCATAGAATGCCCAGCACCAAGGCATGTATATGACTTATGGAAAAATTCTTGACCTATGTGCTGTCTTACAACATATATACCTCAAAGCAACACTAGAGCATTATAATAAAGTGGACTTTTGATGACAAAATAGAAAAATTGTACATAGGTCACATGTTTAAGTGTCACATTGGCACCGAAGCAAAAGGCCACATTTGATTTAGAAAATAATGGCTGCTGCTGCTAAGTCACTTCAGTCGTGTCCAACTCTGTGTGACCCCATAGACGGCAGCCCACCAGGCTCCCCCGTCCCTGGGCTTCTCCAGGCAAGAACACTGGAGTGGGTTGCCAAATAATGGCAGTTGAGTCCAAAAAACAGTAGATGGTAGAGTGGATACAAAGTTAAGAATATGATTGTGAAACAGAGCATCGCTCCCAAGTCCTCAGCTTCCTTTTGTCTGTGGAAAAACTTTACCCAAAGAATAAATTTAATCAGAGAAGTGAGAAAATGCAGAAATGAAGGAAAACAGTCAAAGGAGACCAAATAATAATAATAGTACAGTCATCAAGCATAGTCAAGACCTGTAGTTCCTTCTCACGGGTTACAGCTAATATTCTGAGCCACGTCTTTCGGGTTGTCTTATAGACACTGAAAGCGCACCAGGTGGAGAAGTTAACTACATGGTGATCAGTTTGTAGCCATGACATGCTAAGCCACTTCAGTCGTGTCCAACTCTCTGTGACCCTATCCTGCCTCAATTCTGAGAACTGGCCTCAAAGAAAATGAGAACAAACCGACCCTGGAACTGAAGACTAACTGTACCTAAAACAATCAAGAGGACCCTGATCAGACCACCGATGACCAAGTTCAAGATGACTATCAGAGCTGCCTGTACTGGTTCTGCATGGAGCCCCCTCCGTCTATAAAAGCTCTTGCCCACTGGTTGTCAGCCCGGGAAGTCAGCCTTTGGACAGGAGTCAGCCCAGCCCGCCCCCTCTTTTCTGAGCCTATTGGCATGGGCAGGGGTGAGGAGCTAACGAGCGTGGAGAGTTAGAGGCTGGGAAATAATGGCCATCCCATCCTGACACCAGCATGGAGGCTGCTAAAGAACTTGACCATCAATTCTATCTTAAAATCTTTCCTTTCTTTTTTCTAAGACATTCTCATTTTCCTGTAACCTCTTTCATTTTTAAATCTCTACTTTCTTTGAAAACTTTCTTCCTCCTCAGAACACTAAATTTAGATCATGACTGGGTTCTCTCCATAGATACAGGATGCGTGCTAAGATGCTTCAGTCATGTCTGACTCTTTGTGATCCTATGAACTAAACATGCTGAACAGCCCATCGCTACAAGATTGGGGGGCTTCCCAGGTCTCTCAGCAGCAAAGAATTTGCCTGCCAAGCAGAAACATGGGTTTGATCCCTTGGTCAGGAAGATTCCCCTGGAGAAAGAAATGGCAACTCACTTCATTGTTCTTGCCTGAAAAATTCCATGGACAGAGGAGCCTGGAGGGCTACAGTCCAATGGGGTTGCAAAGAGTTGGACATGACTGAGCAACTAAACATCAGCAACAGCTAAAAGACTGCCTCAGTGAATCAGACACCGTAATTTTTCCTGCAGCTGTCCTTACCTGACTTAAATTGTCCCTTTCCAGTTGAATTAAAGTGTCGAGTGTTCGTGCTTTATTTCTTTTGACAATATTTGCCTCTTCCCAGAAAGGCTGCATAAGGCTGAGGAAGTGGGATAAACTTTGGCCCTTTAGACACATTACCTTTAATCAAAAACTACATCATCCGATGTCCAGCCAATGACCAGGTCACAGGGCAGACAAACTCCTGGGGATGCAAAGCATGAGTGATTCTCAGCCTACGTGCTCTGCTTTGGGCTCACAAGGAATCGTCCAGTCCCCAAACACCTTCCCCATTCTCTCTGTCAATCTCCCCCATACTTAATTCCATTGCCTGAAATACAGGAAGCAGAAACTTATTCATGGTAGTCAGCACCTGAAGACACAAAGGGCCTATGATAACTGAGTATCCTAGAGAGATTATGCCAAGACAGGGAGAGAGGGAGAACGCTACTCACGAGCAAGCAATCCTAGCAGGAAACTTTCTAGGGCTCCCCCACGAGTAACAGGAAGGAGACATCCTGTGTCCACTGAGCAGGGATGAACCAGTAAAGGACGTACCTTGTGTTTCAGGAGGCTCCATGAGCAGGGCAGAGGAACAGGCTTTACCAGAACCCTACTGTGAGACAAGCGTAGAGTAAGAAGGGGCTTCCCTGGTGGCTCTGTGGAAAAGAATCTGCCTATAATGCAGTAGATGTGGGTCCAGTCCCTGAGTTGGGAAGATACCCTGGAGAAGGAAATGGCTATTCACTCCAGTATTCATCCCTAGAGAATTCCATGGACAGAAGAGCCTAATGGGCTACAGTCCATGGGAATCACAGAGTCAGACACTGCTTGGAGACTAAACAACAAGAACAATGACATTTAATAAGAAAGACATTGATCACTGCATTAGAGTTTTCCTCCATTTTACTAGATTTTAGTTTTACTACATTTACTAGATCCACAGATGATGATAAACTCCTTTGAGTCTCAATTTTCCCAAAAGATGACAATCATAATGACAATGTGATGAGATTATGAATATAAAATGAGGTGATATATCATAAGAGGTTAGTACCAGTGCCCAGCAGAAGCTAAATTGAGGTTAATTCCTCCAACTATTTCTTAAATGGGTTCATAGAAATATTTTGCCAGAGGTTATTGGGGGGATTGAATGAACAAATAGACACAAAAAAGAATTTTGCAAAATGTAAAGCACCCTACTGATATTCATTACTATGACTACTAACGTGAGAATTATGTCTGATCAATTGACAAGGATCTGTGTCTCCAGGCTGAGCACTGAAGAAGCTGTAGTTGGTGTCGGGTCTGGGTGGCTGCAGAGTGAAGTAGAAAAATCCCCATCCTGGGAATCCAGAAACCTGGGTTTGACTTATGTCTGGCACCTGCTACCTCTCTGAGGAGGTTACTCATCCCCAAGTCTTGGTTTTCCTCTTATAAAATGATTATAATACCTACTCAGAGTTCTTATGAAATTTAAGCAAATTTGGGGGCTTCCCGGGTGGCTCAGAATCTGCCTCCGGATGTAGGAGATGTGGGTTCAATCTCTTGGTCGGGAAGATCCCCTGGAGAAGTAAATGGCAACCCACTCCAGTAATACCTACTCAGCAGTCCTTGGGAGATTTAAACAAATTTAGGGAGGAGGACTCCAATATTCTTGAGCTTACCTTGTGACTCAGCTGGTGAAGAATCCCCTTGCAATGTGGGAGACCTGGGTTCGATCCCTGGGTTGGGAAGATACCCTGGAGAAGGGAAAGGCTACCCACTCCAGTATTCTGGTCTGGAGGATCCAGACTCCACCAGACTTTACAGTCCATGGGGTCGCAAAGGGTCGGCGGACAGGACTGACTTGCTCTTTCACTTGCACTTTCCCTTTCAGGGAGGTGGAAGAAGAGGAGAGGAGAAGAGACGAGGGCTGCAGAGGATGAGATGGTTAGATGGCATCACCAACTCAATGGACATGAACCTGGGCAAACTCCAGGAGACGGTGAAGGACAGGGAGGCCTGGCACGCTGTAGTCCATGGGGTCGCAGAGTCAGACACAACTGAGTGATTGAACAATAACAATAAGGAGATGAAATTCCTTCTCAGACTGCAGGTCAGAGCAGGAGTTGGAGCTGAGCTCGATTATCCAAAGCCCACAAATTGCTGGAATTCTCTGAGTCTCTGTTGGTCAGCCCTGCTGTATCAATGTCTCAGGGCCCCTCTGGAGATATGGGATCCTGAGCTTCTCAGATGTCTCAGCCAGGTCCCTTTAGGAGCAGAAGAGACTGATCTGCCTGTCCACAGGAGCCAAGTGGAAGAATGGAAAGTGCCCCTCCAAGCACAAAATTTCTTTGAGGTCTTTAAACTGATTATTGTATTGGATCAGCCAAAAGTTCATTTAGGTTTTCCGAAACATCTGACAGATTTTTGCTTTGTGTTAAGCAGCCCTCCAGAAAATTCTGGAAAAAAAAAATTGATATCCTGAGCACCCCTCTTGCATTGACGATGCTTCTCATCTCAGGTGTCCTGACAGTTAACTCAGAATGTCAGTGGCAGGAGCTACTTACGCAATAGTTAATGCTATTCATAATAATTCAGATGTCACTGTCTTGTTTTCTTCACATCTGCCTGGCACACAGCACTCCGTTAGCTCAAAGTCTCTCCCCACTTTCAGGGTCTTGGAGGACATCTCGTGTTAGCGTCTGAGACCCACTCTGACAGTTTCTGCTCTGACTCCCTTTGCTGATGTCCTGGGAGCTGCACCAGGCTAGAGAACCTTCCGATCGTAGGGCGGGCCGAGGGGCGGCAAGCTTACTGGGAAAGGGGCTAGAGGATTTGCCTGGAGGTTAAAATTAGAAGCAGACACACTGTTTCTATGTTGTTCACATGTTACACATCAAAAGCAAAGGCAAAGTCCAAAGATGCCTGCAGGCACATTTTACCTTATGCTCTAAAAGCGTCAGTTTCCTTCATCATTTTGCAGGTGACTTGAGAGCTGATAGGGACATGGGGGAGGCAACTGGGGAGCTCCCTGCCCTGTGCCCAGTCAACAGTGCACTGCCAGGAAATGTAGGAACTGAGCTGGAAGTCACATGAGTTTGGGTGCACCGTGTTAAAAAAAAGGTTTATGAAAGTTAGTGAAGAAATGTGGAAAGCAATCATTGGAGTTGACAACTCTAGTGACATTGCTGAAGGGGAGAAATGGAGGGGTGTGGTGAGCATCTACCAGGGGATAAAAGGTCGTTGAGAATTAAGCTAATTTTCGAGGCCATCCTAGTAACTATAAAAGTCCAAGCAATATTCTGATTTCCACGGAAGACAATGAAAAGAACTGATAGGTCCATTCAGCAACCTGATGAATCTTTTGACCTTTTTGTAGAGTAATATGCCAGCTTTCTCAAATGTGAGCTTTCCTTAGGAGTTTTGGGGGCTGAGATACTGAGGTGAAAATCAAATTGTATGTTCTTCAGTACCACTGCCAAATGTACTGCTTTCTCATCATGAAATTTTTAAACTATGGCTTCAGTTGTAGTAGAGTATACCTGTCTTGGATGTATTTATTCATATTATAGGGACTATGATAGAACACCATAATAATTTATTCTAAACCTGTGCATGCTAAGTCACTTCAGTCGTGTCCGACTCTTTGCAACCCCATGGAATGTAGCCTGCCCGGCTCCTCTGTCCATGGGCTTCTCCAGGCAAGAATACTGGAGTGGGTTGCCATGCCCTCCTCCAGGGGATCTTCCTGACCCAGGGATCCAATCTGCGTCTCTTACGTCTCCTGCATTGGTAGGTAGGTTCTTTACCACTAGCATCCCCTGGACTAATCAAAACCATTTACACAGAAACTGATGCGGTAACAGTTCCAAACATTCAGAAACTTAAAAAAGAAATGAAATGTAACAGGTGCTCAATGTCATTCAGCAAACTATGACATTTACATGAAAAAAGAGAAAGATCATATTCACAAAAAATTAAGTAGGCAAAAGGCAATGAACCCAGTTGAAATGTAGCCAGATTCATATAGTCTGTCCCAGGAACCTTCTGGCACCATCTTTTCAGTGCCAACACGGAGGAATTTTTTTTTTTAATTAAATCTCAAAGAGGCAATTCAATAGCAAAGCTGCTACTCAATGAATATCTAGGAGAACTAATTTCAACTTTTATTAGCTTGCAGTACAACACAAGGACTTCTGTGGTGGCTCAGACAGTAAAGAACCTGCCTGCAATGCAGGAGACCAGGGTTCAATCCTTGGGTCGGGAAGATCCCCTGGAAAAGTGCATGTTAACCCACCACAGTATTCTTGCCTGGGAAATCCCATGGGCAGAGGAGTCTGGTGGGCTACTGTTCATGGGGTCACAAAGAGTCGGACACAACTGAGCGGTAATACACACACACACACAATACAAGACTTGTAGGGCATTCTATATCTTTTGGTGAAGCAGTTACAAAGTAGATTTTAAGAAACCATCTCAACTCAAAACTGTACTTGGCATTTTGAGGACACTGGTCCCTTGATGGCTTTCTTCCCGGGAGGGAACAAAGCAGACACAAGTGGGTAAGGAGGGAGTCGTTCACTTGCATATGGCAGGCTCCAGAGCAAACATCAGCATGAGGTCACAAATTTGCAACACCCCAGAAATAAGAACATGCAGCCCCCTTCGTTGCTATAACTGCTGATTTTTAAATAAGCTGTCATCACTGTCATAAAATATACACACATTTAAAAAAATAAAATCCTGGGCATCTGATGAAAAGGTATTAGTAAACACTTTTTTTTTCAGTCACAAGTTAATATTTATTTTTAAAATTGCAATGAACTCCTTTTTCTGTGTTTCAACAGATTTTGTCCTTGAGTAAGTCCATGGCACATTCACACCAGAATCCATAAAATACAAACACTCTTAGGATAAAGTTGCATTTTTCTTGCCGGTAACAAAAAACGAAGCCACGTTTTGCTTAAACTGTGGCTACTACCAGGTACCTCAGGGTGAGAGTTTTTTTTTTTTTTTTTCTCCAAACACCAAAAGGGGAAGAAAGTAAGTTGATACACAGTTCAGTTGCTGTCTTTCCTGTGTGAAGGCCCAGGGAAACAAAGAGAACAATGTCATTGTTTTATGATTTTAACTCTGCTGGGAAGCTGCTCTGGTAAGTTTCTACTGCAGGGGATGTATTTGATGAAAATCTTAAAAGCGATCGGGTGGTATAAACTGTTGACTTTTATCCTTCCCTATCATGAGTCCCTTATTCTTTGAAGGATCTTTACCTGGGAAGCTTTCAACTTCCATTGTCATGAGAAGCCTCTTGGATCCAGAGATAAAAACAAAATTAACTTTTCAAGGACACGGAGGTCTGCAAAAAAGGAAAGTTGTTTAGGAACTAAACATAAATTCAAAAATTGAATTGGTTCCTCCATGGAATTTAAGTTTCATGAACGACCTATTTTCTCCCTTGCATCTGTAGAGACTATGGGTAAAACTCTACCCTCGAAATTCTGCCAATCAGTTTCTGCATCATTTCTTCTTTGGATGACGCCTCTATTCATTTTTACTTTGGTTAACGTGCCACTGAATGAATTCTGAAAGCCAGTTATAGGAGCCACAAATTTTCAAGAAATGTCTTCATTGTAACTGCTTTATGCTGTGCCAAAGCAGTAGTATAACTACTGTTTTCATCTTGGTGAATATAAACTTCCTCTAGAAAAAGTGGATTTCCTCTCTTCAAAAACTTTTAAGTCTAGTACCACTCAACATTCCCATGTAGTGTAAAATCAACTGAAAATTATTCTCTTCAATCAACAGTTTGAGCTTGCTAGCAACAGGTAAAAACTGAACACCACCAGCCTCTCTATGCACCTATAATCACACAAACACACACACACACACAGGTTTAATTCTTTGCATGTCAATTACAGATGAGGCTCAGCAAGTGTGGATTGCTCTACTGCTAAAAGCAGATACTATTCACATGTGAAGAAGAACACTGATAATAATATGAAAGTTTAATACTAATTTAGCACAAAAAGTAAGCCAAGACCTCAGGCTCTTTCATATACTTATTCAACTTATAAAATGCCTACTCTGTGAAATACTTTCTAATTACAGTAACCTAGTAACCCGTTTCCATTTCATTTCCTTCTGTCCCTTGAACCCAACTGCTGCATTTTTTTTTAACTAGTCTTAACCCTTTAACCTGCTAATGAGATGCCTTAATGGACTGTTAATTGAGTGATAGCCATTCTTTATCCCTATAATTGCTTCAGTGTGAGCAGAGATGGAAATGAAAATTATTCACGCCAGAGCCTTAATTTATATTATTACATGGTTCTATGTTAGTCTTGATTGATTGGAGTGTTTCGTGGGCAGTCATGCCTAAGTCCAGTCCCCATGTTCTGCTTCTCTTTTCACAGGCATTTTTGAGGAAGACACCAAATATTTCTGAGCCCCAGTGAATTATGTCACAAGCCCCATCAGATTATACAAGTCAAAAGATTTCAGCAAGAGGGACTTTTCTGAAGAGATTAAAGAGCTCCAATCTCTTATCTAGCCAAGTTTAGGAGAAGATAGAGCCAGGACCCTGGAGAAGGCGATGACACCCCTCTCCAGTACTCTTGCCTGGAAAATCCCATGGACGGAGGAGCCTGGTAGGCTGCAGTCCATGGGGTCGAGAAGAGTCGGACATGACTGAGTGATTTGACTTTCACTTTTCACTTTCATGCATTGGAAGAGGAATGGCAACCCACTCCAGCACTCTTGCCTGGAAAATCCCAGGGATAGGAGAGCCTGGTGGGCTGCCTCTATGGGGTCGCACAGAGTCGGACACGACTGAAGCGACTTAGCAGCAGCAGCAGCAGAGCTGGGACACAGCTTTCTGGGTTCCCAGCCCAGTATGTCTCCTGTCTTCAATCCGCCTCTAATGTTTCCATTTAGAACATCTACTGTACCAAATATTTACATACATACTTAAAAAAAAATGAGGGTAGAGATTAGTGGATTTTAAATGAAAAGTAATTTTTCATTATCTAATTAGGTATCTGCTCATCTGTGATCGTACTTACCAGTTTCAGTTTCTTATCAAATTCTACATTCAAATATATTCAGTTGCCACATGGATGTTTTCTTTTTCCTTCCATTCATTCTTTCTTTTTCCTTTTTTTCCCTTTCCTCTCTGTGTTTGAGATTGTGGACTTTTTTCTACCTTAGCAATTTCCTCCATCAACAGTAAATCAGATGATGTGAATCACTGGTAGGCGTACAGACAAAGACTTTGTGGGACATGATTATACAAAGATTTAGTCTCCTTTGTCTTTCATATTCAAGTTTCTCCCCCAGAGAGTGGTATCTCTGTGAATCAGCAGATCTGAAAAAGTCAGGAGAGCATCCGCCATATGCGCTAGGTTGACATACTGCTCTTTCGTCTACCACACTATGTGAGTTTCAGATTTAGCTGATATAATTTAGCATCACCAACCTCCCTGTTATCCCTATTAAAACCTAAAAGATATATGTATTACCTCCTTCTACTTCCTCATCTCCCAGAATTAAATGATGATAAAATCCTTCTAATTTTTCTCAGGAATAATTTTCAAGTTCTTCCATCCTTTCCATGCAGTCCTACTGTTCCTGCCCTTCTTGTCTCTCACCTAGATGATGGCGATACAATTTAACTGGTCTTTTTTTGGCCCCAAAGCCCCACCTCCCTACTACTGCTAAGATGAATTTTCTATTTGAAATCTGCTGAAAAGCCTTCAAAGGTACTGAAAAATATGTCCTAACTCCTTACTCTCAAACATGATCCTTTGGGATGGTACCTTTTCAGTGTCTGCCTTTCTTGCATTTCTCCACTGCAGCCCCATGTGAACGTTATAACAGTATTTATAACTTTTTTTCCAGCTTATTTCTGGCATCACTTCCTCTGGGAAGCGTTCCTTTCCTCCAGGAAGCCTTCACTGCTTCCCAGTTTGCAGCTAAGTAACCTGTCTTCTGAATGCTTAGGTAATTCAAACCATGACTCTTGTTAACGTCCAACCAACCACTATATTGGAATTATCTATTTATATGTCTTCTTCTCCTAGAAACTTACAAGTTCCTCTCACAGAGTGAAAAAGTCTCCTTAAACATGGGTATCACTTAAGAAGTGTCTAATCAGTTAGTTAATTAATGAGGTCTCCTGGGAGGGGCGGGGCGGGGAAACTGACTCACAATGAAGATGTTTTCGAGGAAAGCTTATCTTCAGACAGAAAAATAGCAGGAAAGATTTCACAGTGGCAGCGGCACCCTACGTGAGCATCACAAGTAGGTGAAATCCAATAAGCAGCGTTCCATGAAAGGACTTGTCAGGAAAAGATGTCAAATACAGAAGTGAGAGACTTGTCAAGAAACAGGATTTAGTCCAGCTTCATAAAAATGGAACACATGGTTGGTGTAAAATAACAAGTAGAAGTGAAGATTATAACAAAAAGAGGAGGGACTTTTACTGGCAAACTAGGAATACTGACTATGTTCAATGAAAAAAAAAAAAAAAAGAGCTATCATTGGTTCAACATAGACTTTGTTTTATGTACACACACATATACTGTATATATACAACCTCTTTAAATGTATCCACAATTAACCCATGAGCACGTACTATATCTCCTTTACAAATAAGGAAACTGAGGTATGTGGAGGTGAGCAGCTTATCCAAGATCACACAGCTGGTCAGTCTAAAACCAGGATTCGATACTAAATACTCTGGCTGGGAAACACACACTTGAAAATTCTGAGGGTTTTAAATCAGAGAAAGAGAAACCAAATCTGGGGATTGGTTTAGCTCATCAAGCACCTGCTGAAGTTCTGATTATCTACTTGATCAGTTGGTTGAAACCTGGAGTCAGTCATGGCCCAGGAGGGTGAACTTAAGAGGCCAGCACTTTTTTTCTGAGTAATGTAAAAAGAAAAAGAGCAAGAATAGGGAGAATAAATATTAATAATTCTGCTAGATTTTTTAATGAGCAGCCACTTAGCCATCCATTAACTCTGTCCTCTAAGAGTCCCTTTATCAAACAGCAAGAAATATATTAGTGAGATGAAGTGTTACCTCTATTCTTGAAAAGCGCTATTATCTGCAGATAAGAGTAAGCTGGCTTAAACAGAAAATTCTCACCATCTCCATACATACTGTACTGTCTCCTCTCCTTCAAAGAATCTTATAAGAAGTACAATGTCAGATGGGCTTCCCAGGTGGCGCTAGTGGTAAAGAGCCTGCCTGCCAATGTAGGAGACCTAAGAGACATGGATTGGATCCCTGGGTTAGGAAGATTCCCTGGAGGAGCGCATGGCAACCCACTCCAGTATTCTTGCCTGGAGAGTTCCATGGACAGAAGAGCCTGGCAGGTGACAGTTCATAGTGTCACAAAGAATCGGACAGGACTGAAGTGACTCAGCATGCATGCATGCACTCTGCCACGTGATGGGGAAGAAAACTTTTGACCTTGGTTTTCTAAAGCAATGCCTTACAACCATGCAGACTGATACTGCATTTCAGGACCATCAGGGGAGCCGTGATGAACAGTAGGAAAGATTCATCCTTCCAGGGGCACCAGTTTTGGTGTGGTTGGGGAACTGTCCTTCAGGATGTAATATATGCCTCCATCCATCATCAGATATTTGATGTCAAGTGCCACAGACAGAATACACAGGCCTGGAACCAAGGAGGAAAGTACCATCTCTCACTGTTACACCTAGTGTCCCTCTCATAATGTTTTTGCCTCTCATCCCTGAAACTTTACTATCTTGATTTTTAAAGGTTTTAGTACCATAGCATAGACTGATAACTTTCCCATAACCAATGATCTCCTTTTGCATGTTAATAGGAGAACACCCTGAATATTTGTTCAGTGAATATCTTCCCAGTTAAACAAGCTCCAGCTTTCCACTGCCTCTGTATAGAGTTATGTGCCATATTCTAGCTCATGGGAGGCAGGCAGAAGGACGCATGCAACTTCAACGTCAAATCCTTTAATGAGCAAAATGCTAGAACTTCCCTTCCTTTGTTCCCACATGTGGGCTAGAATCTGTATGTGTGATGCAGATGGGCCAGAGCTCACTATGCAGATGAGACCCCCCGAGGCATTACAGAGCAACAAGACAGAACAAGGTTGATAATCTTATTAAGCAAAGATGCTTCTGTGCCTAAAACCACCAGCCAACTCAGAACTTGTCTAAGAGGGAAATAATCATCTTGTTTGAGCACTCTGTTTGGGGCTCGCTTCATTACAGCAGGCTAGCCTGCACGGTACCTTAAATGGTACCCAAGGGATGGATGCCGTCAGTGGGGAAAATGAAAATGGTCCCACTGTGCTAGCAGATGAGGTCTGGTCACTGAGGGTCCATGTGTCACTAGACTCGCCAAGAGGAAAGGAGGAGTTTCTGCATTTACTAGGGTGATTCACACAGGTAAAGGGGAAATAGAGTAGCCGCTCTATTGGGAAGATACAAAAGCAAATCTCTGGAAAACTGGGGCTCCTATGGGGTGCCTCCCAAATTCTACTATGACCAGGAAGAGCTGAGGTACCCACAGAGAATAAACCCCGATTCATTTACATGTCATGTGGATTCAACAAACGGGTGTCCTACTGGACAACTCCCTGATTTGGGCAGACGTGGCTTGGTTTTGAAGCCAGAAGGAAGTGGCAGCTTGCTGGTGGTGGCTGAGGCATCACCTTCCTCCAACAGCCTAGAGATGCTTAGATGGAGAAAGCTTAACTCAAAACTTCAGTTTTCTTGATGCCATAAGAGCTTAAGATTCATTTCCGCTTTTAAACAGCCCAGTTAGTGGAGTACTCAGGTAGAGACAAGCAAGTGGCTTTATAATAGTACTGTGACTTTCTATTACCAACTCCTCTTTTGGACAATTTACTTGAATAAGTAATCAAGATGATGAAGACATTTTTAATGCCAAAATTTCTCTAAAACAAAAGCATAAGGTGTAGAATTCAGGAGAGAGATTTGTTCAGTCACTAAGTCACGTCTGACACTTTACAACCCTATGGACTGTATCATGCCAGACTCCTCTGTTCTCTACTATCTCCCAGAGTTTGTTCAAATTCATGTCCATTGTGTCAGTGATGCCATCCAACCATTTCATCCCCTATTACCCTCTTCTCCTCTTGCCTTCAATCTGAAATGATTAAAGTTAGGAGAGTGGTGAGAAGGCCCAAGAGAAGGCATCAGAAATAGACAAGATGGCTCAGGGTGGAATTTTTGGAATAACAGAAGGAGGAAAATTAATAGTCACAGATAAAGCAGTCAGAGATAGGAAGACTATCAAATTCTGTGTCAGGAAAGCTAGGGTAACAGTTTTCTGCAAAAGGGATAAGGGGCATTGATTTCAATGTCAAGGGCTTATCAAAAAGGATGACAACTGGAAAAGAACCATTGTTTATGTCATTATAGAACCACATATGACCTTCAAGTGTGTTGTTATGGACTCGCACTGTAAAGCAGATTGCTGAGGGTTAACAAAGGAGAGGCTGTAGCAGAAGGTGAATGTTTGAGGGTAGAAAAATGTTCTCTTTCCAAAAGTTTTGTTTATTTAAAAGGCACATCAGAAGTTAGTTCCCCAAGGAAATAGCATGACCAAAGGAAAACTTCTACTCTGTCTCATAGACAAAGGAAAGAGGCTAGTGGGGAGAGAGGAATTGAAGACGAAGTTGAAAAAGAGGATCATTAATCAAGAAGGGCTCAGAACTAATAGGGAAAAACTAGGATGAAAAGCTGAGGTTATGCAGATGGTCTGATCAGAGACCAGAGAAATAATTATTTCTTCCAATAAGAAATCACTTCCTGTATAGGTTTGAAACATTAATTTAACTGAGAAATCTGTCAGGACTGAGTTTCTCTATTCTCTCTGTTCATCAGAAAAAAGTATGAAAGTGAAAGTGAGTCACTCAGTCATGTCCGACTCTTTGCGACCCCATGGACTGTAGCCTACCAGGCTCCTCTGTCCATGGCATTTTCCAGGCAAGAGTAGTGGAGTGGATTGCCATTTCCTTCTCCAGGGGATCTTCCCGACCCAGGGATCGAACCCGGGTCTCCCGCATGGTAGACAGACACTTTACCATCTAAGTCACCAGTACAGAGGCATAATTTTGTTGTTACAAGGATGTCAGGAGACTGTGCCTTACCATCCACATTCTGGGAGAACAAGAGTTCATTGTCACTCTCATCACAATTCAGAGCAACTCTGCACCTTTTGGAAACCCAAAACTGAAGAATGCTGCAGCTAGAATGGACCTTGCAAGAGAATATTGAATTCTTTGCTCCTCATTTAAATTAAGGTTTTCAAAGAGGTCAGATGCAATATATGCACAGGAATTCTAATTGAAACACATAAAGAAAAAATTGTCTCTTCCAAATACACTTCAGCAAGAGTTCACATGAAGCCTACAGTTCAAGGAGAATTTTCTAAGTCTATACAACTTGAGCTAATTGGCAACAGAATCTCAATTATGTGTGTTTGATGGAAATGATTGGAGTGACAAAGAATTTACCTGTATACTTCAGGACCAAATAAAATTGTAGCATTCCTTGTTTTAGAACATTATTTCTCTCTTTTGCCTTGAGTGGTACAGGTTGATTACCCATATTGAATTCAACAAGCAGTTTTCTTACCATTGCTTTGTTATTCATCTTCATGGTTTAATTCTAAGTGAAAGATTTAAAATATAATGAAGTTTCTCATAAGGGTAAAAATACTCTATGAATCATCCTTTTGGGGCCTTGAGGACAAAGAAGCCATTATGTTTTGAATGATTTGAATCCAGGCACTATTCTAAGTACTGTGTGAATACTAACTCACTTAAGCCTTACAAGGATCCTATGAGTTAGATTCTGTTGTTATTCATGTATTTCTAGATGAAGAAACAAACATCAGAGATTGTTGAGATTAAACGCACCTTTCCAACGTTTGGCATTTCGAAAGGCAACATTTAGAGTCCACATCTTAACTATGATGATCTGCCATCTCTACAAGAAAGTGAATGCTTATTACTTTTGTCGCTATTTAAACAGAAACCTCCCCCCAAATAAAATCCTTGCGACTGAAATATTCTAGTCAAATAAGTAGTTCATGAGTTCCTCAAGCCAAGAATTCTATGTCCATGTCCAGCTTCTACCAAAGTACCAATCACATAGCATATGTTCTGGAAAATGTTGGTTGGAAAATACTGACTTAGCGGATGGGACCGCAGTAGGGTTGTGCAGAGAAGAATTCATCCTATGTGAAATGACACATCCCAGAGCTACATTTACTGCTAATTATATTCCCTGTAATTATTTCAACCCAGTCTGTAAAAGGAAGTCCAACCATGCATTTGCTTAGATGCATTCTTCTAGCTGTTTCTCTTTACTTTCGTCTTGTACCAGTTGGAAGTAAAGTTTATCAGCTTGTCAATGACTAAGTAATTTATGAACACTGGAAGCGGAGTGGAGACACTGGCCACTCACCTGGGCATTGGGAGACCTTACTGTGCTGTTATCACACCTCCTGCATTCACTTTTAAAGCTAAGTGAATTGGTCCTTGATGAAGCCTTATGAGACTGTTTTATAGTTAATACATAGAATTACTGACAAGTAGAGTGAGCACTGGGGCTTCCCTGGTGGCTCAGCTGATAAAGAATCTGCCTACAATGCAGGAGACCCAGGTTCAATCCCTGGTTGGGAAGATCCCCTGGAGAAGGAAATGGCAACCCATTCCAGTATTCTTGCCTGGAGAATCCTCATGGACAGAGGAGCCTGGTGGGTTACAGTCCTTGGGTCACAGAGTCGGACACGACTGAGTGACTAAGCACGCATGAGAGTGAGCATTACACAGACATGCATAAATTACTGGTTCATTTCTGAGACTACTCTCCCCACTTATAAATATTTCTTTTTAAAAGAATTAATATATGTAAGTTCAGCTAGAATGGAATACAAAAGAAGGAAGAAAAAATTCAGTAGTGGAATGTTCAGGGAGAAAACACAATGAAACACGAAGCCAAGAAGCCTATGAGCTTAAAACAGTTGAAAAGATGGCCTATTGTTTGGATCTGGGTCTCTATGGTAACTGCAAAGGGACTCGGTCCACAGAATTAAAGGAGCTCATTTGTGATTCCCTAAGAAAAGCTGCAGATAGGAATTCTTCCTGTCTCAGAGAAAAGAGGGCAATTTCACAAAACAGGAGGGACGAGAGGACCAAGAGTAGAACACAATCCACTTGGTACTATTTGCACACACTGGCATTTGAACTTCAAGTTCCCCTTACCAGGAAAAGCTCAGAGATAAGTTCAGAAATGGTTCTTTAATGAACTGAAAAAGAACAATCCAACATTTAGTTAACACTAAAGAAACACTGGAGAAAAATATAGAAATGGAGTGTGTGTTAAAAATATAAAAATGGAGTGTGTGTTAATGCCAAACATAAGTATCAGTATATTTTGTGACTGTTTGAAAACACGACAACTATTTTTATTATTGTGAAGTTAAACAGAGTGAAATATTTCAAAAGGGCCTTATTAGAGTATATTTTCACTTTCCATATTTACTGCTAATTTTTGCACATATTCAAAACCTTTATTTATTATCTGATTTTTACTAAAATACAACATAGATTTACTAAAAGACAAATGCATAATACATATGCATTGTTTTATACTAGTTAAAAAAAAAAACCCAAAGAGGTAGACAATATACAGCAAAAAAGCAGGAGGGAGAGGTTTAGCTGTTAATAGAAGAAATTCTGTGCTTCAAAATTAAATACTGAATTTAGCTGCTAAATACTTTGCTTCTCATCCATAAAAGCTTTCCTCCACTAGAGCAATATTAAAAATAACTAATATTTGCAAATAGTCTTATACGTTTTGAAGTGCTTTCATATTTCTTTCACTCCTTACAAAAGCTGTGTGAGGTGTGAACTATAACTATCCCTTTGATGAGAAAAGACGCTCAAAAGGAAAAGAGGTTTGTCTGTGAATATCAGATTTTTCACTATCAAATCTCATTTGTGTTTCTCAATGCCTCTGTCTATAATTATAGCACTGAGGAATATGCCATGCTCAGGAAGAATCAAATCAAGGTAGCTAGTCACTAACAGAATTTCCCTTCCTTAAACCAGGTATTCCTGGCATCTAATTCCCATAAAGAAAGTGAAAGTCACTCAGTCAAATTCAACTCCTTGCAACTCCCTTGGATTCTCCAGGCCAGAATACTGGAGTGGGTAGCCTATCCCTTCTCCAGAAGATCTTCCTGACCCAGAAATTAAACCAGGGTCTTCTGTATTGCAGGTGGATTCTTTACCAAGTGAGCTATCAGGGAAGCCCAATCCCCATAAAATTGCTATCATATCAAAATATGACCAATAGGTTAAAAGGGAGAGTAATTACACTGACTTCAATACATACGACAAATGTGCGTCTAGATAGCAGAAGAAATATGTTTAAAAGGAATGGGGAAATGTCAGTAGATAAAGAAACCTAATTATGCAATTTCATTCAGAAATAAAAGCCCTTACGGCCATTTCCATTTTCAGATAGCAAAAAAAATAAATAAATAAAAGAAAATGAATTTTAATGATTTACTTTCAATTAAGGTTGACACAAATAAGATGACTTGGGAAATCAGGGTAAAAATAATACCTGGGAAAAATGATAAAGTATGTTTATAAAATATCCTATACAATAGAATTATAGGAAAATAAAGTATGTTTGATTTTCCTCTGTCATCAAGAAGGATGTGGCAGGGGTCACGGCGATGCTGTCACCATGCACAGCAGACCATGCCTATACATGAGCATACTTTGTTTTTTAACTTTTAATTTTTTTATTTTTTAATTAATTTATTTATTTTAAGTTGGAGCATAGTCAATCAACAATGTTGTGTTAGTTTCAGGTATACAGCAAAGTGATTCAATTGTACATATACATGTATCTATTCTGTCTTTTCCCATTTAGGTTGTTATATACCATTTAGCAGAGTTCACTGTACTATACAATAGGTCCTTATTGGTTATCCATTTTAAATACAGCAGTGTGTACATGTCCATCACAAATTATCACTTCCCCTAACCCTTCGTCTCTGGTAACCATAAGTTCGTTCTACATGAGCATACTTTTAAATAAGATTTCAACGGTGTTTATTTTAAACATGGTATTACAATGCTAAGATCTTAAAGGAATTTTTAAAAATTATGGCAAATGTACATGGAAGGCACAGAAAGAATACTGTACTGTTGAAAAAAAGAAGAAAAAAAAAGCAAATTAAACAAGTCACTTTAGCCTTGACCTAAATTCGACAACAGGTCTGATATTCTGAATCTGTCTGGGAAAATTATATTCCACAACTACTTGAAAAAGCTATGGGGCACGATGATTTATAATAGCGCTTCTGAAGAAATGAAAACCCCACGTTTTCACAGTTGAGCAAAATTGGGCTCGGACAATAGGGAACCTGAAACTCATTTGGATTCACGCCGTGTTTCAAAAACACATCCCCAGGACCTCTTACCATCAATCCGGCCCTAACCAGCAGCCAGAACCCAGCTCTCCAAGCAGACATACAGACTGACCAGATTCTGCATGATTAAAACCTCTGGGGCCGCATACTTGTACAAGCTATCTTGTCTTTGTCCGGTGGGACCCCTGAAGGAGACCTGGAGGCAGAGAATGACTGTAATCCAAGTTGGAGATCATAAAAGCATGAATTAAAATTTCACTGCCCATCTGTGACATTATATTTAAACTCATTCTATTTCTAAACTGATTACATATGCGTTTTCCTCAACAGACCAAATGTAATTCAGGAAGAACAGCCATCAATTAACGTTCATGCCTGGTGCACAGGTAAGAGAACGGTGATCGTTTTCGCTTTGTAACAGGAAGAGATGAAAATCTGCAGGCACTGAGTTTCAGGAGCTTTCATCTGTATCTTTTTCATATGATCTGAATAATATTTCAGGATGTCTGAGGACCCCAAAGCTTGGCCTCCAATATCCTACGAGATTGAAGCAGGCGTTCAATAGGGAAAATATTCTCTAAGTTTGGGTAACTTCACCACTGTTCTTGGTCTTTTCTTGGTTCATTATATCTACTTATTCCTGAAAACCTCAGGCACAGATTGAGTCACATCGCTGTAAAAAAAAAAGAGAAAGAAAAGAATGGCCAACTTCTGTCCCTGCACCAGGAGGGGTTACAGCAGAACTTAATAGGAACACGACTGGATCAGGGGCAGACAGGCTGATAAAAGACAGTCTGATCCTCCATAGGCAGAGGCTTCTAAGCCCCACGTGGCCCAGAAGGATATCAAAGTTTCCAGGCTGGATTTGGGAAATCCAGTTAACGTTACCTTTTAGCCTGAACACATGGTTTGAATACAATAGATGCTTTTCATTTCTGTGTTACAAAGTCGTATGGTATTTTGGGATTTGACCCAACTACTCAGAAAATTTAAATTTTTCCCATAAAAGTAACCTGATAGGCACTTTTTGTCTTCAATACAGCTTTGCTTTTCTAAAATCGACTACACATGTCATTTCCTAAATGACGCTGCATAGGTAATATTTCTTTCCTCTTTTTTTTTCTTTATTATGACAAAACCTTTCTAATTTTATCATCATCCCAGAGCAAAAGAAGTTACTATTTCATAAAGGTACAAGCTATCTTGGTGATTGCAGACTGAGCTTTGGAGAATTCTATGTACAAAAAGATTATTTTATAATATTATAAAAATAAATTTGATAATTACAGATAATGAGTGTAATATAAAAAGCCTTTGCCCCAAAGTGTTTGCTCTTCTGGCTTCCTTATCAGAAATCCTCAAATTTAAGTTGTGTATATGTATTATTTTTTTCTGTTTTATTAACTCATATCTTATTTATGAAGTTTTTGAGACATATAAATCTAGTCTAATTCAAACTAGGTACAGTTTGCCATTATATGAATAAATCTAATGTTTTTATTCTAAAATCCCTATTTTTTTTTAATTGGAGTATAGCTGGTATACAATGTTGTGTTCGTTTCTGCTCTACAGCAAAGTGAGTCACCTATATATGTACCTATACCCTCTCTTTTTAGATTTCCTTCCCATTTAGGTCACCACAGAACACTGAGTAGAGCTCCCTATACTATACAGCAGGCTCTCATTGTATGCGTGCTCAGTCACGTTCAACTCTTTGCGACTCCATGGGCTGTAGCCCACCAGACTCCTCTGTCCATGGAATTTTCCAGGCAAGAATATTGGAGTGGGTTGCTATTTCCTACTCCAAGGTTCTCATTAGTTATCCATTTTACACACAGTAGTGCAAGACAGGAGACCTGGGTTTGATTCCTGGGCTGGGAAGATATCTGGGAGGAGGGCATGGCAATTCAACCCAGGGTTCTTGTCTGGCACAGCACAGTGTGTATATGCCAATTAATCCATGACTAGAAAATGAGAATAATAATCAATGACCAAATTGGGCGAGTGATAACAAGCCTTAGAGACGGATGATTTGCTCCTTCTGTAAAGGGACATTTCCTTCTAACCACCCAGATGAAGGCCTGGACTCCTCACGTTCCTGTTCTTTGGTCAAGACACTGAGCTGCGGCAGCACCATGATGATACGCTGGCTAACAGCACATCTCCCCAGCCCAGGAAATTCCACCACCAGGTCTATGGAAGTGCGCAGGTCACCACACTTTAAGTACTGATGCTTAATGGAGTTTGGGTGTATTTCATTTGAGAATTGCTGTGAATTTTATTTTAGTCCTTTACATTCACTCCACATTGAATCTGAAAAGATTTTAAACAACAAAATACACCACGTGAACTTTATTTCAGGCTATCTGCAATACAGTTTTATTTTAACTTGGAGACTTACGCCCTTTACTCCACTTTATAATTTTTTCTTTGATAAAGTGTTATCATTTTCTAAAAACATCTCATATTTGCTGCTATTGTGGACTTAGGCCTGTCATTCTTTCTACTTAAATTGCTCATCCTCAATCTTCACCCATCACAAGTCTTCCAAGAACCCATTCATCTGCTAACTCCCCAATGATTACCCCACACAGACTGAAATTTCTTTCCACTCTGGATTCTTAGAGCATCTGGCGCCACACTTGCAGCATGTTTTATTTCCTGTATATATTTAGAGAGTTATTCTCAAGCTATTTATAGTAGGTGAGGTGGGAGGAAGAAGACGGGAGAAGGCCTATTTTCTCATCACCAGTAGGCCCTCAACACACACCTACTAGGTGAAATAGTTTCCTGGCAATTAAGAGCAAGTCTCAGTGTTCATATATTTTTCTTACCAAATTCCATTTATTAACAATTGAAAATGTTTTCAAGAAAAATTCTAATAGTGACATTTCTTTTATGAATTTATTGTAAGCACGAAAGTGGTATGCTGCCTTTAAAATCACTATTAAACTTAACTAAAGTTCTATTAAAACTCTATGAGGACCAGAAACTACTGGCCAAATATGAAAACAAAAGGAAAAAATTCCATGACAAAGAAGAGGAGGAATCAGACAGAGTAGGACACCAAACGAAATCTACAACATGACAGGAAATGAGGCCTGAGTCTGCTGCTCTCAGCAAGCAGTGGATTTTACAGTAGTGTCGGAGTAACAGATGTTGGCAAAATGAAAGGCAAACCAGTGGAAAAAACATCACACTAAAATGAATGGACTGACTCTCAGTGCTACTCATAAGTGGTTTGTAACCTACAAACCATCAGGACACACCTATACCCTCCACCAAATACAAAATGTGGCAGGTTTAAGCAAAAAACTTCAGTCATACAAAAACGCACGAGACAGGAGCCAGGTCAGACAGCACAGAGTGAGCTGGATGGCTGATGCTGCCCAGAGGAATCCTGCAGAAGAGAATGGATTTGAATTCTTCACGATGACAGCTAAGTCAAATGTCAGTCTACCTACAGTTTTCTTTCTCAGACATACCTATTTCTGCTGATACTCAGCTGTGCTGTGCAGACACGAATAATGAGTAGTTTTTTCAGATGGATTATTTGCTCTATTAGAATATCCCTATTTAGGACTAATCCAAGATGATTTTCACTTATAAATGTTGCCATTTTGTGATTTGAAACACTTCAAGTGTGTGGTTGCGTAGAATAATTATAAAGGGTTTTGTGCTGTGCTTAGTTGCTCAGTCATGTCTAACTTTTTGTGACCCCATGGACTGTATCCCTTCAGGCTCCTCTGTCCATGGGGATTCGTCAGGTAAGAATACTGGAGTGGGTTGCCATGCCCTCCTCCAGGGGATCTTCCTGACCCAGGAATCGAACGGGGGTCTCCTGCATTGCAGGAGGATTCTTTACCAGCCGAGCTACCAGGGAAGCTCATAAAGGGCTTTACCTTAGTGCAAATTAAAACCAGACTTTTCATAGACTAGTATTTTGATTTCCTCTCCATTTATAGTTGGGTTTTCTTTCTTTTAATTTTCCTCTCCCCAAACCCACACCCAGCAGTACCAAGGCTGGAAATTCTCCTCTATGTCAGTAAAGAAATTTTATTTGGACATTTGTGAATCAGTACCTTCAAGTTTAGCCTACTTAGCTGAGAAAGCTAGTTCTTGGTTCCCTTCCCCATTGCTCAAACCTGTGAGGCCTCCCAGCTGCACTCTAGGGTAGCTGCCTTATTCTTCTCGAGTTGGGATAAACTTCTACATAATAAGACCAAAAAGATCTAACAAAGAAACAGAGCTGTCCAATTAGATGTTATCAAAGCCCAATTAGGAGGAACAGAGTATACCCGGTGATCTAATTCTCAAGAGATCAACTGGCAGAAAAACATGTTTTCTGCTAAATACAACCACTTGTAAAATCTCGTATATTAGCTTTTAAGATGTATTTCCGTTTAAAATAGCTTTCTGTAGAATTTAGTAGCTAAAAAATGTATAAATCAAGTCAATATCTCACTTTAGGCTCTGTATATCACCCATTATTTTGCTCCATTTTATGATTATAAAAATTGGGGTTAGGTATCAATGGCAGTAAAGTCTTGCATTTTACAGATCCTTCCAGGAGAAAGTAGACGATGACTATAAATACTTATTTACAGAACACAGTTCCTAAAGGGAGTTTTGCCCAAGTTCCTAGTACACACTAAATAAATTTTACACTAAACCTCTGGGGTCAAAAGTGGGGAAAGAAACAGTATTTATTGAGTTGTTACAGGAGCTGGGCCTGGAACTTGGGTGTGCCATGTATGTTTCAGCACTTGATTCCCTCTGCCCGGAAGGACGAGGTCATGGTCATCGTACAGACACTCAGCCATCGATTTTCCCAGGTCATCCAGCTACTCAGTGACACCACTGAGCCTGACGGCTCCAAAGTCTACATGCTTTCCTCCACAAAACACTCTTCTACTCATTAGAGTGGAGGATGAAAAAATATAAGCTTTGGGAACAAAAGGGCAAGAACAGGTTTGCTCTGCAACATGTATTTTGGCTCCAGACCTGAATCAAATATTCCTCCTCCGTCCTCTCCCCTTTCTGTGAGTCACTAAGCAGAACTTCCCTGTCCCTCCTAACACTCTGTTACTGTACCAAACAGTGACTGTACAAACTCCCTTCTTAGCGTCACCGCTTTTTACACTGGCTTCTCTAGTTTAATGGTCAGAATGTCAACTGATCAAGAGTCCAGGGGAGTCCCCTGGCCAAAGCTCGGTGGGAGTGAGAGCCCAGAATCCTTGGTAATGTCTCTACATTTTCTAACTACTGTCTCTAATCCTCTTTCTCCCTTCAAAAGGAAAAAGAAAAATGGAACTTTGAAGAGTTTGATCAAAATACTAAGAATAATTCAATAAATCTCATAGATACTTATGTTTCTGCACTCTAAATTTGTCCCAGAGTTCCTCTTATCTACACATGCAAACTGTCAGATAGCTCTGTGGAGCCAGAGAATGCAAGAAGCCTGGGGTGCACACCCCAGGGAGAGTCCAGGGTGCTAGAAGGGTCAGGAGCCAAGGCCCAGAGAGCCTGGGCAGACGGGGCTGAGACAGCGCTGTGCTTTCTCTGTAACCAGGGCCAGGTGGGAAGTGGGCATATCGGACGTGGACCAGAAGTGAGCTGAACGGGGAAGCCCATGCAGGGTGACGACAGCTCATCTCAGCAGACAAGGGTGTGAGCAGAGACCCAGGGCCGGATCTGTGTCCCCAGCGCCCCTCCAAAGCCCTGTTATTCTCCGAGTTCCCAGAATATACACTCCACCCTTGGGTACAAGGCGGGAGGAGTTTCTGGTTTGATTGAATGTGTCTGCTAGGGAAAAGGACTGGCTCAAAGTATGTATCACTTCTGTTGAACAGGAAAATATAAACCCCCTGTTACATGTGTTGAGTTATGAATGCTGTATAGGAGTTAACTCAGTCTTCAGAAAAAGTTATTATTTTTACTGCCGATTTATTGTAAACACTTTACAGAAAGGAAAGACAAGTCAAATAATTTGCCTCAGTTCAGTTCAGTTCAGTTGCTCAGTCGTGTTTGACTCTTTGCAACCCCATGAATTGCAGCACGCCAGGCCTCCCTGTCCATCATCAACTCCCTAAAGTCACATATTAAATAAGTGGCAACGTTAAGACTTGACTCAGGCAGAGTCACTATTTACTGTCATCTCTTGCAAGTGTTAATTCATAGTGCTATTTACCAAACATTGACAATAAATTCCTAGTTCATAACACTAAAAAAAAAAAATAATGTCATGGAAACGTTAGAAAAATTGGCTAATGAGGTCCATTTCCCCCTAAATAAATTAATCTAATTAGAAGCATGTTATATGTTATGCAGCATTCACTAGAAAGCAGCCAATAAAAATGCATATTATTGATATATTTAGTAGTATTTTACAATAACTACAATCTATCAGTTTTACTCTTTTAACGAATACAAAAAAGAAGTGTAGTAATATGCCAATCTTTATTACAGCCTCTCAACCCATTCATGTAAGACAGTATTTAAAGACATGGTTTTATTTTCTTCCAGGACAAGAAAATAATGTTCTTTAACTAAAGCTCTAGTTTTCAGATCAAGATAGTTTAGCTCTTTCTTGCTACTGTCCAACTCTCTTTTAGAAAGCAACAGGAGAAGTAAGATACAGAGATTTCAATCTTACATATCTTTTAACTCTCCCTTCCCAGTTTCTCTTCCCTAACTTTTCCATAGTTAATGATGCACAAGAATCCTATTCCTTCAGTTCAGTTCAGGCGCTCAGTCGTGTCTGACTCTTTGCAACCCCTTGAGCTGTGGATTTGGTCATTATTTAAGTCATAGGCTCCATACTGAGTGGGGTGGATACCCCATCCCACTAACTATACCCCAGCCCTCTCATACAGGGCCTTGAATTTATGATAAACACAAGGACTAAAGTTCTCCTAAGAGGCAAGAAAAGAGAGCGAGAAGGAGGAAGCCAGCTAATAAAAAACCAGCTACAAGCTAATGAAAACTATTATATAAAAGGAATACTGGAGGTTAGCAAAACACATTTTAAAACCTATTCAATCATCACAAAGTAAAACACAGAAAATATATTAAGCTCTTAAATATGGAGGCTTTTTCCTAAATGGTATGATAGTCATAATTAAATGAAGCAAATTAATAAATTGAATATAAACATTTTATGTGTTATTTGAATGATTGTAGTGGAGAAAAATGATTATTATGATGGGTAAAATGAGAACTCTGTTGGTATTATGAAAAAGAGGCCTCGCATTTTTAAAGAGTTATATGTTCTTTTTCCTATTTTAACACTTAGAAAATGTTCACCACGTGTGAGGTTCTTTGCAGGGTTTTGTAATAATACTAATCCTTAAGGAGCTCACAGTCTTGCTTAATAAGCATTTTCCCCCCAGAATAATACCAATAAGAATTTAGTTTTAGAATTAACTAACAAAATATCAAAAAGGTAACTTGGTTGCTCCAAATTCTTTTGTTCATAACTCCATAAAGGATTTAAGCTTACTTTCTTTGTGTTTCCCCCAATAATCCTCTGAAATCACCTTCTTTTGAAAGCATGCTATTCTACTTCAGTTTCTACTTCATAACTTTTCCCCAAAATAAACAAATATTATCTGAATTTAAAATGTGTTGATTGACATAAACAGTGCCATTAACATTGGTTAACAGAGTTAGGGAAATTAAGTTGGGTGCATTTCTCAACTTTATACCATTCTGTTGTTTGATGTGATATCATGTGTATATGTCACTTTTGTGATTTTTTTTTTAAAGGTATCTAATAGCAATGGCACCCCACTCCAGTACTCTTGCCTGGAAAATTGCATGGACGGAGGAGCCTGGTGAGCTGCAGTCCATGGGGTGGCTAAGAGTCAGACACGACTGAGCGACTTCACTTTCACTTTTCACTTTCATGTATTGGAGAAAGAAATGGCAACCCACTCCAGTGTTCTTGCCCGGAGAATCCCAGGGGCGGGGGAGCCTGGTGGGCTGCCGTCTATGGGGTCGCACAGAGTTGGACACGACTGAAGTGACTCAGTAGCAGCAGTAGCAGCAAGGGAGGAAAAACAAAGAGAATCTGTTGAAGCAGGCACCACCAACCTTAACACCTTTCAGATGTTCTCAGAATCACACCAAATATGGATTCTGGTGACCTCCACAGTCAGCTGCCTTGCCACTGACTTGGACAGTGGAAGAACAGAATGCGTTTTGAAAATAGTGAGCTCCCTGCAGCTTGCAACATAAATTTTGTTACTCGGCACCTTCAACATGATGGACAGTCTATGGTTTGTCTGAGCTAGTACTTACTGACTGCTCACTACGTGCAGAAACTGTTCTAAGAACTTTATATGCATGACCTCATTTCATGCTGAGTTTCTATGCATGATACATGGTCAAGGTGTTCTTCTGTCTTTGTCTTTGTTATTTTCCTTTCTCAATCATTTTCCTGTTCTCTGTTGTTTATATGTCACTGAATTCACTTTTGTGTCTCAGAACCATTCTTACCAAAAAAGGATGTTGCCAACATAAGCTCAGTACATCTCTGTTTTTTCTCACCACTTTCATTTTTTTTAAGAAAATTATTGTTCCCACTTTCTTTGTCATCATACCTATGTTCTTATGGTGGAGGTGGTGGTTTAGTTGCCCACTCACGTCTGACTCTTTGTGACCCCATGAATTGCAGCCCACCAGGTTCCTCTGTCCACGGAGTTTTCCAGAGAAAAATACTGGAGTAGGTTGCCATTTCCTTCTCCAGGGGATTTTCCTGACCCAGGGATCAAATCTGCATCTTCTGCATTGACAGGGAAGTCCTTTATCACTGAGTCACCAGGGAAGCCTGATCTATGCCCTTATTAGCACTTAATTTACTATATTAAATACCCTTCCCCTTAAAACAGACAGATTGGGTTCTCTTCACCAACCCAAAAGAAAATCTCTCCGCCTCTCTCTCTGCTTTTCATTCTTTTTTCATCTTGGTTTTGGAGTTTCTCCAAGTTCCTCTCAGCTCTCTCAGGCTCCCAGTATATTCTATCTCAGCCTTAGGAAAACAGTGTAAAATACAGACTGCACGGCTCTGTGGTCAGATAACAAGTACACGCTTCAGGCTTCTCCTGACAAGCCACACATCCCTGAAGGCTCTCATTCAGGTTCTGACTCGGGACAGAGACTGGAAGCGTCTGCCTTGGAGACGCACCCAACATGAGACTGTGAGCGACCAGGACCCCAGACCCAGGTCAGGGGCTGCAGATGCAAGGAAGTTTCTGTCCCCTGTCTGGAGAAGCATCCCACTGCATCAGGGAGGGGACTGTTTCGTCAAAAGGTGAAAGGGGGACACGTGAATAAAGACAAAGCGTGTTGACACCTTCAGTATAAGAGCAGGGTTTCCCACCCGTAGCATCTCCTAAGAGGAGAGGTGGATCCCACGCCTTCAACAGAGAGGAATGGAGCCAAGACTCCCAATCTGGGAGCATCCAACTCACTGCAGAGTCCAGCCAGACAGTCTGTATGTCAGGAAGGAAATGGAACATAAAAACCAAGCAACACAGTCAAGCAAATATGAACAACGGTCTCCTTGACTATTTCCAGAAGGAAAGTCTAAGACTGTACGTAGAACAACAGCATAAGTCTTCTGAATAAAGAATTCCACAAGCCACCGTTGCCTAGTTGTAGCAACTCTCGATCCCAGAATCCTGATTAATCCTTTTCTTCACTCAAAATGAAGGAATTAGAAAATCAGTACCAGGCATAATATATACTAAGTCTTCCCAGGTGGCTCAGTGGTAAAAGACTCTGCCTGCAAATGCAACCCACTCCAGACACTTTGGACAGTATTGTTGTCTGAAAAACCCCATGGACAGAGGAGGCTGGCGGGCTGCAGTCCATGGGGTCACAAAGGGTCAGACACAATTAAGCATGCATGCATAATATATACCAGGCTTAAGAGATTTTAGTAAATAAGACAGAGTGGCTCTCTTCCTGGAGCCTCTCGTGTCATGAGGAACATCAGTCATAAACAGGAAAGGAAGAAAACAGCCATTTCCCATAAATGCTGAAAACACACAGGGTAAAGAAATAGGGGTGGTTAAGTAGGCTTGTCAAGGAAAACATTTTTGTAAAGTTAGTATGTGAACAGAAATGGAAATCTGTGGAAGAACAGGTTAGCTGAAGATGAGGGAAGAGCAATCCATGCTTGGGGATAGAAATGAGCTGAGAATGTTTAAAAAAAAAAAAACTGCAAGAAGGCACTTGGGGTTGAAGTGCAGAGAGACAGGGAAAGTGGACTGGGAGGAGGGACCGCAGAGAAGTAGAGTGATCCTAGTATGCCCAGAGGCCATCAGATTCCGCAGACGCAGCTCAGTTAGTATTCTTTTTATTTTTTTTATTTTTAAACTTTACAATATTGTATTAGTTTTGCCAAATACCGAAATGAATCCACCACAGGTGTACCTGTGTTCCCCATCCTGAACCCTCCTCCCTCCTCCCTCCCCATACCCTCCCTCTGGGTCATCCCAGTGCACCAGCCCCAAGCATCCAGTATCATGCATCGAACCTGGACTGGCAACTCGTTTCATACATGATATTATACATGTTTCAATGCCATTCTCCCAAATCTCCCCACCCTCTCCCTCTCCCACAGAGTCCATAAGACTGATCTATACATCAGTGTCTCTTTTGCTATCTCGTACACAGGGTTATTGTTACCATCTTTCTAAATTCCATATATAGGCGTTAGTATACTGTATTGGTGTTTTTCCTTCTGGCTTACTTCACTCTGTATAATAGGTTCCAGTTTCATCCATCTCATTAGAACTGATTCAAATGTATTCTTTTTAATGGCTGAGTAATACTCCATTGTGTATATGTACCACTGCTTTCTTATCCATTCATCTGCTGATGGGCATCTAGGTTGCTTCCATGTCCTGGCTATTATAAACAGTGCTGCGATGAACATTGGGGTACACATGTCTCTTTCCCTTCTGGTTTCCTCAGTGTGTATGCCCAGCAGTGGGATTGCTGGATCATAAGGCAGTTCTATTTCCAGTTTTTTAAGGAATCTCCACACTGTTCTCCATAGTGGCTGTACTAGTTTGCATTCCCACCAACAGTGTAAGAGGGTTCCCTTTTCTCCACACCCTCTTCAGCATTTATTGCTTGTAGACTTTTGGATCGCAGCCATTCTGACTGGCTTGAAATGGTACCTCATAGTGGTTTTGATTTGCATTTCTCTGATAATGAGTGATGTTGAGCATCTTTTCATGTGTTTGTTAGCCATCTGTATATCTTCTTTGAAGAAATGTCTATTTAGTTCTTTGGCCCATTTTTTGATTGGGTCATTTATTTTTCTGGAGTTGAGCTGTAGGAGTTGCTTGTATATTTTTGAGATTAGTTGTTTGTCAGTTGCTTCATTTGCTATTATTTTCTCCCATTCTGAAGGCTGCCTTTTCATCTTGCTAATAGTTTCCTTTGTTGTGCAGAAGCTTTTAAGTTTAATTAGGTCCCTTTGCTTATTTTTGCTTTTCATTTCCAATATTCTGGGAGGTGGGTCATAGAGGATCATGCTGTGATGTATGTCGGAGAGTGTTTTGCTTATGTTGTCCTCTAGGAGTTTTATAGTTTCTGGTCTTACGTTGAGATCTTTAATCCATTTTGAGTTTATTTTTGTGTATGGTGTTAGAAAGTGTTCTAGTTTCATTCTTTTACAAGTGGTTGACCAGTTTTCCCAGCACCACTTGTTAAAGAGATTGTCTTTAATCCATTGTATGTTCTTGCCTCCTTTGTCAAAGATAAGGTGTCCATATGTGCGTGGATTTATCTCTGGGCTTTCTATTTTGTTCCATTGATCTATATTTCTGTCTTTGTGCCATTACCATACTGTCTTGATAACTGTGGCTTTGTAATAGAGCCTGAAGTCAGGTAGGTTGATTCCTCCAGTTCCATTCTTCTTTCTCAGGATTGCTTTGGCTATTCAAGGTTTTTTGTATTTCCATACAAATTGTGAAATTATTTGTTCTTTTTTTTTTTTTTTTCTTCCTGAGGAAACTTGCTTCTTTAGCTCCCCCACCACCACCCTTTTACCCCTCCCCCCCTTCATAGCAGGAAATAGGCTGATTAAATAACTAGGCAAACAACACAACAGAATAAAAGTTTAATTCTTAAATGTGGAAATCACGATATTAAGAAGGGGGGTTGAGGGCTTGGTGGATTATTTTTGTGTTAAGGTCTATTTGTTCTAGTTCTGTGAAGAATACCGTTGGTAGCTTGATAGGGATTGCACTGAATCTATAAATTGCTTTGGGTAGTATACTCATTTTCACTATATTGATTCTTCCAATCCATGAACATGGTATATTTCTCCATCTATTAGTGTCCCCTTTGATTTCTTTCACCAATGTTTTATAGTTTTCTATATATAGGTCTTTAGTTAGTATTCTTAACCTTTCCAGGTGCTTCTCAATGTGCGGTCAAGTTTAAGATTCTAGAGCTTTCTTGGCCAAAAAGGATTTTGGTCCAAGTGTGATGGGAAGCCAGAGGAAGTTCTTGTTTAGTTTTGTTTCTGTTCTTTTAACAGTGGAATGTCATTACCTGGCTTATATTTGTAAACAAACAAACAAAAACAAAAACCCAAACAAACAAAAATGCTATTTGCAGCAGGGACAGTAGACTGTAGGAATAGGTCAAAAGCAGCAAAGCCCGTGTGGACGCAGAGGTGCCCGAGGGTGGGCTGCTGTGGCCGAGCTGAGAGAGGGGCACTGGGAAGCAGAGAAGTGTTTGCACTTGGACAGTTTTATTAAGGCTCAGTAGGATTTGCTGATGATGGATTGGAGATGGACTTGAGGAAAGAAAATCAAGGGTGAATTCGAGGTTTCTAGTCTGAGCAGCTGCAGAAAGGTGGTGTCACAGAGTGGGGGTTCAGGGTCTTCTAAATGTTGAGCTAGATTAATTCTGAGTCTGAGACCAAACAGCAACAACAAAAAATGTTTCTACCTCATTATGCTCCCAGTGCAATTCCTGAGCTTATGGAGATGTAACTGACACTGTGTTTGCTTTCTCTGCCTGCAGATAAAGATCCTGAGACCCAGAACAGAGCTGGGGTCTCTCTCAGTGATCAGGGCTGTTGTATGACAAAGAAGATTTGCACACTGCTCAGGCTGGAATTTGCTGCAAGTTATGTCAGAGAGATTCTGAACTGTTTGTATTACATTTTTTGGAGCAGCATATTATGGCTGAGCTGGAAGCTTTGTGATTTTTTTTTTCATAATCTCTGTCAATAGCATAATACTGATAGTCGTCTTGAGTAAGTCTCACTGGAGACCAACTCATGGGCCATGTCTACAACTTGGTTTTGCTTTCTTGGTAAGATGGAGGCTTTATTGTGGAGATAAAGTAACATACCAGATGAACAAGGAAATAGAATTCCTACACAAAGAGACTTGAAGTGGATGATTTTCTAATGCTAGTTAATCTCCCTTCAGGCAGATATCTACACTGAGAAAGCTACTTCTTTGGCATACCTTGTTTAAGAGCAATAAAGTCATACTACAGAAATAAGTGCTGAAGTCTACCCAAGAACATATATAAGTATATAGGTTCCAAACTGGGCACAATGCATTCAATTAATGCTACAGTGGGTAAATAAATTGTAGAACAGTAGTCGGACACGACTGAAGCAACTTAGCAGCAGTAGCAGCAGCATGTTATACACCAGTGACAAAGAAAGAACCATGGTTCTATGCAATGATGTAAATGAATGTGTTGGGGAAAAAAACAAGCTGGACATGAAAGATATAAACGGCATGGCTTCATTTGTATAAAGTTCAAGAACAGGCAAACTATTCTACAGTGATAAAGGTCACATTAGGGCTTATTTCTGGAATGGGATGGAAAACAGCTAAGTACAGCTGTTGGAAAAGTTCTGAATCTTGCTCTATGGGTGGTGGCGCTGTGGAAATATTTCTATATGCAAAAATCCATCAAGTTATTTAACTAATATTTGTGCATTTACACATACACACGCAAGATATACTTAAATACCTCCACCAGAAATAGCTGTAGATACAGAGTGCACTTTATATACCTCAATAAGAGTAAATAAACTGAAAATAATTATAATGGTCATGGGGAACCAAGTTCTTATTAGAAGAAAAGCTACTTATAAAGCCAGGGCCAGAAAGTTCTGGCTCCATGTACATTTTCCTGATAATATCTCATCATAGACATATATGAACCAAATCCAAATGCCTACACAATAGTCTTTAGCCCCAGGAGTTATACTCAAGCTATTTAATTTTGATGCATCAGCACTCGTTAATCAGAATGGATACCTGGACTATTCAGAACGGACAGCAGCTATTATGAGAGAACTGCCTGCCCCGAGCGTCTACTCTGCCTTTCACGAAGATGATAAAAGGATCCACTAGAAAAGATGGAGCTCATCCGCAGAAATGCAAACTATCTACAATCAGTAATATGTAGTTTTACATAACAAACCACAAAGCTTGTACAGTGGGTTCATTTACATGTAGGCTGACTCCACAACACAAAATCTTAGCCACTCGGTTGTGCTTCTGATGCATCAAGACACCAGGAATAAGAATCTGGGTCACCCTTAGCCTCGGCTGGCACTTGCTCAAAATGGATTTTTTAAGCATGAATCTAAATCAACAAATATGCACAAAAGCTTTGTGTTTCTAATAGGCTCTGGGTGTGAGCGTAGGGTTCTTCAGCTCTGTATTTCCAGCCTGAGTCCTGCATGCCTTCAATTTCTCAAGTGAAAAAGTGTTAGTCACTCAGTCATGTCTGACTCTTTTGTGACTCCATGGACTGTAGCCTGCCAGGCTCACCTGTTCACGGGATTTTCAAGGCAAGGATACTGGAGTGGGTTGCCATTTCCTTCTCCAGAAGATCATCCAGATTCAGGGACTGAACCTGGTCTGCAACACTGCAGGCACATTCTTCACCATCTGAGCCACCAGGGAAGGCACTGCACTTTTCTGGGTAGAATGATGGGATATTTAGGCTGTTAAAATCACTCTGATAGGAAGCATCACCTACAACTCTGCCACTGGACAGACTCGGTACGTCATGACACTTCCTATTTGTCATCATTACACATTCTCTTCCACCCTGGGAATAGATACCATTTAATTACTTCATGCTCAATATCATACATGTCACACCTATATTCACGGAATGAGTTTTTAAGGTCATCTTTTCTGTTCCCAAGACTTCTGAAATTATTACATTTACTTCCTGTCAGATAAATGAGAATGTTTATAGCCAACAGACCAAAAAGGGTAATTTCTATTTTAATATCTAATAACCCTCATTGTCAAGAAATGTCTTCTGTTTAAATAACCTAATCCTTTAGGCCTCATCTTAACTGGATTTTCTTTCAATTTATCCTCAACAGTTACTGACCTTGAAATGTCACCAAAGCTGTTTAAAGGGGTGAAAGACTTTGGAAGATGGGATGAAATTTATTCCAATGACCTAGAATAAATTAGTGAAGATATGAGAACTCTTTAAAAAAATTTGTTAAGACTGAACAAGTTGTATACATGTAAGATTATAACCTGACAGAACATAGATGATAGCGTTACAAATCTGTATCTTTATATTTTAAAAAAATAAGCAGAATGGGGAACAAAAATCCTTTATGCTCCTTAGAGCCTTAGTTAACCAATAGTGGTGGTCTCACAACTAACAGTGGCCTAGAAAATGTGGCTAGTTCTGAGAACAGTATTATGATAACTGCTGTTGTTTAGTCACTAAGTAATGCCCAACTCTCTGCAACCCCATGGACTGTAGTCCCCAGGCTCCTCTGTCCATGGGATTTTCCAGGCAAGAATGCTGAGTGGGTAGCCATTTTCATTTCCAGGGGATCTTCCCAACCCCAACATCAAATCTGTGTCTCCTGCTTTGCAGGCAGACTTTTCTACCAGTGAGCCACCTGGGAAGCCCAATTATGATACTTATAAGCTTAGTAAAACATATATTGTCGCTTCTAAGTTTAATGAATGCTCCCTGAAACTTATTATTGGTTGTAAGGTCAAATAATTATTTAAGATAATTTAGTATTGCTCCAAAGAAAATTTTCTGTTGTTCTCTTTACAAAAAACTAAATCTAATGAAATGACTGCATGTATTTTGTATTAAAAATTCTGAGCTTAAAATCTTTACTTCATAGGAGATTATGTCTTTTCTTGGATTATAATCTTGGTGATTACAACCTTTCCTGGGAAGAATAAGTGTTTTTACTTAACCTAAATGACAAACTTGGCTAGAGGTTTCTAACTCATGAATAACTTAGCCCATAATTAATTAACCCATGTCTGGTTAGCATTTATTGAGTTCACCTCAGATATTAAGTAACTAAAAAATGTTTATAAAACACCACCATTGAGCTCTTAACAGTTCAGTTCAGTTCAGTCACTATGTCTTTGCGACCCCATGAATCACAGTACGCCAGGCCTCCCTGTCCATCACCAATGCCCAGAGTCCACCCAAACTCATGTCCATCGAGTCGGTGATGCCATCCAGCCATCTCATCCTCTGTCATCCCCTTCTCCTCCTGCCCCCAATCCCTTCCAGCATCAGAGTCTTTTCCAATGAGTCAACTCTTCGCATGAGGTGGCCAATACTGCCAAAGTATTGGAGTTTCAGCCTCAGCATCAGTCCTTCCAATGAACACCCAGGACTGATGTCTTCTAGAATGGACTGGTTGGATCTCCTTGCAGTCCAAAGGACTCTCAAGAGTCTTCTCCAACACCGCACTTCAAAAGCATCAATTCTTCGGTGCTCAGCTTTCTTCACAGTCCAACTCTCACATCCATACATGACCACTGGAAAAACCATAGCCTTGACTAGACAGACCTTTGTTGGCAAAGTAATGTCTCTGCTTTTTAATATGGTATCTAGTTTGGTCATAACTTTCCTTCCAAGGAGTAAGCGTCTTTTAATTTCATGGCTGCAATCACCATCTGCAGTGATTTTGGAACCCAAAAATATAAAGCCTGACACTGTTTCCACTGTTTCCCTATCTATTTCCCATGAAGTGATGGGACCGGATGCCATGATCTTCGTTTTCTGAATATTGAGCTTTAAGCCAACTTTTTCACTCTCCTCTTTCACCTTCATCAAGAGGCTTTTTAGTTCCTCTTCACTTTCTGCCATAAGGGTGGTATCATCTCCATATCTGAGGTTATTGATATTTCTTCTGGCAATCTTGATTCTAGCTTGTGCTTCTTCCAGTCCAGCGTTTCTCATGATGTACTCTGCATATACGTTAAATAAGCAGAGTGACAATATACAATCTTGACGTACTCCTTTTCCTATTTGGAACTACTCTGTTGTTCCACGTCCAGTTCTAACTGCTGCTTCCTGACCTGCATACAGGTTTCTCAAGAGGCAGGTCAGGTTGTCTGGTATTCCCATTTCTTTCAGAATTTTCCAGTTTATTGTGATCCACACAGTCAAAAACTTTGGCATAGTCAATAAAGCAGAAATAGATGTTTTTCTGGAACTCTCTTCCTTTTTCCATGATCCAGCAGATGTTGGCAATTTGATTTATGGTTCCTCTGCCTTTTCTAAATTCAGCTTGAACATCTGAAAGTTCACAGTTCATGTATTGCTGAAGCCTGGCTTGGAGAATTTTGAGCATTACTTTCCTAGCATGTGAGATGAATGCAATTGTGCAGTGGTTTGAGCATTCTTTGGCATTGCCTTTCTTTGGGATTGGAATGAAAACTGACCTTTTCCAGGCCTGTGGCCACTGCTGAGTTTTCCGAATTTGCTGGCATATTGAGTACAGCACTTTCACAGCATCATCTTTCAGGATTTGAAATAGCTCAGCTGGAATTCCATCACCTCCACTAGCTTTGTTCGTAGTGATGCTTTCTAAGGCCCACTTGACTTCACATTCCAGGATGTCTGGCTCTAGGTGAGTGATCACACCATTGTGATTATCTTTTCCCATGAAGATCTTTTTTGTACAGTTCTTCTGTGTATTCTTGCCACCTCTTCTTAATATCTTCCACTTCTGTTAGGTCCATACCATTCTGTCCTTTATCGAGCCCATCTTTGCATGAAATGTTCCTTTGGTATCTCTGATTTTCTAGAAAAGATCTCTAGTCTTTCCCATTCTATTGTTTTCCTCTATTTCTTTGCATTGATTGCTGAGGAAGGCTTTCTTATCTCTCCTTGCTATTCTTTGGAATTCTTATAGTTTGTTAATAATACTGTTATTCTTACATTTTCCCAATAACTATGCAGTAAACTTTAGTTTCTATTTATACATATCACAGCCATGTTCATACTGTTCATGGGGCTCTCAAGGCAAGAATACTGGAGTGGGTTGCCATTTCCTCCTCCAGTGGACCATATTTTGTCAGAATTCTTCACTATCACCCAACCGTTTTGAGTGGCCGTGAACAGTATATCTCATAGCTTCACTGAGTTACAAAAGCCCCTTTGCCCCAATAAGGCTGTGTCTTGATACTGGGAAAGATTCAAAGTAAATGGAGAAGACGTTGGCAGAGGATGAGATGGTTGGACGGCATCACCAACTCAATGCACATAAGTTTGAGCAAACTCTGGGAGACAGTGAAGGACAGGGGAGCCTGGCACACTACAGTCTATGTGGTCAGAAAGAGTCAGACACAACTTAGCAACTGAAAAACAATAATCACAACCCTTATAATCAAGTTTGGGAGGTGGTAAAGAAATATGGCACTGCTGCTACTGCTACTGCTAAGTCACTTCAGTCGTGTCCAACTCTGTGCAGCCCCATAGACGGCAGCCCACCAGGCTCCCCCGTCCCTGGGATTCTCCAGGCAAGAACACTGGAGTGGGTTGCCATTTCCTTCTCCAA
Source organism: Bos mutus (assembly GCF_027580195.1). NCBI lineage: Eukaryota > Metazoa > Chordata > Mammalia > Artiodactyla > Bovidae > Bos > Bos mutus. The sequence goes on from NC_091643.1 coordinate 36,818,988, forward strand.
TGCATGAAAGGGAAAAGTGAAAGTGAAGTTGCTCAGTCATGTCTGACCCTCAGTGACCCCATGGACTGCAGCCTTCCAGGCTCCTCTGCCCATGGGATTTTCCAAGCAAGAGTACTGGAGTGGGGTGCCATTGCCTACCCTTGGTCAACCTCCCAGTTTCCCCCTCAGTCAGTCACTCCCATCAGGAAGGTTCTTATCCTTATTCATCAGAGGGCCATCAGAATGAAAAACCACAAAATGATCATATGGATGACAGCCTTGTCTAACTCAATGAAACTCTGAGCCAAGCCATGGCCCTTGGATAGGGCCACCCAAGACAGATGGGTCATGGTAGAGAGTTCTGACAAAATGTGGTCCACTGGGAAAGGGAATGGCAAATCACTTCAGCATTCTTGCCTTGAGAACCCCATGAACAGTGTGAAAAGGCAAAAAGATAGGACACTGAAAGATGAACTCCCCAGGTCAGTAGGTGCGCAATATGCTACTGGACATCAGTGGAGAAATAACTCCACAAAGAATGAAGAGACAGAGTCAAAGCAAAAACAACACCCAGTTGTGTATGTGACTGGTAATGGAAATAAAGTCCGATGCTGTAAAGAACAATATTGCACAGGAACCTGAAATGTTAGGTCCATGAATCAAGGCAAATTGGAAGTGGTCAAACAGGAGATGGCAAGAGTGAACATTGACATTTTAGGAATCAGCGAACTAAAATGGACTGGAATGGGTGAATTTAACACAGATGACCATTATATCTACTACTGTGGGCAAGAATCCCTTAGAAGAAATGGAATAGCCATCATAGTCAAAAAAAGAGTCCAAATGTGGTACTTGGATGCAATCTCAAAAATGACAGAATTGTCTCTGTTCGTTTCCAAGGCAAACCATTCAATATTACAACAATCCAAGTCTATGCCCTGACCAATAATGCTGAAGAGGCTGAAGTTGAACAGCTCTATGAAGACCTACAAGACCTGCTAGAACTAACACCCAAAAAATATATCCTTTTCATTATAGGGGACTGGAATGCAAAAGTAGGAAGTCAAGAAATACCTGGAGTAACAAGCAAATTTGGCCTTGAAGTACAAAACGAAGCAGGTCAAACGCTAACAGACTTTTGCCAAGAGAATGCACTGGTCATAGCAAACACCCTCTTCCAACAACACAAAAGACTCTACACATGGATATCACCAGATAATCAATACTGAAATCAGACTGATTATATTCTCTGCAGCCAAAGATGGAGAAGCTCTATACGGTCAGTAAAAACAAGACTGGGAGCTGACTGTGGCTCAGATCATGAACTCCTTACTGCTAAATTCAGACTTAATTTGAAGAAAGTAGAGAAAATCACTAGACCATTATGACCAAAATCAAATCCCTTATGATTATACAGTGGAAGTGACAAGTAGATTCAAGGGATTAGATCTGATAGAGTGCCTGAAGAACTACGGACTGAGGTTCATGACATTGTACAGGAGGCAGTGATCAAGATCATCCCCAAGAAGAAGAACTGCAAAAGGCAAAATGGTTGTCTGAGGAGGCCTTACAAATAGCTGAGAGAAGAGGAGAAGCAAAAGGCAAAGGAGAAAAGGAAAAATATACCCATTTGAATGCAGAGTTCTAAAGAATAGCAAGGAGAGATAAGAAAGGCTTCCTAAGTGATCAATGCAAAGAAATAGAGGAAAACAATAGAATGGGAAAGGCTAGAGATTTCTTCGAGAAAATTAGAGATACCAAGGGAACAATTCATGCATAGATGGGCACAATTAAGGACAGAAATGATATGGACCTAACAGAAGCAGAAGATATTAAGAAGAGGTGGCAAGTATATACAGAAGAACTATATAAAAAAACTTTTCATGACCCAGATAACCACGATGGTGTGATCACTCACCTAGAGCCAGACATCCTGGAATGTGAAGTCAAGTGGGCCTTAGAAAGCATCACTAGAAACAAAGCTAGTGGAGGTGATGGAATTCCAGTTGAGCTATTTCAAATCCTAAAAGATGATGCTGTGAAAATGCTGCACTCAATATGTCAGCAAATTTGGAAAACTCAGCAGTGGCCACAGGCCTGGAAAAGGTCAGTTTTCATTCCAATCCCAAAGAAAGGCAATGCCAAAGAATGCTCAAACTACCGCACAATTGCACTCATCTCACATGCTAGGAAAGCAATGCTCAAATTTCTCCAAGCCAGCCTTTAATAGTATGTGTATCGTGAAGTTGTAGATGGTCAAGCTGAATTTAGAAAAGGCAGAGGAACCAGAGATAAAATTGCCAACATCTGTTGGATCATCAAAAAAACACAAGAGTTCCAGAAAAACATCTACATCTGCTTTATTGACTATGCCAAACCTTTGACTGTGTGGATCACAACAAACTGTGGAAAATTCTGAAAGAGATGGGAATAACAGACCACCTGATCTGCCTCTTAAGAAACCTGTATACAGGTCAAGAAGCAACAGTTAGAACTGGACATGGAACAACAGACTGGTTCCAAATAGGAAAAGGAGTACGTCAAGGCTGTACATTGTCACCTTGCTTATTTAACTTATATGCAAAGTACATCATGGAAAACATCAGGCTGGAGGAAGCACAAGCTGGAATCAAGATTGCCGGAAGAAATATCAATAACCTCAGATATGCAGATGACACCACCCTGATGGCAGAAAGTGAAGAAGAACTAAAGAGCCTCTTGATGAAAGTGAAAGAGGACAGTGAAAAAGTTGGCTTAAAACACAACATTCAGAAAACTAAGTTCATGGCATCTGGTCCCATCACTTCATGTCAAATAGATGAGGAAACAATAGAAACAGTAAGAGACTTTATTTTGGGGGGGCTCTAAAATCACTGCAGATGGTGACTGTAGCCATGAAATTAAAAGAAGCTTGCTCCTTGGAAGAAAAGCTATGACAAACCTAGACAGCATATTAAAAAGCAGAGTCATTACTTTGCCAACAAAAGTCTGTCTAGTCAAAGCTATGGTTTTTTTCAGCAGTCGTGCATTGATGTGAGAGTTGGACTATAAAGAAAGCTGAGCGCCAAAGAACTGATGCTTTTGAACTGTGCTGTTGGAGAAGACTCTTTAGAGTCCCTTGGACTGCAAGGAGTCCAACCAGTCCATCCTAAAGGAAATCAGTTCTGAATATTCATTGGAAGGACTGATGCTGAAGCTGAAACGCCAATATTTAGGCCACCTGATGCGAAGAACTGACTCGGAAAAGCCCTGTTGCTGGGAATGATTGAAGGCAGGAGGAGATGGGGACGACAGAAGATGAGATGGTTTGATGGCATCACCATCTTGATGGACATGAGTTTGAGTCAGCTCTGGGAGTTGGTGATGGACAGGGAAGCCTGGCATGCTGCAGTTCATGGGGTCACAAAGAGTCAGACACGACTGAGGACTGAACTGAACTGAACTTGGTCAAGTTCAACAGATTGATTCATAGAGATAAAAGGAATTTTAGTAATCCAGTAACATATGTGCCTGAGTCATCATGAGCAGAACCAGGTTAGTCCCTATGACTTCAGTTTTTTTTCAAATCATCTTGCAAAGGTTTATTCAAGTCTAATCCAGGCCTGTCTTTCTGTGAGCAAAATCCATTTTCTTCTATCCTGTCTTCAGGGTATATAAAGATGTAGAGACTGTCCTTCTTTGTTCAGGAATTGTTTTTAATGTATTTGAGTTTCATTTAGGTAACCTTCCTCCAATCATAGCTACTTCTGTACTCTGAATTCCATTGCCCATGTTCGTAGCTAAGTGATTCTGTTATCTTTTTCTTCCAAATTGCTCTCCTCAAATTATTTGCAAAATGTGACAGGCTTTGATTTGAAAGCAACTAGAGAATTAATTATTTTAGCATATTTAACATACTCTAAACAAACATTTCTTTGGTTGGTTGTTCGAGAGTAAAAGAGTGCACACATGTATGTGTTATGTGCTGGTTGTTTACATGATCACAATCAGGTATTATTATATAAAATGCCCTAACACAAGGTAATACTTTGGAGGCAGTATCATTTACCATAAAAGGCTGTGGTTTCTGTAGTCACATATTATGAATTTGGATTCTGGCTTTACCTTTTACAAGCTTCAAGGATTTGGCCAAGTTACTTAACGTCTCTGGTTAAACTCAGAACTTACCTATACAGTGTTTGGATAATAATAGTGTTGAGAAGATTCAATAAATTAGCACATGAAGTATTTATAACAGTGCTGGGCTAATAGGAAGTGTACAACAAATGGTAGCTGTTGATCATCATGGTCATTTTTGTGTACATAATGTGACATATCGATATATTTGGGCACCATTGTTGTCACAGCTCCTAGTCATTTCCTAATTGGAAACCATTCCCAGTGGCACTAGTGGTAAAGAATCCACCTGCAAATGCAGGAGATGTAAGAGACTTGGGTTCAATCCCTGGGTTGGGAAGATGCCCTGGAGGAGGCCATGACTACCCACTCCAGTATTCTTGCCTGGAGAATTCCTTGGACAGAGGAAACGGGTAGGCTACACAGTCTATAGGGTAGCAAAGAGTCGGACACAACTGAGCGACTTAGCATGCACACACAGGAAAAACTGAAAACACCACTAATCCCTTCTTTGGTAGAAGGTCTGACTTTACAACCTGTCCCTTCATAGAAATATCAGATTTACTTGGGTAATTTTACCAATTCCTATGTTTCACAATATAACACAGGGATTATATAAATACCCGTTATTATTGCAAGTATTTTTAAAATTCACTGATTAGGAGATGCCTACCCATCTCTCATTTTCAAAAGAAATAATTCACATAAGGTAAAGAGCCAAAGTCACTGAAAGTGAGTTTCCCTTACACTCTTCCCACCCATCTGTCATCTTCTTGTTGTAAAGAAAGGATGCTTGCTACCACGGATGGGCAGTCCAGTGACTCCTATAAAATCAATTTTCTAAGTCAAATAATGGAACCTCTAACACCAAATAGAAGTATTTTTCAGTTTTTTGCTTGTCTACACTTTGAGGTACAAAAGCATGTAATAAAACTTTTAAGGTATTCAAAACGAAAAGAACAAAAAGTGAATTAGTCTAAAATTTAACAAGAGTCCAAAGTTTAAATCTGAAAATAAGAGGCGCAGTGCATGTTTCAAATCTTCATAAATTTAAAAACTTTGTTAACGTCTTTTGTTTTTCCTTGCTGTCTCTTAGTTTTGTCTCGTGATTTCTATGACCTCAAGGCCTGCCCCTTCGTGCTCTGTGGAGTTACTCCAACTGTGACTATAAGCTCCAGTCAGTCCTGGGATTCGGGTGTAGGATATGGGCACCTATAAAGTGTAAGGGATGGACTTCTCTATTTTGTACTCAAAGTATTAGTGGGGTTCTAAAATATATATTTTGGAGAAATTACAGTGCATCTATAACCCTGGTATCAACTCTAAAAATCTTTTCCGTTTAAATTCTCTTTCAAACATACGCAAAGAGACTATAAATTGTCACAATACACTCACTGGTTTATTTTAGACCTCTCAGAAGCTGAGAAGCCCCGAACTTAAACCCATAGTAATAAAAGTGAAAGTGTTCCTTAAGAATTTCTGCATTTAGAATCGAAAGGAAAACAAACCACCCAACTTGAATGTACTCTGTGGTGGTGAATTCTCTGTGTCACCTTGACTGGCCTCAGGGATGTCCAGATGCTGCTGGTAAAACATTACTTCTGGGCCTTCTGTGCGGGTGTGTCTGGAAGAGACCGGCATTTGATTCAGCAGACCCTCACCTATGCGGGTGGTACTGTCCCATCCCTTGAAGGCCCAGGTGGAACACAAAGGCGGGGGAAGGGCAAATTCTCTTCTTCATCTGGGATGCCCAACTTCTCCCGCCTCTGACCTCAGAGCTCCTGGCTTTCACACCTTCAGATTTAGACTGAATCACACCACTGGCTTGTCTCATTCTCCAGCTTTCAGACAAGAGACTGTGGGACTCCTCAGCCCCCACAGCCTCATGAGACAATTCCTCTAATAAATCTCCTCTTATATCTACCTATTTATACAGATGCTATTGACTCTGCTTCTCTGAGGAACCCTGATACAGACGCATTGGAAGCTGCATTACTGTGCTTATCTGTGTTTTGGTTACTCATATAATCCCCATACAAGAGTTTCTCTAAACACTCCGAAAAGATAATAAAGAAAAGTGTCTTTACTGAATACTTTCTCTGCACGTATATTCACTTTTTGTGTGTTTAAATTAGCAATTGAAGCTCTCAAAAGAAGGTTCCATCTAGGGATAAATGGTTAGCTTTTTCAATCAGAAATCACAGAACAAAGTAAATTAATTTTAAGGAAAAAGAAAACTATTTTATTTCAATCTCAGTCAGTGTATTTGACAGCTAACATACACTAATATATAGCATAACTCTATTCTCAGTAATTAATATATCCTAGGGCTGTTTGCTTAAGATAAAATTGTCTATACAGCATCACTAAGTGAAACATTGTAATAAGTTATAAGAATAGTCGGCTCCTTTGAAGACGTTAAAACATAATAAAGATTAAATCCATAGTTCCATATCCTTATGAAACAGGAAGGAAGGGTGCAGGGCACAACCTTTGAAAGAATAACACAGCCTGAGGACCAAACAGATCCAAGTTGACTGCCACTAGAACTTGAGCCTCAGCCTTCTCTCCTAACACATCAGCACACTAAATGACACACCCATGGTCGCCAGGACAGTTCCAAGGCCAAAAAGTGGGCTGTGGCCCAATTCTGGGAAATCTCCACCCCTTCCCCAAAATAGCTGGACTATTCCTCCACATGTTAGCCTAGGAAATGATCTATCCCTATAAAAACTGATGACCTCATACTCTGGGGTCGCTCTTGCCTCCTCAGATGGTCCACACTCTGTCTGTAAAGTGTGTTTCTAAATAAAAATCCTCTTCTTACCTATCACTTTGTCTCTCACTGAATTTTTTCTGCAGTGAGACATCAAGTGCTTGAGCCTCACTAAGTCCTGAGACCAGGTGTGTGATCTCAGTGAAAAGATGGTGGGTTCAAGTCCGAATCTGAGGTCCATGGTTTCAGTTATGCAACAGAAATGACGGAAACTGCTGAAATGTTAAGTCTAATTTTTCAAGGTCTTTTTCTTCCAGAGGACACCACGATTAGTCACACGTATAAAAACTTAAGGCAGCATTTTCAGATCCTTCCCTTGAAAACATTTGGTATGAAGGGAGAGGCGAGTCTGCCGTCTCACATACCTGTGGACAGAATGATTCTGGAAAGCAGGCTAATTATCGCCTTTGCTGTTTGAGCCTTTATGGAGCACCTGACTGTTCCTCTCAGAGAGATGAAGGAAGCCAGGCAGCTACACTGCAGGTTGCCCATGTACACAAATAATCTGCAGAATGACCAAAAAGCTTCATTCTCTTTAACTGCTTTGTTTCACACAAAGACAGCAAAATGACTGAACGATTCTCTGTTTGGTTTTATTTTGGCAAATGCTCTCATTGAAAGTATAGAACCAATCAATGACACCTCTGGTGGAAATTTATTTCTGAGGAATGTCCCCAAGGAGTGATTTCTGAGGAATAATATGCAGCCTTCAATTGACTTTATCACAGCTGGATATGGAGTGAAATGCCCGGCTGGAATTTAAGCACCCAGAACCAAGCGCCAGATGGCTCATCGGTACCTCAGCCCAGCAGCTGGGCCCTGATGTGCACAGCTGGTCTTCACGTTGGAATGACAGTGTTTAAATGACAGCGTTATGTAATGCAGAAAAATGTGTTTGGGTGGCTCAGGTCTTGGAAACGAGATGGCACAGTTGCTCTTAGAAGTAAACGCACAGCCTCGGAGGCCGATTCCCACGTTTGTCCTATTTTTGCTGATGGTCTTGGCTGCAGATAAGAGTTACTGCCACCTGGAACCTGCCCAGCACCATTCACATCGTGCTTTATCTGCCGTCATGACTCTCCTGGGCACACACCACGATAGATTTTCTTTCCCATAAAAATAAGTGCAACATAGTTTCCATTTTGAAGCTGGAGACTTTTAAGATTTTGCAATAATTAATAGATATTGCATTCTGCCAAGAAGATGGCATTCAGAGGTACTCAGGAGAAAGCAGCTATTATAGAAATTCTTCGACAGTTTGGGGATGTTATTATTCATTTCCCAATAGAGTCACAAATACCACCCGATCAAAAAACATAACAAAATTTATACCAAAATTCAGCACTTAAAAAAAAAAAAAAACTAAGGCAACTCTCAAAGAAAATATATTTGGATACATTTCAGGCTCGAATGAAAAATTTGGCATACTTCAAATGAGAGATGGATGAACGAATGTACAGGGTTTTGACTAATAAAATATATAGAGGAGAGTTTTCTATTTTCACGCTTTTTACAGAGGTTCCCCATGCTGCTGCTCAGACTTTGATGAATGTGCACATTACCCCCAAGGACTCAAAGAAAACTCACCCTTAATATATGTCCAAAGTCATCATGGACATAAGGGGGAAAACATTATGTTTAGTAGTGAGGAGACCTAAATATAGCATCTCACTGCTACTCTTGGTAACAATGAGTTTGGTTATGTCAATGACCTGCTAAAAACTCCCATCCCTCCACCTGCACAATGGGAGCCACGGATGAGCTAACGTGCGTGGGACTACGTCTGTAAATCGCTGTGAAAAATGGAAGGCGATGTGACCAACGCTGCTGTATGTCCCCAGGGAACTTCACCCCCAGGACGCCTTTCCTGAGCCAGGGTTCTGAGTAAACTGCAAGACAGAATCCAGGAGAGACAAACCGAAGTCTGATGAGCACTTTCAGAAAAAAACCAAGGTCGAGGCAGAGGACAGCCCTTCACCACCAAGCGGATGGTCTTCAGCCCGCGAGACCCAGAACCGGCCAGCTCCCCCTGGGTCAGGAACACAGAGCGCACGCAGGGCAGGGTGGCAAGCCCGTCCCTGCGGGGAGCTTCGGCTCCAGACGTCACGGTGAGTCCGCTCAGTGTCATCCTGACTTATCACACAGAACCCAGACTGGAAAGGCCAAGGGTTCACTACAAGCCTCAACAGGAGGAGTTAAAACAGGAGAGAGCCTCTCCCTGCCTTTCCGAGCGGACTCCCCTCTTTGAGATAAGGCGCTACAGTCAGCAGGGAGTCCTGTGATGACTCGCCGGCGGAAGCGCCTCCCTTAAGCCTGGTGAGCGCTCCTGTGAGCCCCGCTGAGGCCACTGCAAGAAACACAGACTCTGCCCTCCTAATACGCAGACACCTGTCAGAGCAGAACACTCTTGAAATCGTCGCCAAGGTCACTCCATTCCCAAAGCCGAAAATTTACTCTTTGTCCCACGTCTCGTCCTGGGTTGTGTCTGCTCACTTCCCGAGTTGTCTCCGGCACCTGGGCCTCTTACACCCCGCGTCCTAGCCATCAGCGAGTCTACAGGCCTTTCCTTTAAAACCCAGCTAGAATCTCGCCATCTCTCATCACCGGCACCAGAAGCATCCGCGGCAGGCAGCCCCCTCCCGCCGCCTCACCTTCCTCCCGGGCTCCCACTACTCCCTAATATACTACCTATGTCAGAGGTTTAGATCAGTTCCATCAGGGTAGGAATTTCTCTGATTTGGTCACCGCTGTATCTATACCACATAAAAACATCCCTGACACGTAATGAGCAACCAACAAACTACTTTTGAAAAGAAAGGGAAGAAGGAGATGAGAGGACCAGGAGAGAAGACGGAGGGAAGGAACGAAGGAAAGAAGGGAGGGCAGGAAGAAGATGGAGAAGGAAGGGACAGAGAGAGAGGAGGTAAGGGATGAAGAAAAGCAAAACGGCTCCCGCGGTTTCTAAGGCAAAGTCCAGCCCACAGGGCAAGATTCCTCCTCCTCAATCTGAGGACAGACTCTGAAGCCTAGGATGCAGCAGTCCTCATATGTGAAGAGGGTTGTTGCCATTTATCACAGCCGCCTCACTCTCCAGCTCTCTATTCACCCAGTCTATTGACTCTTCATTAAACACACATACACACACACACACACAACATTCAGTCTGGATGTTGCCATTATCAGCAAAACCAACACATTTCCCATCAACGGAGTACAGGATGATTATCACTTTTTACATTATAAGTCAGGCCACTTAAAATGATACTGAAGAAAAGCAAAGACAGTGATTATTTAGGATTTGGCAACATCAGGCAACTTGATGTCAAATGGGGATCTGCCTTCCTGCTCCACCATCTGTTCTGTTCAATTACTACCCACCTTTATGAATACTTGAAATAATGAATCTTCTAAAATCCCTCACCAGTTTCTAGTCACCATTTCAAACTCACTATAATCTTGGCAGGTGATTTTTATGACTCCCAGAGAAGATCAAGATTATCAGGTACAAAGTCCCCAGTTTTCCTTTAATCTCTTATTCTAAAGAATAATCATCTTTCTATTGCAGAGGGAGAATGGCCCTGTTCCTTTCCACCTGAGCACCATACTCATCATTCTGATTTTGAATCAGGTTCTTTTGATCCCTGAGATCTAAATAACAGTGGCTCAGACTCCAAGTTTATACTCTGCTGAAGTCCAAAAATCTTTCAAAAAGACGTTAGAAACTTAAAAAAGTCTTGAGTTCTCAGGGTCCCCTCAGTATCTGACCTCTTCTTGTACGTGTTCTTCCTATTATGTATTACACTGACACAGAAGTAACATCCAGACTCTTCCTTAAAATGAAGGAAAGAAAAAGAAAATGTTGTGAGTATGGAATGAAGGTTTTTACTGGAAAGCCAAGTGACACCATTCTGGCCAATGAGAATGAAATGGTTTTCTGCTGGGTGCATCTGAGAATGCTTTTGCCTTCCTGATACAAAGACAAAGACAGTGTGGCTAATACCAGATCCTTCTTCCATCCCATTGTTTGAATGCAGATGCAATATCTGGAGCAACAGTAGCTCTCTTGTGACTATAAGACAAGTAAAGTGAAAGTGAAGTTGCTCAGTCGTGTCCGACTCTGCGACCCCATGGAGTGTAGCTCGCCAGGCTCCTCTGCCCATGGTTTTTACCAGGCAAGAGTACTGGAGTGGGGTGCCATTACTTTTTCCAGAGGATCTTTCCCACCCAGGAATCGAATCCAGGTCTCCAGCATTATAAGCGGATGCTTTACCATCTTCCAGCTACTGAGCCAAGGCCAGCACCTTTCTGCTTCTTGTTTTGTGCAACAAAGTAAATTCCTTTTGCTTTAAACCTTCACTGAGTTTTCTGTTATTTGATACTGAGCACTTAAAGCCAATACAAAATTTCAAAATCACAGTCATCATAATCCTAAACCTGTGAAATTCAAACAGTTTAAAGATGTGTGACCTAAATGTTTACTCTTAAGGCTGCCTGGTAATTAGGGCACCTAAACTACTGAATACCATCAGGGCCTTGGGATGTAATTAAAAGTATCCAGTTTACAGCTCCCTAAGATGGTGTGGAAAGAGATGAGAAAATGATAAAGATGGTAGGTGGGTAGAAAAGCCCCTTCCTCAGAATGAGAGCTCATTTCCTCTAGCCACCTGACTCTCTGAATCTGCCCTGAATTTGGAGAGCTGCCTAAACTCTAAATCTGTCCTGACTCTTCAGAAACCCATTAATAATAGATGCTGCCCACCCACCTGAGCCATGTAAGGGCCCTGAATTCCTGGTATTGACCTTCACCCATGAACTAGCATGATACTATTTTAATTGCTACAGTCTATCATATAAATTCAGTGTACTACCTGACAGGCTAATTCTGAAAAATGACTTATATACAAATACCTATTAGGTTGAGCTTCCCTGATATCTCAGTTGGTAAAGAATCCACCTGCAATGCAGGAGACCCCAGTTTGATTCCTGGGTGAGGAAGATCTACTGGGAAAGGGATAGGCTACCCACTCCAGTATTCTTGGGCTTCCCTGGTGGCTCAGCTGGTAAAGAATCCGCCTGCAATGCGGGAGACCTGGGTTCGATCCCTGGGTTGGGAAGACCCCTGGAGAAGGCAACAGCTAGAGACTCCAGTATTCCAGCCTGGAGAATTCCATGGACTGTATAGTCCATGGGGTCACGAAGAGTCGGACACAACTGAGTGACTTTCACTCTCACCTGTTAGGTTGGCCAAGAAGTTTGATCAAGGTTTTTGCATGTAGAAAAACCCTGAACAAACTCCTTGGTCAAATCTATACTATGTAAAAGACAGTCGAAAGCAGTAAATTTCTGTTCAGACATGAATGATTGTCATACCTCCAGTAAAAAAGTATGTTGTATGAATGGTTAAGGGTTTTCTAGGGTGCTCTAAATATTCTGTTTGTTGACGTGGGTGGTGATTACATGGGTGTTCATTTTATGCAAAATTCTTTGTATCTTTTTGCTTTATGTCCTTTTCTATATTTGCATTATATTTCACAATAAAAAAGACTAAAATGGTGTAAAGAATATTAGTGACATGCAAAGCGGCTAAAGATATCTTTAAAAGGCAGGTTACACACCAGTGCATGTACTGTCAAGATTTTTCACCTAACAGATGTGTACCAAAATATTAATGCCTTATCTTTAATAAGGGCTAGATTACTGATAACTGGAAGATTGTTGACCACATATGTGTTTCTAAAAAATGAACACTAAGTCACATGTATAATAACCCTTCCTTTTCAAAGTTTATATGAACCATTGGGAAAGAACAGACTATTTGGATACATTTGTTCATATTAGAATATTTTTCCCCTTAAATCATTGGATGAGCATTATTTTAAATGGTGAGCATAATCCTGTGAATCACTGATTTTTTTATGATTTTGTTTTTATTGTTAAACTTCTTCATTAAAACCAATTGTGACACCAGTTAGTGGTGCCAGGTGATGTCTAAACTGACAGGAAGATACCACGAAGTCTGCTCTGCCGTGTCCTCCTTTATTAAAGAATCACATTCATGAAGACATCACAACACGGTAAACAACTGTCATAAAAGTAGATTCCACCACGTAAAGTCGTCTACTATATCCTTATTGTAACTTTATTGTAGCACATTCATATAACTTACCTTGAAATCATTTAATCGGGCCATCTTCTACTACACAATCTTGGTCCTGTACTTCACCAAGATGATTTTTAAAGGTTAAAAAGTTAAAAAAAAAATAAAAGTTTGGGATTTGAATCTATGATTTGACAAATGGGTTCAAGGGCGTGAACCAGAAAAAATATTTCAGAAAGGAAGAATTCTTTGTTTTCTCATTTAGAGAATAATAAAACACATTTCTATATAATGACTCTAATTACATCTAGAATATTCAATCAGGTAGAACCATCAAGTGTCCCAGGATGAGTGTAAAATTGGACAGAAATGAGAAACGCAGTACCACAATGTTGTAACATTAGCCACCATCATTACTTACTGTCTGCAAATCTGACAAGAGCATATGCCAATCAAATAAACAACCTGTATGTAGATAACCCAGGTAACAGTTCTGCGGGGAGCTTTTGAAAAAAGAAATTATTATTTCAATGCCAAGTCACGCTTACAGCTTTGAACGAGTAGCAAAACACGAGCATGTTTCTCAAATGGATTTCACAGCATCAGTGCAAAAGCCGGAGGGGATGGCTTAGTTTTTTAAGCCTCAGATTTGAAATACCCAGACTCCCTGCAACTACAGCGTTAAATCCTCTGTGGAACCACAGCTTCAAATGCTATCAGAAGAGACTCAACTCTTCATCCTTTGGAGACTGATAAATTGAAAGCCATGAAGTTTAGAGCAAAAGAGGGAGCCTATAGCCACCTGTGCCCCCTCCTCATCCAACACAGGAAGGCTCTATTGGTAACATCGTTTAAGTTTCCATTTGGGAAGGCTGGAGGATGCTGTTTTTAAGACATTCCAGAAATCTCACAACCCTGCCATGGACCATCTTTTTAAGAATTTAAACCAAATTTTAGAGAATGGAAAACATTCTTTTTAATTCTCATTTAAGACAGTCGAGAAAATCAAAGTGCTTACTTTACAGAATGCCTTCTAGGTATCCAGCCAACTTTTTATTAGTCCTATAGAAAATTCTGAATGGCGAAATTTCATTTTGCTGCTTTGTGTATTTCTGGGCTGCCTCCTCGCTGACATCAATTGCTTGGCAAATGCCAATTAAACAACCGAATTCTTGTAGTACTTTACCATTCTCTCACATCTCCTAACTTATTCCCCAAACTTTCTAAGATAAAGAATAACACTCTTTTTTCTCCATCTTACAGATGAAAAGTGTGCCAAGGGAAGATTATATGAATTAATCATGCCGATAGGTTGTCACCCCATGTTTTAAAAGGGGCTTCCCTGGTTACTCAGTGGTAGAGAATCCGCCTGTCAATGCAGGAATGAGGGTTCGATCCCTGGGTTTGAAAGATTCCCCTGGAGGAAGAAAATGGCAAACCACTCCAGTATTCTTGCCTGGGAAATTCTATAGACAGAGGAGCCTGGTGGGCTACAGTCCATGGGGTTGTAAAAGAGTCAGACACAACTGATCAACTAAACAACAATGTTTTAAAATCCAGAACTTGAGAACTCTCCCACAGTATTGCTAGTTACAAGTAAGTTCCATTTAGAAAAATAAGCTTTTGACCAAAGAAAACTGTGTAATGCATTCTAAAGTTAAATAAAAATAATGTATAACTGTCTTGACTTATCGTAATATTACATAGGGAGATGTGGGTTTGATTCCTGGGTCAGGAAGTTTCCCTGGAGGAGGAAATGGCAACCCACTCTAGTATTCTTGACTGGAGAATTCCATGGACAGAGGAGCCTGGTGGGCTACCGTCCATGGGGCTGCAAAGAGCTGGACATGACCAAGCAGCTGAGCATGCACAACAAAGTTCAGTTCTTTTCGACAGAAGAACCAGAGATAGCTATAGAGGGCAATGAGCAGAGAGACCAGTCTTTTCATGTACTGTATCATACGTTTTCTTTTCCTGAAGGCTTGGCCTGGCCCCCAAGGGTGTATCAAGAACACTAAGGCTCAGTGCAGGTGCTAACAAAAATTAATTGAAAAGACAGTGCACGTTTTCCTTGCTTTCTCAACCTGTTTCACCTCTTCTAAATTTCAGCTGGCATTAATTTATCCTGATTACCCCAGCACAAATGACTCATTCCTCCTCCAAAAACCCTGAGCAGAAATTTGTAACACTTCTCTTCAATGACACCTAACTTTTTAATAGCATTTCTTTATCTTAGGAGAATTCTTCCAGGCTATCTTAGGCTGTTTATACTTAATTTCATAGCAGTAAGAGACTTGAAGTTTCTGTAAACCTTACAACTCCTACCAAGTTAATATTTTAAAAGTCTGGACAGATTGATAGACACTCCTCTATATCATTTGGTGATGTGGCTTCCCTTCGCAATCAGGCAGGCATTCCAGCCCCTGAAGGTTCATGCTCTGCCATCTCCCCAGACAACTGAGCTAAACAAACGAGCCATGCATATGGTTGAAAACAAGAGGACAGCCCCCCAGATGGAATCACTAAGCTCCACATCATCAAACTGAGACTTACAAAAATAGTTTTGGTTCTTCCAGAAATGGAAAGGTAAACCAGTCAATCAGTAACCATCTGCTCAGTACTAGTTAGATAATTTGCTCATGAAGCCTTCTGTACTCCCCTAAAGCAGGGGTCTCCAAGCTGTGAGTGGCCGACTGGTATCTCCTGCTGGATCAGCGGCGGCATTAGATTAGACATAAACTGCACAGTAAATAAATGCACTTGACTCATCCCAAAACCAACCCCACCCACGGTCCGTGGAAAGACTGTCTTGCACAAAAATGGTCCCTGTTGCCCTAAAGCAAACTTGAACCAACCAATCTGCTTTTTTTGGGGGGGCGCGGGGGGTAGTGCTGGTGTAACCACCTTGTTTGCATTCCCTTCTGCCTGTCAAAATCTTTCATTTTGTACAGCTCCTCCGAGCTGCTACTTTCTACATAGGCTACTACCTGATTCAAATTAATTTCTGCTCAAATAAATAAAATAAATTTTAATATGACTCAGTTTATCCTTTAACAGTGCAGCATCAGAAAAGAGAATGAAATAAACCCCACCCCCCCACACACACAAACAACAGCAAAGAGCAAGCAAATGCAGGTGCCTGCTGTGCCCCAAGCTCACAGTTTCTTGCCAGCTCCAGAGGTCATGGGTGAGTCACCCTGGAACCTAGTCTGAGCTTTCAGACTTCAACTGAGCATTCCTTTGTCTGTGCTGGGTCCTGAAACTGGCTGGAGTCCACCTGGATCTGGCACAGAAGCCAGCCTTGGTCTGGAGTGGATGGGGACTGCCGTGAGCTGGACCGGGCTCTGCCTGGCACCACAGGTGAATCAAGTTTTGTTATCAGGCTGAACAGGCAGGCTCAACTCACAAAGATAACCTGAACTACAGAGGCCATGGTGGAGGGCTTTTCACCTCCACTCAGGAAGTGCCCTAGAGAAGAGGGGTCTCAGACAAGCACTCACCAGAAAGGATAGAGGGAACGTTATCTTTCCTTCTCTAC
This sequence comes from Bos mutus, assembly GCF_027580195.1. NCBI lineage: Eukaryota > Metazoa > Chordata > Mammalia > Artiodactyla > Bovidae > Bos > Bos mutus. Next base: position 36,835,494 of record NC_091643.1, read on the forward strand.
AGTCTCTGGGGACCTGGATGAGACCCGCTGGGACACCCCACCTGCTCCAGGGCCTGCAGCCGGGATCCTGGGGAAACTGGCAAAGCCGGCAAAGGGTGGGGGTTTTGACCAAAGTCAGCTCTCCCAGCTGGAGAAGGCAATGGCAACCCATTCCAGTACTCTTGCCTGGAAAATCCCATGGGCAGAGGAGCCTGGAAGGCTGCAGTCCATGGGGTCGCTAAGAGTCGGACACGACTGAGCGACTTTCATGCATTGGAGAAAGAAATGGCAACCCACTCCAGTGTTCTTGCCTGGAGAATCCCAGGGACGGGGGAGCCTGGTGGGCTGCCATCTATGGGGTCGCACAGAGTCGGACACGACTGAAGCGACTTAGCAGCAGCAGCAGCTCTCCCAGATCTCTACTGTGGAGCTTGGCCAAGAGGAATGAACAGTTTCCAAAACCCACTTGTGAGAATTAGATCTTTGGGTTGTGACTCGTGACTTAGATTTCTAGATGCTCCCTGATGGTGACTCTCTGTCCCAGGGACAGCTATGCCTGCTGGTTTGTCTCATTTGTGAACTGAGAACTTGGCTTGACAGTTCTCACGTTGGGAGTCTGCAAACATAGCCTGGAAGACATGTGGGTTGCAACCCACTGAGACTGCCAGATCTTGGGAGAACTCTAAGTCTTTGCTTTGTCTGTCTTGCAGGTGATGCCAGATCTTGGGGGAGTGGGATCTTTTGTACCCTCCTGGGGAAATGCCCCTTGCATCCAGTGAAAATGGCTCAGTCATGTCTGACTCTTTGCAAGCCCATGGACTATACAGTCTACGGAATTCTCCAGGCCGGAATACTGGAGTGGGTAGCCTTTCCCTTCTCCAGAATATCTTCTCAAACCAGGGATCGAACCCAGGTCTCCCGCATTGCAGGCAGATTCTTTACCAGCTGAGACACAAGGGAAGCCCTTGCATCCATGGAGTTAATACAACAGGAATATTTACTGTCCATTCCAGCTGAAACCTGACAAAGTATTTGAGAGGATTTTTCAAAACTTATATTAAAGTAGCTCTATTATCAGAAGTTGGCCAAATTGGAAGCTGATTTTAAAAGGCTGAGAGCAATGTGTGTTTTTAGCTTTTGTCCTCTAAACTAAAACTATGTACCCAGGAAGAGAGAAACACATTAGGAAGCCTTTGTGGAAGGATATGCTAAAACATTCCAAAGACACAGAACTCTAAATGTGAAACAATGAAATCTTCTGATTTTTACCTTAGTGGAAGATCTTCTCCCTGGCATAAAGAAACAAATTGAGGATAAGTGGTTGGATGGTTGGGTCAGTCTCTTAAAATTCAGGTTGCAGTCCAATTATTTGAGGAATTAAAAATATTTTATTTGTATTACAGATAGAGTCTTTACAAGAACGGAAATGCAACTCTAGAAACAATTCACAGCACACTCATTCCTTTGCTTTTTTTCCTTTTTCTTTTTTTAACCAATCCCCAAACCTCCCCAATTCATCTCAAAATGTTTTCAGATTTCGTAAATTATTTGGACTTACAAACAGGAGTCCTTCTCGTGGAACTTGCCCTCGTTCACTGTCTTTTGAGATGTAACTGTTCTACTTGGTCTTCTCTAGAAACCAAGGTAATTCTTATCAGGAGAGAGAGACAGAGAGAGAAAAGGCTATTTTGCAATCCAGGCCTATGAAAAAATCTTGTCTCTTTCATAAATATTAGTAAAAAGCTATCTGAAGAGGTAACCTTAACTTGTTCCGTCTGCCAGAAACACAATGATCTTTTATAAGCTAGTGGGTTTTGCATTATCATACCTGCCTCATGCCTAACATTTTAAAACAAAAGCTATAAAAATGTTTGCATCCGTCTGTACGTTTATAGTATCTATGTGTGTTATAGTCGAATTATGATTTTTTAAGCTTCCCAGTAGTATTGGCACTATTAATTTGTAAAGAGCTCTATTTTAATTGGTTTCAAGGCAAACAGTATATAAAATATACTCACAGAAATACAGAAACCTGTTTTTCAAGTTCACGTGATCTAGGATAATCTTCATAAATAAAACCTAATTTGTCTACTTAATTAGAACAGGTCAATCTTTGAAGCTATTAGCATTAAACAGAGTATTTTTAATTCTACCTCGGTTTACAAAGTCAAAGCAGCTCCTTCCCTCAGTTGCAGAATTTGTCAGCAAGAAACATAACTTAAAATGATTAGCTGTTTAATGTTTCATAAAATTTCCAAAAGCAAATCTAATTGTTAAGAACAAGTAAATTAGATACATATAAATAAAAGGTTTTAAATGAACACTCAACGAGAATTATGTTTTATGGTATGTCTACTTAGAAATAGTTCCCAGAATCTTTAATGCGCTTCAGTTCATCTTTCAACAAGGTAAAGTCTCCATTCTGCTTGTATTCAAACATGTATTAAGCACTTAATGTTGCCAGGCACAAGTAAAACACACTCAGAAATGAATGGAGGTAGCTTCTCGCCCTAGAGGTACGACAAAGCACACCTCAGCGAGCTGTGTAGACAGTTGTTAAATTCCACTTCTCCAGTTTCTCCCATTTCTTTCAGCTCAGGGATTTATAACCAGAGGACGTCCTACAAAAACTGCAGCGGAGAGACGACTGCAGGTAGAGTGGGAGAAGTCTAATATAAACCTGGTTTATAGGCGAGCACGGCTCACCTAACACTCAATAACCATCCCCGTATCTGCGTCAAGGAACCGCACGGAGCACACTGTAAATTTCACAAATTGACCAACTTCGACTAACGAAATCAAATTTAAAAGTTCCCAGGATCGCGTAAGCCAAAGCCGAACAATTTCGTACTAACTTTTGGTTGAATAGTTTACAAAAAGAAAAATAGACAACACCGTGGCGACCTGAAGACTTCAAGGGGCCGCAGAAACCGCGTCTCGCGAGAATTGAGGATCTGGGCCTCGCCCCAAGGGACTGGGCGGGGCGGGGCGATGGGCGGGGCGCCGGGACCGCGAGTTCCGGGTTCACGGGTCGCGGGTCCGCGGCGGCTGTGACCTCCGGCGGCGGTCTGGGCGCGCAGCTATGGCGTGGAAGACGGGTCTTCTCCTGCCGTTGCTGCTGTTGCTGCTCGGCCCAGCCCCGGCGCGCAGCTTCGGCCAGCTGCCCTTGGTCCTCAACACTTGGCCTTTCAGGAATGCAACCGTGGCAGGTGCGGGGCCGAGCCGGGGGCTGCGCTGCGCGAGCTCGCGGGGCGGGCGGGCCGCCGCTGGGCCGGGGCCGGGGGCCGGAAGCCGGGAGCCGGCCTACCTTCCGCAACCGCCCCTCGGGGCTCTCCCGCACCCCCGCGCCGCAGCGTCTCCTGCGCCGCACCCTCCTCCCCGCCACAGCTGCATTTTAGGTCATCAGCGGCGGGGTGACTTCTATTCGGACTCCGGTCACTATTTTCCACCCTGACCTACGGCACTTACGGTCTCTGCTCAGACTTCCAGGGGCCCCTGCACCTTCTTTTGCTTTTTATTGTATTTTCTGGGCTTGTGTCTCTTGTAGGCCTCAGCACCTCTGCTTTCTAACCCCTGACCTATCTGCAGTAACTCTCTACTTAGGCTTGGCAAACGACCAAGTTCCCAAATAAAGCATCGTCTATTCACCTTTACTTTCTGAGCTACATGCTGACATGCCATATTTGTCACTAGAAATACGGGGTTCCAGTCTGGGTTATACATTATATTATCATCATCCTCAGTTCAGTTCAGTCGCTCAGTCGTGTCCGACTCTTTGCGACCCCATGAACCGCAGCACACCAGGCCTCCCTGTCCATCACCAACTCCTGGAGTTCACCCAAACCCATGTCCATCGAGTTGGTGATGCCATCCAACCATCTCATCCTCTGTCGTCCGTTTCTCCTCCTGCCTTCAATCTTTCCCAGCATCAGGGTCTTTTCAAAGGAGTCAGCTCTTCGCATCAGGTGGCCAAAGTATTGGAGTTTCAGCTTCAGCATCAGTCCTTCCAATGAACACCCAAGACTGGTCTCCTTTAGGATGGACTGGTTGGATCTCCTTGCAGTCCAAGGGACTCTCAAGAGTCTTCTCCAACAGCACAGTTCAAAACCATCAAGTCTTCGGCACTCAGCTTTCTTCACAGTCCAACACTCATATCCATACATGACCACTGGAGAAACTATAGCCTTGACTAGATGAACCTTTGTTGGCAAAGTAATGTCTCTGCTTTTGAATATGCTGTCTAGGTTGGTCATAACTATTCTTCCAAGGAGTAAGCATCTTTTAATTTCATGGCTGCAATCACCATCTGCAGTGATTTTGGAGCCCAGAAGAATAAAGTCTCTCACTGTTTCTAGTGTTTCCCCATCTATTTGCCATGAAGTGATGGTACTTTGGCTACCTTATGTGAAGAGTTGACTCATTGGAAAAGACTCTGATGCTGGGAGGGATTGGGGGCAGGAGGAGAAGGGGACGACAGAGGATGAGATGGCTGGATGGCATCACTGACTTGACGAAGGTGAGTCTGAGTGAACTCCGGGAGTTGGTGACGAACAGGGAGGCCTGGCGTGCTGCGATTCATGGGGTCGCAAAGAGTCAGACACAACTGAGTGAACTGAACTGTACTGATGGGACCAGATGCCATGATCTTCGTTTTCTGAATGTTGAGCTTTAAGCCAACTTTTTCACTCTCAACTTTCATCAAGAGGCTCTTTAGTTCCTCTTCACTTTCTGCCATAAGGGTGGTGTCATCTGCACATCTGAGGTTATTGATATTTCTCCCGGCAATCTTGATTCCAGCTTGTGTTTCTTCCAGTCCAGCGTTTCTCTTGATGTACTCTGCATATAAGTTAAATAAGCAGGGTGACAGTATACAGCCTTGACGTATTCCTTTTCCTATTTGGAATCAGTCTGTTGTTCCATGTCCAGTTCTAACTGTTGCTTCCTGACCTGCATACAGGTTTCTCAAGAGGCAGGTCAGGTGGTCTGGTATTCCCATCTCTTTCAGAATTTTCCACAGTTTATTGTGATCCACACAGTCAAAGTCTTTGGCACAGTCAATAAAGCAGAAATAGATGTTTTTCTGGAACTCTCTTGCTTTTCGATGATCCAGCGGATGTTGGCAATTTGATCTCCAGTTCCTCTGCCTTTTCTAAAACCAGCTTGAACATCTGGAAGTTCACGGTTCACGTATTGCGGAAGCCTGGCTTGGAGAATTTTGAGCATTACTTTACTAGCGTGTAAGATGAGTGCAATTGCTTCAGTACTTCTCAAAAGATACATGTGCCTGGGCCCCACTCCTGAGGTGTTCATTCCACTGCTTGAACCAAAACTTTTTTTTTCCAAGCTGCTTAAGTCATGTTGATTTGCAGCCAGCTGGGACTGAGACTGACTAAACTAAGATATCACCTCCTCTAGGAAGCTTTCCCTCATTTAGCACCCTCAGACCCAGTCTGAGTCAGGTGCCTGTCTTATGTGCTTTGGTAACATCCTGTACATATCATGGTTCTGTCATTTTCTTACTGTGTTCCAGTCATTTCAACTCGTACTGCCCCAGGAGTTTCTTCTACTCCTCCTCTCCCCCATTTGAGGCTACTAATAGAATTTTCTGGTGCTGAACTGGCTTTAGCATTTGATGGCCTTAAGTTTGTATGTTACAGGCAGTGCGTATGATTCAGAGAATGCGTAAACAGGTTGCAAGAAATTGCCAGCGACAAGGAGACAGAAAAGTTCAGGGCCCCAGGCAGGAGAGAGTTCTTTATGTTGCCTGAATTCAAGGGGGAAACTTCTCTAAATGTACTTTGAAGCCTGTTCTTTCAGTAGTAATACTTAAATTATTTACAAATAGTAGCACCAACCCGTCAAGGAATTCTATTTTTATTAATAAAGAAATTGACTACTGCAGACCTTTTTTCTTCCTCCCCTTTTCCATGTGTGGGGCTCTGGAGAACATAGTTTAGTGTTAAAAGCATGGCCACTGGAGCCAAAATAAGTATTTAGTATGGTATTTCTCTCCTTCCGTTTTAAAACTTACAACTGAAGCTACTAAAAGGCAAATTGAAAATTAATGATATAGCATCATAAGATTTTTTCTACATAATCATTTAAATATATCTAATACTTTAAATAAAAATATACCTACTGAAGTAGCCTCTATCACAGCAAGTGTCCATAACAGTACCATAACAGCAGATAATTCCAATGTGTGCTCAGGTGGATTAATTCAGTTACTGTGTGATTAGTATCTCCATTTTAAATAGCAAGAAACAGATCTGGAGAGGTTGTTATTAGCTCAGGGTCACACGGCCCAGAATTACAGAAGTATTCTTTCTTCACACACGTAGTAGAAATGGGTACTTTTTCACTTTGCGTCAACAGCTGAAGCCTTTGGATTCTTCATGGTAAGTAGCTGTCTTATATAATTCTGTCTGTATCATTCTGACTTCTTTGCAGCACTTGATAAATGAAAATTTCAACTTAACTGGAGTAAATGTGCAAACAGTTTTTAAAATAGGCGTTTCCGTGCCATGTTTGGTCTGTTGCCTTTGGCACGGAAAAGGAAATCACTATCTACACAAGCACTATTGGGATTTGATTCCCAGCGTGGAAGACGTTGGCGGCCGGAGGTTCGGCCCTGGACGCAGTTGAGAGTGGCTGCGCGACCTGCGAGCAGCAGCAGTGTGACGGCAGCGTGGGCTTCGGAGGCAGCCCGGACGAGTCGGGGGAGACCACGCTGGACGCCATGATCATGGACGGGTAGGGGCGCCCTGCGCGCAGAGCCGTGTTTCTCTCCGCGGCTTTGCTGCAGGTTGAGCTACATTTGCAGTTAGTCTTATACCCAGAGCAAGATGCACAAATATATACGGTGTTTATTCTTTTTTTAATTTTTTTATTGGAGTGTAGTTGATGTGCAGTGTAGTGTTAGTAGATGTGCCACAAAGCGAATCAGCTACACATATTCCTCTGTATTCTTTCCCCATTTAGGCCATTGCTGACTATCCAGTAGAGTTCCCTGTGCTATACAGTAGGTCCTTGCTCTTTATTTTATATGTAGTAGTGTATATTTGTCAGTCTCAATCTCCCAATTTATCCCTCCCCCCCACAATGTATAAGTTTTGATATATTTTGATATAACCTGTACTCAGTATCTTGTAATAACCTATAATGGAAAAGAAGCCAAATCACTTTGCTGTACACTTGAAACTAACACAACATTGTAAATTAACTACACCTTAATTTAAAAATTTTTTGAAAGGAAAAGTCGTTATCATAATAGAAATATCACATGGAGGTAGGTAGGTCTCCTTAGAATAGAGAGAACCTTAAAGTACAAAAATGTGTACCTGGGAAACCAGCCACGAACCCTGTGGTTTCCCTGACCTGAAGCCTTAAAGGCCCTTTCAAAAGCCAGAGCGGTGGGCAACTGAGAAGGCCAGTGCTTTGGGAGTATATGGCTAATTGATTTTCTGGGTTTTTTCCCCTTAAATGTCTGAATGTGGGAATTTGTATGAACTTTGTGAATGTGTTGTCGCTTCTATGGTAAGACGGTGGAGTTTAATCCTACAAAACACGATAGGTTGAAGTAAAAAACTTGTGAACATATAGAAATACCTGAATGAATCTTACCGCGCTTGTTTCTGGCAGCACTACCATGAACGTGGGAGCAGTCGGAGACCTTAGACGAATTAAAAACGCCATTGGCGTGGCGCGCAAAGTCCTGGAACACACGACACACACGCTGTTGGCAGGAGAGGCAGGTGTGTTTCAACTGTGCTCCGTTATGGTGTCTTTGGGCTCTAGTCTTCACTCTGAAGAAAGGGCTCAGTATAAAATAGTGCATAAAAGCAGACCTAAGTTCAGCGTCCAGCTGTTTCACATAACATGTTTAACTTCGGGTAAGTTCCTTAACTTCTAAATCATACTTTCTTTATCTTTAATGGAGGGTATTTTAGGAATCAGTTTATTATCAGTAAATGAGTAATTACTGGAGGGGAACAAGGATTCAGCATCATTTCCTGTCTTGTGTTACAGTTTTATGGGTATGAGACCTGAGAGACATACGATGACAGAGGGTGGGAACAGAAGGAGTTTTGCTACCACAGTGCTACATCCTTGAACACCTTCCTAGGTATATACTAAAAATCATACCGCCATCTATAGTCAAAAATCACATTTGCTACATCGTTTAACGATGTAGTGAACAACTCCAGGAGGCATCCTTCAGTTTTGTTGGTATTCAAAATGGAAAGCTACCCGACAAAGCCAGGAGCCGTTACTCTTTCGTGGGATCAGCGGTGCCTTTGTTGGGTGTCTCAGCATTTCTTTACATGCCAGGCACTGCACCCCAGTTAGAGCCACAGAGTCACTGTGGTTGCAGGGTGTCCCTTTCCTTTTGTAAAGCAGAAGGAGCAAGATCTGGAGGGAAAGGAGAACTGTCCTCACACACATCACCAGGGTGTCAGTAGATGAGCGTCAGGAAGGTGGTAGAGAAGTGGAGACCTGGAAACCAATGCCCGCAGCACTCCTTGAGTCTGAATACTCCCTGGACCGTCTGTGTTTCCCCCTCCTTGTGCTCCATGAAGGAGACAGCTGACCCACAGCACTTCCTGTGCATACATTTTATTTAAAAGAAGACACTTAACTCATGTACATTTTTGTTCCCAATCTCCAGCCACTAAGTTTGCCGAAAGCATGGGCTTTATCAATGAGGATTTATCCACCAACGTTTCTCAGGCTCTTCATTCAGACTGGCGTGCTCGAAATTGCCAACCAAATTACTGGAAAGTATGTATGCGTGATTTTTTTTTTTTTTAAACTTTACATAATTGTATTAGTTTTGCCAAATATCAAAATGAATCCGCCACAGGTATACATGTGTTATTTGAAAATATTGAGTGACAGTCCTTCCACTTTCGGTCATCTACCTGTTGCCTGCAGCGTGAGTTAACACCCCTGGTTGCTCGTTGGAACCAGCGATTGAACCGGCTCTGGGCACAGGTGGTCTTGAAAGCTCCCTAGCTGCATCCGATCCACATCCCTGTTGGGGAGCTCCTGGCCCCTGGCAGTGGCTTCGGACTTAAAAGGTTTCTGCTGTGGGGTAAGGGGCTGCCTCACTGCAACTGCTCTCTGTTCCTTTGTAGCAAAAGTTTCCATGTGTTAAAAACCCAAAGTGTGGAAACCATTAATCTAAAGTATTTCTTAACAGTTTATCTATGTGCAGTGTACTCTATATTTTACCCTTATTCACCTTGAAGATTTATACTATTAGGTGTCTGTTACTAGAAAGATAATTTGTCTGTAAATCAATGGGAAAGCAAAAAAGTGTTAATCCTCAGTCGTGTCCGACTGCTAGTGACCCCACGGCGATATTGTAGCCCGCCGGGCTCCTCGTCCATGCAGTTCTCCAGGCAGAATTACTGGAGTGGGTAGCCATTCCCTTCTGTACGGGATCTTCCCGACCTAGTGATTGAACCTGGGTCTCCTGCTTTGCAGGTGGATTCTTTACGGTCTGAGCCACCAGGACTTTAGCCTAAATCGGTTTTTCTTTCCCAGCAGAATCCTTTAGAGTACCTTGATCTCTCGTCCATTTCTTCACCAAATTCTAATTACCTTTGAGTAACCAGGGAGTCTCTTGAAAGAGACCGCTGCTTGACACCAGGTCATGGGAGGCACCATGTGCACAAACGGATAAGACACGAGTTGTAGGCGTCTTGCTTTAATACTAATCCAGGTCCACAAGCTGAATTTATGAATTTGGATTATTTTCTTGAGCCTCTAAGATTCATAAAAGAATCTGAGAGTACAACTTAGAATATGCTCACATGAACCTAGCTTTGAAAATTGGAAGGTTTTAAAATAGATTTTGCTTTAAATCTCAGCATAAGTCTTCTTGGCCAGGGAACAGATTCTAAAATTGAAAAAATCAGGTTGTATATCTGATTTCTTTAAGGAATCCAAAAAAAAAGAAAATCTAATCTTAAAAATCATGTCTAACCTAAAAACGAGTATCTTTATATTTGCCATTGTGCTGAGACATTTTGGCATATACAGAGAAAAAGTGGGGATCTCTTCCAGATATTATAGCTGTCTAGTCCATATTGGGTAATTCTGAGATGTGACTACATATTTAGCAAAATTATATCCATCTGTTCACATAAGACTTAGGTAAACTTTGGCTTTTAATTCTTACCTTTCAGTTACCAGATGTCCTTTTGGTTTCTTGCTGATGTTTAGTGATTGTACATAACCACTTGCTGATTTCTAAAATCACCCCTTCTGAAAAAATTAAAACTTAAATATTATTTACAGAATGTTATACCAGATTCTTCAAAATACTGTGGACCCTACAAACCACCTACTGTCTTAAAACGAGATGGTATCACCTACGAAGATACAGCACAGAGTTACGGTCATGATACTATTGGTAATTTGTCTTCTCTACAGTTTTTATGGTTATAGTCAGCCATTTTTAATTTCTTCCTTGTAGTTTTAAATTTCTTTATTCTTATTCATGAACCAGAAGGTGATTTTGATTAACTGCCAATTAAGGGAAAAAAAACATACGTATACACATATGCATACACACACATTCTTTTCATTCTTTTTATATGTATACATTTTGGTCAGTTACCTTATACAAAAATCTGATGATCATTCACTTGATTTTTAAATCTTTGTTTGATATTTAGTTCTTTAATTATTTTATGTTTGCCACATTCAAATGATCTCTCCAGTCATTACCGGTAATGTTGAAAGTTTCCATTAGAGTCCAGCAGTGATTCTCTTTGGCATAATCGTTGAAGAGGCACTGAAAAGTGAGCAGTCTGAAGTGAGGAAATGGGATGCCTACAAAATGATGCCATGAAACCAGGTCATTAAAACACACAGATTATATACCACTGGTGTAATTTCGGAATCCCCAAGATTCCTATTGTCTTCTACCTGAAATTAATGGAAGAGGATGTTTATATTGCCAATTGCTCAATTATTTGGTTTTATTTGAGGTACACTGTAGAGTTGATACCTACAATGATATATTCTTTTTAAATTTCTAGGCATGGTCGTCATCCATAAGACAGGAAATATTGCTGCTGGTACATCTACAAATGGTATAAAATTCAAAATACCTGGGTTAGTGTTTCTAAAAGAACAGATCTCGAAAATATGTACTGATTGTCAGCCAATATGTCCTAGGTGCCTTGGGGGATGAAGAGCCTTAAGAGCACAGCCCTGCCCTCATAGCTGAGTTCACTGTGAAAGAAGATACATGAGTAGCTGCTAAGTGCAAAGGAGAAGGGGTCTCAGCCAGGGCTGCAGAATTCAGGGGTGATCAGATTAGGCCGGGATAGTCAGGGAGACCAGAGAGAGAGGCCAGGCACTAACCCTGAGCCTGAGCCAGGGAACAGCAACGTCCAAGCCACGTCCGGGCCGACCCGAAGCAGTGCACGCCTGGGTTCAGGGCTCAGGATGGCCAGAGCAGAACTGCACATCTATCAAGGGCAGGGAAGGAAGACCAGAGCCGGACTTGAGGCGGTCTTTAAGGATTCCTGGACTTTTATTTCAAAGTAGCAGAAAAGCATGGAAGGTTTATTATTAACACAAGGACAAGCTTGCTGAAATGCTGGCATGTGAGCTGGAAAGCAGGAACAGATTGTAGATGAGGAAAAGTGGTTGGGACCTGTTGAGACGATCCAGCGTGAGACAATGCAGGGTGGTGGTGGTGGCTGTGAACCCGTGTGGTCCCCCTGCGTGAGACGGGCTGCTGTCTGATCGCCGTGTAAGGAGTGCAGGGTTGTGAAAACCCAAGTGGAAAAACTAAGGAAAATCTTGCTTGTCTGTATTCTGATGAAGAATTTACTTGAAATGATAGTCAGTGACTAAGCAGAAACATCTAAGAGAGTTTTCTGCACCCTGAATGACCATGCTGTGCCCTCCCAAAGCCGAATAGGAGACTCACCAATCCCTGGGTCTGGGGCCTACGCTGACGACATGGTGGGAGCCGCGGCAGCCACGGGCGACGGGGACATCCTGATGCGCTTCGTCCCAAGGTGTGTCCCCCTCCTCCATCTGGGACTCCAGAGAGTCGGGTGGCAATGCCATGTGTCAGGATAGAACATAATCGTCTGTGCCACGTGACCTGAACCTGTGTGTGGCAGAACTTTTTAGAAACCCTGCCTACCAGCTCTTCACACTATCACTTTAACAGTCATAATCGTTCAGATGAAGCAGTCATAGTCCTCTGAAATGGAATAATACCGCTCACTGTGCTACACAGATGAGCATACTTAGGATCTATTTAAATAAAGTGTAAGGCCGCTAAGAAAACGTGAAAACTGACAACAGAAGTAGAAAATGGAGTCACTACATACCGTTAATGACCGAAAGATAACCCTTCCAGTTAGGTGTTCTCTTCATGCCTACTGTTTCTCCCCATTGACAGTAGCCTTGTTTCTTATTTAAAGAAACTATACTCTATACTTCCTGACTTTAGGCTGTTATTACTAAATAACAGTTATTCAGCCAAAGCCAAATACATTACTCCTTATCTGAAATGAAAAGGGTGAGCTGAAAAGACAGAAATGGTATCAAGACTACTTCCTTTTCTGTTGATATTGCCACAGAAGCTAGGGGCCTCTGTTCACCTATCTGCATTGTATTAAATTTGACAATTTTGTAAGTTTTACATGTGGAACCTCAAGTAACCAAACTTTGGAGTTTGTTTATTCTGTGATACTAAATTTTTGCCTCTGTTTAAATCAGCTATCAAGCTGTAGAATATATGAGAAGAGGAGAAAATCCAACCACAGCATGTGAAAAAGTGATCTCAAGAATCCAGAAGTATTTTCCCAAATTCTTTGGGGCTGTGATATGTGCTAACGTGACCGGAAGTTATGGTGGGTTTGATTTGAAATTCATATTTGTTTGGACCTGCAAATGTTGATGAGGACAGAGACTTTTAAATGTTGTGAGGAATTTTATTCCTCTGCAGCAGAAACTGGGGCTATACTGAGTAGATAGTTGTTCACTGCTAATGTGTCAAGACCCCCAAAGGGTTACAAATGCACCTGAACCCCTCCTTGGTTGACTGGCAGTGGTTAGGATCCAGTCTTTGGTTTTTAGCTTTGTAGCCTTGACATCTGTCCAAAGGAAAGTTTAGCTTCAGCTCAAGTGCATGCTGAGATGGGCTAATCTAGTCAAATGCCTTTATTTGTTAGAAGTAGGTAGGGATAAATGATCTTCCCTGCTTCTTTTCCATTCATTATTTAAAGGCCTCAGTCATTTAGATCTCAGGGTTCCCAGGTACAAAATGTATTGCCAATTAGTAAACTAAAGGCGTTGGCAGAATTATTTTTGCAGTGTATTTGAGGCATATCGTTTGCTTCATTTACTTTTCATGTGAACCTATCACAGTTTCAAAGCACTTCAAGATCAACCACGGCCGCTCCTCATTAGTGAGATTTCAGATGGGGAAGATACACGGCCTACTGATCAATACAACTTATTAGGTTAGACTGCTTATTATTGTGCTTTGATCTCTTACTTCCCACAGTTCGGTATTTGAAAACTTGGTGGAGGAATTCCTTACGCTTTTTTAAGTACTAAAATGCAAAAGTCAATATAAGTTATGGGGGAAAAGGCTTTATGTCTACAATAAGTCCGTTTCATCGATTCCCTCTTAGGAAATAAATCTTAGAAAGCTCAAAGTTGCATTTAACAGGATGTAAAAATGATAATTATATAATTGTAGATGAATTTAAAATTGACCAGCTCCTTATGCTGAAAGTAGTGGCATTAAAAGGATGCCCTCCAGGTGTCTGAGCCGGGAAAGAACTGTCTCTGTCTGACAGAGACCATCTTGACAAATTAGCCTCCCCACCCACGGGCATAGAAGAGTAGAAACGAACAGGGAGCCTGGGGAGGGGAGGATTATGGATGGATACAGGGAATGGCCCAGTGACTAGGAAATGTACCTGAAAATTTTCTTCTGCTACAAAAAGGGTAGGTATGAAAACTTTAAAATAATGGTAGCAATGACCGCATATGTATAGGAGCAAAACATCAGCCTTTATGATGAGGTCTCGTGGGCTGTCAGCTGATGTGTGCTACACGCACACTTTATGGCCTGCCTGGACAGCAGGTACGCAGTGGCCGCTGTCCGAAGCAGTGTCTGTACCGGTTGTAAATACATGCATTCTGCGTTTAACCAAATGGCTTTCTCTCTTCCTGGCCCCAGGTGCTGCTTGCAATAAACTTTCAACATTTACTCAGTTTCCGTTCATGGTTTACAATCCTCTAAAAAGTGCGCCAACTGAGGAAAAAGTAGACTGCATCTAATCCAGCTTTTCTGTCAGCATCTATATTTAAAGAAGAGACAGAAGCTGAAAAGGCTACTCACTGTCATTGAATAATGTGCCTCATGTATTCTAAACTCTGTAAAATAAGCACAACAATAAATTTTATGCTGAAACAGCATTTTCACTTTCTATATGTGAAAAAAAATTTTGTTTTTATTTAAGCTTTATATATCCCCTGAAAATGAATAGTATGTGTGTATTTTGTATATGTTTAATGTTAAGTGATCTCTGGATTTCTGCTCAGTGTTTCAAGAAATTTCTACTTTGGGGATTTATTTCCATAGTAATATAGTAAAGGCACAAAACGTAATCTGTATTTGGATACTTAAATAGGTAGAGTAGCCAAGATACTTAGACCCAAAGGAAGAGTAATGATGAGTCCCACCATGATATGCTCTAACTGAATTTCAGTACCTTTACAGTAGTAAGTCAATGACTTATCAATTTTAAATAATATGGTCTTCTAGCCTGAAGAGGAAAGAATGCTGTTAATATTAAAGGTGCATTGTGTTTTGCATGTATTAGAAAATGTGGGCATCTCATGAGCAGCCGTGTTGATTTTCTTGGACTTTTTCATCTAATGGAGCTCTCAACCTGTGAAGGTTTGTTAGCCACAAAAATCTCTAGACTTTTAGCTATAAGTATTTAGTATTGTTAATTTCTTCTGCAAGTTGATTTAGGGAACTTAATCTGTACTGTGGTTTTATGAATCTCCTGTCCAGAGGCTAGCAATGAGTCAGTGGCTCTTGTCCGCCTTGCTTTCCTGAGCACTCAGTCAGCCGTCTGTGGACAGCCATCCTGAACTGTACGTGCTCATTATCATCTCTGCCTTCATGACCTTGTACATCAGGAGTCATTAATAAAGCTGTATGTACAATATTGTCCCCACCTACGGGGTATCTGCTCTGTTTTTTTCCTACACTCGTCTTAATGTTTCATGGTCTTTGTAAGTTAGGGCTGGAAAGCTGTAGTTTTGAGAATGCTCTCAGGTCACCTGTGCTCAGACCTCACCCCGTATCATGCATGACTGGGGTGCCTCCTCACAGACACCCTCTCTGGCCTATCCAGTCGGTCTTCACAAAGAGGAACTTGAAAGCTGGACTCAGCAGCTGCTGATGGAGGCCTGAAAACCAGTAAGGAAATAATCCTGCAGCCTCACACTCAGAGCAGCAGGGAAAATCTTAACTTTTGTGGGTTCCCATAAGGTGTGATGATTTGTTGAAATCTCCTACTTTGGGCCTTGGAACAGGGAGAAAGAAGCCAGATTGAAACTCAGAGTATATTTATTTATATCAAGGTGAAATGCCTGTGTTTCTTGTTTGCCGTCCGTTAAATGTTAGGCAACCATGTACCACCAGAAAAATACATTTGAAAATCTTCACAGCCTGTCGCTCCCTAGCAAATTAGTTGATCCTGATTTACTCTTGTAGAACTCTGACCTGAAGTTGTTAGACATGTACACTGCTGCAGCTACTGCTGCTAAGTCGCTTCAGTCGTGTCCGACTCTGTGCGACCCCATAGACAGCAGCCCACCAGGCTCCCCCATCCCTGGGATTCTCCAGGCAAGAACACTGGAGCGGGTTGCCATTTCCTTCTCCAATGCATGAAAGTGAAAAGTGAAAGTGAAGTCCCTCAGTCGTGTCCAACTCTTCGTGACCCCATGGACTGCAGCCTGCCGGGCTCCTTCGTCCATGGGATTTTCCAGACAAGAGTACTGGAGTGGGGTGCCATTGCCTTCTCCGACATGTATACTATATGCACATAAAAAGGTATCTATTTCTTTTTTTTTTTCCTTATTTTATTTTTAAACTTTACATAATTGTATTAGTTTTGCCAAATATCAAAATGAATCCGCCACAGGTATACATGTGTTCCCCATCCTGAACCCTCCTCCCTCCTCCCTCCCCATACCATCCCTCTGGGTCGTCCCAGTGGACTAGCCCCAAGCATCCAGTATCGTGCATCGAACCTGGACTGGCAACTCGTTTCTTACATGATATTTTACATGTTTCAATGCCATTCTCCCAAATCTTCCCACCCTCTCCCTCTCCCACAGAGTCCATAAGACTGATCTATACATCAGTGTCTCTTTTGCTGTCTCGTACACCGGGTTATTGTCACCATCTTTCTAAATTCCATATATATGCATTAGTATACTGTATTTATGTTTTTCCTTCTGGCTTACTTCACTCTGTATAATAGGCTCCAGTTTCATCCAACATCTATTTCTAATACCAGCAGTCAAATGATTCCTTTCGGTTTCAAGAGACAAATAATAAGCATAAGACATTTTTAATTGAGATATCATACATAGACTGTAACATACTTTTAAAGCTCATAATTTTTAATTGTTGAAGTTCCTTTTCAGTTTAGTCGCTCAGTCATGTCCTGCTCTGCGACCCCATGAACCACAGCACGCCAGACCTCCCTGTCCATCACCAGTTCCCGGAGTTCACCCAAACCCATGTCAATTGAATCAGTGATGCCATCCAACCATCTCATCCTCTGTCGTCCCCTTCTCCTCCTGCCCTCAATCTTTCCCAGCATCAGGGTCTTTTCAAATGAGTCAGCTCTTCCCATCAGGTGGCCAAAGTATTGGAGATTCAGCTTCAGCATCAGTCCTTCCAATGAATATTCAGGACTGATTTCCTTTAGGATGGACTGGTTGGATCTCCTTGCAGTCCAAGGAATTCAAGAGTCCTCTCCAACACCACAGTTCAAAAGCAGAAGTTCTTTTTATTAAAGTATCATTATATCTGATACTTGGTGACTGAATTTGGACCTGAGGACATAATTGAACTCAGTATCTTAATAGTTTAATTAACTTCATTTGAATAAAAACTGATGACATATCTTAATTGGATGCTAATTATGAAAACAGATTAAGACCTATTTATGTCATTTTATTGATCTTTTTAAAAAAGATTCCTAGACCTTTAAAAGTGCTTCTAAAAAGACATTTAAATTTTTTGCTTGTTTTCCTGAGTATTATGCTATTTATGTGTATATATTTGACCCTTAGGAAGTTAAAAAGATGGCAAGGCCCATGAAAATTGCATGTCTACGAATTGCCTGTGCCCCATAGGTGCTATAAGATAAATCTTTTCTTACACAATCCAGGGTCAGCCAGTAAAGAAGTGCCATATTTCAGTATTTGAAAAAGCATAGCCACTTGAAGGATAAAATCACTGGCACATTCAACTTGGATATAATGGGGAAAGTTAAAGCTGCCATTATCAACCTATTTGCGTCTGAGTTAAAGGGACAGGAAGTCATACAATTCTAGTGCCTGGACAGTGCACTAAAGCATTGGTCAGCTGATTTAAACTTGTGACCTCTCTATGCTGTTCATTAGATGTGGTTGTTCATGTATTCTCTTTAATTAAAATTTGGTTTCTAGAATGTGGATGGCAACATGATACTATGAGAAAATCAGATATTACAGTAGATGTGGAAAAAGTTCCTTTCAATTGCTAGCAATCTGTCTCCATTTCTTTCTAACTTGTGCAAAGTCCTTAAACACCTTAAACGTCAAAAGGCTTCTTTGCATTCCCAAATAAAACCAGTGTCACTTGTCTTGCTCTCTTGTTCCATTTATTGTAATAAAGGCTGATTAAAAATTAAACCAGAGTTCAGAATGAAAGCAATGTCAGACAATGATTCTAATGATGTTAAAGCAGTGTTGTATTGGAGACCCTTTCACCAGGAAGCCAAACCAATGCCATCAGCAGTATCTGGGAGCTAATTAAAAATGCAGGTTCTCAGACCCCCACCCCAGGCCTACTGATTCAGAATCCACATTCTCTCACGACCTTCAATGACTCATATCAATTTAGAATTTAGCAGTGCTGAGCCAGAAGATGCCAAGTTTCCTCCCGGAGGAGTTAGCCTTGTGAATCAGAAAGAACACGACACTGGCGTTTGATAGCCCTAAATGCGACTGAACAACAACAGCAAAACTGGAATTGTTTTTCTGCCACCGCATTATCTATTGGAGAAATTCCTTGATGAGTCTTTTTCCACATCTGTCAAATTACGTCGGTCAATACATGTGCTGTTCATAAATTATGACGCACCTACAACAGTGTCTGGCATACGACAGAAACGGAACATCGTTTAATTCCTGGCCCTTGCCCACTCTCTCCAGCAGCACCAATACCCTGTGATTCTATGGATCTCAATTCTTGTCACAGACCTCATCTCCTACTGCCACTGCCCCCAACTGAAGAAAATAAACATAAATGATCAAATCCTGCAAAAGTAACATCATATACTAAGAACTAAATAGTTATCAGTGGCAGCAAATGGAGTTACTCCAAGCTTTGATATGCAATATCCCTCAGAAATAAATAAACTGGAGTCCTCCTCTACTAGAGTCAGGCTAGAAACAATCAAGCTAACATTTCTGTTTTTCAAATTATCAAAATGTTGCTGTTGCTTGGGGGCAAGACGTACAGATCCTTGGAGTGTTGTCTCAAAACAGGTCGACTGTCGACCCAATTACCTATTAAGTGCTTTCCGACTTTCAAAGTAACCCTGAAGAAATCTGTTTATTCTAAAGAGTTGTTAGGGGAGAGAAATGTCTCCCAAGATATCTTTTTAAATGCTGTTCTATTGTATTTTGAAGTGATATGTTTTGTCTTTTACTGAATAGGTTATTATTCAGAAATACTCACTTATCTTTACACTTCATTTTGAATTCAACTACACTGTGACTTTTTGGTAAATCTTTTATGAACAAGGTCTCCGGTGGGTCCACTTTAATTGGTTAAGGATTATCAGCCGAGAACACTGTCAAAACTCTAGATGGTATTTCTTTTAAAAAATCATGCACAAAACTTTTCCTGGGATAAGTTGTCTGGATGCAGATAAAAACAAACCATGCTCTTGTGCCCACAAATACTATTTGAACCAGGCTTGTCAAAACAAGGATGGCTTTCAAGTGCTCCATTAGCAGTCGTATTCTTGAACAGCTTTGCTTTCTAAAACTGAATAATTTGTGTTATGATTCTGACAAAACTGGTTGAAAGAAGGAAAGGGATTGGAGGACTTCACTTGTTAAATATTCTTGTAGCTATTCTTTCATGGTAGACCAACAGAAGGCATCAAACACAAAAGCCCCTGAAGGGTTTCCTTCTGTCGTCTTACAGATCTAGACAATTCATTATCATTTCATTAGCCAGTGAGAAAGAATAAACAAAAACACACACAGACACCTCCTGCCACATAGACGCCATCTCTTCCTCCTCTCCCTGTTGGATTATTGTCTGAGTATGTATTGGCCCAGTTCAAAATCTTCCCTCACCTTCTTCCCTTCTTTCTTACTCAAACCTTGTAAACATCTTCCCAGTCCTTTCCCTGTTCATATCACAATACACACAAATGTCTCACAGGCTTTCCTGTGTACATCTTTGCAAAGCCTGACTGGCTAAGATGACTATTACTATATTTGCAATTAAATGTATCAATATTTCTAAATATGCAACTTAAAAGTGGTACTATAGCCAATGTTAGTAAGTTTAATTCTAAATTTTCTGTGCTATCATACTTACACATTAGATGAGCTATTTCATTCACATCACTTTTTAAATCCCTTTAAAATAATACTGACATTCAAAACCAAGATTAAACTAAAAATTAAAATGGGCAGTTTTCTGCCTGACACCGTAAGAATGAATTCAGGGAAACAAGCTGATTCTAACATCACTATACATTGAACATCATTAAGAAGATATAGTTCCTGCCAAGGTGAATCTAATACTACATCAGCAAATTTTTGATTATTATTTTTGGTTTACACTCTATTACACTGCTATTAGGAGACATGTAAAATTTTTACCAGCTTTGAGAAGTTGTTTTGCCTTGGGATAACTGACAATCAAAACTAAACTAAATTATATTCATCTTTAAGGCATATTATACCTTATCTTGGCTTTGCAATGAATTTCAAGATGTCCTTCTGTGCACTGTTCTTAGATTTTAGAAAACCCTTCCACAGCCATTTGTATATTCAGGAAGTTCATTAATCCCAGCACATCCAAGTTGAGTTTTCCTAAAACCTGCTTTTGCTTGAGCTACTCCCGGTCAGCAGTTAATAGGAAGGGCTTTCCCACACTCTTCTGGCATCAGAGAGAACTCTTCTGCAGGGCTGGGATGGGAGCCATCCACCCCAGACACACAGGCCTCCCCAGAGGCCCTTCTCCTCTTCTGAGATTCTGATCTACTTTGGGAGAAGGGCTCAAAGGGTCAGGGGTAGTTGAAAGTACTCACACAGGGCACAGTTTTTATATTCTCTCTTTTACCTGGGAGATTTTTCATAAGCCTGCTCAGATCCTCTCTGCTTGGTATGCAATACAGAAATAACAGGGTAAGTCTCTCATAAATTGAATTGAACTGACCATGGATTTGAAGTGACTGCCTTTACCACTGAGTTGAAGCCCAACAGAGTTGCCTCCCCCGGCTAAGCTTTGATCAGCGGTTCAGCACTTCCCTCTCCCTGACTAAAATGCAACCAGTCCCCAGCCCTGGTCTTATTAAACGTTCTTGTTCACTTCCCTGGAAATGCTTTAACTCTGGCACCTGCTGGCTGGGAGAGTGATTAGGATTTCATGGGACCAGAGCGTTTCATTTCTGGTGAGCCACACCACAGCCCATAAATTAATACAGGATTATGCTTCAGCATTGACTCTGCAGGCTTGTTTTGAACTGAAAAGGAAAGGCAATTGAAGGATGGAGAAAAATAGCAGAGGATCAGATGAAAAGTAAACAGTTGTACAAAACCCAACAGTGTGTATTAGCATAAGCGCTTTCTTAGGAAACTAAGAAGTGGACACCATGTAACTCTGTTCCTGCTGATAAGCGTCATCCATCCTCTCAAAGCCTGACTCGCTTTACATATGGAACATGGCTTACCCTCCGCCAGGATGCATATGGCTCATCTTGAAGCTCTCTGGAAGCCAGTTCAGTGATTGTAGTCGCGATCCCAGCTGAGCCCAGCTCTCCCCAGGCATTCCCACCAAGGTGCCAGGTGTCTGAATAAGGCTAAGATCCTCCACGCCAGCACAGCCAAAGCCAAGTGCTACCAAGCAGCTTTCCTCAACACTGAGAGGGGCAGGAGAATCACCCCACTGAGGTCTGTCTTAATTCTTTCCTTCTGCAAGTGGAAAAATCGAAGAGGAGTCAGTACTGCTTAGAGAGCTCTCTGGAATGGAGCTGGGAGCTCACTGAGAGACTATGACTCATGCCTCTCAGCCTGGAGGGAATCTGGCCTTCTGACCATTTACTATCCTAACGAAGGCATCTAGAACATCTGCCAGGAACTCAAGATACTTAGCGGACCCCTACCCTAAAGTGCCTGCTGATTCCCTAAGGACAAGTACTTCCTGACATGTCAATCATGATTTTTGCCAGGCATCTTTAACAACATTGTGGCTTTTGTCTTTATAAGCCCCTGACTCTTCCCTTCCCTGGAAGCCTCTCTCGGTTTTTCCTGAGTTTGTGTCTCCAGAACTGCAATTCTTAAGACCCCAACTAAAGCTCCTACTCTTGTAGCCTGGCTCCTGACTACGGTTCCACTTACCCAGATAAAGATAATATAAATGTTGCTGTTGGCCCTTGGGCCAAATCTAGCCCACTGTCTGTTTTTGTACGGTCTGTGAGCTAAGAAGGGATGTTACATTATTAAGTGGTGGAAGAAACTTAAAATGACAATAATGTTTTTCGACACAAGAAAATTCTATAATGTTGGGATGTCAGTGTCCATCAACAGAGTTTATGTGGGCACAAATGCATTCCCCTACTTGTGTGCTGTCGATAGCTGCTTTTGTACTACAAGGGCAGAGTGGGGTGATTGCAACAGAGATTTCTAAATTATTTATTATATGACCCTTTACAGAAAAAGTTTAACTTCTGTTTTTAAACAGCTAAGTTTTGCGTGGATTTCTTACACAGCAATAGATAAGCAACTGTCATGTAAGTTGAAAGATTCTGCAAATGCAAACTTAAGAAGACATCTGAATGCAATAGTTGATTTCTTAGCCACATACCATCAGAGTTAAAATCCAAAAGGAAGCTAACAACTGGAGAAAATGAACGTTGAACTTGCTAAATGTTTTGTCACTTATTGCATACGAATGGCAGCATTTTATTCCCACAGGGAACAGGATGAATGGAACATGTCTTGAGCTCCGACCATCTACCAGGCACTGTGCTAGGTCAGTGGCATGCGATGGTGAGTCAGAACAGATCAAGATTCTGCCCTTTGAGAGCTTACTGTCGAATGGAGAAGAAAGCCAGCAATCAAAGAATTCCACAACACGACCTGGAATTGGTGTGTCACAGTGATTACAAATTGTATTCTGCTAACATAGCAGGAAGCTCTGACGTGCCTCCTGGAAAGCTCCACTGGGATGCCCCGCAGTCATCTCAGACTCGTCCGGTACAAACGGAACTCACTTTTCCCACCGAACATGTCCCTCCTACCATGTTTCCTGTCTCAAGGGCTGACAACCCCATCCACCCAGTTGCTCAAGACCTCGACACTTGTCTGTCATCACACAGAGCCAATCACATTTCCTTCTTAAATATTTCAAATCTGTATGTTTCTCTCCATTCGCAGCAGCAGTTCCTTAGCTTGGCCATCACTTTCTTCCATGGAGATTATTCTAACAGGCACTGAACTGATTGATATTCTAAACTGGATTCAAGGCTCTTCTCTAATCCAGTCTCCAAACTCCAGAGCAAATTTTCACAAACCCAAATGTGATGGCATGTGTAAATCTCAAGTGATTACTTCAGTGCTAGGATAGAGGGCTAGCTAATCTGTACCATGGTCCCTGCTCATACCACCAAGCCCAGGTTTCACAAGTCTCCACTCCCCACATTCTGTCTCCAGCCAGACCTTCTTCACCAGGATCACTCCTCTGCCTCCCCTCCTCCTACAGTAAAGGCCGTCACTTCTAACAGAGTGCTTTCCCTCACTGCTGTTGTTCAGTTGCTAAGTCCTGTCTGACTCTGTGACCCCATGGACTGCAGCATGCCAGGCTACCCTGTCCATCACTATCTCCCAGAGTTTGCTCAAACTCATGTCCATTGGCTCGGTGATGCTACCTAACCATCTAATCCTCATCTAAACCATCATCTCCTTCTCCTCCTGTCCTCAGTCTTTCCCAGCATCAGCATCTTTTCCAATGAGTCGGCTCTTCACATTAGGTAGTCAAATTACTGGAGCTTCAGCATCAGTCCTTCCACTGAATATTCAGGACTGATTTCCTTTAGGATTGACTGGTTTGATTTCCTTGCTGTCCAAGGGACTCTCAAGAGTCTTCACCAGCACACAGTTTGAAAGCATCAATTCTTTGGCGCTCAGCCTTCTTTATGGTCCAACTCTCAGATGCGTACACGACTACTGGAAAAACCACAGCTTTGACCATATGGACCTTTGTCGGCAAAGTGATGTTTTTGCTTTTTAATATGCTGTCTAGGTTTGTAGGTTTGTCATAGCTTTCCCTCAGGAGAAGGCAATGGCAACCCACTCCAGTACTCTTGTTTGGAAAATCCCATGGGTGGAGGAGCCTGGTAGGCTGCAGTCCATGGGGTGGCTAAGAGTTGGACACGACTGAGCGACTTCACTTTCACTTTTCACTTTCATGCATTGGAGAAGGAAATGGCAACCCACTCCAGTGTTCTTGCCTGGAGAATCCCAGGGACTGGGAGCCTGGTGAGCTGCCGTCTATGGGGCTGCACAGAGTCTGACACGACTGAAGCAACTTAGCAACAGCAGCATAGCTTTCCCTCACTACTGTAGTCCAGTTAAGTGTCCTTCCTAAGGGTTCCTGAACAATCACATTAAACACAAATAATCACCCTAAATTATTATTGCCTATAATCGTCCCTCCTGGATGATAAGATGGCGAACTATTTCTGTCTTAAGTTTTCTCCCCAGTTTCAAGTGTAATGCTTTAATGTTAGTAGGAAATCAATAGATATCTTCATATAAATGAAAGAAGGTAGGAAGCAATAAAACTCTTCCATGGAACAACTTTAGAATTGATCATAAGAGAATTTTGCAAACATAAAGGATATTCCATAGCTAAGGTGGCTGATGAGGGTGGTTTAACGTGTAAAGGGCAAGGGAGGGCAGGCTTCTTAGCTGTCTCTATAGGCACAAAGACCTTGTTCTCTTAAGCCTGAGGTTAGAGGAAAAAATTAATTACACTAAAACTTGCACAGTAAAAACATTTGTTCGTAGCAAAAACTGGTCTTTGTTGATATCGGTACATGACAGTTAAATAGTAAGACATGGCAGGTTGTGAATGAGTCTGCAATAATCTGTGTTTGGGTGTTTTGCACACGTGTGATAACAGGGTGTCATCTTGACAGCAGGCAGGATCCTGAACCCAGTCTTCAAAATGTTCAACTTCAAAATTTCATTTAAAAATCTTTTTTCCTAGATTCTTTCCCTTTAAGTGCTTCAGAGTCAAAGTAGAAAACAAAATAAAGATACTCGAACATTAAAAAAAATTTCAACTTCTGGACTTTGATGAGCCAATTTTAGCATCTAGCTACATCCACCCACTTACTCAGCCAGGTCAGAGGCAGTTACAGTGGGTGGGACTAACCGAAAGTGCCCAGCAGCTGATAGCCACTGTGGCTTTCCGCTGCCTTTCAAGAAGTGACTGCTAGCTGGTGGATATCTGGATATTCTCCTCCCCATAAGAAAATACTCTTCAGCTTTTGGGACAGCATGTCATGCATCGTGGTAAGGTGGGAAGATGTGCCTAAGTCAGAGACTCAATATCCAGAAAGAGACAGACAGAAGGAGGAAGAGAAAACTTCTTGTGAGAACTGTCCTTAGAAAAATAATTATACCTTCAAAGATTCACTTTTTTGATATGATATAAACAGGAACAATATATTCATCGTCAAGGTTTTTTTTTTTGTCTTCCACTCAGAGAGGTTTCTGTAACCAGCACGCTTGCTTCTGTGTGATGCTTAGGGATCTGTGTGCCACACCAGGAGGACGAGGGTGTGTGAATATTATGGAGTTAAGACCTGGACTGCACCCACGTGGCTCCCTGATTAGCTCTGTGGCCAAGCAACACAGCTTTCAACTAGATTTATTTGGAAGTCACTGTCCTTTCTTACACTTGAAATCACTTTCCTGAAACTTTTGCTCGATTAGACCGGAGTCCTAGATTTATGCTTTAACTTGGCTGGATTTATTGGACGCCAGACGGGCGTGCAGTGCCTTGCAGCCTTCCTTGGAGGTTGGGGCGAGGGGTCTGTCACATCGCTCTTTCCTACGACTTCCATTCAAGTTAGCTATAAAAGCATATTATGCCACTGAACACCAGCTGTGGCAGGTTCTTACAGCTTTGTGAATAGATTTGCCATTTTTGTTTGGGCTGCTGAGTCAGGGAATTGACATTCCACTGTTGTGCTTTTAAAAGTATTTGCTGTGACTTCATTTTTTTTCCCTCTCTGACAGCTGAAGCAGAAAGGTGGATTAGCTTTCTTGATTCCAATTATCTTCCCTGTAGTATATTGCTGATACGCTAGTGTGTCAGATAAGTTATGAGAAGTAGAAGAAAGTGTCACCCGGTAAATGTGACAGTGTTTGAGGGAGGCCTTGAAAGATATTTCTTATCATTGATGGGTCTCTAAAAACTTTTTTTTAAGAGAGGTAGAATTCTTCTGAAATAACTAAGTTGGATTTTTTTCTGCCAAATTTGCTGAAAGACTACCATGCAAATGTCAATTTTTGTTTTTAAAAGAGACATAAATTGAGAAAGTCAGTGTGATGTCCTACCCGATTTCATTCCACACTTGAGTTATTGGAAGGTTTGCTTCATGACACTTGATCCCTTCTGTTTTTTCTTACTATCAGGCAGTCGATCATGTCTCAGAAAGACCAGGGTCTTACTGCCACATGGAGAGAGATTTGAGATAATGACTGGATAATATCTGCAGAAAATGCATGTCTTCATGTTTTGTTTTTTTGTGTTGTAAATTACTGGATGAAGTCTTAAGTACTCATGAATCTTTCAGAGTCATCTGGTGAAGTTGAGTTCAGTATTTGTTTCATAATAGCTTATTATTTTTTAAACATAAAGGTTTCCTGTGTTTCCTGGTAAACCACCTTTATCTTTTTACCACACTGAGAGAATTTGAATCACCGTTAAAATGTAAAATGTTCAAATCTAGTTCAAATAACAAAAATTTTTTTAAAGTGTAAAATGCTATCCATATTTTTGAGGCAAGGATACATCCCTCTAAACTTTGTGAGATAAAGAACCTACTTACGGAGGTAAGATTTAACAGGAAACTTGATGATTATTTATAAGGACCAGGCAGAAAGGGATGGCTGGGTGTTAAATTTGAGTTCTTTGTGTAAGGAATTATATACCGTATCTTTGTATAATATTGGGATATCATGGTGATATAAAGCCTTGAGACAGGGTGTTGTGGTTTAAACTGGGCCCTTCAAATTCTTCACAGAACAGAAAACTAAAGACAGCAAATGTTTCTGACCTGCTATAGTGGATCTGGAGTTTTCCTAGATAAGGACTGCTGGTTGCTAGATTTGTTCTTTTTTTTTTTGTCAGAAATGACAACTTCTGAATTATTTTCAGCACCATATTGAATATACTTTTTGCTTTATTTACAGAATTTCCACAAATATAAATAGTCTTGAGGCCTATTTAGTTGATTACTGGTATTTCAACACAAATGCAGCCTTCTCAGATGAGAATTCCTGGCTTGCCTTCCTCTTGGCATTCCCTTGGTCTATAACAATATCCTCAGGCTCCAATTCGTCAATTTCCTACAGCACACACCACTGTTTGCCCACCCAACAATCATTCTCAAGAGGCCTCCCTATTTGCAACGTAGCAGTCTCTTCAAATTAATGAGGCTTTATGAGAGCCAAGAAGAGACCAGACAGTCATCTTACTGCTTTATGTTTAGAGAACAGAAACGGGAGATGAAACGAATGAGAAAGAAATGAGAAAACTGATGAGAAAACAGGGCGGGAAACCACTGGTAACTTCTCTGAGCATTAGAAACATACCTGGGGAAAAAAACAGCATAGATAAATAAGGAAAAGGAGGAAAGCTTGCCAAGCAGTGAAGAAAACTTGCCAATGCTAAGTAACTTTTTCTGTATGTGGGGCTGACACCTCTCCTAAACACATCCTTCTCTGTCCTTCACAATACACCTCAGGCTCCCAGGAACCAGTTTGATCTGCAAGATGAGTCAGGAAAACCCTGGGGACACAGAGGGAAGTAGACCGTGATCTACACGGAGATGGATTCCAGATCCAGTTGCAAAATGCGTGGCTCCATCCTAGGTCAATTCCTGTGCTAACAGCACGTTGCTTGCCGCCTGATTTTTCCTTCAGGAAATCCACTTCTGCAGAAAATGTGAAAGGAGCAGGAACTTAGCAAGAGTGGAGGGAGACAGAAGGATGGGAGTACAATCTGTGCTAGAAATAATACCAGAAGCAAACAAAATACATGCATTCTCTGGAGTGCACCATGAGAGGGATGCATAGATATTTTTCCTGACTAGAATTCTGCCCAGGTCCAGAAAGACTGACCAATCCAAAACTTGATGTGGCTCAAATAATCTGAGATTTGATAGAGCTCAAATTTTATGGGAGCTAACCCAAACACTGAATAGAAAAATTTGATTTATTTTCTGAAATTGCCCTTATAAAATTAATATTTGCTTTTGAAAAGTGAGAACCCATAGTCCTGCATTCTCTCCAGGCCCTTATCCCTCTTTTCTACGTACTTATCAGATCACAATATGTACAAGACATGTTACAGACACACCACGTGAGTGCACGTGTGGAGTGTGTCTGGGAGCAAACACCACACACGAGTTGCTGGGGCCTGAGTGGTGGCAGCAGGAGGCAAGGCCGACAGGAAGGCGGTTTGTGAACTGGGTGAACTGCCAAGGTGTCCAAGGGCAGCCAGGAGTGAGGCGCTCTACACTCAGGAAACAGTGAAAACAAGGAACAAGTGAAGAGAAGGAAAATCACGAGAAAGAGAAAACTCCAGTCACTGTGACTGCACGTGTGAAAGGGCCTTCTTCCCCTTTCGCCAGACCAAGATGTCGCCTGTGGTCTATGGGTTTAGAGAAGAGGCCCTCTGCCAGCACACTGCTGAGAAGAGTTGACAGCTACCAAGAATCCTATGGACGGAAAGAGGTCTGAAAGCGGAGCCCTAAAGAGTAAAACGAGGGACCCATTCGTCCTTTGGTTATTTCTTTATCTTTATCTTTCTGGGCATCTCCTATGCCCAGGAGATGGAGCTATGAAGGAACCGGCATGGATCAACCCCAGTGAAGCTCACAGAGTGTGTGGTCGGGGAGGGATGTGGGCAGGCTGCGGAGGGAGGAGTCATCAGTAAACCATCATAGCGGTGAGATCCCTCAGACTGACTGGTAGTGTCTAGTTGCAGGTTTAGGTTGGGGATCACAGGTCCACCCCAAGGTGGTAACTTTGAAATGATCTGAATGTTGAGTGAAGTTGGGCGTGGAAACTGCAGGGTTTGATATTTTGCGGTGAATATGAATGACTAAAATTGGCCAATAATTGTCATAATCGTCTCTATACATATAAAGCTGCAAAATGACATGCTACTGAAAGCATTTCTGGGAATTCTGGCAACTTCCATGCAAATTTTATATTAAATATAATGTAGTATATGCCCTAGGCATTCTTTGATTTTTAAAAAATAAAATAAAATCTACCTAGTTACCTCTCATACTCAGGCATATTTCTCCTGTTAAAAGATAATCATCTTCCTTTTTGGTCTCTAAGTAATAATTATGCTTCCTTTCAAACTCTCTTGGCACTTTCAATGTTCATTAAAAAAAAAAATGTTTGTGGCTATGCAGAAAGTTTTCCTTAGAAAAAGATTATACCAAATGTTTGTCTTGGCAGGAACAAGTATTTTTTTCTTGTCTGTGATTCAAAACTATTTGGTGTTACTTTATACCTGCTTTCAAATGGAAAAGCTAAGGCTTATGTGATAGCCACAGTGCTGTATTTTTGCTCTTGACTATTTCAATATTAACTAATGTCCCTGTATCGTTGGGACTCATTGCCCAAGCTTACTCCTACACATAGGAAGGGCAGATGTTCATCAGTGTAGTGTGAATGTACAATTTCAGGAACAACAGTCAACATTTCTATTAATTAGGGTAGCTAGCAACTGCTCACATTTACCCAACTTATATTTCCTTCTTGTTTAGCTTACTGTCAGTCTTAGATAGGTAACACTAAAGCTGTCATCAGTATTTACACCCTGGTGAAATGAACCTTCTTTGCCTGGGCTCTGGTCTTGATGAAGCTGGGAATAAGAAAGTAGGAGGCACTTTGCTTGTGGCAAGGATTGGATGAAATAGAATTTGGAAGCCCTAAGAGTAAATCGTCTCCAAAGAGAAAATCTAAGTATAATAGGGAGGCTGTATGCTCAACATTGAAATACATACTCACTGGTTTCCATTCTGCTATCAGCAAGGTAGATTCTTTTAAAATCTAGGGTGTAGACAGAGAAGATTCTTAACAGCCTTGCTCTATAACTCCATTTACTCAGAAGGCTGGATGAACTTTCTTTAAGAAACAATGTTTATTCTATTAAAAATATGAATAAGACATTATTCCTAGGTTATAAGGCCATAATGAACAGACAGAAAGACTTATGAGCAAAATGGAGGAAACTTACATTGAGAGACTATTCCATGAATCAGCCACATTTCTTGGTGTCTGGAGAGCTGAGGTGCTGGCTGCCTTTCCTGGGAGGTTTGCACAGTGAACGGAATTGGAAGACAGCAGAGAGAGCTGTCTCTGCAGCAAGGGCATATCTGTGTACCATCCACTATAATAAAAATAATGTGTTCTTCTGGGCAAACGTCAGGTGGACTAACTGCTCATTATAAACGACGTGGTTTCCTTTCCATTATGCAACCTACTGCCTTCGCAGGCAACACCTACCTTCTTCAAGGCACCTGGTGGGATTCAGGGTTCAGAGAAATGGTGCACATACAGATACTCTGGCTACTGCTCTATCTGTGGGTAATGAAGTCCTTTGTTTCTGACCCAGGAGTTTCATGTCTTCCAGCAAGTCATGAAACTGCTAAGGCACACTTGTTAGATTGTATTGAGACAAAATCTCAGACCTTTTACAATTCTTGGCAACCAACATATTAAGCATCTTTAATTTCAAACACAGAATATGATGAATGATAAAATACAGTTGACAAGAAACAACTGATAAGAAGTATAAACAGATTCCCCTGGAGGTATGTCTGAGGGACATAGAATTCTGGCTGGAGAACATTTCGGAAATTTTGGAAATTAGAGTTCAATGGAGTACTTAGAGAAGTTAGGGCTTTCTCAACTGTTGGAACCTCAGGAAAGTGCATTCCTAGCAGTGGTAGTAATTTGTGTTAAGTCTCAGAGTGTGTTTGGCAATGAGAGACTGGTTACAGTGGGGGAAGGGCCAGCAAGAGAGAAGGAGGAGAAATAAGCCTGGGATAAATAACAAGCCTCCAAATTAGGGGGCCTCTGAATTCCTGTAATTTCGCTTTTCTTCTTCCTCAGAATCATGGAGGATTTTTTTTACAAGAAAGTTTCACACTTTGTACTTTGCATTGAAGAACTAGTTTTGGTACTGGAAAACAATAACAGTTAATAAAATAATTTCTACTCTTCCAAAATGAGAGTTGGCACTGTCTTAAAAATTCTAGACAAAGGTTGATTTTGGCTTTTTTTTTCCTCTATCACTTTCAGGAAAAAGGTGGCAGGCACACAAGCAGTATAGATAAACTGCATGATTCCCCACTCACACAAATGTAAGACAGCATCACCACCAGGATTATGAGAAACCGGTATCTCCTCTTTATCCTGTGTAATCTATGACTATGCTGCTGCTGCTGCTAAGATGCTTCAGTCATGTCCGACTCTGTGCGACCCCATAGACAGCAGCCCACCAGACTCCCCCATCCCTGGGATTCTCCAGGCAAGAACACTGGAGTGGGTTGCCATTTCCTTCTCCAATGCATGAAAGTGAAAAGTGAAAGTGAAGTTGCCCAGTCATGTCCAACTCTTTGCGACCCCATGGAGTGCAGCCTACCAGGCTCCTCCATCCATGGGATTTTCCAGGCAAGAGTACTGGAGTGGGGTGCCATCGCCTTCTCTGATCTATGACTTAGGAAATGGTAAATACCTGTAAGGACAGAGAAGCCCAACTTCCCTTGTGACCAGCAGGACTTCCTGGGACAGACCCTAGCCCCGTATCCTCTGCTGTAGTTCTTCTCTGAAGATAATAGTATCTCATGTGTATTTGCTGAGTTTTTCAGTTGCTAAAACCACCATCAAATGGAAGACATTACCTACCTGATGGTCATGAGTAGGTAGCCCCTAGACCTTCTGGTGCCTAAGGATTGATAATGTTAACTGCCCTGTGACTTCAAAATCAGCCAAAGTACTGTGAATGAGAACACCCTTCCTTTACCTGGCCTTTAAAAATGCTTTGCTAAAGCCCCTTGGGGAGTTCAGGGTTTTGGGGTGAGGAGTGGAAGGGTGGACGCAGGCTCCTTGCTAAAATTCTCCCTGCTCAGCCCTGCTGCAAACCTTTTTCTCCTCCAAGCTCTCATGTTTGGGTCTGTTTGGCCTCACTATGTGTTGGACACCCTTTTGAAGCAGCCGTTCAGACCCATGAGGCTCATTCCAGGGGGCAACTCAGTTTCTTCACTCAGCAAGTCCCCTCCTTATACAGAAACGGAAGTCTGGCTCTCTCTTTACATATATAATTCCCAGAAACCCAGTCTGAAGATTGCAGCTTTTTGTCTCTTGAAAGACCTCAGCAAACGAAAGTACACTCCAATGTCACATCAAGGACCATGCTTGCGAGAAACAGCTCATTTACATTCCAAGGGAAATAGTCAGAAATAAAGTGTGGGGATGTAGCTCTTCAGATGTCGTAGCAGTTGATTCTCGATAGGATTGATGTTAAAAAGTTCTAGCGTTGGTGATATTTATCACAATAGCATGACATGAAAGCATCAAGGTCACTTCCTTCCCAAATGTTGTTTCACTATGTTGTTTTCCAGAAGTGTAAATGTGACAGTGGCTGGGAGCTGCCTAACCGTGGTTTCATCATACATTCTGAATGACGAATGACTTTCAGACAGTTCTAAGCATCCCACAATGGGCTCTAATAATACTGAAGGGAATTTTTATGATGAATACAAATCACTCCTAAAACCCATAATACATCATGCAGAGTAATATCACAATAAGAAGAGAGAAGAAAGTGAAACTCTAAGTAGGCACATGCTTTCATGTACTTTGATTGAATTTGTATTCTTTCACTCCCTCAATCCAACAATAAATATCATTACAGAAAATAGGCAATAGCTTAAATATCTCTCTGAAAATTTGATCTGTAAGAAAAACTAACATCACATCTCTATTATAAGATATTTGCATTATAATTTCCACTTATCGGTTATGTCTAATAGGAGGATAATGCTTCTCATGCCCCCTTCTATAAGGATTTCTACATGGATTCTCACTTAAACTTTAGAGTAACTCTAAAGAGATGGACATTTTATAGACAAAGGAACCAAGGCATTAAATGACACTTTGGCTAGATCACAAGTTTAATGAATGATGAAACCAAGAGCAGGAATTTTTGTAGCTTGAATATTGTATATTAGCCTTACCGTCTACTTAAGAGTCACATAAATTAACTTTAGGACTACTACTCCAGCAAATATTATTGTGTGAAAAATGATCCCCAAGCTTAGGGGCATTTCATTTTCCTTTGCTCATGGTTACGTGTCAGGGTCCTGGGAAGGGCTCGGCTGGCTGGGCAGGTCTCACCTGGGACTCGGATGCAGTTGCAGTCCAGATGTCAGGTGGGGCTAGCTGGCCAAGGCGCCCCAGAGGGTCACTCACGGGGCTGCGCTGGAGACTGGCTATGGCTGGGTGTTGCTTCTCCAGTGTGTGTTGTCTCAGGGTAGCAGGATCTCTTCCTTGATGTCTGACTTCCTCCAGAAAGAAAGAGACAGAAAGCATAACCTTTCATGATGTAGGTAGGAAACCACAGTATTTTGTCTACCATACTCTATTCATCAGAGCAGTCCCAAGCGCTTTTCAATGTCAGGAATGTCAAGTAATTTGTGGCCTTTTATTGTTAACTACCACTGTCTCTAAGGTCACTTTCCCCCTCTGATTTCATTAAAGGAATTTTTTTTAAAGTTTTTATTGAACTATGATTGATGTGCAACCCTCTGATTTCACTTGAGCCAAATATCACTCACGTATAAGTTTGTGATAAATTTTCTAATAAAACAATCAAAGAACCTCCCGCCCCTCCACTAAACAAATTCATTTCTTTAGAGATAAGATAAATTCTAGATGATTCCATCAAGTAATTTTAAGATAAGACATCCGCTTAATTTGCTTTTATGTTCAATGTTTATGTCCTTAATTTTGATTAAGAAGAGGCCATTCTAGAAGCAGTCAGGTTCACAAAGACTTAACAACAGAAGACAGTGATAACTTCTCTAAAACAAGAAAAAGAAAAAAACAGGATCACAAAAGCTTGCTCTTAGTAACTCCTGTTGTTCTGTGGTCAACTTAGTGCTGTTTCATAAGTGAAACATGAGTTCTGCATAAATAACAAAAAAGATAATGGAGTAAACATCTGTGAAATTTATACAATAGCTATCAATTTTTTCTTAATGACAGTTCAATACCTTTTTCTAAAATTGAGTAGATAGAAAGTAGTCCATCTACTTGGATTTAAAGCATTCCCTCTACCTACTGGTGCTATGCCATGAATGATGATGTTACCTATCTCAGGATGGTCTGCAGCTGATTCAACATCTTCCAGACAATGGTACCCACACTTGACAGGTCGCTGCATATATCAGTTATTTCTTAAATTCAGTTGAGCTATTTAGAAATGATAGGTGGGAAAAGCCAAAGCAATTACATTAAAGATACATAATTTTAGCTATGCAAAAGTTTACATCTATGTTCTGTATAAATGTTTTGAAAAGTGTTTGATCAGATTTTCATAATATTCTGACAATTTTGTAAGGTACATAGGATCACCACTTGCAGTCACATTTTGATGCCAACTATTAATTTACAAGGTTTGTAAATCTGCACACAAACTCCTAAAAGTAGGTGAGGAGAGGATTAGAACTGAGGCCTTATTCGCTCTGTACTCTTTCCATCAAATTCCTAGCAGAGGAGGAACAACCGTGACAACATGAAAGGGGAATTTGCTGCTTTTATTATTTAGCCAGAATAAGTCTGAACTATCTGAAAAAGCTCAGGTTATTTGGAAAACTCAAGGCATTTCAGGAAAAAAAAAAAGACATGTGGCAGTAAAATAATAAATAAGAGTGGAGGGAGCATCAGTCGAATAATTGATGAGCATTTGAATAGTATCATTTCTGTTATTCTCTAGTTTAGAAGATAATCTGCTGCATTAGTATTCATGGGCTCAGGAAAAAAATGGAACAGTCAACAAGGCATGACTGCAAATGCATGAAATTATGCAAGTGAAAGATAATATGTAAAAATAGATATCATTGTGGTAGTTAGTACCTGGAAGAAAAGTTATGACCAACATAGAAAGCATATTAAAAAGCAGAGACATTACTTTGCCAACAAAGGCCCATCTAGTCAAAGCTATGGTTTTTCTAGTTGTCACATATGGATGTGAGAGTTGGACTATAAAGAAAGCTGAGTGCCAAAGAATTCATGCTTTTGAACTGTGGAGTTGGAGAAGACTCTTGAGAGTCCCTTGGACTGCAAGAAGATCCAACCAGTCCATCCTAAAGGAAATCAGTCCTGAATATTCATTGGAAGGACCAATGCTGAAGCTGAAACTTCAATACTTTGGCCACCTGATGCGAAGAACTGACTCATGTGAAAAGACCCTGATGCTGGGGAAGATTGAAGGCGGGAAGAGAAGGGGACGACAGAGGATGAGATGGTTGGATGGCATCACCAACTTGAGGGACGTGAGTTTGATCAAGCTCCGGGAGTTGGTGATGGACAGGGAGGCCTGGCGTGCTGCAGTCTGTGGGGTCACAAAGAGTCGGGCACAGCTGAGCGACTGAACTAGACTGAACTGAGTTAGTACCCTTGGGAGATATACTGTTGCTTTTTCATGTTGTTAACTTATGGTGTTTTCTATTTGAAAATAAACCCAGTTGATTCTTGAAAGCCTAGCTTTTGAGGAAGATGATGATGTGGAAAAGCTGGGAAGGTGTAACACATGCACTGCTTCCCAAATATTTTTACGTTTGGCTGTGCCAGGTCTTAGTTTTGCCACTAGGGATCTTCAGCGGCGGCATGTGGGATCTAGTTCCCTGATCTAGTTCCAGGGGTGGAACCCCGGCACCTGATTTGAAGTCTTAGCCACTGGACCACCAGGGAGGTGCCCTCAAGAGCTATTTGTGATTGTTTTTGCTCTACTTGATACTTTTGATGACTTTTTACAAGCAAGTGGTGGAAAAGTGAATTGTTTGTGGCTCTAAAGTTGATTCTACTCAAATGAGGATAAGTCTGAATCCACAAACCCCTGTGGGCTAAACAGTGTTGCTTACTTGAAGACAAAATTAGTGAAGTCTCTGAGCCTCATTCTGACCACCTGGTGGCAAATTCCACCTCAAGAACTGTTGGTGGCCTTCTGCTCCAAGGTCCTCAAAATTCCTCGGTATGTGGAGACTCACCCAAAACTGATCACATGGGGAGGCTCCACCAGTTACGGACCCTGGAGGCCTCTGTTCCTGTCCTAGACCCACCTGGTCCCTTAGAGATCAGCTTTGTTGCTTCTGAAGCCCTCAGAGACTTTGACAGAGCTGTGGACTCTGTGATCATAGCCGGGTCTCTCTGCAGCTCTTTTTTTCCTGTTCAGAGGCACTGGTCTCCAACCCTGGCACGAATCGCTCAAGGAGCTCAGGATTCTTGAAAACAAATGCCAGGCTTTAACAATCTTGCTTCTGTCACTTCCCTTAGAAACGTCACTTCACTTCTACGAGCTTCAGTTTCCTCACCTGGAAAATGGGGATAATAAAGTGGGGTTATTGTGAGGCTTAAAGGAGTTAATATGTTAAAAAATATTTAGAATGGTCCCTGCTACCTAGTAAGTGTTAACTACTTTCATCATTCAAATAAGATAGTTCCTCGCATCTGAAGGCAGTGAAGCAGATCTGTAAGTTTTGAAATCTCTTTGTACAGCATGTGTATCTGTAATACGCTCAATACCTACATGTATACTTTGTTCCATTAAGCTTAGATGAATGAATGGAATGAAGCAGCAGTGTTTGAAGCAGCTCTGCACTCATGCCTGGTTTGGGGAGAACCAGCATAGAATTGTTTCATCATGTCCTCCTCTCTGTCGGTGGAGATGGTAGCAATGAATCTAGGGATATCATTATGTTTCCTGCCTATATTTAAATTGACGGGAAATAATAAGACAGCAAGCAGGTGGCTATTAACCCCTCTTACCCAGTGAGGTATGTATCTGATAATGAGTAACAGGAAATATTTTAGAGAAAAAAGATATTTTTCTCTATAAAAGTACAGTCTTTTGGGCAGCAAGATAATTCCTCTTTCAGTCAAGGTTCTATCTGAAACCCCTTCTCACCCCAGGAGCAGTAGAGTCACAGAGGTCTTTGTTAGAAAGTCAGTCACAGAAAATGTTATGGAAAAGGGAATCAGATCCGTGTTCTTACATTAGAAGGAAAAAATTGGAAAATTAGGACTTTGTCCTAAACTAATGCAGCAAAAGTGAAACAGAATACTGCTTTTGTTTTTCATTGGAATAAAAAAATTAATAGAACTAAGGAACTAACACTAACAACATTTTGAAATCCCATTTGTTAAAGTTTATTGTGTTTTGTCTTTAATATACAAATCACAAAAAGTGCTACTCAGTGTATAAGTAAACAGGATCATTGACTAAATTTTACAACTTAGGTCTTGAGTTATAGAATCAAAACTGATCCATATCTTAAAACTATTGACCCTTTCTTTAATCACATTCAATTCTCCAGGAGGATCTAGTACAATTTTTTTTCATTTGATTGTTTGCCCCAACTATAAAATTTATAATGAAAATGAAGGAGAAATTGTATTAAACATTGTGAACTCTTTCTTATTTCCTTACCATTTTCTCATCCCAAACTTCTTGGCTCCCCTGCAGACTCCAAGCACAGTTAGCTCTTCCCCTTGCAGTGTGCTTCACATCTCTTTATTTTTATAAATAATAGAATAGTTGCACTAGTCTAGACCTTTACCATCAACCTCATGACCAGACCATCATTTTTTTCCTGTTTCAATCTGTACAGTACTGTGCTTATAGACTAACCTTTATAAGACACATCTCTTTTAAAACTCTTTGGTAGTGCTCTGTAGGGTTAGATCTAGTTCCTTGAACGACTGGGTCTCATCTCACCTCATTTCATAGTCAAGATTTTAACTCAATCTGCTTTTCACTATACAACTTCTTACCATTCTCAAATTAGGGCCTCCAACCAATCACGTGGGCTTGCTTCCTACCCTCTGAATATGTGCCCTGGAAGTCCCAGCTCTGCCTTAGCTTGAGTGTTCCCCCTTGCCTAGAACAACTGCCTCCCCCAAATCTCATTTCTTTATGTCTCACTAGTATCCTATCCATTGTATGAAAATTATTTGGAAAATTCTAAGTAATACCAAGCAATGTCTTATTTTCTGAATTTCCACAGCATTTCTGGTAATGGATTGTGTTAATATTAAATAGTTCTTTACATTGATTTTCTAGTTGCTTCATTAAAATAAAATATTCTGTATATTGTGAAATTCTTCCCAGGATGTATCTATACTGTGAAAGTGAGAAGATAATCAGTTCAAATATCCAATGAATTTGAATATACCCCCACAGCCAATCCAGACCTTTTAGAACAAACTGTCTGGGTAGATCGGAGGAGTGGCTGAAGAGGAAAGGAGAAACAAGCTGAAAGGCACAGCCCCATGTCTACCCACCTGTTCTTAACCAGATCCCTGCAGGCAGCTCCCCCGAGGGTATAGTTTGGGGCACGTCTGTCTCTCTGAGGTCTCCTGTTGCTGTTCCTGTCTCTTTCCCTATTTTCAACAGTCATGGAAAAAAAAAAAAAAAAACAGCCATGAATGGTCACTAAAGGTACATTTATTCTGACAGTAGCCAAAATAACTTCAGTTATAAAAATCAAGTTTATGTTTGCTATGGTCTATGGTCTTAAACTTAGGAATTCCTGAGTAGTTTTTCATTACAAAAATTTGTACATTTATACCAGAATGACATGATAGGCCTTTTTTTTTAAATCTGAGATTGATTGATTGGTTGATTGAGAGAAACAGAAGCACAAGATGTAATCTCTCAGGGTTGCAGGGTAAACAAGAGAGTGAGGTGACCTCCCGATGACAGGAAGAACATGGGTATTCTTGATCCAGCTCACCTTCTAGCTAATGTTTCGGTGTTAGTTAAGGAAGGGAATTCTGAAATAGAGGTATATGATAGAAGGAACTGGAATTATAAATGACTAGGATTAACAATCATTGTGAAATCTTCAGGATGTGATTTTCCTACCAAACCAAATACATCAGATGATCATAGAGGAGACACTGGGAACTGTAGCCATTTGGCTGGAAGGATTTCAGTGGCACAGAGAAAGTACCCCACCGCTGGAGAGGCTGATGGTCCATTCCAGTTCATAGACTGAAGAATCAAATCCAAGACTTCTGACTGGTGTTTCTTGCTGCTGCTGCTGCTAACGCTCTTCAGCCGTGTCCGACTCTGTGCAACCCCTTAGAGGGCAGCCCACCTGGAGTGAGTTGCCATTTCCTTCTCCAATGCATGAAAGTGAAAAGTGAAAGTGAAGTTGCTCAGTCGTGTCCGACTCTTCACGACCCCATGGACTGCAGCCTACCAGGCTCCTCTGTCCACGGGATTTTCCAGGCAAGAGTACTGGAGTGGGGTGCCATTGCCTTCTCCAGGTGTTTCTTGAGACAATACCTAATAAATGCAACCCAAATAAATGCAACCAAAACTTTCAAGGCCTGAATGGTAAGAGTAAATCAAGAAATAAATACCTGTGCTCACTGTACTAATTAAGGAAAGGTCAGGGAGATCCCCTGGAGGAGGCCATGGCAACCCACTGCAGTATTCTTGCCTGGAGAATCCCATGGACAGAGGAGCCTGGCAGGCTACAGTGCATGGGGTCACAGGGTTGGACATGACTAAAGCAACTTAGCACTTACACACAGAACTTCACCTGAAACAAGATTCAAATTAGCTCTGATAAAGTCAATTAAAAATAGGGCAAGAATTCTTGAATTAAAAATTCTGGGATGCCAACTTTAAAAAAAAAAAAAAAGGAAGATTTTTAGATTCCAAAGCTCAGTTAAGAGTACTGAGGGAACTTTATAGAGTATTTAAGGAAAACAGGAAGGACTAGATTGTGTAATATATTGGTCAACTGAACCCTGGGTGGAAACAGGAAAGTGAAGGCAGGTTATGTAAATTTTTCAAAACACATGTTAAAAGCCCTGATGCAAACACACTGAAGGATGTTCTACACCAGCAAGTGAAACCGTGGATATAATTTGAATGTCAGATACTTGGAAGATGAAAGAGAATACAGAGCACGTAGATTACAAAATCTACAGGAAGGATACAAAAGGTGGGGGGAGGCAAAAACGGAAAGCATCAAGGTATTGAAATCTTATTGTAGAAAGTATATACTTGGTGTTAGTCCTTCTAATATATATTTTTAAAGTGGCAATGGAATGTATTACAGAAATTTGACAAGGTACATCACTGTAAGCTGGAAGCATGAGTACTGACAGGGAGAAATCCAAAATTTAAATCATATTGTTATTTATCATGTAAGACTTTACCCTGCTGCTCTATTGGTGAAACCTCTCCTTTGGGCAAGAATAATCTAGGGAAGGATAAATGGCTAGAGCCTTGAACCTGAGCAATGAACAGAGGTCCTCCCTGGAAGTATCTGTGAATTAAGCCACAGTATAATAGGAATCAATGTCTTCTTGGAGAGCAAACACTTTAAAGAAATCTATCACTTGCTTACTCAACTTTAGGCAACAAACTATGATAAAATACAGATATTATAAAGCAGAATCAATAATCAGCAGGAAATCTGTACACTACTTAAAAACACCCTGGAGCAAACCCAAGTGTAAGCTATGAATCAAAAAAAATGAAAAATAAAAAACCATCTCCCCCTTCTACTCCTGTCTTTCTTCCTCCTACCCCTTTGCCGAACTCTCAATTTCTCCAGTCACTACCCACCTTTATTATCTTCTTACACATAGAAACACATAGATAGCATAGTTACCTGACAAAGAATAGGCCAGTGTTATCAAAACTATATCTTTTAAAAAACAGTAGCTTTTCCAAATGAGAAGCAAAATCCCATATATTGTGGCAGGTTAGGAACAAGCCAGAAATCTCAAAGGCCAGAAATAATTCAAGGTATGTTAATCTTATCCCAGTCTCTCTGGATAAACATCTTGGAGGGCTTTTTCATTCTTTTCTCTTTCATTATCTCTACCTCCTTTTTTAACACAATTGCTCCTAATCTAGATTGTAATAACTACAACTTTTGGAGTACTTCCTTTAAGTCTAAATGAATGTATTTCCTCTAATATTCAAAATGATAAGGAAAGGTAGTCATTACAGCTTTCCTCCTGGAAGTAAAAGGATTAAGACCCAAAGACCTTGAGTGTTTGCCAAGGCCACAGAGTGGGCGAATGCCAAGAATGTTCCTTTACTAATCACCCGTCTTCCCCTCCCCACCCTGCCCCTGCCTCCCCCCGCCCCCTAGCAAGGCCTCATCACCTCTTAATTACACCAAGAGCTTTGAGATTTTAGATGTAACTCCCTTTTTAATCCATCCTTCACAGTAGCTCCCAAACAAAGCTTTCATATCAGAAATAATTTGTGAAATCTGTTTGGTCTGTACTTTCAGAAGAATACAGTTGATGGGGAAAGGATCCAAAGGAGGGCAATTAGAGACATCAAGAAGAAGTGGAGACAGCAGTGCTGACTGGTTTACGACTCCGAAAGTCAAAGCTGAGATGAGATATGACAGGTGCCAATAATGCAAGCAGAGGGGCAGGGAGTGAACCCAGACGAAGGCAGCAGCTCGGAGAGCTGTCATGAAGCTGAAAGGAGTGATGAGCGCAGAACTTCTAGAGGTCTAAAGGAGGAGGACTTAATTGGGTGAGCAACAAACTTCTGAAAATTCTGCTCCATGAGATGCCAAGTGTAAAAAACACCAATGACTTCAAGATGGCTTTGGATAAATCTATAGATCACAGCCTTGTAAAGGACCATTAAGGGACGCTTCTGCTATTTGGAATACATTGTAATTCTTTTGAGGTTAACATAAGCTATGTTAGTTAATAACTAATATTAACTTCCTTTTTAAAAGGACACTCTGTGGCAATGGTTAGAGACAGCCTCACAGGCAGAGTGGTCAAGAATCTCATTCTGCAGGGAAAGGCGGCATAGCTTGAGTCCACCCGTGACTCTGACACCTACCAACCTCATCAATTCACATGTTCTTTCTAAGCTTGGGTTTCAATATCAGCAAACCGGGGGAAATGATAATTCCTATCTCAGAGTAAGACTGTGAAAAAGATCTATACCTGAGACATCGTATATGGTAAATAATGGTTACAGATCTATGACTCTTTCCTATGACTTTGAAATAAGGATGAGAATCAAGGAACAGGAAAAGTGGCAGAGAGGGGGAAAAGGGATTATAAAGCTGGAAATAAGCCAAGATACTTTAAATAAGACATCTGTAACATAAGGGAAGTCAAACAAACTAAACATCAAAATTTCTCAGTTAACACTGAAAGTAGAGGTGAAAAATTAAATTAGTAGAAATGACTGAAACAGATAGTAACTAAATAATCTGAGAAGTTAATGAATCATTGGGTAATACTCTGTAAGGAAGAAAAGACAACAAGATACAAAACTATATGCAGATGTAACTTTTTCCCCCAAGATAATGGTACTAGGCACTGTCGCAGATAAAAGCGTAGGGAACTCACACTCACCCTGTGTGGAGTCCCATCTCAGGGGTGCAGCAGAACAGAGAGCCTGGGACCGCAATCCAAGGTAAATGTGGTCCGTGAAGGGAGCATAGGATTTCATATTCCTTCCCTGTTTCATACAAGTTTGATGTACTGATAGTTTAAATAAATAACTTAAATAATTTATTTGAAACAGTGATCATTTAAAAGAGAGTGAAACTAATAATAACAAATAAAAGAAGAACGAATATTGTAAGTCAGTGAAACCTCAGACCTGACCATTTGCTCTTTGTCCACAAGCATCCAGAGAGTTAATTTAGGAAATTTTAATGGAAATGTTACTGGCTTCATGGTCAATAAGGCTGGGAAGCTGTTCCCTTTGGCAGCTCTGAAAGCAACGGCGGAAAACTAGCACAGCTCAAGACGTTTATTTCCAGCCATTTCCTTTGCCTGCCTGAAAGTCCTCTCTATGTCATCAATCTCCTGATATACTCTTAAAAAATCATTATCCTCTTCTTCTGACCTGGAGGAATTCTCTCCCTCTCGTTCGGACTCTGACTATCAGTCACTCTTTGGTGGTATATGAGACAGCTTGATAACAGCTCAGAACTACAGTCCATATGAAGGGAGAAAAATACTTTTTCCCCTCCTAGTCTCATCTTAAGTTCCATCTAGTAAAGTGTTCAAATGACATTTTGTGAATAGTTTTACCAACCAGGCTAGAGGGCTACTGCCCATAGACCGATCCATGGATTTTTGCCCTTAGCTCCCTTGGTGTCACTGAGACTTTCTTGGCTTGTTTTATTTTTGAAGGAAAGAAAAAGAAAAGTATGCTCAGGTGTGGGAGGGTTAGCATAAAAAATGATAAGTTATCTTTAAAAGGATTTTATATTTTTTCATAAGAAAAGATGTCATAAGCAGAAAACTTATTTTTATAATACTGCTACCCTTTGCTTTATGGTCTAATACTTATCAGGAAATCCTGTCCCTTATAGAGAGCTATCACGTATTTGTATCAACAGGCTTAACTCTTTGTCCGCTGATGCCAGAATAGTCTACCCAGTGAAATGCAAAATCGAGAAAAGTTCTATGTATAAGAATACATCACAATATGATTTTCTTTGCTTATCAATAAATGCAAAAAAAAAAACCCACCATGTGGATTCTTTACCAAGAACAAGTTCATATAGCAATCAATAATCATTCTAAAATACAAAGAATAGAATAAATTCTCAATAAACCAAATGGCTTCAAGATAAAGTACTGTGATGAAACAAGAAGGACACATTTTAAAATATATGCATTGTTAGACATGTTTTAAAATTGTACTGATACTTCTCTGGGTCTAGTACAGGCAGGGGATTGCAATCTTTGTGATTCAGATACTTGTACTCTGAGAGAACAGCCTTTTGATCACCATTCCCATTATGGGAGTAATTACAAAAGAATGATTTAAAACTATACCTACTCTAACCTAGTCCCCTGATTATTTTTTAAGAACAAATGGGAGGTAAGCGTTTTATTTGGATATTTGTCTTTTAATAAAAAGCAATGCAATAAGATTAAAAAAAAGGCCAATTAATTGCACAAACTAGGTGATAGTTCATTAATGCGTTATCATCTTCTTTGTTTAAAGTCTAAAAAGTTTTCTTACAGAGTTTAAGATCTGAATGAGATGGAAGAATGGTAAGTATTCTTAGCACATCAAAGACCTTGGGAAAAGCCAGAATAATAAAATTTAGAATAGGAACAAGCACTTGAAAACAGGTTCAAATACCACTGAGACCAAAGTTTCTCAACTTCACTGACAGTAGAAACACCTAGGAATCTTTTAAAAAAAATACTGAGCCCCACTCTCAACAGTTGTGATTTAATCAGTCTGACCTGGGACCTGAGCAAAAGTATTTAAATCAT
Organism: Bos mutus; assembly: GCF_027580195.1. Taxonomy (NCBI): domain Eukaryota; kingdom Metazoa; phylum Chordata; class Mammalia; order Artiodactyla; family Bovidae; genus Bos; species Bos mutus. The sequence goes on from NC_091643.1 coordinate 36,879,861, forward strand.
CTTTCCATTCTTTTAATATACAACCAGCGCTGGGCATGCCCTGTATCAGGCCAGCACTTCAGGCACGGCACATGGGCCCTGAAGGTTCCTGAGACAGTCCCACACGGTCCATGAAGTCTAAACCTCTGTCACGACAGTATGAAGGCACTGCTTGCCCTTTTCACTGTGCTGATGTTAGCAATAACGGGAAAAATGGCTCACGTATTAGCCTAACACAGTGGGGCCCAACCCTGCAGGTTGTCATCCTACTTTTCACCATCACACACTTGTGGCCAAAGGAAAAAAATTGCCACTTTCTCTTAAGAATGCCCTTGATGAGGCAGAAAATAGTATTAATTATTATTAAATGTCAACCCTTGATACGTCTTTTTTTAACATTGTCTGACGAAACGGGAATTACCCATAGAGTATGTCAGCTCAATAGTGAAGTGCGGTGTTATCATGGGAAAAACACTGTGACTCAGTTTTGAGCTAAAACTGGCCAATGTTTTTGCAATGCACCAGTTTTTCCAGTAGTCATGTATGGATGTGAGGGTTGGGCCATAAGGATAGCTGAGCACTGAAGAACTGACGCTTTCAAACCGTGGTGTTGGAGAAGACTCTTGAGAGTCCCTTGGATTGCAAGAAGATCAAACCAATCCATCCTAAAGGAAATCAGTCCTGAATATTCATTAGGACTGATGCTGAAGCTCCAATACTTTGGCCACTTGATGCGAAGAGCTGACATTGGAAAAGACCCTGATGCTGGGAAAGATTGAGGCAGGAAGAGAAGGGGACGACAGAGGATGAGATGGTTGGATGGCATCACCGACTTGATAGGCTTGAGTTTGAGCAAACTCAGGGAGATCGTAAATGACAAAGAAGCCTGGTTTACTGCAGTCCATGGGGTCACAAAGAGCTGGACATGACTTAGCAACTGAACAACAATGACAAATGTTTTATTTCAACAAATGATTAGTAGATAAACTATAGTTACACAGATCTGGGTATTTGACAGATATTACACTGAATATGAGTAAAGTAAGCCTGGTATGTAGGAAAAAAAAAAGAGAAAAACAATTGTCAGTATGATTTATCAGTGATAACATTTGAGTTTTTACATGAAAATTAAATTTTGGAATATTTACCTTCACAACTATGAGATTTAACAGCTTCTCACTACTTGGCTTTTCTTGTTAAATCTGTAGTTATAATAATAAATATTATTTTGATATCATTAATGAAATCATCAATATTTGTAAGACTATGTAAATCAGATATTCAGTATTTTCCATATGACTAACACATGATGTTACAATACTATGCTCGGGCAAAAGACTCATCCAAGAACAAGACAAACCAATGACTTTCAGGATAATGGAGTAAAAGAAGCTCACTGATAGGGTTTCAGTTTCTCCACTGCATGCAGCATTTAAGAAATCACCACTTGTCAAGATTTGGTGTTTTATCAAAGAAGAAAATTCAAAATTAGCTGAAGCAAAGCAATTAAAATACTCTCCCTTTTCCAAGGACACAGCAGCTGTGTGAGGCCACAGTTTCTCTTGGAACATCAATTAAAAGAACAGATTGCAACGTGAATTCAGAAGCAGAGATGAGAATCCAACACCCTTTCTCTAAGCCAGCCATTAAAGAGTTTTGCAAAAATGTAAAGTGATATACCACTTTTCTCACTAAATGTGTTTCTGTTTTGAAAAATCTAGCTATTTTCCACAAAATATTTTGTTAGCATGTAATGGGTTAAATATTTTTTACTTAACAAATAGATGGTTGCAGTGTCTCCATTTTAAGTTTCAATATGGTAAATATTGATAGATATAACAAACATCTACACTGTGATTCTCAGAAATGTTTAAGAGTATCTGGGGGTCCTGAGAACAATGTATGTGAGAACTGCTGCCGTAAACCCCAGAGACAGCTAACAGAGCGTGGTCACGTGACTGCTCTGACTAAGCAAGGAAGCTGAGCAAACTGACATGGGAACTGACACAAGTTCCCAGGGCAGCCAGGAGACTGCAGAGGAAGAACCATGTGACACTGGCAGACCAGAGAGACGGTCTGCATCGTGGAGAAAACTGACAGCAATTCAAGCACACAAAGACTCATATCTGAACCTGAGATTTGATTAGGATCTGTGGAGTGCAAGATATAAGCATTCTGACTGATCCAGAGGAAATATTCTGATTTTCAAAGCAAGGAGTTAGAATTCACTCAAAGAATTGGTCTTGGAGTGACAGCTACTGATCCATATGCCCCATGGTGGTTTATGGAGTAAGGGGCCTGGAAGAAGGACCCCTTAATTAGAAATTAAGTCCTGCTTTGCTCTGGTAGGGTTCTTTCTTGCCTCCAGATTCTGTGTGATAATTCAAAACAGCCTGTCTCATTTCCAGTATTTTACACCCCGTACAGGGAACTCTGAATACCTCCATGCAGTTGTTTGTCTCGGTCTTGAATGTGGTGTATGACGTATGTTCACAGGTTTGACATCTCTGGGAGTGGGAAGGAGAACCCAGTCGTGGAGCTCTTGACTGGAGTTCCAGGGCCCTCAGCATGTTTAAGAGTGTCCATTCAAGTATTACTCAGCCATTAAAAAGAAAACATTTGAATCAGTTCTAAGGAGGTGGATGAAACTGGAGCCTATTATACAGAGTGAAGTAAGCCAGAAAGAAAAACACCAATACAGTATACTAACGCATATATATGGAATTTAGAAAGATGGTAACAATAATCCTGTATATGAGACAGCAAAAGAGACACTGATGTATAGAACAGTCTTTTGGACTCTGTGGGAGAGGGAGAGGGTGGGAAGATTTGGGAGAATGACATTGAAACATGTATAACATCATGTATGAAATGAGTCGCCAGTCCAGGTTCGATGCACGATACTGGATGCTTGGGACTGGTGCACTGGGATGACCCAGAGGGATGGTATGGGGAGGGAGGAGGGAGGAGGGTTCAGAATGAAGAAACACATGTATACCTGTGGCGGATTCATTTCGATATTGGCAAAACTAATACAATATTGTAAAGTTTAAAAATAAAATTTGAAAAAAAAAAAAAAAAAAAAGAGTGTCCATTCATGCTCAGAGAAGGCAAAGACTGCCGCTTATGAGCTAAAGACTACAAATAACAAGACAGTTTTAATCTTTGGGGTATGATTGGCTTTGCAGAAACTTAAGAGGGTTTCTTTAACTGGGATTCTTCACTGAGTTGGACAAAATACATTTTCGAGAGCTGACTGGTTTGCTTCTTGCTTAGCCATGCTTCCTATGAAGTGCTCCTTGAAAATCAAATTGCCACATTACATTTGCATCGTGTGGTATGCCTGGAGTGCTGTCCTTTGAAATAGATTGGTCAGGGTTGCTATTCACAGAAGAGCAAAAAGCAATCAGCTTGATATTGCCACTGAAATTTTGCTCTCGTGGAGAGAATGCCAGAGTAATTATCAGAGACTACTCTTGAAGAATGAAAGAGCTGAGTAGGGGATGAAGCTTGCACACACATACACACACACACCTCTCTCCTTGACTACACAATTATTCAGCATAGTGCTCACATTCTCGGGTACAGCTGAAGAGTTCTCATACAGTCTCAGAACAAAGGCAATGTCTCCCTGATACTCATTTATCGTTTTCCTTCTGACCCTTTGGTGCACCAGATTCATCCATTAGAGTCACCTGTCGTTGGATGAGTACAGGCTGCCCTTGTGGCCTCTATAGAAAGGAAACACACTCCATTTCCTGAGGGTCAGATACAAAAAGTCAGCTTTCAAGACATTTTCTGAGACTTATGGAATTCTTCATGTTGGGCTCATTTTGTAATTCCATTAGGGGGAAAATAATTGCAAACTGGCCTCATAGATGCATCTGAGAAATCACATTGGAAATATATCAACATCGAAGAGGTCAATCAGTTCAGTTCAGTCCAGTCGCTCAGTCATGTCTGACTCTTTGCGACCCCGTGAATCACAGCACGCCAGGCCTCCCTGTCCATCACCAACTCTCGGAGTTCACTGAGACTCACGTCCATCGAGTCAGTGATGCCATCCAGCCATCTCATCCTCTGTTGTCCCCTTCTCCTCCTGCCCCCAATCCCTCCCAGCATCAGAGTCTTTTCCAATGAGTCAACTCTTCCCATGAGGTGGCCAAAGTACTGGAGTTTCAGCTTTAGCATCATTCCTTCCAAAGAAATCCTAGGGCTGATCTCCTTCAGAATGGACTGGTTGGATCTCCTTGCAGTCCAAGGGACTCCCAAGAGTCTTCTCCAACACCACATTTCAAAAGCATCAATTCTTTGGCGCTCAGCCTTCTTCACAGTCCAACTCTCACATCCATACATGACCACAGGAAAAACCATAGCCTTGACTAGACACACCTTTGTTGGCAAAGTAATGTCTCTGCTTTTGAATATGCTATCTAGGTTGCTCATAACTTTCCTTCCAAGGAGTAAGCGTCTTTTAATTTCTTGGCTGTAGTCACCATCTGCAGTGATTTCGGAGCCCAGAAAAATAAAGTCTGACACTGTTTCCACTGTTTCCCTATCTATTTCCCATGAAGTGATGGGACCGGATGCCATGATCTTCATTTTCTGAATGTTAAACTTTAAGCCAACTTTTTCACTCTCCACTTTCACTTTCATCAAGAGGCTTTTGAGTTCCTCTTCACTTTCTTCCATAAGGGTGGTATCATCTGCACATCTGAGGTTATTGATATTTCTCCCGGCAATCTTGAATCCAGCTTGTGCTTCTTCCAGTCCAGCGTTTCTCATGATGTACTCTGCATATAAGTTAAATAAGCAGGGTGACAATAGACAGCCTTGACGTACTCCTTTTCCGATTTGGAACCAGTCTGTTGTTCCATGTCCAGTTCTAACTGTTTCTTCCTGACCTGCATACAAATTTCTCAAGAGGCAGATCAGGTGGTCTGGTATTCCCATCTCTTGAAGAATTTTCCACAATTTATTGTGATCCACACAGTCAAAGGCTTTGGCATAGTCAAAGCAGAAATAGATATTTTTCTGGAACTCTCTTGCTTTTTCAATGATCCAGCAGATGTTGGCAATTTGATCTCTGGTTCCTCTGCCTTTTCTAAAATCAGCTTGAACATCTGGAATTTCACGGTTCACATATTGCCTAAGCCTGGCTTGGAGAATTTTGAGCATTACTTTACTAGCGTGTGAGATGAGTGCAATTGTGCGGTAGTTTGAGCATTCTTTGGCATTGCCTTTCTTTGGGATTGGAATGAAAACTGACCTTTTCCAGTCCTGTGGCCACTGCTGAGTTTTCCGAATTTGCTGGCATATTGAGTACAGCACTTTCACAGCATCATCTTTCAGGATTTGAAATAGCTCCACTGGAATTATATCACCTCCACTAGCTTTGTTCGTAGTGATGCTTTCTAAGGCCCACTTGACTTCACATTCCAGGATGTCTGGCTCTAGATGAGTGATCACACCATCGTGATTATCTGGGTCGTGAAGATCTTTTTTGTACAGTTCTTCTGTGTATTCTTGCTGCCTCTTCTTAATATCTTCTGCTTCTGTTAGGTCCATACCATTTCTTTCCTTTATAGAGCCCATCTTTGCATGAAATGTTCCCTTGGTATCTCTAATTTTCTTGAAGTGATCTCTAGTCTTTCCCATTCTGTTGTTTTCCTCTATTTCTTTGCATTGATCTTTGAGGAAGGCTTTCTTATCTCTTCTTGCTATTCTTTGGAACTCTGCATTCAGATGCTTATATCTTTCCTTTTCTCCTTTGCTTTTCACTTCTCTTCTTTTCACAGCTATTTGTAAGGCCTCCCCAGACAGCCATTTTGCTTTTTTGCATTTCTTTTGCATGGGGATGGTCTTGATCCCTGTCTCCTGTACAATGTCACAAACCTCATTCCATAGTTCATCAGGCACTCTATCTATCAGATCTAGGCCCTTAAATCTATTTCTCACTTCCACTGTATAATCATAACAGATTTTATTTAAATCATACCTGAATGGTCTAGTGGTTTTCCCCACTTTCTTTAATTTCAGTCTGAATTTGGTAATAAGGAGTTCATGATCTGAGCCACAGTCAGCTCCTGGTCTTGTTTTTGTTGACTGTATAGTGCTTCTCCATCTTTGGCTGCAAAGAATATAATTAATCTGATTTTGGTGTTGACCATCTGGTGATGTCCATGTGTAGAGTCTTCTCTTGTGTTGTTGGAAGAGGGTGTTTGCTATGACCAGTGCATTTTCTTGGCAAAACTCTTTTAATCTTTGCCCTGCTTCATTCTGTATTCCAAGGCCAAATTTGCCTGTTACTCCAGGTGTTTCTTGACTTTCTACTTTTGCATTCCAGTCCCCTATAATGAAAAGGACATCTTTTTGGGTGTTAGTTCTAAAAGGTCTTGTAGGTCTTCATAGAACCATTCAACTTCAGCTTCTTCAGCATTACTGGTTGGGGCATAGACTTGGATTACTGTGATATTGAATGGTTTGCCTTGGAAACGAACAAGTCCCTCAAATATTTTTCTGAGGAAGGCAACACTGAAGGCATATGTGGACCCAAAAAGCTACTAACAGTTTAACTTTGTGTTCATATAGCGTGATGTCTAATGAATTAATCTACCAGAGGTCTTGAGTATCTGAATTAATTGTGCTTATAGTGAAATAATAAAATTTCATGAGAAGGTCTGATCAAAATAAAGGTTTCTTTCACTGGTTATAAAAGATTTTCTGATCATCAGACTTCTCTACAAAATGGAAAAATACTGTTAATTAACCAGCACAGAGGAAGAATTTCTCTGGACGAGGCAAGCTAACAAGACAAGCTGCTCAATGAAGGTAGGTGGTCTTATGTGGCAAAGGAAGCTTGTGGAAGTTCTCTTCTGTTTTTCTTTCTTCAGTGACCAAGGGAATAAAGTAATTAGATGAAAGGTAGGCTGTGGAAGGAGATGGTCAGAGGTTTGATGTTTGAGGAGAAAAGAGGAGACATCCAGGTTGGAAGAGAAGGGACCAGGACTGCTGGAAGGCATTCAGAGCCCACTTATTATTAAAGTTAGTTACTGCAGGCTGAAAGTGAGATTTCAGTGTGACTAAAATCCCATCATATTTAGATTCAGAGAGACTGAAGCCTGACAGACAGATAAATTTAACCAGGATTATAATTTAACCAAGCAGGCAAAATGATTATCAGGATTGACCATGAACTCAGTTGGATAAGAATGATATGGGTGCACGGGTAAGCAAAGTGAGAAAGTAGTAAGTTCAATTAATTTTAGGTCTTGGTTGACTAGAAACATTGTTCAAATTGAGCTAAAGACTGAGATCTCTACAGATAGGGAGAACCATTTGTCTTCAGCCTTTCTGTTTCAAGACATACCTTTATAAAGAATAGTTATGTATTTATGTAAAATTTTCCTTGCTTTTCTTTGTTAATTATGATTAGAAAGATCTTTCCATGACAAGTTTATAAAAATGATTGGGCAAACTTTTAAAATTTAGCTTTAATACATTTATTTTTCAATATTTAAAATCTTTGATCCATCTGGAATTTAGTTTGGTATGAGGAGTGAAGGAGTTGTGATTTTTTTTATCCAAATGGACAGTTCCTCCCTTAATTCTTCTTTTTCCCATTCAAAGATTTCTTAACTATTTTCATAAGATTAAAAAAATGACATATATACTCAGAATAGGAGAAAATGGCTTGACCCTTTTTATGCAGTCAAAAGTATCCACAGTTAGCTTAGCAAATTTTATTACTGAGTACTTTTGAATAAAATTATAAAATGCAACTGAAGGAAAAAAAATGTAAACTTGATTAAATAGAGAGACATACAAATACCAAGTTCTTGGAAAGGAAATTTCCCCATTGTAAATATGTCAATTATTTCTAAACTAAACTAGAATGTCATTTGATACAATCAAAATCTGAAAAGGTTTCTTTGGAGAAAAATCTTAATAAAATAATTCTATAATTTATCTGGGAGAAACAAAATGTAATAACTATAAGAGATTCAGATTTTTCAATCAGATCAGATCAGTTGCTCAGTCGTGTCTGACTCTTTGCGACCCCATGAATCAAGCACGCTAGGCCTCCCTGTCCATCACCAACTCCCGGAGTTCACTCAGACTCATGTCCATCGAGTCAGTGATGCCATCCAGCCATCTCATCCTCTGTCGTCCCCTTCTCCTCCTGTCCCCAATCCCTCCCAGCATCAGAGTCTTTTCCAATGAGTCAACTCTTCCCATGAGGTGGCCAAAGTACTGGAGTTTCAGCTTTAGCATCATTCCTTCCAAAGAAATCCTAGGGCTGATCTCCTTCAGAATGGACTGGTTAGATCTCCTTGCAGTCCAAGAGACTCTCAAGAGTCTTTTCCAACACCACAGTTCAAAAGCATCAGTTCTTTGGTGCTCAGCCTTCTTCACAGTCCAACTCTCACATCCATACCTGACCACAGGAAAAACCATAGCCTTGACTAGACGAACCTTTGTTGGCAAAGTAATGTCTCTGCTTTTGAATATGCTATCTAGGTTGGTCATAACTTTCCTTCCAAGGAGTAAGTGTCTTTTAATTTCATGGCTGCAGTCACCATCTGCAGTGATTTCGGAGCCCAGAAAAATAAAGTCTGACACTGTTTCCACTGTTTCCCCATCTATTTCCCATGAAGTGATGGGACCAGATGCCATGATCTTTGTTTTCTGAATGTTAAACTTTAAGCCAACTTTTTCACTCTCCACTTTCACTTTCATCAAGAGGCTTTTGAGTTCCTCTTCACTTTCTGCCATAAGGGTGGTGTCATCTGCATATCTGAGGTTATTGATATTTCTCCCGGCAATCTTGATTCCAGCTTGTGCTTCTTCCAGTCCAGCGTTTCTCATGATGTACTCTGCATATAAGTTAAATAAACAGGGTGACAATATACAGCCTTGATGAACTCCTTTTCCGATTTGGAACCAGTCTGTTGTTCCATGTCCAGTTCTAACTGTTGCTTCCTGACCTGCATACAAATTTCTCAAGAGGCAGATCAGGTGGTCTGGTATTCCCATCTCTTGAAGAATTTTCCACAGTTTATTGTGATCCACACAGTCAAAGGCTTTGGCATAGTTAATAAAGCAGAAACAGATGTTTTTCTGGAACTCTCTTGCTTTTTCTATGATCCAGCGGATGTTGGCAATTTGATCTCTGGTTCCTCTGCCTTTTCTAAAATCAGCTTGAACATCTGGAATTTCACGGTTCACATATTGCTGAAGCCTGGCTTGGAGAATTTTGAGCATTACTTTACTAGCGTGTGAGATGAGTGCAATTGTGTGGTAGTTTGAGCATTCTTTGGCATTGCCTTTCTCTGGGATTGTAATGAAAACTGATCTTTTCCAGTCCTGTGGCCACTGCTGAGTTTTCCAAATTTGCTGGCATATTGAGTACAGCACTTTCACAGCATCATCTTTCAGGATTTGGAATAGCTCAACTGGAATTCCATCACCTCCACTAGCTTTGTTCGTAGTGATGCTTTCTAATAGTGAGTATTTAATACACTCACAAAAAACAAGCTTTAGAACTAACAAATTAAATTCAAAATTTTATTGGAAAAATAAGAACATGTCAATGGTAAAATCATTAACTTTTCTGTATTAAAGCATGAATAAATATTAACATCATGAAAATAGAATAAAATCTCCAGGAATATTCTAAAATATGTGGAAATGTATTATATGGTCACAGTATTTCAATTTTTAAAAAATGAATAATAAATAAGTGATGCCATGAAAGATCAATATATCAATTGACCTACATATGAACAGATTCTAAATGGATAAAATACTGGCATAAGTAATAAAACTGTATTATCTAAAAGGTAAAGCCTTTCTAAATATGACATAAAAGCAAAAGTCATAACATTTTTTAAGTATTATATTTAAATATATTAAAATTTTCTGCATGTATAAAAGCATTATATGCAATGACAAAAGAGACATTAAAAATTGAAGAATCTTTTTCCAACCCATAACAACACCATGAGCTAACTGAATTTAGATAAAGCCTGCCCTTAAAAGTAAATTCCCAAAAATACAAATATAGAAGATGGGTATAAAAACTCACCTAAAAGATAATATAAGTTTCAAACATGAAAATGTGCTGGGTGTTACAGATCATAAAAGAAATGCAGGTTAAAATTAAACTCTTCTATCAGTTTGGCAATGATCAACCTGTTTAAAAACTATTTTGATGGGGATGCAGGAGCAGTTGTCATTTTATTGTTTCCAGTAGAGAGGTAAATAGATATAAGATAGGCTGCATTGGAATACAGTTTAGATCTAATAATTCTACCTAAAGAAATTTGTCTTACATTTATTACCACTTGTATTTATGTGAAAGGTGACTTACTGCAGCCTTCATGTACATTAGTAATAAATGGACTGTACAAAACCCTATCATGGAATACTATGGGCTTCCCAGGTGGCTGGTGGTAAAGAATCCACCTGCCAATGCAGGAGGTGTAAGAGACTAAAGTTCGATACACGGGTTGGGAAGATTCCCTGAAGGAGGAAATGGCAACCCACTCCAGTATTCTTGCTTGGAGAATTGCATGGACAGAGAAACAGTCCACCACAAAAAGTTGGACACAACTAAGCATCTTTCAATCCTCGTCTATCATGAAATATTACAGCGTTTCATCAAAATGTAGGAGCAGAAATAATGTATGTACATTTGCTTATATATTTATAATGTATCTTTTTAAAGATACACACAGAACACACACATTCCAAGTACATGATGACTGTCCTTGGGAGAAATGATTTGCTGAGAATCAGCAGATTCTAATGCTATATCCTTTTGAATTTTGGAATTCTAAACCACATTATTGTGCTACATATTTTAAAAAATGAGAAATGGAGAAAGGGAAAGGGAAAGAAGCCCCTTTGATGAAGATGTATGCTGAATATCTCCCTCAAATTATGTCTGAAAATGTTTTTAATTTCATTCTCATTATTGAATTTTTCTAGGTACTCAATTGTTAATTGATAGCTATTTCCTCTTGGAAGAATTAATTATACTGTGTCTAGCTTCAGTAGTTGCTGTTGAGAGTTAATTTTGTTGTCCAATTTTCCTGACTTTGTGTGCAACTTATTTTCTCAGGAAAGTTTTTGGAACTCTTTATCTTTGGTGTCATTAATTATCCAAATAATGTGTCTATGTGTGGATTTATTTTTACTTATTTGTTCTGCTTGAAATTCACTGTACTTCTAAATCTGATGATTCATAAAGATATGATAAAGATCACCATATATTTAAAATTTTCATCACTTTTAAAAATATCTCTTCTCTCTCATTCTCTGTCTTTATCTGTATTAACTTTATTCTGTTAATTGTAAGTTAAAATTTTTTAACATCTAAGCATTTCTTAATTTGAAGAATTAAATTGAAGAAAGTGGGGGAAAACCACTAGATCATTCAGGTATGACCTAAACCAAGTCCCTTATGATTATACAGTGGGAGTGAGAAATAGATTTAAGGGCCTAGATCTGATAGGCAGAGTGCCTGATGAACTATGGATGGAGGTTCATGACATAGTACAGGAGACAAGGATCAAGACCATCCCCATGGAAAAGAAATGCGAAAAAGCAAAATGGCTGTCTGAGGAGGCCTTACAAATAGCTGTGAAAAGAAGAGAAGCAAAAAGCAAAGGAGAAAAAGAAAGATATACCCATTTGAATGTGGAGTTCCAGAGAATAGCAAGAAGAGATAAGAAAGCCTTCCTCAGTGATTAATGCAAAGAAATAGAGGAAAATAGAATGGGAAAGACTAGAGATCTTTTCAAGAAAATTAGAGATACCAAGGGAACATTTCATGCAAAGATGGGCTTGATAAAGGACAGAAATGGTATGGACCTAACAGAAGCAGAAGATATTAAGAAGAGGCAGCAAGAATACACAGAAGAACTGTACAAAAAAAAAGATCTTCATGACCCAGATAATCACGACAGTGTGATCAATCACTTAGAGCCAGACATCCTGGGATGTGAAGTCAAGTGGGCCTTAGGAAGTATCACTATGAGCCAAGCTAGTGGAGGTGATGGAATTCCAGGTGAGCTATTTCAAATCCTAAAAGATGGTGCTGTGAAAGTGCCTCACTCAATATGTCAGCAAATTTGGAAAACTTGACAGTGGCCACAGGACTGGAAAAGGTCAGTTTTCATTCCAATCCCAAAGAAAGGCAATGCCAAAGAATGCTCAAACTACCGCACAATTGCACTCATCACACACATGCTAGTAAAGTAATGCTCAAAATTCTCCAAGCCAGGCTTCAGCAATACATGAACCATGAACTTCCAGATGTTCAAGCTGGTTTTAGAAAAGGCAAAGGAACCAGAGATCTGCTGGATCATTGAAAAAGCAAGAGAGTTCCAGAAAAATATCTATTTCTGCTTTATCAACTATGCCAAGCTTTCAACTTGTGGATCACAATAAACTGTGGAAAATTCTGAAGGAGATGGGAATAGCAGACCACCTGACCTGCCTCTTGAGAAACCTGTATGTAGGTCAGGAAGCAACAGTTAGAACTGGACATGGAATAAGAAACTGGTCCCAAACAGGAAACGGAGCACATCAAGGCTGAATATTGTCACCCTGCTTATTTAACTTATATGCAGAGTACATCATGAAAAATGCTGGGCTGATGAAGCACAAGCTAGATTCAAGATTGCTAGGAGAAATATCAATAACCTCAGATATGCAGATGACACCACCCTTATGGCAGAAAGTGAAGAACTAAAATGCCTCTTGATGAAAGTGAAAGAGGACAGTGAAAAAGTTGGCTTAAAGCTCAACATTCAGAAAACGAAGATCATGGCATCTGGTCCTGTCACTTCATGGCAAATAGATGGGGAAACAGTGGAAACTGGCTGACTGTAGTTTTGGGGGCTCCAAAATCACTGCAGATGGTGATTGCAGCCATGAAATTAAAAGATGTTTACTCCTTGGAAGGAAATTTATGACCAACCTAGACAGCATATTGAAAAGCAGATACATTACTTTGCCAACAAAGGTCCATCTAATCAAAGCTATGGTTTTTCCAGTGATCATGTATGGATGTGAGAGTTGGACTCAGAAAGTTGAGCGCCGAAGAATTGATGCTTTTGAACTGTGGTGTTGGAGAAGACTCTTGAGAGTCCCTTGGACTGCAAGGAGGTCCAACCAGTCCATCCTGAAGGAGATCAGTCCTGAGTGTTCATTGGAAGGGCTGATGCTAAAGCTGAAACTCCAATACTTTGGCCACCTGATGTGAAGGGCTGACTCATTTGAAAAGACCCTGATGTTGGGAAAGATTGAAGGTGGGAAGATAAGAGGATGATGGAGGATGAGATGGTTGAATGGCATCACTGACTCGATGGACATTTGTTTGGGTAAATTCTGGGAGTTGGTGATGGACAGGGAGGCCTGGCGTGCTGATGTTCATGGGGTTGCAAAGAGTCAGATACGACTGAGTGACTGAACTGATCTGAACTGAAGCATTATTTTATTGGATTGCAAATTACTGTCAATGGCAAAGCAATAATTTATTGGGCAATATTTTTCATGCTTTATCTACCCTAAATGTCTCATGCTTCATTTCACATCTTCCATATATTGTGCTGCATTGTGCTTTCTGTGCTGTATTTGAGTGATTTCTTTTGCTCTATCTTCCCATTTAATCATCTTCCCTTCTGTCATGTAATGCTGTTGAATTTATTCACTCCTTTTTAACTTCATTGATTATAAAAATTCTGATGTAGAATTTAGTATTTAAAGACTGCACCCTCAACAGGGCTTCCCAGGTGGTGCTAGTGGTAAGAAGCCTCTGGTCAATGCAGAAGATGTATGAGACGTGGGTTTGATCCCTGGGTTGAGAAGATCCCCTGGAGAAGGAAATGGCAACCCAATTCAGTAACCTTGCCTGGAGAATCTCATGGACAGAGGAGCCTGGTGGGCTATAGTCCACAGCGTTGCAGAGTCAGGCATGACTGAAGCAACTCAGCATGCACCCACACCCTCAACAGCCTCTGTAGCAATCCTGCAGGCAGATTGGGTGGGCAAACATCTGAAGAGGGAGTCAGCCAGGCTGCACGCAGTGGAGATGAACGCAGAACCCAACCTCCTGCCTGGATGATTCACTGAGACCCCTACCCCCTCAACCCCCACCTTCCCTTTAAACACTGTCATGGCTGAGCAGAATCTTTGGAGTTGGTCTCTGGACTTGAGTGTACCTCCTACCCAGATTGCTGGCTTTTCTGATGAAAGCACCTTTTATTTCTACTGACACTTGCCTCTTGAATTACTGGCTTTCAAGGGGTCAGCAGCTGAACTTGAGTCTGATAACATTTTGATGTTTGTGTGAAGAAGAGAAAGAGATGAATCTGTAGTTCTCAATGATAACTGCTTTGGTTTTCTTTAAAGACACCTTCATTTATTTAAATATTTTTCTTGAAATATTTCAAGTTTTCCGTTAATCAGAATGTCTTAAGCATTATGCTGCTGTAATGAATCACTTAAATTGCCAGGTTATATTTTAAAACTTTGGTTGCATGAATATTTACTGTAAAACAACAAGGACAATGATTTCTATTTTTATAGTTAATGAGAAGATTTGGAAAAATGATTCCAGTTGGTAAAAGTGAATGCAGTGCATCCTCAGAATTTTGTCAAAGTGAATATGGTGTAATCAGAAGAGCAGTGGGAGTGTCCTTATTAAAAGTTGAGCCACCCACACCTTAAGGTGGAGCTGAGCCACCAGTAACAAGGTGCTGCTTGGCCTTCTTAAAATTCCCCTCCTTCTCACTGTACAACTCCCTTTCTTAGTACATTTTCCCACAATTTTCAAAATATTTCGCACTCTTACCTCATTAAATAGTTACTTCCTTTATTGGAGCAATTAAGCCTGAATTTGGATCTCCCAGTGTAATTGTGATGACAATATTTACATGATTAATTACATTTAATTATACTATATATATATATATATATATATATATATATGTGGTCTTAAACCTAGCCTTAAAAATAAACCTTCTGTTATTCTTTAGGTTGAATCTGTCGTCTTCCTGAACTTTTATGTCAATTCATTCTTCTTTCTTTAAAGAACACAGTCTCCTTTTTGCTATGCTAGACAGCAGTTTGGCTTTGCTCTTTTTCCTTCAAAACTCCTGCTTTTATTTTGCCCCAAGGCCCCCAGTAGTTAAGGCATCCTTGACTTGAGGCTACCATTTCCTCCTCTGCCTTTCCATCTGTCACGCACCCTTGAACATGCCTAATATGCGCCCTTACCAGAGTCCTGCCTATGCTGAGAGTCTTATTTATATCTTAATCATTTTCTATATAAAATACTACCTCTGTCTCCTTTACAGCCTTCTTAAATCTTTAATCTGTGGTTTCAGATGATCTAGGATTCTGCTGCTACACCATGTTACCTCTGCATTTTTCAAAGCTCTATATTCTCGACGTTTTCCTATAATCTTTAATGGCTTTTCATCCCTTTTTAAACTCAGTTACCAGCTCACTTGCTTTATCCTTGGTATCTTTTAAAGTTCCTTATGCTATTCTCTTGAAATGGTCCCATAAAAAATATCACAGCACAGTATACCTAATCTCGATTGCGTTT
The DNA here is from genome assembly GCF_027580195.1 of Bos mutus. Taxonomy (NCBI): domain Eukaryota; kingdom Metazoa; phylum Chordata; class Mammalia; order Artiodactyla; family Bovidae; genus Bos; species Bos mutus. The sequence goes on from NC_091643.1 coordinate 36,895,462, forward strand.
CTGTGTTTATTTTCACAGTATTATTCAACATACAGTAGTTGAACTCCTACACTCTGTGCTAAAAAATGTGGTGGGCACTGAATATAAAATATACTGTGTACATGTCATCTGTTGTTCTGTTTACTGAATTGATTACTCAGTGTCATCATTATGAACCTAGATTCCTATTCTAGGCTATAATAAAGGGATGACTTTAAAATTGAATGAGACAAGAAGCTCCTTACATTTTGAATTCTTGATCTCTGCTTTTTGTGGTTTCCTGTATTTCTCTGTGTTGTCTCGCTTGTATCAGTGCGGATACCAAGAACCTCTCTCCCTACCTTTTATGTCTGCTTTTTCTTCCCAAAGTCTAGAGCAACACATTTATAATGAAAATAGCACATAAAGAGTAAATAGCCTGAGAATTTTATCCTATCCTTTTAAGGTGGTAGGAGTTCACCACAAAAATAAGATGTGGAAATTTAGTAGTTGCACTTGGGACACTGAATTTTATCTCCTCACATGCATGTTTTGCTTATGCCATGGTGTTCTATACTTCTGCATGACTGTTGGATACACAGGTTCAAAATAAAGATGTTTTTAAATCTGTCCGTGAGGTAGCTAGGGTATGCTAAGAATTTACTCATCTCTAAAATGCATGTGCCATGGTCACTCATTGAGGTGAAGAGAATAACATGAAGCCTTTTAGGAATGACGATGCTTTATGTCAGAAAAGCTATTTTTGAATTTTAAAAATGTATAGTTATTTGTAGTCTTGTTTTTCCTTTTCAAGTAAAGTTTTTTAGGTCATGTGTCAAGAGATTGCATTTTCTGTAGATTAGTGCAGCATGAAGAAATAAACTTAAAATGAATTTTGTGTGTATTTAACCTTATAAACTTGTGACTCTCATTTGTCTTTGGAAGCAATTAGACGTAGACCTGGAGACAGAGCATGGGGAGGAGCCTGACTGTATAAATGAAAGAGACGTCTGAAATGCTGCAGGACAAGGGCTTCCAAGCTATGAAGTGTTTGCAACGACTTTCGATCCCTCTTCACCCTGGGAAAAGTGAGCTTGAATGTAAGTGGTTGGATATAAACTGAATTGTGTGTTTGTTTGTTTGTTTTAATGTGTAGCATTGAGCAGTGAGAAACTTTCTATCATTATTTTTAACAAACTCTGCTCTGCCTGCCCTGCTCCTCCAATATACGCAAGACATTGACAGAAAGTTCAGTCCAAGGCCTTTGGGTGAAAAATTCATGAAAAGTCCTCTTATGTTGGTTGGTAATTATATGTAACTCTCGCCACCATTCGTCTGAGACAAGGAACAGACAGGAAAGGAAGAAAGAGGAGAGTGGTCTGCGGCCTCCACAAGCCCCAGCAGTTATTTGCCAGGGGTGGCTAGTCCTGGAGAAGGCAGGAGGGTCACTGGGGGGGAGTCTGAGATAAAGTCTTCCTCCAAGAATAAAATCAGGAAGATTCAAAATGTAATGGATGAGATTAGTTATCTGTGGAAGTGACATACCCTAAGGAACAGCCAAAAAGATTATGTGGAGAAATTCAGAGACACCCTGAGGAATCTGACCGTGGTGGCAGCTTGATGGTATCCCTCTATTTCCAGTAAGAATCTAATCAGGGTAAATGGATGAAGCTGTAACACAATCAAGCAAGAACTTAATCTGTGATAGTGAATAGATTAAGTATTCCAATCACAATCAATTGTACTGTAACCCACCTGAAGAGAGAACATACCGGCAGATGGTGGGGGTGGTGGGGGCGTCTGTGAGAAAGTGGGGAGACCAGGGAGCCAGGATTTGTCTGTGACTCCTGCTCCCTCCAGCGTGAGAAGGGCAGCCTCAGCACTCCACTTCCAAACCCAAACCTCTGTTTCCATAGTAATTTGTATTTCAAAGGCTTTATTCACATGTGGATTTGCCTACAGGGGCAAGAGCATGCTTATTAGCAAAGCAGCGTTCCCTATCAGTTTGGAGGCCAAAGGACTGCATTTTAGAATTAAAATAACAGCCAAAGAGCAGTCAGCAAAATGAATAAAGTAATAGGATCCCGTTAATTCAACAGCTTCTATGGAACAACTACTATATTTAAGCCACTGGCCTAGGAGGTGGGGATCCTGTGACAGTAAGAGAAAAGCCGTGCCCACGTGGAGCGTTCGTTTTAAAAAGAAAGACAGACATTAAACAATTAGGTACCCAATATATTATTTTGCTGCGATTATGATTATTCATAGGCAGAAAATTCACAGGATTTATTTGAACAGAAACAAACAAACAAACAAACAAAAAAACTGCAAAGGCCCCTGAATTGATCTGAGCTTTAAAGAAAGCTCTTAGGAGATGCTCCCTTTGGTTGATTTATGCTTACAAAGGGGACACTCACAGAGTCGGAAACAACTGAGCAGCTATCACTTGCACTTACAAAGGGGAAAGGGATGGAGGAAAATGAGAATAAATACAAGTGATAGGAACAGAGTGAAGGGACAAAGTAGGTGTTTAAATAGTTAATCCTACTAGGAGATTATAAGTAGAAAAAATATAGGAGACCCCTGTAAGTTAGTGATCACTTGAGAGAGCAGGTTTGCTTAACTACAAAACCAAGCAGGCTTGCTTAGCAACAAAACCGTGCAGCAGAGGCACGAGGCATGGCTCAAAACTGTAAAACAACGGCGGCATGAGACCCACATCTGCCCAGTGAGCTCAGTGAGTCAATGACCCCCAGGACATGCTCTCTGCACACATGATAAACAATAATTTGTGGACGTAGCTTGACCATGAAGGGACAAAAGTACTCCCGTGCTCAACCTGGAGGAGGAGCTGATGATGGAAGCATTTCCACTTAAGAAAGACAAAGAATATCTTCTTCCCCTCCCCCACTTTTCCTTTGATTATAAAACTGTAGCCAGTAAGTTCTCAGGGCATGGCATTTCTCACCCGCCTGCTTGTAAACCTCACAAGGGTCCTATTCTAATAAATCACCTCTTATCTATCACTTTGCTCTCGCTGCATTCTTGTCTGCACTGAGACATAAAGGACTATGCCACCAGGGCTCTTTGGAGTCCCTTTAAGGACACGAAACTATTTCACAAGTTGAGGGAGTAAAATTAGATGAATACTGTGTATATAGTGATGTCAGTAAGTAGCTCAAAAATGACCTGTAACAAAACAATTATCCACAGAGAAACGATTTAGAAAGACTTGCTAATATTTAAGATTGGCTCCAAGAGAGACTTAGATAGTGACCCACATTCCAGAGATAATGTGCTCTCCAGAAATGAATACCTTCCAGTATTTTTAGAACAGATAGCCTTCACAATTTTATATCCCTGGAGTTGACCAGGGATCAGAATTATCTATGCTCACTCCCAAAACAAAAACGAAGATTTCTGGAGACAGCTTCTTTTTGTGTTATTGATGCAGTCCCTCTTAATAGCCGGACAATCAGCTAACAGGAGGTAAGACCCATCTAGGGATTCAAGAGTGGCCAGCATAAAGGTGAGATGACTGCCTGGCGGGCTACAGTCCAAAGGGTCATGGAGTCAGACACGACTGAAGTGACTTAGCATGCACACCCGACTGCAAATAAATGCTGAAAACAGAGCGTTCTGCTCTAATTTCCTGTTCGAGACAGAGAAGGGTTATTGAAGTTTTAGAGCGAGCAAGTGCATGCTTTGAGTGGGTCTCAAGGGCGCTCGAGCAGAAGCTGCATCACCCAGACACGTGTTAGGAGTGGGGGAATTGCCAAACCCTGCTCCATGGAAAAGAAGGGAGAGCCACATGTCAGCTCCCCAGTCAGAAATCACATCAGAAAGGGAGTGAGAGCAGGTGAAGCAGCAAATCTAAACGTGAATCAGAAGCTGCACCTCCTTCCGTGTAGTTGCTAAGTTGTGTCTGACTCTTTGCATCCCCATGGACTGTAGCCTGCCAGGCTCCCCTGTCCGTGGGTTTCTCTAGGCAAGAATACTGGAGTGGGTTGCCATTTCCTCCTCCAGGCACCTCCTTACAGAAATACAGAGAAAATATTTTGGAGAGAAGCTCCAAAAATTGTGAAGAAAACCAGTTTACTGACTGGGGCTAAGACTATACTGAGACAGAATTTAAAATTGTATACCTTAAGCATAAAAGCTTATAATAATTGAGAAATTATTTTGTTTGGAGTGTTACGCTAAACATTATGGGGGCTTAACAAATTCTGCTTTTTAGAAGTCTGCACTTTCATAAATGCAAGATTTGGTGCCAAAGCTGCTCAGCAGAAAGAAAATCAGCACAAGAGAAGATGGATAGGTGGAAGGAGACATGGTTGGATGGATGGATGGAAGGAAAGAAAGAAGGAAGGAAAGGATATTCTAAAGCACCATATACATAGGGAAGGGTTAAATTTTTTCCCTGGGTCTCTAGCTTGTGAAATCTTAAGTGAAACATTATTTTCTTCTTATTTTCTACCCCCTGTGAATTGTTGGCTTGACATTCAAGACAGAATATTTCACACTCTTAGATGAAGGCTATTTGTTTTGTTTTCTTCTGAAAGTCTATTGGGTAGTTTTCATCAAGGAGTCTTCATGGAAGTTTTAATATGTATAAAAGAGGATCTTACTTTAAATAACTGTGGAGTGAACCAACCACTGACCCAAAAGCAGGAAAGAAGAAAGAAAAGGTTTAAAAATGATGGACCAGAAATAGCAGACAGCAAGGGCTGCACTACTTTCAAAAGACATAAGAGGAGAAAACAGTTTAAAACCATCTGCAAAGAGACTGACATGATTAAATTTTTCAATAATGCAAATCTGCTGTTGTTGTTTACTCACTGAGTCATGTCCGATTCTTTGCAACCCCATGGACTATAGTCCACCAGGCTCCTCTGTCCATGGGACTCTCCAGGCAAGAATACTGGAGCGGGTTGCCCTTTCCTTCTGGTGATCTTCCAATCCAGGGATTGAACCCACATCTCCTGCATTGGCAGGCAGATTCTTTATCTCTAAGTCACCAGAGAAGCCCAATAATGCAAATAACAAATGTTAACACTCCTTCAGAACCACATTTTAGACTTGGAAAGGGGTTTTAGAAATATTCCTGTATAACCTCCTTGTTTTTATGGCTGAAAAACCCTGAGGTTCAAGATAAGTCCATAATCTTCGCAGGGTTGAACATTACTTGGTGGTGATTATTGTTACCATTTAGTGGCAGGGCTGGAATTAGTAACCAGTTGGCCTGACTCCCAGTCCATTCATTGTTTTTTTCAACCTTACATCCTCATTCCACTTCAAATTAATTTACCTGTTACAACACACTTTAAAAAAAAAGTTTTACATGTTTATTCTAATTCATTTAGATTAATAAAATTTTTCTGAAACACATGCAGATACTCTGCTCAACAGTGGTTCCCAAACTTAACGTTATAGACAGGTTACCTGGAGCACTGTTAAAGCAGAACTAGCTGGGCCTCCATCCGGGAGAGTTTACTAAGTTCTAACATGATGCTGAGGTTGTAGTACATTTTTGTTTTAAATAAAGTTTTTAAAATTATTTATTTATTTGGCTACTCTGGGTATCAGTTGCAGCACACATCCACATTTTTATTAGCACTTTCCTGAGCACTGGTCCTAGGAGACAGACAATGGTTAAGCAAACCATTCTGGAAAGTTGGATGAGAACAACTGACAATTTTCAATGAGAGAACAACATGGGACTAATTACCAGTTAGTAAAGAATCTTCCAGCAATGCAGGAGACCTGGGTTCGATCCCTGGGTTGAGAAGATCCCCTGGAGAAGGGAACAGCTACCCACTCCAGTATTCTTGCCTGGAGAACCCCATGGACAGAGGAGCCTGGTGGACTACAGTCCATGGGGTCACAAAGAGTTGGACACAACCGAGCGACTAAGCACAGCACAGCTTAGCAGGTGTTAGCTCTATCACCATTCAGAGGTGTAATCAGTAGCCTCTTTCCAGGCCAAATAGGCCTTTACAAACACTTCTCTCTGCCCACAGCCTCTTCCTACGCCCTGCCTGGCACACTCCCCATCCCCAGCCTTACTCCTGGTCTTTCAGATTGTCATGGGAATTCCTTCCCCATCTTCTCCTTGTACCCTGTATCTCTGTCTCACTGAACTGTAATTGTGAGTGATGCTTTGAAGGCTCACTTCCCTCCAAAGACTTTAAACATCTTGAGGCAATATTCTTCATCTACATTTTCAGCACTTTGAGCCTAACACAGCAACAGGTACGGAAATAACATCTGTTGAATGAATGCTTTTATCAATGAGGATAACTCGAGAGAAAATAAATATAATATCCATATGATAGAACTAATTCTCTGTGAGTGAAATGCATGGTTCTCAGTTATATGTTTATTATCTATCCATCCATCCATCCATTTTATCCTTAGCAGGCCTAAAGCATGTGAACATGTGTAAATGTAATTTCACATGATACAAAACATTTCATGCAAGTATTCATCAAGTACTACCCAAAAGTTTAGCACCATTGATGATAATACATTTATTTATTGCTGTGCGATCTCCTCTAGAGATGGGATTTTACAATGTACCATCTCCTCTAGTGTCTAGGATTTTACAATGGGAGAAAAAAAACCTTTGATAAAACCTGAGGTCCTTCTAACCACATCCACTCTGGTAGGAATCAGATGCTGAATTTATTTGATGATACTCCTGGCTGGACCTAAGAACCTTACAGTTTACTCACTTCCATTTTAAGAATTCTAATTTTTGAAATTTTGTCTTTATTAAATATATGTCTCTTAGTTATGTTTTCTGGACTTGTATGGAATAAATATGATATTCTTTTTCATATCAGTACCTCAAATTCCTAAAGATAGTCATCATGGTCCATCCAGCATGTTTTCTTTAGTCAAAAAAGGGATTTAAAAAAAAAAGAAAGAAACTGTGTTTTTTGCATTTTTTAAGAAAGAAATACTTATCCAGTACCTTTACTAATTCAAATACAACTATATGTTTACATGGTATATACGGTATATATCACCATCTAGATACATATCAGAATATAATCTCATCCAGAAGGGATATATGGGAATGTGCAAATCAACTTTGAACTAAAAATACAAACAAGTACAAATGATATACACTCATTAAGAGAACTTAACAACCAGATTTCTGTGTTATCCTATTTCAATTTCCAATTTTACAAGAGCTTTTTGGTCACTGGTAGTGTCCCTGCTTCCATTTCTCACTTACAGACTATATTCACTCGAACATTAGGAGCAGCAGCAGAAGAAAATCTGAAGTGGCCATCTGCTATCCAGCCTTAGAATCATCCTTAATTTTGTTTCATGGTGACACTCCTGCCTAGTTCAAGACATAGCTGACAGACCTCCCTTTCACTTGAAGTCTCCATGTCCGATAAAAAATGGGATACTTGAGTTTATGCAGCTGTTCACCAGCTAATTATCTGCAATCATTTCTGATTACTTAATAGGCCATGGTAGGATGTGTGTTTGCTGCTATGCAGAGTTTACACATTAGGTTTTAATGCACTGATATAGTTAATTGTTTTGCTCACTGCTGCCTGTTAATAGACCATTCCTGAAAATGAGACCATATCTCAGTGGAATTTGGTTATTTATTTTAAATAAGTAATAACTACAAACTCAGATCCTAGATCCAGTGTTTACCATTTTAAGAACACACTTTTTAAAAATGCTGTATCATTACTAATGTGTTCAAATTATTCAAGTTTGGAGAAAACAAGTTATTAAACTAATGAGTCCATAACTGACTCAAATACTTAGATTTAACATTTTTCCTGCTCTCTTCAGTTTCCTAAATTGTTTTCTGCCATTGATAGCAAAATAAATTCTTTTTAAATGGAGCCAAAAACTGAGTGTAATAATATGAGAAAGATATATGCATATTAAAAGCAGATGAATATTTATTAATATGTAAATGAAGATACCAAGGCTAAGGATTGGAATGAAAGAGACGTGCATTAGGTATGGAATTGTTCTAATGAGACTGCTCCTTTGTTTTTCAGTTTTGCATTTTATGATAGCATTTAGTACAAAAAGCTAGTGCTCAGCTTTAAAAATTTACAAGGCTCTTCTTTTGTTAACTGTCTATATATTTGTGTTTCTGAAAGCTAAAAATGGAGGCTTAGTGTCCACATAGATGCTTTGGGCCTTTCTGTTTGTCTTTTCCTTTCTGTTGACAAGATTCTTTTCCTACCATCATTGTTTCATCTCTTTTAACTTCCTGTTATTTTTTCCCTCCTTCAGCCAATAGTATTTGAATAATGAACAGAAAAATTTTCAATCCTAAAACCCTTGGACTCTTGGAGTTTTTCAACCCTAAAACTCTTGGAGGAGGTCGTTATTAGCCCTACCATAAGCCCCACTAAGCAGATGACCCACAAACTGGGAAACAATTAAACCAAAGAAGTTTTCACACTGTTATGAAAGTTCTAGGAACAACAAAAGATTTCTCAACCTGGGGATCCAGCAAGGGGACTTAAAACACCCAGGGAATTTGACTTTGAAGTCCAGGGGACTTAATTAGAGAACTTGCACAGGACTGGGCAAACAGACTCTTGGAGGGCACAAACAAAACTTTGAATGCACCAGGACCCAGGAGAAAGGAGGAGTGATCCCACAAGGGACTGAGCCAGACTTGCCTGTGAGTGTCCAGGAGTCTCCAGCAGCCTGCTGTGGGGTCGGGGCACTGAATGCAACAGTCCTGGGAGTGGAGTGCTGGCATAAGTCCTTTTCAGGGATGTTGCCATTACCCCTACCATCCTTTAGCCTGAGGCCAAACTACAGGGAGGGAACACAGCCCCACCCATCAACAGAAACTTGGATTAAAAATTTACTGAGTAAACTTAAAAATATCTGGAGTAACAGGCAAATTTGGCCTTGGAGTACAGAATGAAAAAGCTAACAGAGTTTTGTCAAGAGAATGCACTGGTCATAGCAAACACCCTCTTCCAACAACACAAGAGAAGACTCTACACATGGACTTCACCAGATGGTTAATACTGAAATCAGATTGATTATATTGTTTGCAGCCAAAGATGGAGAAGCTCTGTACAATCAGCAAAAATAAGACTGGTAGCTGATTGTGGCTCAGATCATAAACTCCTTACTGCCAAATTCAAACTTAAATTGAAGAAAGTAGGGAAAACCATTATACCATTCAGGTATGACCTAAATCAAATCCCTTGTGATAATACAGAGTAAGTGACAAATAGACTCAAGGGATTAGATCTGATAGAGTGCCTGAAGAACTATGGAGGGAGGCTCCTAACAGTGTATAGGAGGCTATGATAAAAAATATCCCCAAGGGAAAAAAAAAAAGGCAAAATGGTTGTATGAGGAGGTCTTACAAATAGCTGAAAAAAGAAGAGAAAGGCAAAGGAGAAAAGGAAAGATATATCCATCTGAATTCAGAGTTCTGAAGAATAGCAAGGAGAAATAAGAACGCCTTCCTCAATGATCAATGCAAAAAAATAGAGGAAATCAATAGAATGGGAAAGACTAGAGATCTCTTCAAGAAAATTAGAGATACCTAGGGAACATTTAATGCAAAGATGGGCACAATAAAGGATAGAAACTGTATGGACCTAACAGAAGCAGAAGCTATTAAGAAGAGGTGGCAAGAATACACAGAACTATACAAAAGACATCTCAGTGACCCAGATAACCACAACAGTGTGATCACTCACCTAGAGCTGGACAGGCTGGAGTATGAAGTCAAGTGGACCTTAGGAATATTACTAGGAACAAAGCTATTGGAGATGATGGAATTCCAGTTGAGCTATTTTAAACCCTAAAATATGATGCTGTGAAAGTGCTGCACTCAATATGCCAGCAAATTTGGAAAACTCAGCAGTGGCCACAGGACTGGAAAAGGTCAGTTTTCATTCGAATTCCAAAGAAGGGCAATGCCAAAGAATGCTCAAACTACCACACAACTGCACTCATCTCACACGTTAGCAAAGGAATGCTCAAAATTCTCCAAGCCAGGCTTCAGCAATACACGAACTTCAGATATTCAGATGAGAACTTTAGATGCTAAAGCCGGATTTAGAAAAGGCAGAGCAACCGGAGATCAAACTGTGAACACCCATTGGATCACAGAAAAAGCAAGAGAATTCCAGAAAAACATCTACTTCTTCTTCATTGACTATGCTAAAGCCTTTGATGACATGGATCACAACAAACTGTGGAAAATTCTGAAAGAGATTGGAATACCAGATGACCTTACTTGCCTCCTGAGAAATCTGTATGCAGGTCAAGAAGCAACAGTTAGAATGGACATGGAGCAATGGATTGGTTCCAAATCAGGAAAGGAGTACGTCAAGGCTGTATATTGTTACACTGCTTATTTAACATCTATGCAGAGTACATCATGAGAAATGACAGACTGGATAAAGGACAAGCTGGACAAGATTGCCAAGGGAAATATCAATAACCTCACATACAAAGATGACACCACCCTTATGGCAGAAAGCAAAGAGGAATTAAAGAGCCTCTTGATGAAAGTGAAAGAGGAGAGTGAAAAAAGTTGGCTTAAAATTCAACATTCGAAAAACCAAGATCATGGAATCTGGTCCCATTCCTTCATGGCAAATAGATGGAGAAACAATTGAAACATTGAGAGACTTTATTTTCCTAGACCCCAAAATCACTGCAGATGGTGACTGCAGCCATGAAATCAAAAGACACTTGCTCCTTGGAAGAAAAGCTATGACCAACCTAGATAGCATATTAAAAAGCAGAGACATTACTTTGCCAACACAGGTATGTCTAGTCAAAGTTATGGTTTTTCCAGTAGTCATGTATGGATGTGAGACGTGAACCATAAAGAAAGCTGTGTGCTGAAGATTTGATGCTTTTGAACTGCGGTGTTGGAGAAGACTCTTGAGAATCCCTTGGCAAGCCAGGACTTCATACCAGTCAACCCTAAAGGAGATCAGTCCTGAGTTTCACTGGAAGCACTGATGCTGAAGCTGAAGCTCCAATACTTTGGCTACCTGATGTGAAGAGCTGACTCATTTCAAAAGACCCTGATGCTGGGAAAGATTGAGGGGAGGAGGAGAAGGGATGACAAAGAATAAGATGGTTGGATGGTATCACTGACTCAATGCACATGAGTTTGAGTAAGCTCCAGGAGTTGATGGTGGACAGGGAAGCCTGGGGTGCTGCAGTCCATGGGGTTGCATAGCATCACACAGGACTGAGTAACTGAAATGCTCTGAACTGAAAACCCTTGGCTTTTATTCTGCGACTTCCAAGGACAATAGTGTTGACCTACTTTCTGTGTTTGGGGGCCTTGTTCTGTCTTGTGAAGCATTGGATTCACCTGTTTAAAAATGGATTTCTGCAACTGGGACCCTCTGTACTGCTTGGATTCATCACTCTGGTTGACCTGTAACCCTTGGCTGTCTCTATTCTTCATGAATGATGGCTTTTCATAGTTCTTTCACACATTTTAATCCTAAATTTCTGACGTGTAATTGAAAACATAAAACTCAGCCCAGCACCTTCTTCCTGAAACCTTATGAGGTTCCAGACTCCAGCACACCTCCTCCTGCTCCCACACTTCCCTCACCCATCTCCCCTCCATCTGGAGTCCTGCTCTGCCAGTGAAACCCACATCCTTCTCTGAGGCTACTACCCCTGCTACATCCTTCCTCTCTGGGACCTTCCTCAATAATAGCTGTGATGGGAGCAGGAGGGGGAAGATTAATGAAGATAATAAAATGAACTCTCCTGTTCTGATGGCCAGGGACTGTGCTCAGCCCTTCACAGGGATATAGCACTTTATCCTTAAAACAGTGTTGGAGACAGCACCATCATCACCACCACCACCTAACAGGTGAGGTAAGTTAAGACTCAGTACACAGCATCCCAATTCTAATCTTACCAGTTTAGTTCACTCACTCAGTCATTTCCGATTCTTTGTGACCCCATGGACTGCAGCACACCATGCCTCCCTGTCCATTACCAACTCCCTGAGCTTGCTCAAACTCATGTCCATTGAGTCTGTGATGCTATCTAACCATCTCTTCCTCTGTCGCCCCCTTCTCCTCCCGCCTTCAATCTTTCCCAGCATCGGGGTCTTTTCCAACGAATCAGCTCTTTGCATCAGGTGACCAAAGTATTGGAGTTTCAGCTTCAGCCATCAGTCCTTCCAAAGAATATTCTGGACTGATTTCCTTTAGGATTGACTAGTCTGATCTCCTTGCAGCCCAAGGGACTTTCAAGAGTCTTCTCCAACATCATAGTTCAAAAGCATCAATTGTTTAGCACTCAGCTTTCTTTATGGTCCAGCTCTTGACATCCATACGTGACTACTGGAAATACCATAGCTTTGACCATACAGACCTTTGTTGGCAAAGTAACATCTTTGCTTTTTAATATGCTGCTTAGGTTTGTCATAGCTCTTCTTCCAAGGAGGCAGGGTCAGGGATGTGACAGGCCTTTGAACTAGCAGTCTGACTTAAGAACTCAATTGTTTTCTAGCATCTAGCAATTAAACACTGTAACTACCATATTGCACAACACTGGCAGAATAGACTCCTTTTCTCCTTTGCTTAGAAGGCCCTCTGATTGGATCATTAACGCAGCTGGGTCCTGATGCACACTGGCTTCTCCTCTGCCATGGGCTCCCTAAGGGGAGAGAGTGACATTTATATCTTTGGAACAAAGACCTGGCCCATCTTAGAAACTCCATTTGTAGCAGCAAAATGGAGTGAATTCACCCTTTACAGATTTTCCCCGTTTTTGCCTTCATATTCCCTATAATCTAGCCAAAGGGATTCTTTGCTATTCCCCACACTTTCCCTGTATTCTGGGCTATATTTACTGAGATGCATTTGTACATATGCAGATCTGCACCCAAGTGAAATTCCAGTAGCCCTCTGTCCTGAGGCTTATCCACTCGTCAGTCAGGAGTGGGCTCCCTGCCTGCTCCCATCTGTCCACACTTTGCTTGAAGAACTACATCCTTCATCATTTCTGCTTCACTTAGGTGTTGGTGAGATCTACTTTAAAAATATGTATCATTGAAGTTTTCACATAATGGGTGCTCAGTAGGGATTAACTGAATTAAAAGCTAAGAAATAATTTAAACTGGTTGACTTGGTTTCCTGTAAAAGGAAGAAGTTCAAACATATGGGCACTGTGAGGAGTACTCACATTTTTTTTTCATCTCTATATGTTGTGAAGGATGGGATAGCAATAATGAAACCTTATTTTGATGGCTTCTTTACTTTTTAACAAATATATGCTCTTTGGTTTTTTTAAATATAGACTTATTTTAATTAGAGGCTAATTACTTTACAATATTGTATTGCTTTTGCCATACATCAACATGAATCCACCACGGGTGTACACGTGTTCCCCATCCTGAACCCCCCTCCCACCTCCCTCCCTGTACCATCCCTCTGGGTCATCGCAGTGCACCAGCCCCAAGCATCCTGTATCATGCATCAAATCTGGACTGGCAATTCATTTTATATATGATATTATACATGCTTCAGTGCCAGTCTCCCAAATCATCCCACCCTCTCCCTCTCCCACAAAGTCCCAAAGACTGTTCTATACATCAGTGTCTCTTTTGCTGTCTCGCATACAGGGTTATCATTACCATCTTTATAAATTCCATATATATGCGTTAGTATAATGTATTGGTGTTTTTCTTTCTGGCTTACTTCACTCTGTATAATAGGCTCCAGTTTCATCCACCTCACTAGAACGGATTCAAATGTATTCTTTTTGATGGCTGAGCAATACTCCATTGTGTTTATGTACCACAGCTTTCTTATCCATTCATCTGCTGATGGAAATCTAGGTTGCTTCCATGTCCTGGCTATTATAAATCGTGCTGCGATGAACACTGGGGTACACGTGTCTTTTCCATTCTGGTTTCCTCGGTGTGTATGCCCAGTAGTGGGATTGCTGTGTCATAAGGCAGTTCTATTTCCAGTTTTTTAAGGAATCTCCACACTGTTCTCCATAGTGGCTGTACTAGTTTGCATTCCCACCAATAGTGTAAGAGGGTTCCCTTTTCTCCACACCCTCTCCAGCATTTATTGCTTGTAGACTTTTGGATCGCAGCCATTCTGACTGGCATGAAATGATACCTCATAGTGGTTTTGATTTGCATTTCTCTGATAATGAGTGATGTTGAGCATCTTTTCATGTGTTTGTTAGCCATCTGTATGTCTTCTTTGGAGAAATGTCTGTTCAGTTCTTTGGCCCATTTTTTGATTGGGTTTATTTTTCTGGGATTGAGCTGCAGGAGTTGCTTGTATATTTTTGAGATTAGTTCTTTGTCAGTTGCTTCATTTGCTATTATTTTCTCCCATTCTGAAGGCTGTCTTTTCACCTTGCTTATAGTTTCTTTTGTTGTACAGAAGCTTTTAAGTTTAATTAGATCCCATTTGTTTATTTTTGCTTTTATTTCCAATATTATGGGAGGTGGGTCATAGAGGATCCTGCTGTAAATCCCTGGGATAAATCCCTGAGATAAATCATCCCAGGGATGCAAGGATTCTTCAATATCCACAAATCAATCAATGTAATACACCACATTAACAAATTGAAAAATAAAAGCCATATGATCATCGATAGATGCAGAGAAAGCCTTTGACAAAATCCAATATCCATTTATGATAAAAACTCTCCAGAAAGCAGGAATAGAAGGAACATACCTCAACATAATAAAAGCTATATATGACAAACCCACAGCAAACATTATCCTCAATGGTGAAAAATGGAAAGCATTTCCCCTAAAGTCAGGAACAAGACAAGGGTGCCCACTCTCACCACTACTATTCAACATAGTTTTGGAAGTTTTGGCCGCAGCAATCAGAGCAGAAAAAGAAATCCAAATTGGAAAAGAAGAAGTAAAACTCTCACTGTTTGCAGATGACATGATCCTCTACATAGAAAACCCTAAAGACTCCACCAGAAAACTACTAGAGCTAATCAATGACTATAGTAAAGTTGCAGGATATAAAATCAACACACAGAAATCCCTTGCATTCCTATACACTAATAATGAGAAAATAGAAAGAGAAATTAAGGAAACAATTCCATTCACCATTGCAATGAAAAGAATAAAATACTTAGGAATATATCTACTTAAAGAAACTAAAGACCTATACATAGAAAACTATAAAACACTGGTGAAAGAAATCAAAGAGGACACTAATAGATGGAGATATATACCGTGTTCATGGATCGGAAGAATAAATATAGTGAAAATGAATATACTACCCAAAGCAATCTATAGATTCAATGCAATCCCTATCAAGCTACCAATGCTATTTTTCACAGAGCTAGAACAAATAATTTCACAATTTGTATGTAAATACAAAAAACCTCAAATAGCCAAAGCAATCTTGAGAAAGAAGAATAGTACTGGAGGAATCAACCTGCCTGACTTCAGTTTTCTACTACAAAGCCACAGTCATCAAGACAGTATGGTACTGGCACAAAGACAGAAATATAGATCAATGGAACAAAATAGAAAGCCCAGAGATAAATCCATGCACCTATGGACACCTTATCTTTGACCAAAGAGGCAAGAATATACAATGGAGAAAAGACAATCTCTTTAACAAGTGGTGCTGGGAAAACTGGTCAACCACTTGTAAAAGAATGAAACTAGAAAACTTTCTAACACCATACACAAAAATAAACTCAAAATGGATTAAAGGTCTAAACGTAAGACCAGAAACTATAAAACTCCTAGAGGAGAACATAGGCAAAACCCTCTCTGACATGAATACATGCTCTTTGATCTCATTAGTTTTTGCCTGTCTGTGTGTAAGCAAATTTCTATCAAATGCCAATTTTTTTTTTTCCATTTAAATTACTAGAAAGATTTAACAGCTTTTAGACACTAAGGAATTTCTCTTTTATGATAAACCAGTGAAACTCTTTTCAATGACATTTAAGTGCATTATGTTTGAATAGTGGTAATAAGGTTAAAAATGTTCCAACAGCGTGACATGATATTAAACCTTCATCTATTAGGTTCAACAAATGTTTACCAAGCTTCTACTGTGTACAGGCACAATCCTTGGTAAGATTCTGTGAAGAACAAAGAAGGATTACACGCAGTCCTTTAGGTGAACATCAGTAAATGCAGACAAGACAAGTTATACGACACAAGGGAAACCCTAGCATATGTTCCAGAAGAAATGCAAAGTGCTGAAAAGATATACAAAGAAAAAGGAGGTTAATTTTTTTGAAAACTCATTAGAACATTTGTTCTTTCATTCCACACACCAACTTGCTAATAATGGTAGTCTAGAATATGTGATTGTGGGTACAAATAATGGATTAAAAAATTAATATAAATTAAAATTTTAAAGTAATGGAAAGTAATAGGCTTAAAATCAATCTATAGAAATTTTTAACACGACAAATTTAGTGAAAAAAATGACCATAATTTTATTATCACCTCACAATTATTTTCATTTGTATATGTTAGATATTTGTATATACTAATGACACACAATTCTGGATACAGCCACTTTAATTCATGGACAGGAAAGAAGCATATCTGCATGTTTTAGCAGTAAGCAAACTTCAAACCACAGCCTGTGTGACACACATTTCTGAGTTAGCCTATAGCAAGCCAGCTTTCTTAAACTGGAAAATTAGAAATAATAGGAACAGATTTCATGGGGCAGTTAAGAGGATTAGATAAAATAATCTATGGAAAGTGACAACTGCTGTCACCACATAAAAGTTCAGAAACAGCAGCTCTTAAAATCATCATTTTACCTTCTATCTCATTTTTGGCTTTCCCTGAATTATGAAAAGCCTTTGTATTCACAGTATAGTGGTTTGAAATATCAAGAAAAAGGCAGATAAACTCTAAAGGGATGAACAGTAGCAGACCACACAGCAGCTTCCAAAGATTCAGCACAACGATACACCAATGTAGGACCTGAAGGCTGACTGTCTGGTTCTGGCTTGGGTGCTGTGGGAACCCACGCTGTTGATGGGGACAACAAAAACAACAGTTCCCTTCACCCGGTGACATGAGGAGATGCAGGGGCAGTGGCTCCTGCCCTCTCCCCTCTGAACAAGATGTCCCAGAAACACCAGACAGCCCAGGGATCACCTTTTCTGCCTACAGACAGCACCAGAGGGCTTGATGAGGACTCACAGCAAATCCAGAATAAAGCAGGCCAAAACTGGACTGAAAGGGCTCTGAAAGTTTATCTGCCTCTGGGAATAAAGCCCAAAATTTAAGTCAGAAACTACACACTCAGCTAAACAAAATGACTGCATGTCCTATTTACAGAGGACCAAGTCTCCTAACATAATAACCGAACATTAAAGAGTCTCCAAACATTAATAACCAAATACTTTTTATACAATTGAAAAATCATCTGTCCTGTTCTGAACTGAAAAACACACATCTGAAGGAGAAAAGATGCTCAGCTGATGGACATTTTAGGATAAATCAAGTATTGGGATTATCTGACAAAGATTTTAGAGCAGATACCATAAATGCGCTTCTGGAATCAATTATAAATTATCTTGAAACAAATGGAAAAAAATGGAAAAACCTCAGTAAAGAAACAGAAATCATAAAAAGAGAACCAGGTAGAAATACAGGAATGAAAAAAAAAAAAAAAAACTGAAACAAAAATTTTAGCTGGACCATCTCAACAATAGAGTGAAGACCAAAAACAATAGTCAGTGAACTGGAAGACAGATATGTAGGGTTTACCCAGTTTGAATTAGTGGAAGAAAGAAATAAACAGAGCCCAGGAGTCTGCGGGATAATAATAATGCAATGATCTAATATTTGAATCACCAGAATCTCAGAAAGAAGAGTGTGAACTAAAAAAGTACTCAGAAACAGTGGTTGAATATTTCCTAAGTCTGATATTAGGTATCACACACACACGAACATACACTTTTCGTAATTAGAATTAATATGGAACCATTCCACACAAAATGTAGAAAACTCGCAACTGAATAGCTCCTTTGATCTCTTTGGGCTATCGTCATGTCTACATACATTATAAATCTTACAAGATTATATTTTTGCTTTAAAAAATCCCATATATTATAATGAAATTAAGAGACAAAGGAATACTTTTTTATTCAGATATTTGCCATTTCAGAGTTTCTCTATTGCTTCTTGAAGATTTGAATTTCTACTTGGCATCATATCCATTTAGCATTTACTTCACTGAGCAGAGTTGTAATAGCTGCTGTAAGATCTTTGGTGGGTAGTTTCAACATCTTGGTCATCTTGGAGTAGGTCTTGGGTGCTAAATCTTTTCTCTGAATCTGGGTCACATTATTCTGTATCTTCTTATGCTGTATAATTCCTGATGGAATAGTGAATGTGAATAAGAAGTGGTGGAATCTGGATTTGGCATATTCCTCTGGAGAATGTTGACTCTTGTCTAAGGCAATTGATTTCATTGGGTTCAAATTGCAAATTCTCCTGGGTGATAGATAAAATCTTGGTTCAGTTGGTGTATCTTTAGCTGCTCTATACATGAATGTTGTTCAGGGGTCATTCAAGGTCATGGGCAGTTTAAACACAGAACTTAGGGCTCCTCATCTCAAAGTGTCTTCTGAGATTTCCCCTTCTCAGGAGTTGTTGTTGCCCAGACTGCCTGCTGGCTCTTCAAGACAGAAAGATAGTGGGTTGAAACTGACTTTGTGCCACTCTCAGGATAAAAACTGTTTACCTCCAGCTAGTCTCTTCCTCCAAATTTCACAGCCTTCTAGAAGCTGTCTTCTTTTGTTCATTCTCCAGAATGTTTTATTCCAGAATCTAGAGCTGGGTTCAGTTGGAGCTTACGCCTCAATGGAAGCAGAAACCTCCCTGAGGTTTTCATGGGAAATTTCTTTAAAACTCAAAATTAAGTTTGGAAGAATGACCTTTTTTATTTTTTTTTATTTTTATTTTTTTCTTTGGGAATACTGATTTTGCACAATTGTCCACTGCTGCTCTCGCTGCGATGGCAGGGCCAGCCTACTGAAGGATCACATCTGTCCCCACCTTCCAGAGGTTTGTCCTGCTTGCTGATGCCTCTGTCGTCCTGGCCATAGTAACAGGTGGAGAGGAATACTGGAATGGTGCTACCGATCTGGTAGTTAAATCCCCTTCCAGAATGACCTTTTTTAAACACCCATCCTTTTCAATCAAGATGCTGTCTTGTCTAGACATGTTTCTTTGATGTGTCAGTAAAATTTTCTTCATATAAATCTTGCACATTTCTTACTAGATAATCTCTAAAATTACTATTTCATTTGCCTATATTTCCTCATAATTAGTTGCTTTGGGGGACTAGAATTTATGGAATCCTGGTTTGCAATAGGCCTTACCCCTTGTTGTTGTACAATCAACATGTAGTTACTTTCTGAATGCACACCTTGTGTCCTTCACATCAGTCACTAACACCATCAATGGCCCAATTGAGCTCTAAAATTACCCTGTTACACGATTAAGATGAAGATCACTGATCTTAGGTTGGTTCTGTGTCTCTTCAGTGTAAAGTTTAAAGCACATGGTGATGAAATATGCTCTTTCCTTGTTGGTAATTTTGTATGCTGTTAACTTCCAGAGTGCTGCAGGGACTATTTGGTTTTAGAAGGGGCGTGAGGTTCCAGCCATCTTCCACGCTATCCTTTAAAATAGATTGAACCAGCTCTGAATGGAATTTTCCATAAACATGCAGAAATGCATTGAGATTAATATTTTTCTTTTCTTTTGGGAAGTAATTATACCTAGACTAAATATTTTAAAAAGAGGGGAGTTAAAACTAGAAATTAAAAAAATAATAGCACATTAAGCTTTTGAAATGAACTTAAGCAATTAACAGGTATTAAATCACGAGCAGAAAAGTTTAAACCAACTTCTCTTTTAAAGATATACAGATGACTTCTTCTTTTCTTAAATGTTACTTTTATATTCTGAATCCCCATAGCTTTTCACGAAAATGTGTTTGAAGTTATACATGTGTTCGGCATGTCTTTAGCATCTTGAGGAACTTGATGTTTGTTGAATAGAATAAAAAGAAAGAAAATATTTTCTATAAAGAAGATCCCATTTCTTACATTTCACTTAGGAAAACAAGAAGTTCCTTTAATCATATATTATGAATAGTGGTGATACATGAGAAATTATTCATCACAGACAGAATACCACATTATTTTATTGAACTGCACACTCCTCTCCTGAAAGAAAAAAAAATTACTGCTTCCCTAAAGAAGTTAAAACAGACCAAGAGCATATTAAAAATACTTTATTGTCATAACTAAATAGGTTAAACATACATTATAAATGGAATATATTGTATATTTGATGAAACATATAGCATTCATCAAGCAAAAAAAGAAATATACACAGCTTTTGAATGGAAAGATGACACACTTAAATGAATAGCTCTCAAATACTAGAAACTTAGCAACCTGGAATAATGTTTATTCCTGGCCCATTTTGTGCCCACTGGAAAAAATTGCACTGTTTTTCCTTCCCAAGAGGGCATACAAAAAAATTCTTTCCATTATTTGGTCCAATCTTCAACACTGTTCTCATGATGGAGCGTTTGCCATGGTTGCAGAATGGGAAGGACAAATCCGCCCACTAGAGAGAAACAGATTGCAAAGTTTAGATGGAGGTAGACTGATGAGATGTACTTGATTAGTACTTTGTTGTTTCCACTCCTTTTCCTACTAATCTGACACTGTAAGATACATGTAAGTCATCAGTTATTGCCCTTTAAAAGCCTTATATCCTATAAGTAGCTTCTCTAACAAATTTGCCTGAACCACACGAGAAATTCTCATAATTCCAAGTCTCCTTCTTCCAAAGGCTTACTTACAGAAGTTCCTTCACTTTTTTGAAAATCTCACTGTAAAGCAAATCAGCAATGTTCCTGCTATAGATCTGTTTCAGTTCAAGCTATTAAGATCAAAGATTTATTATGACTTTAATACTAAACTTTCTTACTCTCTTAGGAAAAGAATCCAATACAGAATTACCCAGACTAATTACTACCAGATTCCACTGTATTATTCTTATCCTTATTAATTTTGGCCTCAAGAGAGTTACCAAGAAGACTGTGATGAATATTGTTAATATTTTCTCCAGTAAGTCTATACAAGCTTCTAGGGGAGATGTGTACATTGAGTAGGATGGAGTCACATCTCCGGCAGGGGCTAGGCTCTGAAATCATGATCACATCTTCCCTGGGGAATTCCTTAGGAAGGCACCATACTGAAGACAGATAACTTCTCTCTCAGTAAGCCCAACCAGCAAACTTCTGCTCCAGCACTGAAACAGATTCGTCTTTTCTTTTTCCAGTTTTTCATCAGATAAAGCAGTTGGGGAGAATACGTATCTTTAAACCTTAAGATGACAGTCAGCAGCATGAGGCTCACAATGAGGAAGGAAGCAAGACTGACCTAAGGGACCCAGATTCCTGGCTTCTGTCTCATAGTCATTCGGAGGGACAAACTCATAGACTGAAAGGCTGGGGAATCACTACATCTAAACTGTTACTGTGTCATCACTTTTTTTGGCTAAGCCTGTGTAGGAGGAGTCGCCAAGCTTATTGTAAACCCAGGGCGTGTAAATTTGTTTCCCAGGTACCTCTACTCAATGCATAAACCAAAGGTCTGGATGTCACTCTGCAGTCAGGAAAAGCAAATATCTATCTTGGATTATCAGTCCCTGGCGACTCCATTACTTTTCTCTCTGTAAACCAAGGGATACTTCTTCCTGTACTGGTGGTTACAAATATACTCTAATAATGGAATAGCTGTCATTGAATTAATTTTTCCTTTTGGGATGAACACCTTTGAATTTTAACACCAGTATAGCTTTTATATTTAAAGATAAAACCATAAATGGACAGATATTTGCTACATATTAGTGGCCTAAGTGTTCAGTGACACAATCATTGAGCTTGATGAATCATACACGTACTTCAAAAAATCCACACTGTGCTTCTCTTGCTAGAGGACAAGCATAGAAGTGCCTGCCCTTGTTTTCTCCACTCTTCCTCACCACTCGGAGAGCGCAGGGGCGGCCGTGTTTACTGCAGCGGGGACTGCCGGCATTTAACAAGCAAGGACCATCTGTCATACTGCTTTGAAGTTCACTGTAATGACAAGTTACAAAATAACTGCAGCACGACAGGGCTAAAAGGGATCATTCACACCACCTCACCTCCACATTAGAATCCCGCCTGTACAGAGAAATGCTGCCAAAAAGGGACCGTGGTCAACTTCACTTAATTACATACACTCCTGCTGCTGCTGCTGCTAAGTCGCTTCAGTCGTGTCCGACTCTGTGCGACCCCATAGACGGCAGCCCAGCAGGCTCCCCCATCCCTGGGATTCTCCAGGCAAGAACACTAGAGTGGGTTGCCATTTCCTTCTCCAATGCATGAAAGTAAAAAGTGAAAGGGAAGTCGCTCAGTTGTGTCCAACTCTTACGTCGTTCTAATTCTTGGTTTTCCCGGGTAATTCTAATTTACTTCCAAAGGTACCTATTTATGCAAATTTAATTTAAATTAGACATATAATTCACATTTCTCAAGAATAACAACAGCTGACTTGCACATCCAATCTTCTTAGTTTTCATTTGTGACATTTGTTTATTTTCTTACCCAACATGACTGGGTGGCCACTTTTATTTCCCCTAACATATTCTCAAGTCCAACAGCCCCCTGACCTACAAACGAGCAAGAGTCATAATTTTCTCTAATTATTTTCTCATGGGTAGCAGACTGTCATCAATGGCTCTGACAAGGCCAAAGAGATCACTCTTTCTACTGCCCACTCTAAAGATAATTTTCTATGCTTTGCTTTGATCAAGGCTACATAATAGTTGCAATCATATTTCAGCAGGCTGCTGCCAGAGCAGAAACGTGTATTCTGTAAAGCTAGCAAGGAAGCTTTATTCTTCCCCATGATTAGATCACGAGCAGCTGGAGGTTATCCCAGCATACAGTGTATAAAGGTCAGAAGCTGGCCTTCCACTGTATGTGGAATTTTCTCTTCAAAAAGGAGCTTCATGATTTAATTTTTATACTTTGCATATTTTTAATAATGCCTTTATAACAGTCTTTTTAATAAACTAATTGAAGAGAAAAAGAGCCCTTATTAAAACCAGAAGCCCTTTCCCTAATAGCCCAATTTTTAATTTTTAAATGATATAGTTCTTCCTTTCTTTTGTTAATTTCTGAAGAACAAAATACCATTCTCAGGTGATTTTTTAAAAAAATACTTATAAATTCTAAACTATATGCTTCACATACTCGTTCCTATAATATCTCAAGGCATCATATCTAATCAAAATGTTCAGAGTGTGAGATATTTTTTCCAGTTTCAAGTGAGATATAATTGACATACAAGGGATCTTTAATTTGTGATGAAGTTGGTCTACATTTGTTTATAAAAGACATTTAACTATATTGCTTTAAATGGACTCAAACATCCTGAGGGTAGTTTCTGAAGCTGTTTGTGCAGCGGCATCTATGAGATGAAAGCAGCTGTGGGCATTGTGAAGAAACTGTTGTTATGACATACTCCTCCAGCAGGTATTTTGTTGGCAGCACTTTCAGTGTGGGGGATGGTGGCTTATCATTTAGAATCACAGGGAAAACTAACCAGAAATAAAGAAGGCGAGGGCAAAAGACTTCTCTTTTCCACCTCCTTTGGTTTCATCAGTGCCTCCCAAAGAGTAAATATTAAAATGTTAACTTCAAGAGAAGCTAAACATTTGGATAGTGGTAGAGAAGTTGAGTAAATCAAAGCAAGAGGGCAATAAACAATGCTTACAAAAAATTTAGAGGAGGAGAAAATAAAGTTAAAAATCTTAACAGAAGGAAATAAACTGATGCTTTCTTTAAAAAAGTACACACATGCAAACATAATTTTATTATTTGGAAGGCTGGGGTTAACAATCAAACATTTTTGAACCTATTTGCTTCAACCTAGAAATCTCCAGCTTCACAAATCCAGGGAGAGGTTTAGATTCCCTTATTCGTAAAGCTATTTTGGAGAGGAGCATGGTGGAAGATAGGATCAAGGTAGGAAGGAAAGACTCCAGTGTCTCATGTAAGTTCCTCATTTCTGTCTTCCATTCCCTTTCTTCCTTAGTACAAAGATAAATTAAAAAACACCATATGCTATCTTATCCCGGCCCTCTGAGTGTGGCCCATTGACCAGAAGCATCAGGATTACTGGGCAGCTCCTCAGAATCATTGGCCTCTACTCCAGATGGCTTGTAGAATCAGAACCCCAGAGACTGAATATACACACACTACATGTCAGAGTACCGAGTTACTGCGACCAAGAACACACAGGCTCCAAAGACACACGACAAATCTTCATTTCATGATAACAAACATTACCCAGAATAATTAAATGTTCTGATTAATTGAAGATATTTCAGTTTATTGAGACAATTAAACGTTTCCATTAACTGAGGACATTCTGGTTCCTCTTTCTTTCCATCATTACTTTAAAAAGTCTCAATAATGTAGCAAAGCGTTTTCTTGGGTAAACAGCATATGGAATAGTTTAACTTGTTTTGATAACTAGGACTGTTATCTTAAATATTAATATTGGATTACAAATGGTCAGTGGAGGAGGGCATGGCAACCCACTCCATTATTCTTACCTTGAGAATCCCCAAGGACAGAGGAACCTGGAGAGCTACAGTCCATGTGGTCGCAAAGAGTCGGACACAACTCTACGCCTAAGCACGGCATAAATGGTCAATATAATAGATCAGGGTTGGTGAATTTTTTCAGAAGGGACATACTTTTAGGCTCATGGGTTTTTTGGTTTCTGTTGCAAAATATTCAAGTCTGCTGTTTTATCATGAAAAGTAGCCAGAGAGAATATGTAAACCAACCAGAAACGGGATTGTCTCCATAAAACTTTACTTATTAAAACTGGGGGTGGGCTGTCTTTAGCTCTGCTCATTGTAGTTTGCTGAGGTAAAAGTCATTAAATCAACTGTAATGCTTATAATGCACAGTACGTTCTCAATAAATACTTAATAATAAACACTGAACATGTTCAATAAGCGTTGTTCAAATAATATTAAACAGATCAGACAAAAACTATTATCAAGAAGGAGGACATTACCAAGCACAGGTTTTAATTTTAAAGTGGGTATTTTTTTCAATGACCAATTTATCAAGATTTAACTTATTATACAGATCAGGTGATTATAATAAAAATATTATCTAATTTTTTTAAATTAATCAGCCTCACTGAATGTATATTTTGTAGTTCAGTAGTATTTCAAGGCAGAGAAGGCAATGGCACCCCACTCCAGTACTCTTGCCTGGAAAATCCCATGGATGGAGGAGCCTGGTGGGCTGCAGTCCATGGGGTCGCTAAGAGTTGGACACGACTGAGCAACTTCACTTTCACTTTTCACTTTCACGCCTTGGAGAAGGAAATGGCAACCCACTCCAGTGTTCTTGCCTGGAGAATCCCAGGGACGGGGGAGCCTGGTAGGCTGCCGTCTATGGGGTTGCACAGTCGGACACGAGTGAAGCGACTTAGCAGCAGCATTTCAAGGATCACAACAAACAAACAGAGGTTAAAGGACTCATCCTGGATGTTCCCAGGTGACTCTGACATTCTTGGGGACTGAAAACCCCAAAAGGTGACCCAGATGCATGTATAAGGTGTCAGTGCTTCACTGGTGATTAGAGGTAGAATTTGGCAACCCTGATGGCAGCAGACTGATTTTATTCCATTTCTCTCATCTACATGAGCCTTTGTATCAGCTCAGGAAAAACTTCAACCTAAAACACATGTATGATTTCTTTGAAGTGGTATCACTGTGTTTTGCTCTGTATTTACAATAATTGGATCAAAGACTTAAAACTGTCTAACAATCATTCTTAACTGCTTAAAAATTGGTTCAACTATCTAATTTATAATCCAGTAGCTGGATTCAATTCAAATCTGTCTAAAGACCAATTTGAAATCTGAAAATATGCCCTGTCAACATAGCATGTATCATGTGGTGATGAGATCAGTAATTAAAAGAACAAAAGGCAAATTAATTACCATATAATTACTAAAGAAAAAATGAACTGGCTATCACTTCTCTGAGTGGACCACCTGCTTTAATCCTATTATGTTGTGAGCTTCTGCTCAGCATCTTGTCCACAAGATGAACACTGTAGCTGTCAGACAAGGAGAAAAATGAAATAAATGACAGTAATTTGCAATTTATTCCTTGTAAAGTAGCTGGGTGCAGAAGGGCTGCTGGGTGAATGTATTTCATCACTTGACATTTATTCTGCTAGTTGATCTTGATTGATTTTAGAGTCGCATTCCTAGGGTTCTTATATTCAACACATTCGCATGCAGCAGTGTTTCTAAGTAATGCTGTGTGCGTGTGATTAATCATATGACCCTATTACTAATGGCTTATGAAGAAATCATTTAAATTTAAGGTTACATTAATGTTTTTTAAATCCCTAATTCATTAGTTAAATTGTCTGAGATTTTCTACAAAGCACTAAGGAAATAAAAATATGCCAAGATACTTCATCTGAGTATAAAAACAGCCACAATATTTTTAAACAATCACATCTGCTTCTTTCCACTTATGGGACACAACAAAAAAGGCTGTTCAAAAATTATTTTCTTTCAGGAAAGCCTCCCAACTCGGACCCTCTTAACTAGCTCCTTCATGAACTTTCATCATGAAACGTTAATTAGCGTTAAGTGAAGAGATGGTGTACTGAATGAGCAGTGAAAAGTTTCCCCTCCATAACTTAACTCAAATGTCTCTATTTTATGAGTATTACAGACAAAAGTCAAACAAGTTATAATAAGTGGTTAGGAAGAACAACAAAAAATTAGCTAAGAATAATTGATCAAGATGAACTGGTGGTAAATTTAGAACCAGTATGGGGAACTGGCGATTAAAGCATCTATTGAGCAAAAGTCATCTCAGAATTCTGTTATGAAATAAGTTACAAGGACTCCCGGAGGTTACTCTAGGTGTGTGCACCGGTGGCCCTTTGCCTCACTACCCAGAGGAAGAATCTTTCCATCGGCAAAGACACAGCTAATCAGAGGAGAGGGTGGAAACCAGAACCCTCCTGAGGTTACTTCGGAGCCCACCCACAGCAGCCCTTCCCCTGCTCATCTCCCACTGGCAAGAAGACCGGTGGGAGATGAGCTTCGCTTCATTTAAAATACCCTTCCCTTCATGCAAAGATGCTGGATACACAATGTCTGCTTTCTGAAGGAAAAGAAAATTGTGGAGAAAAGTCTCTCCCTGACGGAGTTATGGTCATCAGGAGCCCCAGACAAAATATTAAATAAGGCTGGAGAAGAACAGTAGGAGGAGCTGCCAATAATCATTAAGGAACAAGGATGACATTGTTAAAGTCACTGTATCTCTGGTGACAGCAATTGGTGTCTTCTCCTGAATGTCGAGCTAGTAGTCTCTTAAAAACATATGTGGTCTGGTAGTATTCATTAACTGGAATTACAACCTTTTAATTTCATGTCCAAAAGTAGGACACATGCTCTTCCAAGCCTTTTTGGTTGAAACAATGACTGCCACTCTCCTTGGCTGTTTGAAATACAGCCACTTTCTTTAGCAGAAATGTCACTAAAAATGTCTCAGAGCTCTCTCCTTTAGAACAGAGGACATTTACTAAATGAACAGTTTCCCTTTTAGAAGAACTATATTTCATTGGAAGAAAAGTTAAAAAAAATAAAATAAAACACTGCTAACAGTGGAGACTGATAACCAGTATGACTGGGGGGGATTTAACTATTTGTATTCATACTTTCCAATATTTCCAAACATTCTGTATTAAGCATGTATATAGTTAAGTCAGAAAAAACAAAACCAAATTTCCTATGGATGGAGGAAATTCTGTTTTTCATTCTCTTCCCTTCTGTAGTATTATAAGCTAGAGGAAGAAAGGGATGCAAATTATTGAATACTGTAAAAGTCTTTCTGGGTTTGATTTACATTTCCAAGATCAATTAGGCTTCCTTAGCAACGGATGATTCTTCTTCATCCTTAAGACTTTATGCAAATACCTTAAAGACCAAGGTGAGAAGCATCATACCTGTTAGAAAATCCAGGGTTGCAACTTTTAAGATCCGGTGATGAGTAGTGGGTTGTTTTTAATTTTTTATGTGCTGGACTAAATAATTTATACTGAGAGCAGACTATAGGTGATATATTTACTTTGTCAGATGGTTGACTTCTACAGTTTGTTCTCTCCTTGGAGGTGTTCAGTGTATCACTACCACACACGTTAGGAGGAGGGCTTGGAAACTCCCCGTCTGGTATATGACTGTGGCTTTCTTCTCTTTTCAAAGCACTGTGTTTATTGCTGAAATCTGTCAAAACAAGAGTTGTAGTTCCAAACGCAGTTTTCCTATTGATCTTCACTTTTGCCTTTGGTTTTCCAAAGCTATGACAAGGGTATTTCATTAAGTTGTTAAAGACAATAGGATTTCCCTCATTCCTGAGTACTGAATCTGGAAAAAGAGACAAGTAATTCTATAGTATCCCTTTAAATACACTGACTATTTGAAACATCTTTTCATCTGATTAAAACATTCAGTTCATTTATTACAGTGACTCAATGTATATAACTAATAATACAAAGTTAGCTTGAGCAATCCAGAATTAGCCACCTTCTGATTAGGAAATAAAGTATTACATGAAGTGCAAAATTTCAACAACTTCCAGGGACTCAGAGGTGGGTTTAATAAAGATTTATATTTATTATGCTTTATTTTGTGTTTTAGCATTTAAAGGTTATTGAGCTATCAATTTTGCAACTATCAGACCAAATATTAATGCAGTGTAATTAACAGGGGACATCCCACAAAGCTTTAGATCAGCAGTTAGAGCCTGTATCTAGATCATCAGGAATGTGTCTGTGAATGACAAGAACAAGTGAAAGGCTCATTACAAAAAAGTAAAGATGAATTACAAAGATTTACATTTATTAAATATGTTTCAAGAAAGCATCTTAAAATTTTAGAATATGTACTGTAATTTGTTCTAAATTGCTCTTGAGATATATGCCTTTCATATTCAGAAAAAATAACAAGAAAATAATTAAGATGTGTAAAGGCATTTCAGAATGTCAAAATAAACGTGAAAATCTAAGACTGTGATTTTCTGAGGGCTCTCTGTTGAATGATACTGAAGAAGGGAGGGCCAGAAATAGGAGACACAGTTCCTTCTGCTCCCAGTGAAGCTCTGTAAGGGGTGATGCCTGCCTCTCTGGCCCAGAGAACAAAACACAATATGACAGCTCACACAATGTGGGGTCCAGAAGTCAAGAATGAACTTTCTCCTCTCTAATTGAAGAAAGAAAGAACACAATAGAAGCCACATCAATGAGATGGTTCTTAATCACAGGTTTCCTCTGAGGTTTTACATTCTCTGAACGCATGAAATTGTGAGCTATGAAGAGTTATTTTGAAGGATTTGAATGAAATCAGTACAATTGTCTGGGTAAAGATTTTAATAACAAGGGGTAGGAGGGATAAAGAAAGAGGAGAAAATTCAGCATTTTTCTATTCCACCTGCAAAGATATTCTTACAGAAATCCTCCCTTTCAATTTATGAACCACTTGGACTGAATAACAAATTCAAAAGTTGCTGAAATCTGCATAAAACAAAGCTTTATTGAATAATTCATTAGAAACAGAGAACAGATGTGATCGTCTCAGTTTTTTGAGATACAAAGTCACATACCATGTCTTCCCTCCCTGTTTAAAAAAAAAAAAAAGCGCTCAACAGAATATTAGCATGGTTTACATGCAAAGGCTGGCAATTCTTTAAAACCTTTCAGAAAGAAGGCATTTTAGTTAGTTGTGAAATATCAAAATGGAACAAGATATATACTTGACTTTGTGTAATTTATCCTCTTTGAAATGGCAGGAACTCAGAATCAAAATTCAGTCTTACCTGCAGGCCTTGAAGTCAGGCAAGCATCACATGTCTTAGAAGACGGCTTATTTATTAGAGTACAGACCTCACATGTCCACTGCTCTTCAGATTTCTGGGCCACACAGTCCATAAGATGACGCTCTCTACTAGAAGGCCAATTGACTGTGGTGTTTCTAACTGGCAGCATGCTGGAAGAGAATTTGTCCTAAAGTTAATCATTAACACTTTTATTACGGCCTTGTTCTTATACATTCTGAGTACCCGAAACAATTACAGAACCACTAATACCCAAATGCTACATGCTTACTATTGGTTAGAAGTTCTATGTCTCAGAATGTTTTCACTTGGGTCCTGAAGATTGCTGTTAAAGACAGAACTAACAAAAGACTTACAGTCAAAGAACTGTAGTATGTGTGCTTTTAAACCAACTAAAAGCAGTTGACCTAACCACTAGGGAGCATTTCTGAACTAATTTTTAAAGTAAGTGGGACTCTTCCTGAAGCAAAACTATCTTTATCCAACCAAATTAGGGAGGGAAAAAGTTATGTAGAAATTAAAGCAATGACGGTTAAGATGAGAAAAGCTTCACATTTACTTTGTGTGCCTCTGGAATTTCTCAACAATGTCTACTCAGCACTGTGGCAATTAGTTGATCTACAATCTATTATGATGGGAAAGATATCTATACTTAACGTTATTTCCCTTCACATAAAACTCTCTCATGTTGATATCTAACTAAGAGATTAGTAAGCAAACAGTAAAACCAACCCCGATTTTTGCCCACAGACGTAAACTATGACTCTCTACCCTGAATTCCTAATTGACTCTGTATCGTTAAAGGAAGGGCCTTTCTAAGCTCTGATATAGTCCTGCTCTGTAGCACGTTTCTGGGTCTACAGAGCACATCACATGGCTTAGCAACCAAGGCAGTGGCATGGATTCCTTTCATGTGTCCAAACATTAATATTGAACAAAAACTCTTCCAGTAAAGGCTTTGTACCTTACATTTCACAACATGACTTCTTTGACTTTCAAAGGTAGCCAGCCTTGTCTCCTGTAATATATTGCTCCCTACATATAATTATAACAGGTTTTAAATTCAGACTTGTCTGGTAAAATCATAAATAGCATAAGAAAACCTGAAAGTGAGACACATCTCATTATGGTTCTTTTATCTTTACTTACCTTGACTTTTAATGCTATTCAATATTTCTTATCCCTCTAAATCAACTATAGTTTAATAAATTTAAAAAATATTTCTTATTCCTATATCAGACCTTCTAAAGAATTTACTTGACCTAATCCCTGCCCTCTACTGACTATGAGAGGCAGCAGCATCATGCATTTATTCATAATTAAGTAAAGCACAAAAAATTTAAATAACCTTCAGATTTTTAATGTGCTCCAACTTTTCACCATTTTCATTTTCTATCCTATAAATTTACCATAAGAGGATATTTATTGTTACATACAGAAGCTTTGGAAGCATTTTCTCCTAACTGCTCCATGTCTTAATAATCTAGTAATAAATTATTTTCAGTCTCCAGTTGGACAGTTCACCAGAACTTCAACCTTAACATGTCTGCAGTAGGCTGAATAATGACCTCCAAAAGATTATCAGAGTGATCTCTTAATCCAAACACAAGTATCCTTAAGAGAGAGTGAGGCAGAGGGAGATTTGATACATGCAGAACCGTCTAGTCAAGGCTACGGTTTTTCCAGTGGTCATGTATGGATGTGAAAGTTGGACTGTGAAGAAAACTGAGTGCCGAAAAATTGATGCTTTTGAACTGTGGTGTTGGAGAAGACTTTTGAGAGTCCCTTGGACTGCAAGGAGATCCAGCCAGTCCATTCTAAAGGAGATCAGTCCTGGGTATTCTTTGGAAGGAATGATGCTAAAGCTGAAACTCTAGTACTTTGGCCACCTCATGAGAAGAGTTGACTCACTGGAAAAGACTCTGATGCTGGGAGGGATTGGGGGCAGGAGGAGAAGGGGACAACAGAGGATGAGATGGCTAGATGGCATCACGGACTCAATGGATGTGAGTTTGGGTGAACTCCAGGAGTTGGTGATGGACGGGGAGGCCTGGCGTGCTGCGATTCATGGGGTCGCAAAGAGTTGGACACGACTGAGCGACTGGACTGAACTGAACTGAAGGGAAAGATAGAGACTGGGATCATGTAGTCACAAGTGAAGGAAATTAGAATTACCAGAAGCTGGAAAAGGCAAGGAATGGATTCCCCGCTAGAGCCGCTGGGCTAGGGGTGCACAGCCTGCCCACATTGTGACTCTGGCCCAGTGAGAATAATGCTAAACTGCTGGCACTCAGAACCATGAGAGAATAAACTGCTGCTGCTTTAAGCTATCCGGTTACTGGTAACCTATTACAGCAGCCACAGGAAACTTATAAAGATAAAAGTCCAGACCCCTGCCCCCAATCTGCAATCCTGCTGGCTTGTCACATCTCGGTAAACGGCATCACCATGCACTCAGCTGATGAGGCAAGAAACCTGGGAGCCGTCTGTAGCACTTTCCCTCATACCCAGTGTGTCAACACATCCTGTAGGCCCTGCTGCAGAGGCAAATCTGCCAGACACTCAGAAAGCTTCCGTGGCTTGCTGTGTGGTCCTCTGTGGAGCGGGGAGGGGAGCGTGGAGGATGGAGGCAGTCATTCCAGCGGCACGAGGTGGAGGGCACTGTCTGTGGAGTCAGGCCTGGGGTTCTCTCTGGGCAAGGCCCACGTGCTGCCAGCACCACCGTGCACCTGCTCAGTGCCCAGGGACCACATGCCCTGGTGATGTCAGGGAGCAGGTGGACTGTCTCAAACGTCCAATTCACGAGATGCCGCTCCATTCCTTGCTTAGGGGATGTCATGACCGGGGCCCCAAGTCCATTCAAACATGAACCATTCACCAGTTACCCAGGAACAGCCTGGTAGAGGGGCAGCTGAGGGAGACCTAAGGGCTGGTGGTCCTCAGAGAAAGGAGCAGCAGCACCATGCGGGAACGTATTAGTCACAGAGTTACTATTCTATTTTCTCTGTGCTATCCCAGCATCTGATGTATTGCAGACCCTAATAAAGTCAACAGCAGAAAAATGAAAAAGTGAGAAAGAAATTATAAAGACTCCAGTAAAGTCAAAGAATAATGCAGTTTCCCTTCATGGAAACAATACTCACACACATAGGTTTTGCTAGTTAGTATGTAAAGAAGAGCCAGCAATACACGCGTACAGGTATGCAAAGTACGGTGTGACCAACAGACTAGAAAATCTGGGTAGGACTTCAGGAAGGACTGAAGTAAATTTTTAGTGACTGAAGGAACACAAGAATTTAGATCATTATGATGGGGACTTTTAATATTTCATTTGAATTTGAAATGACTTTGAAACAAAAAAAGTTTCGTCAATATAAAATGTGCTCAAATGCTCATCCAGACAATGACTAGAATATACTTACTTGTAGAAATCTCTAAGAGTGGGGCAAATATTAATTGTTTTCAAATGCTTTATTATGTACACACTTATTCTGCAATAAGTCTTCAGCTGGGTGCCAACATATAAAACAGAACCAGGTTAGGAGGAAGGGACTTGAGAGCCCAGGACATGTCCAGTGCACCATGCCTCTACAGCTCACAGGTGACTTCCAAGACTCTTTCAGGGAACCCTTGAGGCTTTGAATCCTAGTTTCAAAAGGCCTTTGCTTATTTGACAATCTGGAAAAATGTGAATTTTTAAAAATTTCAAAAGCTATCAGTTCATAGAAAACAAATACATACGGAATATTAATCACTTATTCAGTAGACGAATATATATTGAACGTCTTCTGCCAGAAACTCTTATACGTTTTTGATCGAATAAATGTAATATTAAAAATAAGAAACCCCTATATTTGTGTAATAAAACATTATCTAACCATATTTCAGATCTCTGATAGTAAAATGGGGTGAGGAAGCTGAAAAAAAGGGAATATAGCATGGTTTAGAGAAAAGTAATTGTTAACAAAAGGTGATGAAGAAAATGAAACATAGGAACAAGGAAGAAAAAACAAAAGACAGCTGGAGACATACTGATGGAGACGTAATGGGGACCTGGACCACATCACTCCCGTCCCAGGGCCCTGAGCTCCCCAGACAAAACGGTGCCTCCGCCCTCCCAGGCCTCCTCACAGACGTGTATTTCCCTGCTTACCCTCCTGTCTCCAACCACCGCATCCTGTTCCCTCTCTGCCCTTTTCCATCCTACTGTGTAGTTAGGGATACCTCCAAAGCTCAGACCTTGCTTCTTTTCTCTATACTTTTCCAGGGAATCAATCCTGTGTTAATACTTCCACCAACAACACAGGTGTAACCATCAAGCCTTCATCATCTACCATATATGGATCTGGTCCACATATCCAAAACTTGATTTATCTCTTCCATTCCACCCATCTTTCCCAGTGCTGTAAAGTGAAAATTTCTGTTTGGGGGCTTGGAACTTTTTGCATTACCCCACATATCAAATCTGTCATAATTCTTGCTGGCTTTAGGTGACTATTTTTTCCTCCATTTCCAGTGTCTTGACCTCAGGCCTAGTAACCATCTCTTGCCCATTATACTACACAAGCCTTATGTGTGGTTCTTCATTTTCTATCCTAACATTGCTATAATCAATTAAAAAGTCTTTAATCTACTGATTTAAGTGAGACATGAACCATTCCTAGTACTACTGGTTCCGACCGGTTATCCCCACCCTAACAGTAAAACTAGCTTTTCCTATTTAACAGCTTACAGTCTTCACGTGGCTTGGTCAATGTTACCATCAATGATTTGAGGTTTGTGGCAATGCTTTTCCAATTAAATAATGTCTGCTTGCTCATTTACTTAGCCAAAATTATATCTCTATAAGAAATATCAAATTACACTTTTTCTACGAGATTTTCCCAAGCTTTTGTGTACCTATAAACAGCTAACGTCCCTGCACTCTTGTAGCACTTAATGTGCTTCATGTCTGTACTGATTATTCTGACTTAAAATCACAAATCCTGCAGCTCCTTTATATGGTTAATATTTCACCCAGCCTTCCCCAAAGAGACCTAAGGTGTCTTACCAGGGTAAGTGTACACTGGGGAAGAACTCAGCAAACGTTTTGCAGACTACAGGACCCTAATTCTGAACTGATACCTACTTCAGGAGGCCCTAAGTACCACTGTGCTCCACGGGTCAGAGCAGGGGCTTTTGCAGGTCAGGAGATCAACACAGTTTTAGCTCAATTCTCGCAGTGGAGCCAGTGGGTCCTTGAACCCACCCAGTGGTGAGTTCCCTGCTCTGGAATGCAGAATGGGAACAGACTGACTCAGCCACTGGCTGAATCACTGCATCTATGTTTAATAAGTAGTTGGTTGCTTCACCAGGAAGACAGCAGTTCTGTAAAGAGAGTTTGCTAATGTTTTCTACTATTAATTAAGAACTCTGGAAAGTAGTTGCATTTTTCCAATTATTGACAAAACTACACTTCCCGGTAATCATTTTATAAATGAGACAAAAGCCAAAGCCTGGATATTAACATCAAACTTACAGCTTTTCTGCAGAATCAGAGAAGGCTCATAAGTCATCTCCAGCTCATTCTGGTTTTTGGATGATATTATTTACTATTTTCTTCCAAGCCTTCAAATACTTGTGAGTTATGTTCTGTTCTTAATAGCCTGATAGCTCTTCAGCTGTGTTCTCTTATTAATAGCCCTTTTGTTAAGAGAAGTGGGGCAAACAGAACACTTTAAATTAGATTTCTCACCATATGTCAACATGCTGAGGATTTTCCTTCTGACAGTGAGGACAGAAATATGTCATTCTGTTATTCTCCCCTAAGCGACACACAGTTATTTTGCAGCAACACTGACCACAATTAGGACGCTTGTAAACCTTATAGTGTTTAGAGAGAGCAGATCCCACTTTGCAGCACTAAAAACAAACAAACAAAAAAACATTATGTTATACACAAAACAGTGTTGATATATTCTTGAAAGTCATTTCTAAAAATGATTTGTTAAAAATTTACATATTTTATACATATGTCCTCATAATCTTTCTTTCATCTGAGAAAAAGATATTGACAAGATTCAGCAACATTTGTCAAATAAGATTTGTTTGAAGTAATTAAGCCATTATTTTATAACTTATTAGTATTTAAAATTGCTCTTTGCATGGTTTTTTACCCTCTTATCTAAATAGGATACAAAAGTACTATAATTTAAAATGTCTTTCATGCTTTTAAGGTTTTTATAATTAAAAATAATTATGTGGTTATAAGAAAAAGACTAGATTAGCTTTAAATCTGATTATTTTTAGAACACTGAAGCTGCTCACTTTGTTTCAATAGCCAAAAAATTTATTTCTACAGGGTAAAGCTTAATAAGATCATCTTCTTCGCTGACCTGAAAAGGGACAGTTGTTTTTAATCTTACAGGTTCAATTAAAAAGAAGAAAAATTCAAATGCCATTCTAGCAGCAAACATGTTCCATTTGGCATAAGTTCTATTTCAAAAGACATTGATTATTCTCTGTCACAGTTTTATTCTACTCACATACACATAAAGCTCCTCTAAAGACAATGTTTGGGATTTATATCAGCAGTGTGAAAATTTAAAAGCTCAGAAATACAGCAAATAATAGTACAAGCTGAAAATTAAAAAAACAACCCATAATAATTTAAGCCAAGTATTGAAATACACATCTTAACCTGGGCAGAAAATGGGTAGTTATTTGGAATCATCTTTCCCTAAAAGCACAAGTGGGCATATATAATATTAAAACAGCCACAGATACTTAGGACAGGTATATAAAGCTAAAGACTCATTAACACTTTAGGCCAACTAATGAATCCTAAAATACCTGACTTTGTAACAATAGCAAAAATAAACATTTTCAACATAGAAAATGGAATGTAGAGAAAAAAGGACATATTTATGATAATTTGTTTAAAGATAAAATATGTTTCTGTTTAGTTGCTCAGTCATGTCTGACTCTTTGCAACCCCGCGGACTGTAGCCCACCAGGTTCCTCTGTTCATGGGATTTCCCAGGCATTGGGACTGCCATTGCAAAGGGTTGCTATTCCTTCTCCAGGGGATCTTCCTGACCCATGTCTTCTGCATTGTCAGGCAAATTCTTGATGGGTGAGCTACCAGGGAAGCCCATGCCTATATACACAACTTTCAAAATTTACAGTTTAGTTAGGCCTTATTCTCAAAACAGCCTCTGTGTTAAAACAAATATTATCCTATTTTATAGATAAACTAAACCTAAATTAAGTAACCTAAATAATATTAACCACACAAATGGTAAGTGGCAAAATGTGACTGAACCAAAGTCTATATTTATCCCAAAGTACTGACTCTCTCTCTAGACTACCTACCTTTTACTTTTATATGCCCCAAATTAGAACATGAGTCTAAGTAACATGCCAACATACCTGTTCCCCAACTTAGTATAAACATAATTTAATGTAATTATAGTTAGTTGGGACTAACCTTTGACCTAAAATTTTAAGATGTTAATTATGCCCACAACATGTCACTTCTTCCCACTGTGCTCCTACGCTCTTACCCTTAGATGGCTACATAGAGCCTTAACATTTTTGGTGTAATTAAAGGGAAATAAGCAACATTTTGAATAGTTGAAAAATGTTTGCTCTTACCCTGTAAAAAAGGATGCTGAAATCACGTATCATTTTCACAAGGTGATGGATCTGTTCATCTGTTAACTGACAAACCTTAAAACAGAAAAACTACTCAGGACAGTTTCATAATTTGTTCATTACTGTAGACAGTAGTACCACTTGCCAGTTCTAAGAGTACTATACATAGATTTGAAATATATGCATCTCTTCTAAAACTCATGTATCTATTTAGTGTTCTTAACAGCATTGACCATTTCAAGCACAGATAAATAAACACCATTCTAGAACTTTTTTACAAAACAGAAATGAACTCAGAGACATAGAAAACAAACCGAAGGGGTATAGCAGCAGGGGTGAGAGTGAGTGTTAGGCCCTCAGCTGTGCCCGACTCTCTGGGATCCCATGACTGTATCCCGCCAGGCTCCTCTGTCTGTGGCATTTCCCAAGCAGGATACTGCAGTGCGTTGCCATTACTTTCTCCAGGGGATCTTCCTGACCCAGTGATCGAACTAGGGTCTCTTGCACCGCAGGCACAAAGGAAGCTGCCAGTGGTGGGGTGGGGGAGATAAATTAGGAGTTTAGGATTAGCAGATACACGCTGCTATATGTACAATAGACAATAAGGTCCTACTGTATAGCACACAGAACTATATTCAGTATCCTGTAATAATATATAGTGGAAAAGATGTTGAAAAAGAATATGTATATATACGTGTGTATAACTGGACATGGTCAAGCAGGAGATGGTAAGAATAAACATCGACATCCTAGGAATCAGCAAACTAAAAAGGACAGGAATGGGCGAATTTAATTCAGATGACCATTATATCTATTACTCTGGGCAAGAATCCCATAGAAGAAATGGAGTAACCATCATAATCAACAAAAGAGTCTGAAATACAGTACTTAGGTGCAACCTCAAAAATGACAGAATGATTTTGGCTCATTTCCAAGGCAAACCATTCAACATCACAGTAATCCAGGTGCCAAAGAAGCTGAAGCTGATCACTGCTATGAAGACATAGAAGACCTCCTAGAAGTAAAACCTAAGAAAGATGTTTTATTCATCATCAGGGATTGGAATCCAAAAGTAGGAAGTCAAGATATACCTAGAGTAACAGGCAAATTTGGCCTTGGAAAACAAAACGAAACAGGGCAAAGGCTAACTGAATTCCGCCAAGAGAATGCACTAGTCATAGCAAATATCCTTTTTTTAACAACACAAGAGACAACGTTACACATGGACATCACCAAATGATCAATACCGAAATCAGATTTATTACATTCTTTGCAGTCAAAGATGGAGAAACTGTATACAGTTAGCGAAAACACGACCTGGAGTTGACTGTGGCTCAGATCATCAGCTTCTCATAGCAAAATTCAGGCTTAAACTAAAGGAAACCAGGAAAAACACTAGGTCAGCCAGGTATGACTTAAATCAAATCCCATATGCATTCACAGTAGAGGTAACAAATAGATTTAGGGGACTAGATCTAGAAGAACTATGGACACAGTTCTGTAATATTGTACAGGAGACGGCAAACAAAACCATCCCAAAGAAAAAGAAAAGCAAGAAGGCAAAGTGGTTATCTGAGGAGACTACAAATAGCAGAAGAACGAAGAGACGTGAAAAGCAAGGGAGAGAGGGACAGGTACATCCAATTAAATGAAGAGTTTCAAAGAATAGCTAGAAGAGACAAGAAGGCCTTCTTCAAGCAACAGTGCTCAATGACAGAAGAAAACAACAAAAGGGGAAAGACCAGAGATCTCTCCAGGAAAACTGGAGACTTCAAGGGAACATTCCGCCCAGAGATGGGCACAATAAAGGAAAAGAATGCTAAAGACCTAGTAGATGCTGAAGAGATCAAGAAGAGATGGAAAGAATACATGGAAGAACTGTATAAAAAAGATCTTAAAGAACTGAAGTACTGCGATGATGTGGTTAGTCACCCAAAGTCAGATGTTCTAGAGTGCGAAGTCAAGTGGGCCTTAAGAAGCACTGGTGCAATAAAGCTACTAAATGCAATGAAACTCTAGCAGAACTATTCAAATCCCTAAAGGACGATGCCGTCAAGGTTTTGCATTCATTATGTCAGCAAATCTGGAAGACTCAGTAGTGGCCACAGGACTGGAAAAGGTCAATCCTCATCCCAATTCCTAAGAAGGGTAGTAACAAAGAATGTGCCAGCCATCAGACAATTGCACTCATCTCCCATGATAGTAAGGTCATGCTTAAAATCTTGCATGCTGGGCTTCAGCATTATGTGAACCAAGAGCTTCCAGATGTCCAAGCTGCGTTTAGAAAAGGAAGAAGAACTAGAGACCAAATTGCCAACATAGCTGGATTATAGAGAAAGCAAGGGAATTTCAGAAAAACATCTATGTATCATTGATTATGCTAAAGCCTTTGACTGTGTGGACCATGACAAACCATGGAAAGCTCTTGCTGCTGCTGCTTCTGCTAAGTCGCTTCAGTCATGTCCGACTCTGTGCAACCCCATAGACGGCAGCCCACCAGGCTCCTCTGTCCCTGGGATTCTCCAAGCAAGAATAAATGGAGTGGGTTGCCATTTCTTTCTCCAATGCAGGAAAGTGAAAAGTGAAAGTGAAGTCGCTCAGTCGTGCCTGACTCTCAGCGACCCCATGGACTGCAGCCTACCAGGCTCCTCCATCCATGGGATTTTCCAGGCAAGAGTGCTGGAGTGGGTGCCACTGCCTTCTCCAATGGGAAGCTCTTAAAGAGATGGTAATAGCAGACCATCTTACCTGCCTCCTGAGAAACCTGTATGCAGGTCAAGAAGCAATGGTTAGAACCTGTATGGAACAACTGATTGGTTCAAGATTGAGAAAGGACTACAACAGGGCTGTCTGCTCTCACCTGCTTCTTTAATCTGTATGCTGAGCACATCATGAGACATGCCAGGCTGGATGAGTTACAAGCTGGAATCAA
This sequence comes from Bos mutus, assembly GCF_027580195.1. Classification (NCBI taxonomy): domain Eukaryota; kingdom Metazoa; phylum Chordata; class Mammalia; order Artiodactyla; family Bovidae; genus Bos; species Bos mutus. The sequence continues at coordinate 36,936,003 of NC_091643.1, forward strand.
GTTAGGAAGGAGAAACATCAACAACGTCACATGTGCAGATGACACCACTCTAAAGGGAGAAAGCAAAGAGGAACTAAAGAGCCTCTTGATGAGGGTGAAGGAAGAGAGTGAAAGAGCCGGCTTAAGACTAAATACTGAAAAAACTAAGATCAGGGCTTCAAGCCCCATTACTGCATGGCAAATAGGGAACAGGTGGAAGTAGTGACAAATTTCCTCTTCTTGGGCTCCAAAATCACTGCGGACAGTGACTGCAGCCATGAAATCAGGAGATAACTGCTTCTTGGCAGGAAAGTGAAGATAAACCTAGACAGAGTGTTGAAAAGCAGAGACGTTACTCCACCCGACAAAGGTCCATATAGTCAAGGCTAAGGTCTTCCCAGTGGTCATGTACTGTTGTGAAATCTGAACCATAAAGAAAGCAGAATGCCAAAGAATTGATGCCTTTGAACTGTGGTGTTGAACAAGACTCCTGAAAGTCCCTTGGACAGCAAGGAAATCACACCAATCAATACTAAAGGAAATCAACTCTGAATATTCACTGGAAGGACTAATGCTGAAGCTGAAGCTTCAGTATTTTGGTCATCTGATGTGAACTGATGACTCATTGGAAAAATCCCTGATGCTGGGAAAGATCGAGGGTAGAAGGAGAAGAGGGTGTCAGAGGATGAGATGGCTGAACGGCATCACCGATGCAATGGATATGAACTTGGGCAAACCCCAGGAGGTGGTGAGGGACAGGGAGATCTGGTTGCTGCAGTCCACGGGGTCGCAAAGAGTCGGGCATGACTGGGCGACTGAATAACAACATAACTGAATCACTTTGCTGTACACATGAGACTAACACAACATTGTAAATTAACTATACCTCAACTTTAGAAAAAGTGAAAATTAAAAGAAAAAGAAAAAATACCATTCTTATTTATAAACTTTAATCCTAAGTTCAAGTATTTATTGAATATCTACTTTGTATGGACATCTTCAAAGCCCCAACATTGCCTATCACAGCTACCTTGAAAAGTTTTGCAGGGGATAAAGAGGAAAAGAGAAAAAAAAAAAAAGACCACAAAGAAAGAGGGGAGGGAAAAACAAGCAGAGGAGTAGATGACCACCAAAGTCACTGTCAAGTTTTAAAAAGATATGAATTTATAGACATGCATTAATACTAAAGTACTTGTTAATACATGGAAGAACTCAGAAACAGACTTTACTGAAGATTTTTTTTGTGCATAGCCTAGTATAAATCTCTGGGTTCCCCTTGTAGAATTAGTTATCATTTGGCACATGTAGTTTCAACAGCAATTCCAGAACAAATTCTTCCTGATGACTCACTTTTGTTGTGTGTAATGAATACATTTTTACACAATGGAAATAGATTTATCAGTGCCTAAAATCTAAAACTGTTTAATCAACAAAATCCTTCTAAAAGTAAATATTATCTATTTTTTCATTTATTTAAAGCTTAAAACATATGTATTATACTTCTCAAACTCATTTATTTTTTACCACATCTTATGTACTATGTTCAGTCATATCTTAAAATGCTAAACTATACTTTTTCAATCATTATACATATGCTTTTAGGGAACTAATAGCTTACCATTAATTTTTAACCTACAGGCATTATGGGCAAATGATCTCCTACTAGATGAATGGCTGGCTAGATATAGTGATAAAAAATAAATTGCCAGTTTATCAAAGATAATAACAATGCTCTGGATAAAAACACTCAGTTATTTTTTCAAAAGTATTTTCCATAGAGGTCAAGGTGATTTTAAAAAACTCATAAACTCATTCCTGTTATAATTCTGTTTTGTTATTCTGAATTACAGAAATTTGACTAGCTTGTTCCAAGGGTCAAAAAACAAACTGAATCTATAACAATTATTAACTAGTTTCTCTGAAAACTTATTTCCTACTTATTTGGATTGCATAAAACCTACCTGGGAAGAAATCACCTAAAATAAATAGTTATCTTGGGAAATATGTAAAAGATGGTTTAGTTAATAGATACTACTTGGGTCTGGATAAAAGCTCTAATGTAACTTTCTTCCCTGGAAACTAAAATGTATGTATCCTTCCACCTGGATTTGAGTTCTAACCTCTCTGACCTTCTTACAACTTGGCCTATTAATCACCATTTTCTTTTTTTTAACCTCTCCCGCTCTGCCAGTTTCACCCCTCGCCAACATATAAATAAGTTCACATCACTTCAGTTGAAGAACAAGGGAAAAAAACACCTAAAGACCCAGTTCTTATCCTAACATCTCCCTCTGGCAGTCAAATATTTTCCCTTTGCTCCAATCTAAGCAGAAGGCAATGGCACCCCACTCCAGTACTCTTGCCTGGAAAATCCCATGGACGGAGGAGCCTGATAGGCTGCAGTCCATGGGGTCGCTAGGAGTCGGACATGACTGAGCGACTTCACTTTCACTTTTCACTTTCATGCATTGGAGAAGGAAATGGCAACCCACTCCAGTGTTCTTGCCTGGAGAATCCCAGGGATGGGGGAGCCTGGTGGGCTGCCGTCTCTGGGGTCGCACAGAGTCGGACACGACTGAAGTGACTTAGCAGCAGCAGCAGCAAGTTACCTTAACAATTACTCTAAATTTTGCTTCCATTTCCTCACCAATCACTTATTCTTAGTCTTTGCATCCTGACTTCCAGTCTTACCATTCCATCAAAACAGCATTTTCTAATGTCACAAATAGCTATACTGAGTGAGTGCAGAGTATGAATTTAAAATGCCAGATACTAAGAGAAATTGGTGACCTTAGTTCCTTTATACATTTGCCAGATATTTCTTTAATGCCTTCCATGTGCCAAACACTGTATCTAGACACTCAGATATGTCATTGAACCAAACGGACACTTTCCTCCTAAGAGACTGTATTCTAGCAGAGAACAGATCTTACATACTATATATGTAACAAGTAAACATCAGGCTGTATTTGAAAGTGATCAGTCGTATGGAGAAACAAAAACGAAAAGCAAGTTATAGAAGACTCGGGGGATGAAGTGGGCACAACCAACTTTAAAAAGAGTGGCCAGGGTTGGCCTCACAGAGAAGCTGACAATGGGCAAACATGCCCTGACGTCTGTTGGGGAGAGTGTGCTACTGACATTCTCTCCAAACATGTCAGGCCAAATTTAAGTGTTCCTCGTCGAGCCCTTCACAATATTTAAAAATATAAAATTATTTAAAAAATACTTAAAACCTACTTTGACAGAGGGATGGAAACCACTGTCAAAGAGAGCTTCATTTTTGATGATGTTTCCCACCCCAGGCAACACTTTCTGATCCATTAGCACGTCACATAGCATCCGTCCTTTCTGCTTTTTCACTTCACTTTCTGCTCTGGAGAAACTAAATCTAGGGGAACACACATCTAATTCTTCCATCACTCTTATTCTCTGTTGGCTTTCTGTTGAGTTTCTAAAGAAAGGAATAGACAACACATTAATCATGGGCCTGGTTACAATCCACAGAGTGTCATTTTAAATGAGCTTGATATAAACCCTTCACATTAACCAGCATAGAAAAGTTCTATAGCCAAACAATGAAGATCCTATCAAACTATGTTATTTGAAGGCTCTTTTAAATAACTTTTTAAAGTTATAAACCACTTTTTAAAAATTTGTGTTTATTTTTTTCATTTCCACATGTGACATCCCAAACCCAACTGCAGAGCCAACTTTGCAGTTTTGCAGCAGAAGCATTTTCTAACTTAATTTTTTACCTGATTTCTACTGATGAGTCAAAGAAACAAATCAGATCTTTGGTGAGCTGTACTTCAAAAACAGGAGAAACTCCATTCTTATTTTTAGACTCAAGTGGATTAATCACGAGGGAGCCTTTCATTCCAAAATGAATCCTGGAACAAAATCAAACCCATTTTTGAGCAGCAGAAAGTATATTGTGCATTAAACTTTTGTTTCTTCATTTATTGAAATATAAGCAAATACCAGTCACAATAAACACTCAAGGGCACAAAATGATAGCTAATAGCACATATTTTTTTTGTTGTTGTTAATGGTTTTGCATCCTTATAAAACAAGATATGGCAATCATTTTTTCAACCCACAAATAAAATAACTTCCTAGAGAAATAATAAGACCCTGACAATAATCCCAAGAAAACATCCCCCTGTTCTCTTTTCTTGTCAGATGAAGTATCTTTTTTATTCACACAACAGTCTACTGTTTTCTCAGCCTTTTCTGAGATTCAAAGGCTTGGGGTGAGATAAGGCTAAATTTAAATTGCCTACAGTTGGTGTTTTTATGAATTCTACAAAGCCATGAACACTCACATTTCTTAGTTCTAGCCACAGTGGATTGGAAATGTTCCCATTCCAAAATGAGATCTATAGCTTAAGACACTTATTCTTTTTTAACCCCCTCCCCTGCTTTGGGACAACACAATGAAACAATTTTTTACAAAATCTTTCAGATCAAAAGAAAAGAGAACAAGTCAAAATACCATTGTCTTAAATTCTTTTAGATTCCTTCTACCTTCATATGTATTGGGAAGAGGGGATTTATAAATATTTACAGTTAACTTGAAAGCCATAGTGCAGTGATGAAAAATTCATAGTCTTTCAGTTTTTATAGGATTGATTAGTATGTCCAGTTAAAAAATAAAGAAAAAAAGTGGTTCTATGAGACTTCTGATGATGAAGATCAGAAATGATTCTCAAGATGAAATATTGTGTCCTGCCTTTCAAATCCTTCTCCTTATAGCTTTGTTGAGTTAATAAATATGGCTTTTTTGGCAGCAAATGTTACCGCTCTATGCTTCTAATTCCAAAGCACCATGTTACAGTATTGTACAAGGTTAACCAATCTAACTTTAAAAATGTGGGTTTTAAACTCTGTGTGCCCTACTATCAATCATATATGCATTTTACATGCCCCATAGTTCTTGACAGGAAAAATGTGTGCCTGTAAGTACTCTATAATTTAGCTTATGGAGGTTCAACCCCAGTGAAAGGTGTACAACTGTCATGCCCAGAAGCCATCATACCTAAAATCTTTTCAGCTGCATGGCTCATAAAGTGGATTCTAAATCATTTTCTATAATGAAACTGCATCCACATATAAAATCTCAAAGGTTAAGACCCAATTCAAAGGCAGGAGTAGTCTCAGTAAGAACCCTGGATCAAATACACATACGTATACCTTTTTTTGGTCTTACGAATCTATTTAGGGAGAAATGTGCATAAAAATAACTTCTTATAAACAAATTTTAGTTAATTTTTATGAAATAGCAAACTGTTGTGATAACCACACCCCACGAAAACAAATTTTGTTTATTGTTACATACCCTTTGTCTAAAACTAAGAAAAACTTAACAGTATCATGAAAATTTTGAAGGCATAGTAAATACCTGTACTGTTACTACAATCATCATACTGATGTCTTATAAACTAGGACATATATCCTTATTGTATTTGCATTCAAGAGTCAGATTCGTTTTCAAGATTCCTCATTGTTATCAACCCAGTTTAGGAAAATTTGATTAGATCGTTATTTCTTGACATCTCAAGTTCCCTCCACCCCAATCCAACTGGTTTCTTGAGCTCATTCACTGTGCCTAACATGACTGCCTGCCCACAGTGGGCTCCAGGCCCCACCAGGGGCAGTCTCTGTCCCTTCCTCTGATCCCACACTTTTGACACAGTTGATTCAGGAATGGACACCTGAGTCAAGCTGGATTCATCAGAGTTCTCCTGACAAACTTATTTGGGACAGAGAGAGATCAGTTTCTTGTTAGGACTGGGAGACCTGGGAGATGGGAGCTGTCTGTGATATTACTGACAGGGCACTGGGCACCAGAAAAGCCAAAGGAGGCCTGTCTGCACAGACACAGACTGTAGAGAATTTCAGAGGAAGAGAATCACGGAATGCAGAGTCCTCATAGCATTTAGTCTTTGCTTCCAGTTCTACCTCAAGGCTGACTCCATTATCTTCAGGTATTAAAAGACACTCATATTCTGATAACAGATAATTATTAAAATTGTTTAAATTGACCTGCTGCAACTTACAACCAACATTTTAATATGAAAATTGTGTCCAAACTAAAAGCTGAAGTGATAGTAAGAAAATTGTATATTTTCTCCAGTTACACATAAAACCATTACGGTAACTAAAATAGAAAATAAGTTACTGCTTCAAAACCTTATTTTTCACGAATTAAGAACTTGCAGATGTACAAGCTGGATTTAGAAAAGGCAGAAGAGCTAGAGATCAAATTGCCAACATTTGTTAGATTATAGAAAAAGAAAGATAATTTCAGAAAAACATCTACTTCTGCTTCATTGACTATGCTAAAGCCTCTGACTGTGTGGATCACAACAAACTATGGAAAATTCTTAAAGAGATAAGAATACAAGACGACCTGATCTGCCTCCTGTGAAACCTGTATGCAGGTCAAGAAGCAACAGTTAGAATCAGACATGGAACAACTGACTGGTTCAAAATGGAGAAAGGGGTACATCAAGGCTGTATACTGTCATCCCGCTTATTTAACTTACATTCAGAGTACATCATGAGAAATGCTGGGCTGTATGACTCACAAGCTGGAATCAAGATTGCTGGGAGAAATATCACCAACTTCAGATATGCAGATGATACCACCCTAATGGCAGAAAGTAAAGAGGAACTAAGAGGCTCCTGATGAAGGTTAAAGAGGAGAGTGAAAAGGCTGGCTTAAAACTCAACAATCAAAAAACTAAGATCATGGAATCTAGTTCTATCCCTTCATGGCAAATAGAAAGGGGAATAATGGAAACAGTGGAAAATTTTATTTTTGGGGGTTCTTAAATCACTGCAGACAGTGATTGCACCATGAAATCAAAAGATGCTTAAACCTACGCAGCATATTAAAAAGCAGAGACATCATTTTGCCATCAAAGGTCCGTATAGTCAAAGCGACGGTTCTTCCAGTAATTATGTGTATGGATGTGAGAACTGGACCATAAAGAAGGCTGAGCACCGAAGAATTAAGGCTTTTGAACTGCAGTGTTGGAGAAAACTCTTGAGAGTCCCGTGGACTGCAAGGAGATCAAACCAGTCAATCCTAAAGGAAATCAACCCAGAATATTCACTGGAAGGACTGATCCTAAAGCTCAAACTCGAATACTTTGACCACCTGATGGGAACAGCTGACTCACTGGAAAAGATCTTGATGCTGGGAAATACTGAGGGCAGGAGGAGAAGGGGATTAACAGGATGAGATGGTTGGATGGCATCACTGACTCAATGCACATGAATCTGAGCAAACTTTGGGAGATAGTGAAGGACAGGGAAGCTTGGCTTGCTGTAAGTCCACGGGATCGCAGAGCCAGACACAACTTGGCAACTGAACAACAACCCATAGATACTTTAATGATCAGGTTTCTTAGATTGCAAGTGACAGAGACTCAGCTCAAAAAGTTTAGGCATTAAGGGATATTTGGTAGCTCATGGGTCTTCCCACGTGGCTTAGACGGTAAAGCGTCTGCCTACAATGCGGGAGACCTGGTTTCAATCCCTGGGTTGGGAAGATCTCCTGGAGAAGGAAATGTCAACCCACTCCAGTATTCTTGCCTGGAAAATCCCATGGATGGAGGAGCCTGGTAGGCTACAGTCCATGGGGTCACAGAGTCGGACACAACTGAGCAACTTTCTTTCACTTTTTACTTTCATGGCTCTTAGGAAGGCTGAAGAATCAAAGTGCAGGAAAGCTGGATCTTAGGGACAGAGGGAATAAGGGATGAAGATGCCTTGGGGACTCTCTGTTTTACAGAGACTGGCTGTATCTTCCATCACCTTGTCTTTCTGGACAAGCTAGTGGCCACATACAAGTCCTAAGACCTCGCATCCCAGCTTCCCTCCATCACAGAAGCTAACTCTCCTCAGCTCCACCGGAGAAAGTTCACAAAAGAAGTCAGATTGACCCAATCAATTGTGATAGGAAAGAAATGCTAAATTCAACTTGAACTCTCCAGTTATTGTGACCAGATAACCAGTTTCCAGAAGAAATGCTGTCCCCAAAAGTTAAGAGGGCAGACTGGACAAACAGAAGGTATTTACTACTCTAAAGTGTAAAATCTGGAGTCGTCCTTATCACACTCCAACTTTTCCTAACATGTTATGTAACAGATTACAAAGCTACGTTTAAGATGTAAAACCCTCTTATATGCAGCATATCATGGATTCCTTAAAGATTTTCCAGCAAGCTAAAAAAACTGTCACATTATCTTTTGCATTTCTCCAATAAATTACTAAATTACAAAACTGATAATGCGTAATGCTTCACTAAAACGGCAAAACATCCAAAGTATTTCAGATACAGGTTTTGGTCTCTGAGTATGTATGTAACTATTATTGTATGTATGTATGTATGTAATAATTATTCATATAAACCACAAGTTAGAAATAGCAAATTCTTTTTGGAAAAGATACCCATTTAAAAATATATTTACATACAGGTTAATCCACAATATAAGCTGTATCATTTTGATTGAAAATAGCGGCCTGAAGGGTAGGTGAATAGATTTACAGATACACACACACACAGCATCGGCAATATATGCACCCACAGTTAGTAGATATTCTATTCAGTAGTGGGATTGTGAAAGTGTACATTTATTCTTATTTGTTCATTATCCTTAGTTTGCTCTAATGAGTATTTGATACATTATTTAACAAAAAGTTAAACATGACTTTTTTTGTTACATATTAAAAGCTTCTAAAAAGTGTTTAGAAAGAGTATATGTATTAATCACACATAACACAACTGTGCTCCTAAAATGAATGTATGTTAAATCATTTTTATTATTTTCTGGTACTGTTCCAAGTGCTTGAGCACTTAGATACATCTTTTAGCAACAGAAATAGTATCTAATTTGTACCTTTCTGAAGGTACAGAGGCCTAGGCCTGTATTTTACTTTGATAACAAATGACTCCCAGGAAGACTCACAGCCTGACCTATAAGATGCATCAAAATCCAAGGGCAGTTTTAATTGTGAGATGCTGCCTATGGAGGGAATACTGTAAGTGATCATTAAGCACGTTTCTAGCTATGGGCTTTCGAAAGAGCAGACCAGCCTGGTGAGGAGAAAACAGGTCAGAAGTGAAGACAATGTTCCTATCTCACACTCACAGACGTGCAGCCTCACACAGGATCCCATTTCTCTGACACAGTCATCCATCCTCCTGAGCAGCTTAAGTCAGGAGAGCATTTCTGTAACTTGTGCTAAACTGCGAAAGGGAATACAGTTGAATTTAGGTTGCTTACTCCATATTCAAATAGCTGATCTGCCAATGACCTTGAATTGTCACATTAAATAGTATTTGAGGCTGCAGAAACTGCAAAGAAATAGGGACCATGCTGCTCCTCATCCATAAGCTGAGACGCATACCTGCCAGGGATGGTACCATGTCACTGGATTTGAGGAAACAACTGCACTGGTTGAGAACTTCAGTGGACACCTACGGACAGCCTTTCACTGAGAAATGATTCCCCTTATCAGTCTAGGGGAGAAGACATGATAAAAACCTCCCTCTCATTCTACAGAAATAAATCTGCACCTCACACCAGAGAATCAATAACATATCAATGTTTTCAACTATCTCACATGGATCCCATTGCGTCCTTCTCTGTTCACAACAAAGAATTTTCAATCACATCAATCAATCTACTACCACAACAATGCAGCCTGCTCCTACATGAACTGAGGGGTTATGTGATGTTATCAATTCCAGAGGAAGAAAAACCATGAAGGGACAGTGCTCTCCAAGGACAGCAGCTGCTGACAATTCGAGAACAACACGTCAAAGGAAAAGCAACTAGGTAAACTCTGAGGTACTCAAAACAAGCAAAAGATGAGATGCAATAAGTAACAATCATGTAGTCATATTATCTATGACACTATTCATCTTCACGGGGTCCAACAGCAGAACTTTCAAGAGGGTGAAAACTGTTTAACATCTAAAAGAAAAATTTTTTAAAGTTTAAAGTTTACAGTTTGTGATAGCTTAGGCTAAACTCCAAGAAGACAAAATTGACAGACGTATTATTTCATAGGACTTTTTCATATTTTTTGCAAAAAACCAGATAGGTGACTACATACATTTCAACACCTTTATCACTAAGTCAACCTGTAAGTTAGCAACTAATTTCCATAAGCACTGTAAAACAGCAGAGAACCAGTTACTTCTGTGGAAAGTTTTTGAAATGTATAAGTAAGCTTCCATTTCTGTACAAGCCTTTGGAGAAAGAAGGAAGAGAGAAAAATATACAAATCTGGAGAGACATTCAAATCAAACTAGGAGGTGTCATAAAGAAAATGATGTCACTAATGCAACAAACATTTGGTAAAAACAAGAGGGGGAAAGGGCACCACAGGGAGTTTGGAGATGAGCGAAACAGAGATGCGTTGTTCTAACAACCTTTGGGAAACCTTGCCAGACTTTTTTTTTTTTTTTAAGAAATAAATTGACTAGCTCTCCAAGTAATGATGACATCACACTTTATTCTACTTGCTGCTTTCCACGATAATTTCAAAAATTTCAATCTCTTGTAGTAGAGCTCTCTTAAAAGTGGAGTACTTTCTCTGTGATTAAATGTGACATGTAGCAAACCGCAAGAAAAGCCTTCTGCAGATCTTTAAACATAGAGAGGTCAGAGGTATTGTACAGGTTTATCTTACCGTAAAGCTTTTGGCCCAAAGTACATGAAGAGCTCCTTCCCCAAAGTTTCCACACCACTGTAACCATGTCCATTAAACAGTCTTAAGAAATCCTGACTGGAATTTTTATTATTATTCAGTGCAGCAGCCTAGGAGAAAATACACATGTGTAAACACACAAACTTGAAACAAAAATCGTAATTTAAATCTTAACATTTTTATATTACTCCATGCTCAGGTGCATCCCAATGAGAAGAATCATCTCCAATAAGTCGAGTAATGTAAACAGCTGTTTACATATATTTTGTTAAATTACTAGGCAGTTATTTACAGAGAGAGAGGCCAAAAGAAAAAAAAATTAAGTGGAAAAAAAAGTCATTGGCACAGAATCAAAATGAATTTCTCCCAGGACTATACTGCTCTGTGCATGTGAAAATAAGGCACAGGGAAATGACATGAATGTTTTAAAGTTAAAAACTAGGGCACAGAGTCTTTCATTTCCAAAGTACAGCCAAGGTCCTTGGAAAAGCATTCAGATAAAAACATCTAAATGTGGTAAAGAATAAAATAGGTAAAGAATATAGGTAAATAGTATATTTTGGTAAAGAATAAATTTTGACCTGTGATGATGGACTCATAAACCAGTAAGGAAGAAAAAGAGGGCAAAAGCCAAGTAAAAGTGAGAGAGAACCCCAAAAGTAAGGAGCCAGATTTTATCAGAAAGGCATTTACTGGACATTAAGACATGAGACCTCTGGTTTTCATGGCTCTGTGGGACATAGAGGGTCAGAAGTGGAGTCCAGATCCCCCTGGGGAGGGGACTCTGACTGCAGAGCTGCTCCTCTCCTGCTCCCCAACTGTAATGTTCAGAATAAAGGAAAAAGAAACCCAGTACACCTTCCCCCATCAGCATGGAAACCAAACAACATATTGGTAGAATTACAACATATATACTGAACATTATAAAAAGGACCAAGGTAATTACAGATGTAAAATATCAGGACTCCTGTGGGTGAAGGGAAGGAATGCATTGAGTTTACATATACCTCAGAAGCCATGTCAACTAACCATTTTATTTTTTAAAGAAATAAATTGACTAGCCTTCAAAGTAAAAATGCATAATGACAGAGAAAGTGATGACAGATATAAAGCTTTTTTCAGAAGCTGAGCAGTATGTATGCTGTGATTATAAAACTATAAAACAGTTCAGATACTGTCTATGAACAAAAGGAGACAGTATGTCACTAGAGAAGAGTGGAGAAATAACTCCAGAAACAATGAAGAGACAGAGTCAAAACAAAAACAACGCCCAGTTGTGGATGTGACCGGTGATGGAAGTAAAGTCCGATGTCGTAAAGAACAATGTTGCATAGAATCTGGAATGTTAGGTCCATGAATCAAGGTAAATGGAAGTGATCAAACAGAAGATGGCAAGCGTGAACCTGGACATTTTAGGAATCAGTGAACTAAAATGAACTTGAATGGGTGAATTTAATTCAGATGACCAGTATATCTATTATGGTAGGCAAGAATCCCTCAGAAGAAATAGAGTAGCCCTCAAAGTCAACAAAAGAGTCCAAAATGCAGAACTTGGGTGCACTCTCAAAAAACAACAAAATGATCTGCTTGTTTTCCAAGGCAAACCACTCAATAACACAGTAATCCAAGGCTATGCCCCAACCAGTAATGCTGAAGAAGCTGAAGCTGAACGGTTCTATGATGATCGACAAGGCCTTCTAGAACTAACACCAAAAGAAGATGACCTTTTTATTATAGGGGACTAGAATGCAAAAGTACAAAGTCAAGAGATACCTGGAGTAACAGATAAGTTTGGGCTTGGAGTACAAAATGAAGTAGGGTAAAGACTGCTAGAGTTTTGCCAAGAGAACACACTGATCATAGCAAACACCATCTTCCAACAAAACAACAGACAACTCTACACATGGACATCATTGACCAGATGGTCAATACCCAAATCAAACTGATTACATTCTTTGCAGCCAAAGATGGAGAAGCTCTACACAGTCAGTAAAAATAAGACTGAGAGCCGACTGTAGCTCAGATCATGAACTCCTTATTGCCAAATTCAGACTTAAATTGAAGAAAGTAGGGGGAACCACTAGACCATTCAGGTATGACCTAAATCAAATCCCTTAGGATTATACAGTGCAAGTGACAAATAGATTCAAGAGATTAGATCTGATAGACAGAGTGTCTGAAGAACTATGGACAGAGATTCATGACATTTTACAGAAGGGAGGGATCAAGACCATCCCTAAGAAAAGGAAATGAAAAAAGGCAAAATGGTTGACTGAGGAGGCCTTACAAATATCTGAGAAAAGAAGAGAAGCTAAAGACAAAGGAGCAAAGGAAAGATACACCCATCTGAATGCAGAGTTCCAAAGAATAGCAAGGAGAGATAAGACAGCCTTCCTCAGTGATCAATGCAAAGAAATAGAGGAAAACAACAGAATGGGAAAAACTAGAGATCTTTTCAAGAAAATTTGAGATATCAAGGGAACACTTCATGCAAAGATGGGAACAATAAAGAACAGAAGCAGTACGGACCTAACAGAAGCAGAAGATATTAAGGAATGGTATCAAGAATACACAGAAGAACTATACAAAAAAGATCTTAATGACCTATATAACCACAATGGTGTGATCACTCACCTAGAGCCAGACATCCTGGAGTCTCACGTCAAGTGGCCCTTAGGAAGCATCACCATAAACAAAGCTAGTAGAGGTGATGGAATTCCAGCTGAGCTATTTCAAATCCTAAAAGATGATGCCATCAAAGTGCTGCACTCAATATGCCAGCAAATTTGGAAAACTCAGCAGTGGCCACAGGACTGGAAAAAGTCAGTTTTCATTCCAATCCCAAAGAAACGCAATGCCAAAGAATGCTCAAAGTACCACACAATTGCACTCATCTCACTCGCTAGTAAAGTAATGCTCAAAATTCTCCAAGCCAGGTTTCAGCAACACGTGAACCGAGAACTTCCAGATGTTCTGCTGCTGCTACGTCGCTTTAGTCGTGTCCGACTCTGTGCGACCCCAGAGACAGCAGCCCACCAGGCTCCACCGTCCCTGGGATTCTCCAGGCAAGAACACTGGAGTGGGTTGCCATTTCCTTCTCCAATGCATAAAAGTGAAAAGTGAAAGTGAAGTTGCTCAGTCGTGTCTGACTCTAGCGACCCCATGGACTTCAGCCTACCAGGCTCCTCCGTCCATGGGATTTTCTAGGCAAAAGTACTGGAGCGGAGTGACATTGCTTTCTCCGTCCAGATGTTCAAACCTCCTTAGAAAAGGAAGAGGAACAAGAGATCAAATTGCCTGCCAACATCCTTTGGATCATAGAAAAACCAAGAGAGTTCCAGAAAAACATCTACTTCTGCTTCATTGACTATGCCAAAGCCTCTGACTGTGTGGATCACGACAAACTGTGCAAATTCTTAAAGAGATGGTGATACCAAACCACTTTACCTGACTCCTGAGAAATCTGTAGTAGGTCAAGAAACAAGTTAGAACCAGACATGGAACAAGAGACTAATTCCAAATTGGGAAAGGAGTACCTCAAGGTTGTACACTGTCACCCTGCTTATTTAACTTCTATGCAGAGTACATCATGTGAAATGCTGGGCTGGATGAAGTATAAGCTGGAATCAAGACTATGGGAGAAATATCAATAACCTCAGATATGCAGATGATACCACTCTAGGGGCAGAAAGCAAAGAGGAACTGAACAGCCTCTTGATGAAAGTGAAGAGGAGAGTGGAAAAGTTGGCTTAAAGCTCAACATTCACAAAACTAAGATTATGGCATCCAGTTCCATCACTTCATGGCAAATCGATTGGGAAACAGTGGAAACAGTGACAGACTTTATTTTCTTGGGCTCCAAAATCATTGCAGATGGTGACTGCAGCAATGAAATTAAAAGACGCCTGCTCCTTGGAAGAAAAGTTATGAGCAACCTAGATAGCATATTAAAAAGCAGAGACATTACTTTGCAACAAAGGTCATCTAGTCAAACTTATGGTTTTTCCAGTAATCATGTATGGATGTGAGACCCGGACCAAAAAGAAAGCTGAGCGCTAAAGAACTGATGCTTTTGAACTGTGGTGTTGGAGAAGACTCTTGAGAGTCCCTTGGACTGCAAGGAGATCCAACCAGTCCATCCTAAGGGAAATCAGTCCTGTGGAAGGACTGATGTTGAAGCTGAAACTCCAATACTTTGGCCACCTGATGTGAAGAACTGACTCATTTGAAAAGACCCTGATGCTGGCAAAGATTGAAGGCAGGAGGAGAAGGGGACGACAGGATGAGATGTTTGGATGGCATCACTAACTCAATGGACATGAGTCTGACCAAGTTCCAGGAGTTGGTGATGGACAGGGAAGCCTGGGGTGTTGCATTCCATGGGATCACAAAGAGTTGGATAAACTCTAGCACCAGTCAGTGGTTATGAAGTACTGGCACAGCAAGCCTGAGTACTCAGTGAGGGAAAAACATTGTTTCACATTTGCCTTATTTTTATAAATAAATCACTTAGAACCCTAAACTGAGAAGCACCAAGAATTTGATATTTTTCTACTGAATAAGACTTTTTGCTGTCTCTTGCATACACTTCAAACCAAGTGTAGATTACAACAGTAGTTTTGAGGTGGGTTTCCATGACAACCAATTAGTATTTAAAAATTCTCATAAATTAGCCCAGAGACTTTGAAGATGATGATTAATAGAGCAGATATAGATCAGTTTTGAATAACCTTTGCCTCAACATAGACTAGGTTTTATATTTTTCAGGATTTTGGCCATAACGTCTTATGACCTTTTAAACCTTCCTTTTCTAAATTAATGGTTCAGGGGCCTGTGTGTCTGTCACTCTAGAGCCAACAGCCTCTTATCTCTCCCAGTATCCTTTACTAGCAACTGGTTTTAACCATGTCCTCTGAAGTCCTCTGACTTTTGTTCGGGTTCCCAGTGAAGAAGGCTGGTGGGAATCTGGCCCTGGTTCACACGCACAGCCCTGGACACCACAGCAGCATCCCCCACTTTTTGGTTAGGAGATAATGTGCTATGACTGTCACCCCAGTGTTTGCATCTTCTTTAAGCTTTACAAGTTAAATCTAAAACCCATCATCTATCCCATATGCAGGAAAAGGTCACCATGCCAGTCCGCACACCCTTCGCCCTGCCTTGAACCTAGGATACTTCCTTTCTGGGACATACGGAACCCTCACAGCCTGCGCTTGATTCCCTCGTGAGGGAGTCTCTCCCTGTTCCAGGTTGAGTGCACATCCCTATGTTTCCCTAAGCACCTGTGTGCACCATGACCCCAGTGTTCAGACCTCCTGTTCTCTCCTTGATCTGGCTTTACCAAGTTCTGTAATGGCTCCTGGCAGAGACAGAGACGATAACCTTGAAATAGACAGTGGTGTTACCATACCTAATAAAATAGTAAATGGGTCCCTAATGTCTCCCTGGACGGAGAAGGCAATGGCACCCCACTCCAGTACTCTTGCCTGGAAAATCCCATGGACAGAGGAGCCTGGTAGGCTGCAGTCCAGGGGGTCGCTAAGAGTTGGACATAACTGAGCGACTTCACTTTCACTTTTCACTTTCATGCATTGGAGAAGGAAATGGCAACCCACTCCAGTGTTCTTGCCTGGAGAATCCCAGGGACAACGGAGCCTGGTGGGCTGCCATCTATGGGGTCACACAGAGTCAGACATGACTGAAGTGACTTAGCAGCAGCAATGTCTCCCTGGAAGTCTGCTCACAGAACTAAATTAACCATTTTGCAAGAACTTAACACCATTTAGTTTAAAATTATCAGCCAACAGCTACCACAGTTCATGTCACTCACTTGGCTATCTACAACTTTGACATCCTCTAAGGATAAAGATGGCAGGTGGCATCTGGACACACACCCTCCACATAAAAAATGTACCATTCAGGGCTGTTGAACTGGATTTATTCATTTTAGAAAAGCTTGTTGACTTTCTACTATGTGTGAGGCCTTGCGAGGCCTTATTCTAGATATCTGAAAACCAGATCATATTCTGGGGAAGTTTCCCACTCTGTAAGGATAACTAACTGCTCACTGTTCAATGACTAGACTGGGCCATCTAAAACCTTCCCATTATCAAAACACCCAGATGTAATTCAACAGTAACACATCATTGGGTTTTGTTATAATTAGCTGAACAAAATCTCTGAGTACAATTCATATCAAAAAATTTTGTGCCACGTATTCTTAAACCACTGTAACGTCCATTTCAGAAGGTATAAATTAAAAGAAACCATAAAACCCTGGGGAAGGGGGAAATATGGGTTCTTAATGAAAACCTCTACTTTTTCTTGCTCAAAGTTAAATGCCAGGGTTCCTAATAATGTCTATTAGGAAGAAATCCAAATCTAGCTTATCCTGATTTTTATCCTAGATTTTCCCTGGGAAATTTCTAACTCTGTGCTAGATATTCCTATTAGTTCCTACAGTCCTGAGGGAGTTTGGTTCCATGTGTAGCTAACGGAAAGCACGGCTGAAATGCCCTCTAGATGAAGATTGAGGGGCAGATTAAAAAGAGAGCTTTTCCATATAGTATTAATCTGTTAAGACATCACAGGCTGTCCTGGAGTATGCATCTACATGCTGTCCAATTACTGCCAACCATCAGAGGTTTTAGGAAGTCTAATGGATCTGACCATGGGAAATGTCTCTCCAGCCAAAGGAGGATTCAGCAGAAGGCCCTCCCAAATGTTAGGGTTCCTGGACCACTTATTAACAAGACAAAGAGGAGCATGTGCCCTTAGACATACATTGCTTGTACATAGGAGGATGAGTCAACAAAACACAAATGCCAATATACTTAAAATGCATGACACCAGAAAGTCTCTTCACACAACTGTCCACGAGAAGTGAACCATGGTGTCCTGATGGACAGAGCTGCAAGGAACCAGAAGCCAAATCTTCACAGGTGTGCTGGTTTGTACTCTAGTCTCTATGATCAAAAATAACGCAGAATAGGACACCAAAAACAGAATGTGGAAAGGGATGATATTAAAGTCTCTACAAATACTGAAAAAAGATGTTTTGGGCCTGAAGAAGGTGAAGGTGACTATGACAATACAGATGTCAGCAGAGGGCAGGTGGG
Source organism: Bos mutus (assembly GCF_027580195.1). Taxonomy (NCBI): domain Eukaryota; kingdom Metazoa; phylum Chordata; class Mammalia; order Artiodactyla; family Bovidae; genus Bos; species Bos mutus. The sequence continues at coordinate 36,953,831 of NC_091643.1, forward strand.
GAATGATCACAGGTGGAGAGGCCGGAGCTGTGGAAACACACAGACCTGACACCGTCCAGTGCCTTCTGTGGCACAGCCTGCTCCAGCTCCAGACGCCTCGAGCCCTTGGCTCAACTGTGTGTCAGAATTAGTTTTTTAATACTTGATGAGGTGCTTGGGAATTAAAAAGACATGTTAGCACAACCTCTTCCCTGCTCACATACACGGTGTGTCACTCGCTATACACTCCAGTACACTCGCTGGGACTAGAATTTCCCTGTCTGGGAAGCAGAATCATCTTGAGGCTTTCTACCTGCCAAACCCAGCACAGGGCTTTCTACAACCACTGCGCTGGCACTTACCGACTGAACAAGTGTCTGAGACTCGTGTTTCTCCCTTTTTTGTCTGTGAGCTCCTTGTGGACAGCAGCTATGGTGTTTCCTTATCCCTGGGCGCTTCACACGATGCCTGGAGCTCAGGAAACATCTGTGAACCAGATCCCTCCCTCCTGCCCTCTTGGTATTCCCCACCCATCATCCCCATCTTGCTATACCTTTCCCAAGGTTTCTTGGCAAAAACTTCTGTTCCACCAACTGTTTTAGCTCCTTTGAGAATTATTAAATCCTAGTCTCTTATTTTCTAATTATCTTCAAAGAAATGAGGCTTAAATATAGGAGTACCAAGTTACTACCAAAAGCTAGGTGGATGTAAAATATTATAGTTAATCAGAATTTCCCATTAAGTAAAAAGAAATTTACGGGAAGGTTTAGGATTTCAGCAAGCAGTCCCAGCCTGCCCTGGTTTTTACTTAAGATGTTTACTTAGCATTTAAATGACTGCTTTGAAAACATCTATTCTAATACCTTATTTGGGTTCTGAGGCAGATGATACAAACTGTCTATCATGTGGGCACTTGACCCAAATCACCTGATCCCCAGTACACTATCATTTCTAAAATAATCTGCTCTAGAGAATATACTCCAGGCAAAACAAAAATTTCAACTTATAACTGACCATCTCAAACACCTGCATACATTTTTAACTATTTTTTTTTCTTTTAAAACACCATTTGAGGGATAAATTCTTATGTACCAGTGATGGTTTGTTCCATTTATTTTGAGAGCTCTTATGTACAAATGGGGCAAGGCTTTTGCAATAAACCTAAGAATTACAAGAGATTCACTTGCCCTACTGTAGAAACTGGGGTTATCACCTCTTCATACAACATTCAACAGCCCATGCAAATTCAAAAATTAATCCCCACAAGCCTATTATCTTTGCTGTAACTGTACACAATTGTCCAATATATACCTCACTTTCTCATTTTGACCGTTATAAACTTGTTACTGTATTATCTGAACATTTCATTCTTTTTTTTCCCCCTGAAATAAGAGAAGAAAATATCCTTTGCCATAATTTTAAGTATGATTGAGAAGGGTTCACCTTCCCATTTTCAAGTGGCTTAATAATAGGAAATCATCAAAACAACATATATCTTTGGAGACAGCACATAATTTATTGTGCTGATTACCATTTATCCTGCCTATCCATGGGTGAACAAGGAAGATGAACTTTTCAGAACAGAATAAGACTTTTCCACAGATAAATGGTTCAACTCTAGCACAGTTACATATTTCCCCTAGAGAGGAAAAATATATCATATTTATAATCACAGTCTCTCCTTTTGGTCCCCCACATGCTTTTTACCCCCAATACAACAATACTTTTAGTAATCACAAGCCACTTATCTATCCATTTGAACTATCAAAAAAACCTAACTTTAAAATGGTCTCTAAGCCCCCCAAAAGAGGTCTTTACGTAAAAATATGTTCTACAATTTTGTAAGAGCAGAGGCTGTTATGCTTACTTACACTAAGCACTAACCCTGAGGCTAAATGTTTTATACACAATATGATTACACCAAAAGATTCAGATCAGGTCATGTCCGACTCTTTGCGACCCCATGAATCGCAGCACGCCAGGCCTCCCTGTCCATCACCAATTCCTGGAGTTCACTCAGACTCACGTCCATCGAGTCAGTGATGCCATCCAGCCATCTCATCCTCTGTCATCCCCTTCTCCTCCTGCCCCCAATCCCTCCCAGCATCAGAGTGTTTTCCAATGAGTCGACTCTTTGCATGAGGTGGCCAACGTACTGGAGTTTCAGCTTTAGCATCATTCCTTCCAAAGAAATCCCAGGGCTGATCTTCAGAATGGACTGGTTGGATCTCCTTGCAGTCCAAGGGACTCTCAAGAGTCTTCTCCAACACCACAGTTCAAAAGCATCAATTCTTTGATGCTCAGCCTTCTTCACAGTCCAACTGTCACGTCCATACATGACCACAGGAAAAACCATAGCCTTGACTAGACGGACCTTTGTTGGCAAAGTAATGTCTCTGCTTTTGAATATGCTATCTAGGTTGGTCATAACTTTCCTTCCAAGGAGTAAGCATCTTTTAATTTCATGGCTGCAGTCACCATCTGCAGTGATTTCGGAGCCCAGAAAAATAAAGTCTGACACTGTTTCCACTGTTTCCCCATCTATTTCCCATGAAGTGGTGGGACCGGATGCCATGATCTTCGTTTTCTGAATGTTGAGCTTTAAGCCAACTTTTTCACTCTCCTCTTTTACTTCCATCAAGAGGCTTTTTAGTTCCTCTTCACTTTCTGCCATAAGGGTGGTGTCATCTGCATATCTGAGGTTATTGATATTTCTCCCGGCAATCTTGATTCCAGCTTGTGCTTCTTCCAGTCCAGCGTTTCTCATGATGTACTCTGCATAGAAGTTAAATAAACAGGGTGACAATATACAGCCTTGACGAACTCCTTTTCCTATTTGGAACCAGTCTGTTGTTCCATGTCCAGTTCTAACTGTTGCTTCCTGACCTGCATACAAATTTCTCAAGAGGCAGATCAAGTGGTCTGGTATTCCCATCTCTTGAAGAATTTTCCACAGTTTATTGTGATCCACATAGTCAAAGGCTTTGGCATAGTCAATAAAGGAGAAATAGATGTTTTTCTGGAACTCTCTTGCTTTTTCTATGATCCAGCGGATGTTGGCAATTTGATCTCTGGTTCCTCTGCCTTTTCTAAAATCAGCTTGAACATCAGGAAGTTCATGGTTCACATATTGCTGAAGCCTGGCTTGGAGAATTTTGAGCATTACCCCTTCATAAAGTCATCACCAGATAGGTGGGTCTGGTGAGAAGGCCCTGATCTAGGAGAAAAAGGAACAATTACCAGGACATTTACTGCAGCTCAGACAGTAAAGAATCTGCCTGCGATGCAGGAGACCTGGGTTTGATCCCTGGGTCAGGAAGATCCCTGGAGAAGGGAATGGCGATGCACTCCAGTACTCTTGTCTGGAGAATCCCATTGATGGAGGAGCCTGGAGGGCAGGCAACAGTCCACAGAGTCACAAAGAGTCGACACAACTGAGTGACTAACACTACTATTACTTCTTATTTTACTAGGCACTAAGCTAAGAGTTTTATGTGTCCTATAATCTGATTCTGACCAAATAGGCAAAGATGTGAGTATAAGCAACATAGGAGCTGGAATTCAAAAATCAAGATGATCAGATGTTTTCTCTACATCATCCCCAACACTTTAGGGTTCACTAAAAGCTCCAATGGCTGTGGAGAATCATCTCCCTGAGCTTCCTTAACCGTTCTCTGTTCACTCTTGCTCTATGACTCCATGTAATGCTGAATGCTGGTAGCAATGATCCTGAGTTATTAAGATGAAACCATTACCCGGATCCATGGAAGAATGTAAGCAAATACTATTATACATGTTATATACAAGTTAAAAAAACCTCTTTCTAGATTTAAACGAATAAGCTTCATTTAGCCAGAAAATTAATCTCTGTGGATAAGCTCATTCCTTCATATAATGGCAATCAAATGAATTATGAATTCCACTTCGTCCACTACAAAGAGAAAGGAGGGAGGAAAACTTTTATTATGTGGCTTCATTATTTTCGTGTAATAGAAATTTCCATTTAACATGCATAACAAAATACACACTCATAGAGAAAGATTCCAAATTGAATTTATTTTAAAATCTTTCATCAAAACTATTTTTGCACTATTTAAAACTTTGCTCTTCTCCATCCATTCAAATGTTTACTAAATAACTCAGACACTGTGAAGAGCATATCAAGATGAGTAAGAATAGCTAGCATATTATATACATATATCAAACCTTAAGGAGAGAGAGAGTAACCAGAGAATCATGTTTCAAATGAAATGAATGCTTATAAACTCTGTTTCATATTCTGTTTTGTGAAAGGAAACTGAAAACATATGCAGATTACACACCGATATCACCAAAATATTGTATGCACCCAACAATTAAAATCGAAGGATTGACTCTTCACAGCTCATTAAGCAGACATGTTCATTTATATTCCAGTGTTGTTTCTTACCATAAGGTTCCAAAAGCTCCAGCAGAGTTTTATGCAATGTGCTTACAGAGTTGCATAATTTTATGCTGACAAGACAGTGGATCAAAACTCAGAAGTGATGTAGTGCATGGACGACTAGCAAACACTGGGCTTCTATGGCTAGGCTTTCTTCTTCAAAATGGGGGTCACCTGTCACAAGGAGACATGCCTTAGAACATGCTCTCCATGAACTTCAAACCTGAGCCAAGAGAACGACTACAGGCCACAGTAGCTAATTCATTACAACAGTAGCTACACAGGTGGGATTCTTCTTTTTGGTACAATGATTATCTGGAGTTTAACTCATTTATTTTAAATGCCCAATTAGTATTTATTTAACTCTCCTTTGTACTTTTTCATGTTTATTGCAATATAAAGAAGACCATATGCAGTTATTATTTTTCAACTGCTGCCTTGTGAAAACTAACGATTTCAAGTCAGTAGCAGAAACCTTTAAATAGTTTTAAGGCTCAGGCATAAAGGTCTAGGAAACATGGGATCACCTATTTAAGTAGTGATCATGCCAGACATCTGTGACAACCTACCACATTTTGATGAAATTTACTATAGGGCTTCCCTGGTGGTTCAATCGGTAAAGAATCTGCCTGCAGTGTGGGGGACCTGGGTTCAATCCCTGGGTCGGGAAGATCCCCTGGAAAAGGGAATGGCTACCCATTCTAGTATTCTTGCCTGGAGAATTCCATGGACAGAGAAGCCTGGCGGGATCTCAAAAAAGTCAGACACGATTGAGCGACTAACACTGTGGATTCAATGCCCCTCTAAAATGCAAAGACCCTTCATGTTTACAAAGATTATTATTTCTTTAGATCAAGGGCCCATAAAGTGAAGCTATGGCAAAACATTTAGAATATTCCCAATGATAAAGAGATTATTAATTCCATATTGATTTTCACAAAGGGGTTATTCATTTCTTATTGATTTTCAAAGCCAGTTCCCATAGAACAAGATTTTTGATTCCAAATCATAAAGACCTATTCCAACTTTTAATACCTCTTTATGTCAAAGTATTAAATATAGTAATGTTCAGTGATTGCTTCCAAGTGATATTATTAATTGCCCAACCACTGACAAAGCATCTGCATTATATTATCAGGCTGCACTGTGAATATGGGAATGGAAGCCATTAGCATTACCAAAGTAGGTAAGCCAACTGGCTAAACTGAACAGAAGTAAAAATGGTGGCAGATCAGCCAAAAACCCAACGTCTCACTTCTCTAATTAATAAGTAGTCACCACTATATGCTGAGCAGTATGGTATTCTTGCCAAAATGAATCAGTCATTTTCCTACTGAACCTTTTATAACTGAGGGGAACTATGGTTGAAAGTGTAGGGTTTGGAGTTTGAAAGAATGGAGATTAAACCTGGTTCAGCCCTTCCTAGTCATGTGATACTGGGCAACTTAATTGTTTTAAACTCACTTCAAGCTTCACATTCCTTATCTGTAGAATCAGGTTAATCCTTTATCATGGGGTTATTATTTTTTATAATGAAATGATATATAACAGTTCTTCAAAAGCACTTTATGCCTTGGAACTGAAGATAATCATAAATGGAAAGGAAATGTTCATGCTGGTCTGGCCTAAAGACCAATGAGGTAATGTCTATTTAAAACGTTAAATGGGATTCTCAAGGAAGTAAGTTTATCTGACTCATCTTGTATCCTCGGGAGCTAGTAATAGCTTAAAACTTAATACAGAATATATTACTGTTTAATGATGTAAATTATAATATCTGTAACATATTCATGCCATATCCATTACCACACCCTATTCCCTTTACTTCCAAAATAGCAATTCTGTTCCCTTCTCTTCATTTCTGTCACCAGCCCCCTCCTCCTTGCTCCAGGCAGCCTTCTCAGATTCCTGTAATCCTCACCTGAGAAGGCAGCATGTACCCTGGCTTTCTGCCAGTCTTATAATTTTCCTTTGCAAGGAGAATGATCTTTCAAAGTGTCACTCGATCTTAACACCCTTCAAAGACCCCCATTATTCCAGAATGAGTAGATTCCCAGGATCTGACTTCGACCAGCAATCTCAATTTTGTCTTATTTCAAATCACTTTCCCTGTATCTCATCATCCCCTTTCCAGCCACACCAGATTTCTTTCAATCTCTCTTCCTTTGCTATTGCCTACAGTGTTCTGCCTGCCAACCTTCAGTTCAGATCTAGGTATCTCCTCACCCTTCACATCTCAGCTTAATTGTTACTTTCTCAGCAAAGCAATCCCTGAACTTCCTGTAAGTTCTCATGGAACCATGTATCTTTACTTTAGAGAATTTATCAACTTATATTTCTCTCTGTTTTTACCTAATGAATGTCTATGTATCTTCCCAACTAAAGAATAGCCTCCACAAGGGGAAGTGTTACCGACGTTCCTTGAGTATTCAAAATTCTGTTGAATGAGTGATTTTTCTATAAACATTAATACTCTTAAGAGACTACTCAGGATTCATCTCTGTGGTATCCTGAAATGATTTTGAAAGAAACACTATAATAAAGGAACAGGTACAGAGTACTAGCTGACATATAGTCAAAATAAATAAAACACAAGGGCAGTTGGAAGGAGATGCAAAAATTACTCTTTGTCCAAGTTTGAAAATGTATTTTCTCAGACTTAGAACTTCATTTCTTTCAAGCTGTAAGCATATGCTAATTTCATAGCAAGCAACTCTTTCTTCCAAGACCAAAGGCTATGATGAAGCTTTGCAGGAGAAATTGAAGTACAGTGCAATAATGCATGCATTCATGAAATACAATCATCCGTACATCTGAAGGGCTTTTAAGGCACGAGGTTTAATCAGAATATTTTCAGTACAAGTTCTAAGTTCTTACCAAATGAAAATCACACCACCTGCAATGCATGCCTGAGTGGCAAGAAGCTGTGCTACAACTTCCTTTAAAAAGAAATGAATTCGCTTAAGGGATCCAAAATGGCTCTGCCCCTTCATCAGATGGCAATATTGAGTTGAGTGGACAGGGTGGTGCTAAATCTTCTGTGTGAAATGTTAAGATTATATACTAGTTGTAATACATTTTCAGTTGCAGAATATTAGGCAGGCGAGAAGCTAGAATTTTATCCTACAAGCTTACTGTTTTTAAAACGTGAAAAACAAACAGAAAAAAAAAACCAGAGGTTGCAGGCATCTGATAATATTAACAGCAGATAATAGTTGATAATATTAACAGCAGAAAATGCGGCTATGGACAGAAGGAAACCATCTTTTGCTGGGTTGTAAAGAAGCTGCGCAAGGTGGCATGGAATAAAACACCTTCCATCACTTCCCACCTGGGCATCTCCAATGCGGCCTTAACTCGGCGGTCCAGCAACCAACCCTCAACCGCGCAGGCGCACTAGTAAGGCACTTTGGACCCTGGAAACCCGATGGGCTTTTTGTTGTATCTCCCACTGCTGGTCCCCTAGCGAGACACGGAAGCTGCTCACCTGTGAGGAGCCCACAGGCCCGGAGGCGGCGGGCGGCGAGCCGGGCCCCCCCAGGCCCTGCAGCGCGCGGCCCCGCACGTCAGTCACCGCCTGGCCCGGGCGCACACGCGCCCGAATCTTCTCTCCATTTAGAGTACAACCCGGGCCTTCCACCATCGCCCGGGCCCGCGCTGTGCCCCACTAAGCTGCAAAGCCAGCCGAGAAAACTGCCGCGTAACTTCACCTCCGCGGAGGTACTTAGCTCCTCCGAGAAGTTCAAATCTCGCGCGCTCCTGGCCCCGCCCCGGCCCCGCCTCTCCAGCCGCGCCCTCCCCCAACCCTCCCCGAGGGCCCGGCTTCTCGGCGCAGGCGCAGTGGCCCAGCCTTCGGGCCCGGACGCGGGGCTGCTGTAGAAAGGAGAGAATTGTTGCTGCTAGCTCACCACCCTGCCCTGGGGGCCGAACTGTACATCCTCAGAAGCTCCAATTTTGTTTTCTTTGCTTTGAGGTTTTGCCCTTGTCCCTGAGCTGCATGGTACACGCACGTTTTGTGACCTGATTCTCTTATTCTTCCCGAAGTCCGAGGTGGCCTGGCAGGCCTCAGGTTTCTGCAGGCCCTCCTCCGGCTTGGGTGGGTGCAGAGGGACTCAGGGTAAGGTTTTTACAACAAGCAGCTTTTACTTTTCTCCTATAGGTTTAGCATGTCTTAGAAAACGTGGCCTAATATGCCAAGTATATCTTAGTGTCTATGTTAAAATCCTCTTCATTTTTTGATACCTGAGCTAAGCAAGACTCTACAAAAATTCATGCAAATATTCTGTTTTGGGATGTCCGAGATGAGCACCATTTGAAATTGCTTTGTAAAAAGGCAGCTCTATATAAATTTGAGGCAATGCATAGTTTTTCGAATTTACACAATGTTGCACACATGAAAATATATAATGACTCCATAAACCTTTTTAAATAATGAAAAATCTAATTCTTTTTCAAAATTAAAATATAGCATATTAAAACACAACGTCAATTTATCAATAATTTAGTAAGCATATCACAGCTGTTGTTAAACCAGAAGAATATATATACTAAAGATTTAAATTAAAAAATTGGAAAAGTAATGTCTTTCTCTCTGTAGGGAGAGATTAGTCATCAATAGTTAGCTGGATCAGGCTCAGGATTCTTTGTATTTACTTGTTTAATTACTGTTTACGCTTCTAGGTCAGGTTACAAAATAGTCAAGGAAGAATCCTATTACCTAACAATCCAAATTCAGTCATGATTTCTGCCCTTTGATGGAAGGCAGTCTTCATATGCCCAAGCTCAGGGGCGGTGGCCAAGAGGAGCTACCCCACGCTCAAGCTCAGGGGCCGTGGCCGAGAGGAGCTATCCCATGTCCAAAGTAAGGAACAGCAGCTGCACTTTGCTGGAGCAGCCGCGAAGAGATACCACACGTCAAAGGTAAGAGGAACCTAAGGAAGACTGTAGGCGCTGAGAGAGGGCATCAGAGGGCAGACAGTCTGAAACCACAATCACAGACACCTAGCCAATCTGATCACATGGACCACACCTTGTCTAACTCAAAAAACTAAGCCATGCCGTGTGGGACCACCCAAGATGAACGGGTCATGGTAGAGAGGTCTGACAGAATGTGGTCTACTGGAGAAGGGAATGGCAAACCGCTCCAGTATTCTTGCCTTGAGAACCCCATGAACAGTATAAAAAGGCAAAAAGATAGGACACTGAAAGATGAACTCTCCAGGTCAGTAGGTGCCCAATATGCTACTGGAGATCAGTGGAGAAATAATTCCAGAAAGAATGAAGGGATGGAGCCAAAGCAAAAACAGCACCCAGTTCTGGATGGGACTGGTCATAGAAGCAAGGACCGATGCTGTAAAGAGCAATATTGCATAGGAACCTGGAATGTTAGGTCCATGAATCAAGGCAAATTGGAAGTGGTCAAACAGGAGACGGCAAGAGTGAATGCCGACATTCTAGGAATCAGTGAAGTAAGATGGACTGGAATGGGTGAATTTAACTCAGATGACCATTATATCTACTACTATGGGCAGGAATCCCTTAGAAGAAATGGAGTAGCCACCATGGTCAACCAAAGAGTCTGAAATGCAGTACTTGGATGCAATCTCAAAAACCACAGAATGATCTCTGTTCGATTCCAAGGTAAATCATTCAATATCACGCTAATCCAAGTCTATGCCCTGACCAGTAATGCTAAGAAGCTGGGGTTGAATCGTTCTATGAAGACCTACAAGACCTTTTAGAACTAACATCCCCCAAAAATGTCCTTTTCATTATAGGGGACTGGAGTGCAAAAGTAGGAAGTCAAGAAACACCTGGAGTAACAGGCAAATTTGGCTTTGGAGTACAAAATGAATCAGGGCAAAGGCTAATAGAGTTTTGCCAAGAGAACGCACTGGTCATAGCAAACACCGTCTTCCATCAACACAAGAGAAGATTCTACACATGGACATCACAAGATGGTCAACACCAAAATCAGATTGATTATATTCTTTGTAGCCAAAGATGGAGAAGCTCTATACAGTCAACAAAAACAAGCCCGGGAGCTGACTGTGGCTCAGACCATGAACTCCGTATTGCCAAATTCAAACTGAAATTGAAGAAAGAGGAGAAAACCACTAGACCATTCAGGTATGACCTAAATCAAATCCCTTATGATTATACAGTGGAAGTGAGAAATATATTTAAGGGACTAGATCTGATAGAGTGCCTGATAAACTATGGACAGAGGTTCGTGATATTGTACAGGAGACAGGGATCAAGACCATCCCCATGGAAAGAAATGCAAAAAAGCAAAATGGCTGTCTGCAGTGGCCTTACAAATAGCTATGAAAAGAAGAGAAGCAAAAAGCAAGGAAGAAAAGGAAAGATATACCCATTTGAACGCAGAGTTCCAAAGAATAGCAAAGAAGATAACAAAGCCTTCCTCAGCGATCAATACAAAGAAATAGAGGAAAACAATAGAATGGGAAAGACTAGAGATCTCTTCAAGAAAATTAGAGATACCAAGGGGACATTTCATGCAAAGATGGGGTCAATAAAAGACAGAAATGGTATGGACCTAACAGAAGCAGAAGATATTAAGAAGAGGTAAGAAAAATACACAGAAGAACTGTACAAAAAAGATCTTCACAACCCAGATAATCACAATGGTGTGATCACTCACCTAGAGCCAGACATCCTGGAATATGAAGTCAAGTGGGCCTTAGGAAGCATCACTACAAACAAAGCTGGGGAGGTGATGGAATTCCAGTTGAGCTATTTCAAATCCTGAAAGACGATGCTGTGAAAGTGCCTCATTCAATATGTCAGCAAATTTGGAAAAGTCAGCAGTGGCCACAGGACTGGAAAAGGTCAGTTTTCCTTCCAATCCCAAAGAAAGGCAATGCCAAAGAATGCTCAAACTACCGCACAATTGCACTCATCTCACATGCTAGTAAAGTAAGGCTCAAAATTCTCCAAGCCAGGCTTAAGCAATATGTGAACTGTGAACTTCCAGATGTTCAAGCTGGTTTTAGAAAAGGCAGAGTAACCAGAGATCAGATTGCCAACATCCACTGGATCATCGAAAAAGCAAGAAAGTTCGAGAAAAACATCTACTTCTGCTTTATTGACTATGCCAAAGCCTTTGACTGTGTGGATCACCATAAATTGTGGAAAATTCTTCAAGAGATGGGAATACCAGACCACCTGACCTGCCTCTTGAGAAACCTGTATGCAGGTCAGGAAGCAACAGTTAGAACTGAACATGGAACAACAGACTGGTTCCAAATAGGAAAAGGAGTACGTCAAGACTGTATATTGTCACCCTGCTTATTTAACTTATATGCAGAGTACATCATGAGAAACGCTGGACTGGAAGAAGCACAAGCTGGAATCAAGATGCCAGGAGAAATATCAATAACCTCAGATATGCAGATGACACCACCCTTATGGCAGAAAGTGAAGAGGAACTAAAAAGCCTCTTGATGGAAGTAAAAGAGGAGAGTGAAAAAGTTGGCTTAAAGCTCAACATTCAGAAAACGAAGATCATGGCATCTGGTCCCATCACTTCATGGCAGATGGATGGGGAAACAGTGGAAACAGTGACTAATTTTATTTTGTTGGGCTCCAAAATCACTGCAGATGGTGATTGGAGCCATGAAATTAAAAGATGCTTACTCCTTGGAAGGAAAGTTATGACCAACCTAGATAGCATATTCAAAAGCAGAGATATTACTTTGTCCACAAAGGTCCACTAGTCAAGGCTATGGTTTTTCCAGTGGTCATGAATGGTTGTGAGAGTTGGACTATAAAGAAAGCTGAACACAGAAGAATTGATGCTTTTAACTGTGGTGTTGGAGAAGACTCTTGAGAGTCCCTTGGACTGCAAGGAGATCCAACCAGTCCATCCTAAAGGAAATCAGTCCTGCGTGTTCTTTGGAAGGACTGATGTTAAAGCTGAAAGTCCAATATTTTGGCCACCTGATAAGAAGAGCTGACTCTTTTGAAAAGACCCTGATGTTGGGAAAGATTGAAGACAGGAGAAGAAGGGGACGACAGAGGATGAGATGGTTAGACAGCATCACTGACTCAATGGACATGAGTTTGGGTAAACTCCAGGATTTGATGATGGACAGGGCAGCCTGGCCTACTGTGGTTCATGGGGTTGCAGAGAGTCGGACATGACTGAGCTACTGAACTGATACTGAGTCTTCATACAGTTTATTCAGGATTACCTTTTTATTCGTTTTTTTTTTTTGCTATCTAACAAATTATTTTGTTTCATATTTTCAAAGTTCTACAGGTCAAGAATTTGTAGGGGTTGGGCTGAGTGGTTCTAGATCAGTGCTTGTCAAGCAGTTTCAGTCTAAAGGCTTGATTGTAGCCAGAAGACCCATATAAGGGATGGCTCTCTTGCACAGCTACTGGCAGGAGGCCTTGGTTTCTCAGTTTATAGGTCTCTCCAGAGGGGTGCTCAGCTGTTTTCCTGACATGGCAGGTGACATCCCAGAGTATGTGATCCAAGCGAGAAGGCAAGGAGAAAGCTGTAATGGTCTTTACTCCTTGTCTCTGCGGTGTCACACCCACACCCTCACTTCTGTTCATTAGAATCCAGTCATTCTGAACAGCCCACAGAAGGTAAGCGAGGAGAATTAAGCTTTATCCCTAGAAGCGAGGAGAATCAAATAATTTGTCAACATATAACCATCACAATTTTCAGTCATTTTACTGATTCGTCATGGACTTATTCTCTTTAGCTGGTGTGTACTGGTGCACATTTGGATCAAATAAAATCTTTAATTAGAATTAGATTTACCATCCTCCAGAGAGCTGAGTTAAGAGCTGGGGAGTAACACTGAAGACATTGCGAGATGTCACTACGTGCCCCTCGAGGCCAAGACAGACTTTGTTTCGCTGTGACTAGCCTTTGAGTCTTTGGATATTTCTCTGTTATCCCTCCTTACATGCAGTTAGGAGCAAACTTACATGCACTGTGCGTGTGCAGTGTTTATAAAGAGTCATGTCACCATTGCAAGTAAACCTACTCTGCTTTAGACTCTGTTTCTTCTTAAGCATTATTTATTACTTGATGACTTTATAAAAGTCATTCATTTTCTCTAGAACGCACTTTTTTCTTATGTAAAATAAAACATACTTTTCTTATAAACCTCCACATGATGTTTTTTGCTTTAATTCACAATTAAGGTACGATATAGGAAAGCACTTCAAAAACTGCAAAACACTACAAATTCAAGGAATTAGGATAAATTCTATTTGCTGTTCTCTGTACTTTCTGTTTCTTGGCTCATGCTGTAATTCTCATGTTTTCTTAACCTTTTGTCTTCATCCCAGTTTCCTGAAATTCTCCCAATCTTAAATCCTAGCTGAATGCATATCCTCTAAGAAACTTTAGAGATACATTTTACAAATGTAAGAACTGGGGCTCAAAGAGGTTATGTAACATGCTCAAGGTTACAGACTTGGGATTCAACCAGGCCAGCCAAGGTCTTAGCCAAATGTTTTCAGCAACATCCCTTATACGACACTGCTGCTGCTGCTAAGTCACTTCAGTCATGTCCGACTCTGGGCGACCCTGTGCGACCCCAGAGACGGCAGCCCACCAGGCTCCCCTGTCCCTGGGATTCTCCAGGCAAGAACACTGGAGTGGGTTGCCATTTCCTTCTCCAATGCAGGAAAGGGAAAAGTGAAAGTGAAGTCGCTCGGTCGTGTCCGACTCTTCTCCACCCCATGGACTGCAGCCCACCAGGCTCCTCCATCCATGGGATTTTCTGGGCAAGAGTACTGGAGTGGGGTGCCATTGCCTTCTCCGAATTATATGACACTACACACAGTCAAATATATTTAGCAACAACTTACGAAATGGTGGTTTAGAGGAAACATACATCTTAGTCAGCCTCATATGGGAATTAAAGACAATCTCAAAAGCTTCCTTTAGCTTATCTGCTGTTGTTGTTTAGTCACTAAGTGGTGTCCAACTCTTTCGTGACCCAATGGACTGTAACTCACCAGGCTCCTCTGTCCACAGGATTTCCCAGGCAAGAATACTGGAGTGCGTTGCCATTTCCTTCTCCAGGGGATCTTCCCGACCCAAGGATTGAAGCCACATCTCTTATGGCTCCTGCATTGGCAGGTGGATTCTTTACCACTCAGCCACCTTTAGCATATTAAGCTTTGACACATTTTGTGTAATGAAACTTTGTTTTTACTCTTCTCTTTACAATGTCTGTGGACAGGTTTTTAGCTTGAATGATAAAAATGTAGTATGGGGGAAATTTCTTTTAATTTCTGTTTTACATAAGTTACCTGAATATATTTAACAAGTAGAGAGAGAACACCCATCCTCTCTGAACACGCTCTTAATTTGAGCTCTGAATAGAGGAAATAGTCATTAGTGAACATCACATGCAGGTGTTTTCAGTGATATTTACTAAAGAGTCTCCAGTTTCTACCCATTAAGAGAAACTTTTAATGTTAGGCTATAAGAAGAAGCATAAAATGCATAGCAACAGAAACCATTTTTGACACGTCTATTATTTGAAGCAAATACCAAATGCTGAAGCTTTGCAAAGCAGCAGATTTCATTTCATTGTGAAGGCTGGAAGTGCCAGGTGACAGTTTTCTTCTTGCAAAGTCAAAATCAAAATTGCAGAACCAACCATGGGCTCCGAGGTGGCCCACGAAACTGCTCTGACACATCTGACCTTTTCACAATGATGTGAAGTCTAGGATTGGGCACTGTGATTTTGCCAGACTCTCCATGAGAAGGAGTTTTCTAATTCATTTCTTAATTTAAGTATAATTTAGTAAGCAAAGGTAGTTTCTGAGCATGAACTTAATTTGAGACAAACAATAAGCAGTTCATAAACACAAAACACCACAGATACTCTCTTTGTAGGGGGTTCTTTCTATGAGAAAGGGTAGGAGAATGAATTTATTTTCTGTTCTGGAATAGAAAAGTGTATTATTTTTGTAAATATCTTGAAGCAACATTCCTCATCTGTTTCGGTTACTGGAGAGCATGCTCAAGTTGAGGCATGAAAGCCAGCATTTCCTCATTAATTTGAAAAGCAGTG
The DNA here is from genome assembly GCF_027580195.1 of Bos mutus. Taxonomy (NCBI): domain Eukaryota; kingdom Metazoa; phylum Chordata; class Mammalia; order Artiodactyla; family Bovidae; genus Bos; species Bos mutus. The sequence goes on from NC_091643.1 coordinate 36,969,308, forward strand.
AAATTATTGGGCCCTGAATTTGTTGCAGGAAGATGGCTAGATCCATGGAAATGGATAAAAGTCAGAGATCTAGACAGGTCACCAACCAGTGCAGAGAGAAGAGGAAATAAACACCAGCATGCAGATAGAGGTAACCTCAGGTGCTCCCAGCAGACACGGGGAGGAGACCTTGGTCCCAAGCATCTCAGCCAAATTCTGAAGACACATAAGTATGAGTTCATTGCATAAAGAAAAGGGAAATGGGGAATTTTAGGCAGATGGGGGAAGCATATTTACAATGCCAGGAGGTATGAGAGAATCTCATATCTGGGGAACTACAAGAATATCTGAAGGACAAGAGGACAGGGAGTGGGGGCAGACGGGGCCGGGAGAAGTCAGAGAAGCCAGGTTACGGAAAGTTGAATGGTATGCTAAGTGTGAGGGGTTCTTTCTATGAGAGAGGGTAGGAGATTCTGTTGAAAGGAATAGGGGGACAAACAGGATTCTGTGCAGCAGATTAACATGTTTAGATCTGCTTTATTAAATGATCCCCAGAAGGGCATGAAGCAGTGGGTCTTGATCCATAACATTTGGTCACAACCAGGGGGAGGAGATAGTTTTAGGATCTAATGGGTCCAGGGAAAAGATGCTACTAAATATTCCATAGGGTTCAGGACAAGCCACCACAGCGAATAATTAATTATCCATTCAAAAGCACTAACTGTGCCAACGTTGAGAAAGCCTGGGGTGCAGGGAGAGGGCTGAATAATGCTCCCCTCACCAATATGTTTATGATCTGATCCATGGAATTTGTGAACAAGTTTCCTTAAATGGCAAAAGGCATTTGACAGCTGTGATTAAAGAGTGAGAAATAAGGAGATGATCCTGAATTATCTGAGTGTGCCCAACGTAATCATGAGGGTCTGATAACAGGAGGCATGAGCGTCAAAAACAAAAAAGGTAGTGTGAGGACAGACGCAGTCAATGAAGCAGACGTGATGACACCTTTGAACATGGAGGAGGGAGCCAGGCACCAAGGAACGCAGGCAAATCTGCAGAAGGAGCCAGCCCTGCTGACCTCCTGGCCAGGGAGACTGATTCTGAACTCTAACCTTCGGAACAGTTAGAGAATAAACGTGTGTCATTTTAAGCCCCTAAACATGTACTACTTACAGCAGCAACAGGAAATTAATGTCTGTCTTGGAGACTTGGGCAGATGGGACGTGAATCTTGAGGCAGAATAAACGCTAAGGAGGAAGGGTCAGTATTGCCAGGCACTCATCTGAGTTCTGGGGATACAACAGCAATCAGGGCAGAGAAAAATTTCTGTTCTCTTGAAACATACAGTGTTTTCCTTTCTTATATGTATGTATGAGTTCTTATTGTATTCCAGGAAGTAATGAAGTATCATGCTAACTGCCTTTCCCAATTTATTGACTAACTTTTCTATCTTCAGTCTTATTTTTTATTTGTTTGAAGTTATCAGTATTTTACATTATAATTTGTACCCCCAAGTCCAAGGTATTTTAATGTTATAAAAATACCTCCCCACATTTTTTCTATTAATGTTGTTTATAGTTTTACTATGATAGATTGGTTGTTATTCATAGTTACCCATTCACTCCTTCACATCACTGTTATTAACCATTCCTGCCATGTGTCCCTGTAAAGGAATAGACTTCACCACACCATTGACAGGACCAACCATCGGACTACCTTTGGCTGACTGAATGCACATTCTTTTATCTGATCATAAACTTGCAAGTAAGAAATAAAAAGTCTATTGTTGGAAGCCAGTGAGACTTTAGGTTGGCTTGTCACGCAGCATACCCTCCATAAATAATGTTTACATTTAGGCCTCTTACCTGTGATGCCACTGGGCTTTCCCCATGGCTTATCAGTAAAGAATCCCCCTGCAATGCAGGAGCCACAGGAGACGAGGGTTCGATCCCTGGCTTGGGAAGACCCCTGGAGAAGGGCATGGCAACCCACTCCAGTATCCTTGCCTGGAGAATCCCATGGACAGAGGAGTCTGGTGGGCTACAGTCCACGGAGTGGCAAACAGTTGCATATGACTGAAGTGACTTAGCACACGCACATCTGTGATGCCATCATTGTTATATGCAGTTATCCTTCATATATAATTCTGCTTGGTCTCTTTATTCTGCTCTGTTGATCTATCCGTTCCTATACCAATGCTATACTGTTTCTTAGTACTGTGATATTATTATATGTCTTAATATTTCATGAGTTCCTACTTAAGTCTTCCTTCTCAAAACTATATTAGCTTCGTATGAAGGTGTTAACCTTATTATATTTAAAATCAGCTTCATGTTCTCCTGCAAATTCTACTGAGATATTGATTATATATTATATATATATAATACATATTATGATATAAATATAAATATTATAATATATATAATATTTTAATATATATTATACATATATTCGGAGAAGGCAATGGCACCCCACTCCAGTACTCTTGCCTGGAAAATCCCATGGATGGAGGAGCCTGGTGGGCTGCAGTCCATGGGGTCGCTAGGAGTCAAAAGCGACTAAGCGACTTCACTTTCACTTCTCACTTTCAAGCATTGGAGAAGGAAATGGCAACCCACTCCAGTATTCTTGCCTGGAGAATCCCAGGGACTGGGGAGCCTGTTGGGCTGCCGTCTATGGGGTCGCACAGAGTTGGACACGACTGCAGCGACTTAGCAGCAATTATATATATAATATATAATCAATATCTCAGTAGAATTGATATATATATGATATATGATATTATATTATATATATATAATTATATATATTATATACATAATATTTTATGTTGCTGCTAAGTCACTTCAGTCGTGTCCGACTCTGTGTGACCCCATAGACGGCAGTCACAAGGCTCCCCATCCTTGGGATTCTCCAGGCAAGAACACTGGAGTGGGTTGCCATTTCCTTCTCCAATGCAGGAAAGTGAAAGTGAAAGTGAAGTCGCTCAGTCGTGTCGGACTCTTGGCGACCCCATGGACTGCAGCCTATCAGGCTCCTCCATCCATGGAATTTTCCAGGCAAGAGTACTGGAGTGGGGTGCCATTGCCTTCTCCGAATATTATATATTATGATTATATGATTATAATATATATATTATGATTATATAATATTATATATTATATTATGAATATATATATAATATATTATATATATATTCTCTGAATATTATATATTATGATTATATACAATCAATATCTCAGTAGAATTTGCAGGAGAACATGAAACTGATTTTAAATATAATAAGGTTAACACCTTCATACAAAGCTAATATAATTTTGAGAAGGAAGACTTAAGTAGGAACTCATGAAATATTAAGACATATAATAATATCACAGTACTAAGAAACAGTATAGCATTGGTATAGGAACGGATAGATCAACAGAGCAGAATAAAGAGACCAAGCAGAATTATATATGAAGGATAACTGCATATAACAATGATGGCATCCAAACTATGCCCCAACCAGTAACGCTGAAGAAGCTGAAGTTAAATGGTTCTATGAAGACCTACAAGACCTTTTAGAACTAACACCCAAAAAAGATGTCCTTCTCATTATAGGGGACTGGAATGCAAAAGTAGGAAGTCAAGAAACACCTGGAGTAACAGGCAAATTTGGCCTTGGAATACGGAATGAAGCAGGGCAAAGACTAATAGAGTTTTGCCAAGAAAATGCACTGGTCATAACAAACACCCTCTTCCAACAACACAGGTGAAGACTCTATACATGGACATCACCAGATGGTCAACACTGAAATCAGATTGATTATATTCTTTGCAGCCAAAGATGTAGAAGCTCTATACAGTCAGCAAAAACAAGACCAGGAGCTGACTGTGGCTCAGACCATGAACTCCTTATTGCCAAATTCAGACTTAAATTGAAGAAAGTAGGGAAAACCACTAGACCATTCAGGTATGACCTAAATCAAAAACCTTATGATTATACAATGGAAGTGAGAAATAGATTTAAGGGCCTAGATCTGATAGATGGAGTGCCTGATGAGCTATGGAATGAGGTTTGTGACATTGTACAGGAGACAGGGATCAAGACCATCCCCATGGAAAAGAAATGCAAAAAAGCAAAATGGCTGTCTGGGGAAGCCTTACAAATAGCTGTGAAAAAGAAGAGAAGCGAAAAGCAAAGGAGAAAAGGAAAGATATAAACATCTGAATGCAGAGTTCCAAAGAATAGCAAGAAGAGATAAGAAAGCCTTCTTGAGCGATCAATGCAAAGAAATAGAGGAAAACAACAGAATGGGAAAGACTAGAGATCTCTTCAAGAAAATTAGAGATACCAAGGGAACATTTCATGCAAAGATGGGCTTGATAAAGGACAGAAATGGTATGGACCTAACAGAAGCAGAAGATATTAAGAAGAGGTGGCAAGAATACACAGAAGAACTGTACAAAAAAGATCTTCATGACCAAGATGATCACGATGGTGTGATCACTGACCTAGAGCCAGACTTCCTGGAATGTGAAGTCAAATGGGCCTTAGAAAGCATCACTACAAACAAAGCTAGTGGAGGTGATAGAATTCCAGTTGAGGTATTCCAAATCCTGAAAGATGATGCTGTGAAAGTGCTGCACTCAATATGCCAGCAAATTTGGAAAACTCAGCAGTGGCCACAGGACTGGAAAAGGTCAGTTTTCCTTCCAATCCCAAAGAAAGGCAATGCCAAAGAATGCTCAAACTATCGCACAATTGCACTCATCTCACACGCTAGTAAAGTAATGCTCAAAATTCTCCAAGCCAGGCTTCAGCAATATGTGAACCATGAACTTCCTGATGTTCAAGCTGGTTTTAGAAAAGGCAGAGGAATGAGATATCAAATTGCCAACATCCTCTGGTTCATGGAAAAAGCAAAGAGTTCCAGCAAAAACATCTATTTCAGCTTTATTGACTATGCCAAAGCCTTTGACTGTGTGGACCACAATAAACTGGAAAATTCTGAAAGAGATGAGAATACCAGACCATCTGACCTGCCTATGAGAAATTTGTATGCAGGTCAGGAAGCAACAGTTAGAACTGGACATGGAACAACAGACTGGTTCCAAATAGGAAAAGGAGTATGTCAAGGCTGTCTATTGTCACCTTGTTTATTTAACTTATATGCAGAGTACATCATGAGAAACGCTGGACTGGAAGAAACACAAGCTGGAATCAAGATTGCCGGAAGAAATATCAATAACCTCAGATATGCAGATGACACCACCCTTATGGCAGAAAGTGGAGAGGAACTAAAAAGCCTCTTGATGAATGTGAAAGTGGAGAGTAAAAAAGGTGGCTTAAAGCTCAACATCCAGAAAACAAAGATCATGGCATCTAGCCCCATCACTTCATGGGAAATAAATGGGTAAACAGTGGAAACAGTGTCAGACTTTATTTTTCTGGGCTCCAAAATCATTGCAGATGGTGACTACAGCCATGAAATTAAAAGACGCTTACTCCTTGTAAGGAAAGTTATGACCAACCTAGATAGCATATTCAAAAGTAGAGACATTACTTTGCCAACAAATGTTCATCTAGTCAAGGCAATGGCTTTTCCTGTGGTCATGTATGGATGTGAGAGTTGGACTGTGAAGAAGTCTGAGCGCCGAAGAATTGATGCTTTTGAAATGTGGTGTTGGAGAAGACTCTTGAAAGTCCCTTGGATTTCAAGGCGATCCAACCAGTCCATTCTGAAGGAGATCAGCCCTGGGATTTCTTTGGAAGGAGTGATGCTAAAGCTGAAACTCCAGTACTTTGGCCACCTCATGGGAAGAGTTGACTCATTGGAAAAGACTCTGATGCTGGGAGGGATTGGGGGCAAGAGTAGAAGGGGACAACAGAGGATGAGATGGCTGAATGGCATCACTGACTCGATGGACATGAGTCTGAGTGAACTCCGGGAGTTGGTGATGGACAGGGAGGCCTGGGTGCTGCGATATACGGGGTCGCAAAGAGTTGGACACGACTGAGCGACTGATCTGATTTGATATTATATATATATATATAGATAGATAGATAGATACTCACACTCACTGAGTTTTAGATAAACTTGGGAAACCATCAATAGCTTCAAAAATGTCAACATGCCTTATTTTATTAAGGTCGCATTTGATTAATTTTAGAAATCTTGTTTCTCTGACAAAATGTGCTTTCTTTATTGGTCTAATTCCTAGGATTTCATATTTTGGTTGATATTTTTAATGGAATATCATCTTCTATTTTTAGTTAGTTTTTACTGTTAAAGTGATAGACACCAATGTAAATTATGTACACTCAATTGAGGAAAAGAAGAAAATATTAGCACATCTGTAAATGTTTATTTTTATTTCACTTTAACATTTTAATTTTTAGGTTAATAGTAACTAATGTATTAATATATTAGTTCTAGAATAATAATAGCTAATTTTTATAAGACACCAACTTTGTGCTATCCAAATGCTTGCCAAGTATTAATTCACTTAATCCTCATAATACCCTAAGTGGAGATTTTATTCTTCTCACTTTATAGGTAAGACAAATGAAGCAGAGTGATTGTATAACTTGCTTAAGTTCACACAGGTGTGACCCCAAGGCAATCGTGCTTCTAGTCTCTACACTATGTTGTTTGTAAAGGACATAACTGCAGTTTATAAATAAATATTGGGGTCATACTAGGCTCATAAAATGAATTGGTTTGCTTTATAAAGATAAGAATTGTATGTTTTTTTTGAAGTTTTATTACTCAACTTTTAGAGAACCAATATTTTGACACTAGAAGTATAGAAAACTGCTATTAATCTTTAATGTTTACCTTATACCTGGCAATTTCACTTAACTCTTTTATTATACAGTGGAAGTGAGAAATAGATTTAAGGGGCTAGATCTGACAGATAGAGTGCCTGATGAACTATGGACTGAGGTTCATAACATTGTACAGGAGACAGGGATCAAGACAATCCCCATGGAGAAGAAATGCAAAAAAAGCAAAATGGCTGTCTGGGGAGGCCTTACAAATAGCTGTGAAAAGAAGAGAAGCGAAAAGCAAAGGAGAAAAGGAAAGATATAAGCATCTGAATGCAGAGTTCCAAAGAATAGCAAGGAGAGATAAGAAAGCCTTCCTCAGTGATCAATGCAAAGAAATAGAGGAAAACAACCAAATGGGAAAGACTAGAGATCTCTTCAAGAAAATTAGAGATATCAAGGGAACATTTCATGCAAAGATGGGCTCGATAAAGGACAGAAATGGTATGGACCTAACAGAAGCAGAAGATATTAAGAAGAGGTGGCAAGAATACACAGAAGAACTGTACAAAAAAGATCTTCACGACCAAGATGATCATGATGGTGTGATCACTGACCTAGAGCCAGACATCCTGGAATGTGAAGTCAACTGGGCCTTAGAAAGCATCACTACAAACAAAGCTAGTGGAGGTGATGGAATTCCAGTTGAGCTATTTCAAATCCTGAAAGATGATGCTGTGAAAGTGCTGCACTCAATATGCCAGCAAATTTGGAAAAGTCAGCAGTGGCCACAGGACTGGAAAAGGTCAGTTTTCCTTCCAATCCCAAAGAAAGGCAATGCCAAAGAATGCTCAAACTACTGCACAATTGCACTCATCTCACATGGTAGTAAAGTAATGCTCAAAATTCTCAAGCCAGGCTTCAGCAATATGTGAACCATGAACTTCCAGATGTTCAAGCTGGTTTTAGAAAAGGCCAAAGGAACCAGAGACCAAATTGCCAACATCCTCTGGATCATTGAAAAAGCAAAGAGTTCCAGAAAAAACATCTATTTCTGCTTTCTTGACTATGCCAAAGCCTTTGACTGTGTGGATCACAATAAACTGTGGAAAATTCTGAAAGAGATGACTATCTGACCTGCCTCTTGAGAAATTTGTATGCAGGTCAGGAAGCAACAGTTAGAACTGGACATGGAAGAACAGACTGGTTCCAAATAGGAAAAGGAGTACATCAAGGCTGTCTATTGTCACACTGCTTTTTTAACTTATATGCAGAGTACATCATGAGAAATGCTGGGCTGGAAGAAGAACAAGCTGGAATCAAGATTGCCGGGAGAAATATCAATAACCTCAGATATGCAGATGACACCACCCTTATGGCAGAAAGTGAAGAGGAACTAAAAAGCTTCTTGATGAAGGTGGAAGAGGAGAGTGAAAAAGTTGGCTTAAAGCTCAACACTCAGAAAATGAAGATCATGGCATCTGGTCCCATCACTTCATGGGAAATAGATGGGAAAACAGTGGAAACTGTGTCAGACTTTATTTTTCTGGGCTCCAAAATCACTGCAGATGGTGACTGCAGCCATGAAATTAAAAGACGCTTACTCCTTGGAAGAAAAGTTATGACCAACTAGATAGCATATTGAAAAGCAAAGACATTACTTTGCCAACAAAGGTCCATGTAGTCAAGGTTATGGTTTTTCCAGTGGTCATGTATAGATGTGAGAGTTGGATTGTGAAGAAGTCTGAGCGCCGAAGAATTGATGCTTTTGAACTGTGGTGTTGGAGAAGACTCTTGAGAGTCTCTTGGACTGCAAGGAGATCCAACCAGTCCATTCTGAAGGAGATCAGCCCTGGGATTTCTTTGGAAGGAATGATACTAAAGCTGAAATGCAGCACTTTGGCCACCTCATGCGAAGAGTTGACTCATTGGAATAGACTCTGATGCTGGGAGGGATTGGGGGCAGGAGGAGAAGGGGACGACAGAGGATGAGATGGCTGGATGGCATCACTGACTCGATGGACATGAGTCTGAGTGAACTCCGGGAATTGGTCATGGACAGGGAGGCCTGGCGTACTTCGATTCATGGGGTCGCAAAGAGTCGGACACGACTGAGGGACTGAAATGAACTGAACCTAATTTGTTCATTCTGTTGGATTTTCTATGTAATCTTATCAGTGACAATGACAGTTTTATCTCTTCCTTTCAAATTCTCATCATTGTTAATTATTTTCCTTGTCTTATCGTGTTGGTTAGGGCCTTCAGTACTATACTGAATGGTAGTGGTGATAAAAGATATCCTTGCTTTATTGCCTTCAAATTTTTGTCAATAAACACTATCTAACTGAACCTTTTAAATGAATACTTTTCTTAAGTTAAAGACATCATATTTACTCCCCGTTTTCTTAGTTTCTTTTGTTTTAGCATTAAATAAGTAAAACATTTATTAAATATCTTTCTTCATCTACTGAGGTGATCATATTTTTTTAGTCCGCTGTCACGATGAATTACACTGATAGGGTTTGATCAGTAAACCCCTGTGCCATTCCTGAGATTATTCCTACAAATTCACACTGTATTGTCCTTAATAGACAGTATTTGGCTAACATTTTATTTAGTATTTTCTTATCTGTGTTTAGAAGTGGACTATTTATTTCCCTGTTTCTTTTGTATTATCCTTATATAATTTTAATATCAGGATATTAAGCTCATAAAATGACTTGTGCAGTCATTTTTTCTGGAAAAGCTTTTATATGATAAAATTATCTGCTTTTTAAAGTTTCTCTTAACCTCTAAAGGACCTTATTTCAACTAACTCAAAGTATTTAGTTACCTAAGAAGAAAAAAGGATACCAAAACTGTACTGTGGCATTTTCTAGAGAAATTGTATTTAGTCAGGTATATATTTTCTGCAATTCATCATAAGTGAGCTTTAAAGTTTCATAGTACAATTTTGAAATACGTGGTATTTGGCAATTGTGGAAAAGATTAAGAACTTATCCTCAGTTGGTAAAGAATTCACCTGTAGTTCAGGAGACCCCGGTTGGGGCTGGGGCTGGAAGATCCCCTGGAGAAGGGACAGGCTACCTACTCCAGTATTCTTGGGCTTCCCTTGTGGCTCAGCTGGTAAAGAATCCACCTGCAATGCAGGAGACCTGGGTTCAATCCTTGGGTTGGGAAGATCCCCTGGATAAGGGAAAGGCTACCCACTCCAGTATTCTGGCCTAGAGAAGTCCATGGACTATACAGTCCATGGGGTTGCAAAGAGTCGGACACAAATGAGCGATTAACTTTCACTTTCCACTTTTCAAGAACATTAGTACTTTTGTATATTTGCTTCATGGCATTGTCATTCAGTTACCAACCATTTTCCAAGATAGTTTCCCCACAATTCCTGTCAAATTACTTATGAAAAGAATTAAAATAACATCAATGTAAATTAAGTTTTATTCGGCAAACTGAAAGATATAAAGGAACCAGTTCTCAGAAGGTAATTACTCTAAGCATTAGATTTCTGGTGAAGACCACATTTGTTCTAGTGAGAAATTATATCAAGGATATCCTGCTTCAAAAATGTGGCATTGCACAGTGAGTTGCACTCAATATTTTGTAATAACCTATAAGGTAAAAGAATCTGAAAAAAATGTACGTATGAGTATGTGTGTGTGTACATATGTTTGATTGACTTTGCTGTACACCTGCAACTAACATGACATTGTAAACCAACTATATTTCAGTTTTAAAAAGGAAAAGAATCCTCATGTTGTACACTTGAAATATTAAAAGCGTGGCATTGCCGCTTGAAGCACATGGATGGGCAACAATATATTACCTGCCTTGACTGGGTCAGAATGTGGGGAAGGGTTTAGTGAGGCACTCATCTTAAGAAACAAAAGTTGACAACAGAGCTCTTAATAGCTTTCAGGTAGCAACCCAGGCAGGCAGTTAGTCATTTTAGACCACAGATCAAAACTATAAGGGGTAAAGAAAACAAAAACAAAAAAAAAAAACTATAAGAGGTTTGAAATCTTCCTACTTGCAGATTCATTGTTTTTATTTTAAATCCCTGCCAGTTTCACATAATGAGTTACTGCGAAATTCTTAGGGCGTCAGCAGCCTGTGTGTTGTTTTAGGAAATGCAAGTCATTTGGAGAAGTGGAAGCAAAACAGAGAGGGAGGGGAAAGCAGACAATAGGAGCAGAGATTAAGCAAAGTATTTCTGGCCATGCCAGAGAACAAAAGAACACCAGAAATTGTCCTGAAGCTGAGAATGGACCTGGAGCTGAAAGCAGAAGTGCCTGGATCCTGTCATTATGCCTTGCTATCTACTTTGTGGACATTCCAAATTTGGCTGGACAGCGCTGAGGCATGATTTGAAGTGAGGTAACACTGAAACTCGGAGAAGGCAATGGCAACCCACTCCAGTACTCTTGCCTGGAAAATCCCATAGATGGAGGAGCCTGGTGGGCTGCAGTCCATGGGGTCACGAAGAGTCGGACGAGACTTAGCGACTTCACTTTCACTTTTCACTTTCCTGCATTGGAGAAGGAAATGGCAACCCACTCCAGTGTTCTTGCCTGGAGAATCCCAGGGATGGGGGAGCCTCGTGGGCTGCCGTCTCTGGGGTCGCCCAGAGTCAGACATGACTGAAGCGACTTAGCAGCAGCAGCAGCACTGAAACTGATGGCTTTGAAATGACAGCAACAGATGGACCTCGCTAGCATGAAGCAATCAAAGGTGTGTGCAGTTTACAGAAAAATACTCAATCCTGAGCTTGACAGACCATATAGAAGCAGGTTACATCATCAACTAAAGGTCAGATATAAATATACTGAGCTTGTTTAAGATGGTTCGGCATGCTCTAGCCTTCTTAATCACATTTATCTACCTGGCAATAACACATCAGCTCTATGTGTATCCACCTCTATCTAGGTAATAGAAAAAAAAAAAGTCCCAAGAAGATGATTTAGTCCAGTCTATTGTATTTTGATGTTTTAATAAGAACACAATGGTCATAACAAAGTAAAATAGATTTATATTCCTAGCAGAACAAAGTTCCAGTTCAGCAGACAAATATAAGATCACTTTTTGTCAAACATTTAGCACATGTACTTTTAATCAGCTGCCCAAAATCACCACCAACAAAAAACTCAGTCTTAAGTAATTTGTAGCTGTCTTGAAACTTACACAAAAAAACTAAGAATAATATTTTCACATTGTTCATATCATACAGACAGGGTTCAGAGTTTATCTGTTAAGCTTCAAGAAGGATTCTTTGATATTTCTGATCTCATTGTTATTGGCTTGGATCCAATTTGGACTAGTGATTAATTCACAATAGGCTCTATTTTCCATTATTAATCTCTTAGTCTTGAAAAGTTTATCAGACTCAAAGCTGTTAGATATCTGGAATTCTGCACTTTTCGCTAACTTGTTAAATATTGACTCCAGGTTTTTTTTTCTGTTCCATTATTTTCATTCATGAAGCAATTGGAAAATGCTAGGGTGTGTGTGTGTGTGTGTGTGTGTGTGCACACGTGTGGGTGCGTGCATGCACACGCGTATCTGTGCATGCACAGATACAAGTTTCACAGTCTTTCAGAAATAAGCACTCAACTTCACAAAATATTCAAATTTAGGTTAGCAGAGCTGAGAAGCACTGCATTCTACTCATGTACAAACTCTCGACCTGGGCCTTCAGAGCCTTATCCAAATGTCGACTAGAATTGGTATCTTTTTCAGATGTAGAAGTTGGCATCAGTAGATACTCATGTGACAGCTTGATTGTAAACGGGTCGATTAATTCCCCAGCACAAGCATGTAAGAAATTTCATCTGAGGTTCAGTGCTAATGAGAAAGGGATTTGCACCACACACTGAGAATTCAGCACTCCCCAAAAGAAAAGGATTAAATGTGATGTCAGTTCAAGAGAGAAAAGGCCAAGGCAGTTATAGAAACACATTTGCTGAGGTCCCAGATAAGAAAATAATTTTGTACAAATTTCACCATGTAATGTCTTTCAAACTGTGTAAGAAGTCAAATTATTCTACAGAAGGGCAGTCAACAATCTTCCTTGGTATGGCCTGGGCTTAATATTTCATTTCAGAAAAAGAAGTGATATTTCAAAGAGAGAGAAAACCACTGTTTGGAGGACTTCTGATAACCAAAATGATGCAAAATGGGTGAAAGCCTGCACTGAGTTCTTTGCATAATAACATAGAAAGTTTTGAAGTTTACTTTTTATAGAAAATTTTTCAAGAAGAGTAGAAAATATGGAAGTGTAACTCTCAGGCCAAAGTTTGAACTTGGCTTCTGATAGAGCCACATGTCTCTTAATAAATTTCTCTTTTGGGATTAGTTAGGGACTAGGTTCAGAGAAGGCAATGGCAGCCCACTCCAGTATTCTTGCCTGGAAACTCCCACGGATGGAGGAGCCTGGTAGGCTGCAGTCCATGGGGTTGCACAGAGTCAGAAAGGACTCAAGTGACTTAGCAGCAGCAGCAGCAGCAGCAGCAGGGATTAGATTCAGCTGCATATAAACACAATTATGTTAACCGAATTAGGCTGTTTCTTGTCCTTATATATTAAGTCTGGACATAGGCAGATGACATTGGTGCAGTAGCCTCATGATACCATCAACACCCTGGATTTATTTTGTCTTTTCGTTCCTTCACCCTTATGGTTACTGCATGGTTGCAAGATATCACTAGTCTCCCTTCTGCATTCCAAGCAGGAAGAATAAGATATGAGGAGGAAGGGCTGACACCCATGCCAGAAAAATGAAACTACATAGGAATTCCTGGTTAGGTTTCAGTTCATCTCAGCAACAAAGCCATGTGCTGTGGGCAGCCTTTGCTGTCATAGAATCTGAAAAATGGTAGGGCTTGTTTGTTTCGGGGTTTTTTGTTTGTTTGTTTGTTTTTTGGCTATATTGCCAATAAAAGCTGAAAACAAGGGTTCTTTTAATAAAAAAAAAAGAGAATGGATTTTGGCTAGGTGAGCAGCAAGCTGAGACACATGTTGCTTCAAGATATTGACCAGGGTCCTTTCTGAGCTGGCACTGCCATGACATTCTAACTGCTATTGTGTATAGTGTGCCCTCTTGCCCTTATTTTGCTGGATTAGAAGTAGGTTTTGTTCAACATAGCTTTGCTGCAGAGTGGATGTTCTCAGGGAAGAATGACAGGCTATAGGTTTGTTGCTCGAGTACCTTCCTCCACAGGACTCCAAAACAACCACAAGAACAACCACAACCACCCAACCACCCGTCCATGCAGAGAGGCTAGGGGCGTATGTTAGACTGTCAACCTGGATACGAAACCAAAAGCAAGCCTGACATCATTCTTCATGTGGGGCGGCCCTGAGAGCTGAGACTTAAGGGATAAACTATGTTGATAACAAAGAACCCAAAGTAAAGACTGGAAGAAGAATAGGGCAAATCCCATGGAGATTTTAGCACTCCTTATCAGGTGCATGGAGCAAAATCTCCACGATAAACTATATGCTGGGAAGAAAACATATTCAATAAACTTAAAAGGCTTGACTTATAAGGAAGTTAGCTGACAATAACAGACTTAAATTAGAAATTAATAACATGTCTAGATAAACCTAGACATTTGGAAACTGAAGCGCTCCCTTCTAAATATCAAAGAGGTCACAAAAATGTGTGAAAAAAAATCACAAAGAAAATGAAAACTTTATTTGCAAAAAATTATAATGAAAATATAGCCTATGAAATTTTATGGGATGTTTCTAAAGCAGGACTTAAAGGAAAATTCTTAAATTAGGAAAGAAAAAAGACTTGAGCTCACTCTAAATTTCCACCATATGAATTTAGAAAGAGACAAGCAATTTAAACCCAAAATACAAAGGGACAAAAATAATAGATGTAAGAGTAGAGATCAATAAATAGAAAACAAACAATAAAGGAAATTAACAAAACTGAAAGTAAGTCCTCTGAAGATTAACAAACTATTTCCTTTGATAAAGACAAGAAAGTTAAAATGAAAACCAAAACTATTTCTTCCAGGAATACATGAGAGTTTGGCTTTTTCCATATATTATAGATATTAAAGAATAATAAGGAAATATTATGAACAAGTGTGTGTGCGCTCAGCTGTGTCTGACTCTTTGTGACCTCATGGACTGTAGCCTGGAGGCTCCTCTGTCCATGAGATTTTTCAGGCAAGAATACTGGAGTGGGTTGCCATTTCCTCTTTCAGGGGCTCTTCCTGACCCAGGAATCAAACCTGTGGCTTTTGTATCTCCAGCATTGGCAGGCAGATTCTTTACCACTGTGTCTCCTGAGAAGCCCATATGAACAATTATATGGCAACGTATATGACGATTTAGATGAGGTGAACAAATCCCTTGTAAAACAAGATACCAAAACTGACAAAATTAAAAAGTCTGTGTAGTCACTTAAAAATGGAATTGAATCTATCATCAGGATATCCCCACAGGTAAAACTTGAGTCTCAAATGGCTTTGGTGGTGAATTCCATCAAGCTTTTAAAAAGGAAATAACACAAATCCTATAGCTAATTTCACATAAAACAGAAAAGGAGTTAACAATTCCGAAGTTTTTCTATGATGCTGTTATCCTGCCTGGCAGTTGATCTAATCTGACCTACAGGTTGATAAATTAACCTGTTTCTGTTTCATAGGTCCTGGCAGAAGACATGAGACTCTTGGGTCAGAGACAAAGGACTTTGCTGCCCATAGGCAGCAAAGCAACACGAGAGCCAGCATGCTTGCAGCTGCTCCTCTTGTTCTCAAGTCCCATGGAGGTGACACAAAGGACCCAAATAGATGCTAACACATGCAGGGAACCTGTGACCCAGGAGAGGAGTCCTGAGTCTGGAGAACCCACTGACTTATGTGTCTGCTGACACAGAGCCTGCATGAAAATCAGGAGAGAGGGTCACCTTTCGGCCTGAAAATGTCCATCTCCCTCACCCTACAGTTCATTTGTTACCTAGGGATCTATAGTTTCCTGACATTTATATTTAAGATTTCAGATTTAATACAGTATTCTTTTCATATCCATTTAAAAATATCTCTCGATTGTGAGAACAAATTAAATAAATATACCAAGCTATTATATGGAAGTACCTAGCAAACATCCAGCTGTATGTGTACATAACTATATATACATATGTACATGGATGTATATATGTGTGTAGATATATATATGCATGCATGCATGCTTAGTAGCTCAGTCATGTCCGACTCTATGTGACCCTTTGGCCAGTAGCCCATCAGGCTCCTCCATCCATGGGATTTTTCAGGCAAGAATACTGGAGTGAGTTGCCATGCCCTCCTCCAGGGGATCTTCCCAACCCAGGGATCAAACTTGTATCTCCTGTGTCCGTTGGGAAAGCCCAGATATGTCTATATAAATTGATAAATACAGGCATATCTCAAAGATATTGCCACTTTGGTTCCAGACCATGGTAAAAAAGTGAATATCACAATAAAGTGAGTCACACCAGTTGTTTTGGTTTCCCCGTCTACATAAAAGTTATATATTTAAAAACAATTCCACCAATAACACATGCTCTACATAACATTATGTTTGGCTTTGAGCCAGAGAAAACTTGAAACACAATGGCTTAAGCATAGAAAGGGCTTATATACATTTTTCTCATATGTAAGACATTGTGTAGGGAGTCCAGGGCTGCTATGGTTGAAGCCCCACAAGACCATCAAGGATTCAAACTCCTATTTCCTATTCTGCCTTCCTCAGCACGTGGCCTTCACCCTCATGATTGCATAATGGCTGCTTCCTTTCCAGGCATCACATTTTGATCCTCCGTGGGAAGAAATGGAAAGATCCAGAAGCCTTTCTCATAAGGCTTTGCTTTATCTTGAGAAGGGATGCTTTCTCCAGACACGTCTGCCTATATCTTATTGACAAGAACTAGGTAACAGAGCTTTCCCAAGATGCAAAGTTATTTGGAGGAAGTGAATTTATATATTAAGCAGGAAACACTGATGATCATCTGCAGCAAAACTGGAGTTCTGTTAGCAAGGAGGAAGGGAGCCCAGACCGTGGCAAGTGATAAGCAATTTCTGCCATATGCCTACTCTACAAGATCAGAAAAAAACAGAGGCATTTGTCCATTCTTTTTGTTCATTTATTTATTCCTTTATTTAGTCTTTTGGCTTCTGTCTCCTGATCAATACCTTCTTTGAAAGTAGAGACCGTCATGGTGGCCTTACGTCAGAGAGTTAAAGCACCTTTGAAGCTCTATCCTTAAGTGGATAGCTTTCTGATACAAATAACATCCTACCCCACCCTCCCCATTCCACCTCCCCACCACTGGGGATTTAATATCAGGAAGACAGAACCTTCAAGGGAAAAAACATGTAAATAAGGTTTCAGGGCAGAAAATGGTTTCGTGACAGACTGTCAGCATTTTATCTGGGTCAGAAAACAGGCCATTTCCTGTCCTTCCAAAGTCCCGTGCCTCTTCAGTCACTGCCCTGTAAGCCGGGCAGGCGTGTGGAGATAGACTCAGAGGCCACAGAGGCAGCAGCCTCCTTTCCTGCGCAGTCGGCCTCTTGCTAATGGCTGTAGAAGCTGATTGCAGGGCGCGGGCCTGTTCATCATTGTCATAATCCCGTGGATTACATTTTTGAGTACCCACAGGGGGCACGGCCCTGCACTGTGCAAAGTGTTTACTGTCCTATTTCTGCTTCCAAGTCGTTAGATGTTGCGCTCGCAGTGAGCCGAGCTATGATTGCCAGCAATACTGTCCACTGCTGTCTGCTTACCTAAAGTTGAAACTTTTCATACTGTGGACATTCCCTGAAGGAATCTGATGAAACGGTGACACTACCAGCTTTTTGGCTAAATTTCTTCATCATTAATGGATTTTCTCAACAAGTCAATCAGCAGGTACTACTTTCTTCATTACAGAGCTCAGCGATGGCATCGCTGACTTCAAGGTTGGCCAGACCTTTGGGATTCGGAGGCAAAAGAGCTAATATTGATCAGTTCTGGGGACAGTCTTACACACTACTATACATAGAATAGGTAACTAACAGGGACCTACTGTGTAGCACAAGGAACTCTATTCAGTACTCTGTAACAGCCCGTATGGGACAAGAATCTAAAAAAGAGTGGGTATATTCATAATGTAGAACTGATGCACTTTGCTGCACACCTGAAACTAACACAACATTGTAAATCAACTATATTCTACTAAATTAAAAAAAAACAAAAATAAATACTTTATACTTCATTCTCCAGTTATTCCTCTGAAGGCATAATCAGGACACATTTTGTAGATGAAGCAGCTGATTCTAAGAGTTTAGATGAGCTGTCCAAAGTCATGTAAGCTGGTAAAAGATCAAAATGGAACTTGAACCTGGGTCCTAATTTAATTACCTTTCAATTCCAGTATATTGTCCTTTAAGAAGAGTCATAATATTTCACTAAGAGGTCACAAACCCAACCTTCATTAGTGAAGTGGCTTTAACCTAAACTGAGGGTCCTCACTCGCCTCTTTGCTGACGTCAGCGGTTACCCTGCATGAGGAGGAAAAGGTGCTTTTACAAGGTAAGTGAAGTGACTTTAGAAGTCTAAGAGAATTCAGGAATAAGGCATAGTCTTTTCTTCAGGGTATATTAGGTACTGTGCACATTTAATGTAGCAGAACTAGAATTACTCTCTGTTCCTGTTTATCACGCTTTATTTCCCCTGTACATATTCACATTTTATTCCGCGTCCTGACTTTATGAGTTCTCCATCACAGCGATAGTTTTCCTCAGAGTTTATCCTTGCTCTTAACTCTTCTTTCGTTGAGCAGCAGTTTCTGGTGATACTATATTTGACTCGCGCTTTCTTACTTTTTGTTCGAGCGCTTTCATAATTTTCATCCTCATTCACATCAGCCTCATTCTCCTCCTGCATTATCTCTGAGTGGTACTAACTGCACATTTATTTCCCGCGTATGTGTTAGAACCTCCCTCTCGCCTCTGTATTTGACAATTGCAGATGGCTTTTCGGTAGCATCCTTCTTTTCCCAGAATCTGCGTTTGTCAGAGCTTGAGGCTCCCGCTCACTTAAATAACGATTCAGTAAGAGCCTGCATCTGCACATCGTGGTTGCTACTGAGTCTAACCGCGCCTTCCATTTCACAGGTATCATGGTTTTCCCTCCATCTATTCATTTCATCTGGGACGATTTTAAGCTGTGTCATAACTTTAAAAGGAATCTTGAAGACCTTTATTTTTGCATGTCTCCTTCTTTACAGATTTTGCTATAAAGATGCTGTTCTTTCCTGCAGTCGTTCTCAGTAATGGAGACTGTTTGTGGTGGTGGTTTAGCTGCTAAGTCGTGTCCTACTCTGCAACCCCATGTAGTATAACCTGCCAGGCTCCTCTGTCCATGGGATTTTCCAGGCAAGAATACTGGAGTGGGTTGCCATTTCCTTCTCCAGAGGATCTCCCAGACCCAGGGATCAAACCCTAGTCTCCTACATTGCAGGCAGATTCTTTACCAATTGAGCTACTAGGGAAGCCCTGAAGTGTTTATATCAGAGACTAAAGCTCAAAGGTGTAGCATTCACCTCTCCTGTTTCTTACCCCATACTCTCTGACCTTGAACCCACATTTCCCATCTGATAACATGAGATACACCATGTTTGCAGCTTTTTAGAGCATTTTCATTAGCCTCATAGTCTCTTGATATTCAGGCACTGACTTTAACAAACATGATTATATAATAATGTAATATTCTGGCCCATGTACTTCCCTATGATTATATGGTTAGTAGAAGAAAATGATCAGCTATACAATATAAGCTGAGAGAGACTAAAATAAAATATAATAGCAAATGTAAATATACTTTTGAAATAAATAGACCAATTGCAGGAAAGAAGGCTTGTATAAAAACAAACATATACAAAGAACTTTGGAACTAAATGTAAAGGGATAGTAAAATAGTAACAGCTGTCTATAAAATATGTGAAAATTAAACATCAGGTTTTTGGCATATTTTTAACTCAGAATCCGAATACAGTTTTTAACCCATTTGCAAATGGGTTAAAGAAAATGAGCAACCATTAGAATTACCCATAGTAATTGAGCAAAATATGAACTTATTAGCATTTTGCTCAATTGAGGTTCAAGCTTAGTTTTCACTATGGTCTGAAATTTTAAGATTTAATTTTGAAAATAGATTCTGTATTATTTATATTTTTTGAAATATAATCTATAAGATTTAAATTAGGTAGAGAAATGCAAATCCAGACCATAATGAGCTACCACACCAGACAGAACGGCCATCGTTAACAAGTCTACAGACAATGCTGTTTGTATGCTGGAGAGGGTGTGGAGAAAAGGGAACCCTCCTACACTGTTGATGGGCATATAAATTGGTACAGCCACTCAGAAAACTAAAAAGAGAATTACCATACAATCCAGCAATCCCCACCTGGGCATAGATCAAACGAAAGTATAATTCAGAGCAATATACATGCACCTCTATGTTCATAGGAGCAATATTCACAATAGCCAAGACATAGTAACAACCTAATGGAGAAGGCAATGGCACCCCACTCCAGTACTCTTGCCTGGAAAATCCCATGGATGGAGAAGCCTGGTGGGCTACAGTCCATGGGGTTGCAAAGAGTCAGACATGACTGAGTGACTTCACTTTGACTTTTCACTTTCATGCATTGGAGAAGGAAATGGCAACCCACTCCAGTGTTCTTGCCTGGAGAATCCCAGGGACGGGGAAGCCTGATGGGCTGCCGTCTATGGGGTTGCACAGAGTCGGACACAACTGAAGCGACTTAGCAGTAGCAGCAGCAGTAACAACCTAAATGTCTACTGACAGATGAATGGATAAGGAAGATGTGGTGTATATATATGCAAAGGAAAACTACTCAGCCATTAAAAAGAGTGAAATCATGCCCTTTGCAGCAAAATATCTTACTAAGTGAAGTGAGTCAGAAAGAGAAAGACAAATACCATACAATATAACTTATACGTGGACTCTAAAATATGGGACAAATGAACCTATCTATGAAACACAAATGGACTCACAGACGTAGAGAACAGACTTGTGACGGCCAAGGGGGAGGTTGGAGGGGAGAGATGGACTTGGAGTTTGGGGTTAGTAGATGCCATACAGAATGGATAAACAGGGTCTTATTGTATAGCACAGGGAAGTGTGTTCAATATCCCGGGATAAACCATAATGGAAAAGAATATAAAAAAGAATGTGTATATGTGTATAACCGAGTCTCTCTGCTGTACAGCAGAAATTAACACAACACTGTAAATCAACCACACTTCAATTAAAAAAAAAATTTAAGTTAAGACAAAAATAGCTCTACATGGCTTAGGAGAGAAACTGTCCTTTTACTGTTTGGTACAAATACATACATGTCTTTGGTAGAAATACAACATACTTGGTATATGAATACTAAGTTCTGTTAAACTATTTCCTTGAGTTTCTTTCTTTTTTCTTTAATATACCATCAGCACCCTAATTTGATGCGTACTTGAAATTCAGCACTGGGCTCTTTAAACCACATTTGAATGTCACTGCCCATAAGACCAGGGTCTGGACTGTGGCTTTACAACTGTGTAGTCAGGAGCCAAAACAGAAAGGACCAATCAGACTCTGACAGGAAGAACCAAATTAATTTATTCATGATTCCCTAGAAATGTGCTTTATCTGAGGGACCTCATATAATGAAAGAAAACTCTAATCTGGAGTGTGCACGTGTTTCTCCTTTAATCAGCCCAGTGCTGCATCATGACTTTTGTTACAGATTACCAGAAAAGGAATTGGGCATTGCTGTCCACCTCCAATACACTGCATCTTCTCCTTAGGAGAATCACCAGCTTGTGCGGATTGCTTTTCCATGTTCCAGATCTTCTCCCGCCCTACAGCAGGGCTGGATCCTATGTGTTCCTAGACTGCAGCAGAGAGCCTGGTACATAGTCCCCGACTCAAATAAACATTCACCAAAGGAGAGAATGAACCAAAGGATGGTCATATTAGACACTCACAGTGCTATCCCCATTAGACAGATGAGGAAAGAAAGGACCAGACAGCTTAATTAAGGGGTATTTCACAAGGTCACAAGGTCACAGCACTGAGCCCTAAACCAGACCCAGAGCCATGATCTTTTCAGTGACTCCAGGCTGCTGCTTCTGGCAAATTATTAAGGCTGTACAAATTTTTAAACCTGACCTATCAAGTCTCATTATTTTCAGCAGGCTGTATTATGAATATTTCATACTTTGGTCTCTAGCACTCTTAGGGTGTTTGGAATCATGAAACAGCATTCCATTTCCTCAGCACAAAAGCACCAGGAAGGCCAGTTGAGAAACTTTGCCACAAACTTTTCATGCATGTCTGTAGAGGATTAGGGTCCCCATAAACATTCCAGGGCACTCCCCAGGAGTTTGGGGGCATACTGTTTCCCAAAGCTGTTCATAAGGTCCATGAGGTTAGGAGCAGTTCTGTGCTGCTTGGGGAAGTGCAGTGTCTGCAGACTCTGATTTTCTAGGTCTAAGCCAAGAAAGTGTTGGTGAGGGAAACTGTCTTTGGGGGCTCTGTCTACAGAAAGCAAGCTCACTTATCACAAACAAACCATTTCTAAGAGATCAACAATTTTGTTGACTGCATTTAAACATAGAACATGCAGTTCCCGAGTGCAATTTCAGTTTTTCAGAGGACAGTTTTATTCTTTCTCAGAAATGCCAGGGTGATTATTTTTTGTTGTTTTGTTTTGCTTAGAAGGGCCGCTTAGCGTGCCTCTTTAGTCAACATGTAAAGGAAAAGAACAAGCAACCGAATGATCCCCTGTCAGCCTCACGGCAGCAGATTGAGGACTTAAACACAAACAGGTTCTCTAGGTGATGCCGGTAAAGACTTTCAAATCAGGCGAAAATTCTCATCGAACTCTGACCCAGTCAGATTGATTCAGATTAAATGTTTTCTTTTTTCCTTGAGAATGTCTGTTTTCTACAGTGTTTTTAAGAAATCTCTTAAAAATACTGAGATCTCAGTAATATGATGTTAATCTCTTACATTAAGAATTGGATTAAATTTACTTAAAGCAGCCAGTCTTGGCTTTTATTACATTTGGTATATGATTTTTTTTTTCCTCTGACAACTACTGTATAAAAATTACTGATTCTTTTCTAAATCTGTGCTATTAGGTGTTAGTATATGTATACACAGGTTTCCCAGGTGGCACAGTGGTGAAGAACATGCCTGCCAATGCAGGAGACTC
Organism: Bos mutus; assembly: GCF_027580195.1. NCBI lineage: Eukaryota > Metazoa > Chordata > Mammalia > Artiodactyla > Bovidae > Bos > Bos mutus. The sequence goes on from NC_091643.1 coordinate 36,992,302, forward strand.
AGGAGGAATGGGTTCAAACCCTGGGTTGAGAAGATACTCTGGAGTAGGAAATGGCAACCTGTATTTTTTGCCTTGAAGATTCCATGAACAGAGTAACCTGGTGGGCCACAGTCCTTAGGGTCACACGACTGAGTGGCTGGGCACACACACACACGTATGTATATACACATATGTACTTATTTATTTTTAGGCAAGGACTTTATAATGGGGCTTCCCAGCTGGTGCTAATGGTGAAGAACCTGTCTGCCAATGCAGGAGACGTAAGATGTGGGTGTGATCCCTGAGTTGGGACAGTCCCCTGGAGAAGGGCATGACAACCCATTTGGCACTGGAACCAGCAAAGGCATCGATACTTGAGGACATCTGTATACAGTTTGGCTATGTAGGGGAGGAAAATAGTTTTCTTTACCCTTCTGAGTTCTTAGCTGAGACCCCTTTAATGAAAGACAAGCTAAGCTAAGTCACTTCAGTTGTGTCCAACTCTGTGCGACCCCATAGACGGCAGCCCAACAGGCTCCCCTGTCCCTGGGATTCTCCAGGCAATAACACTGGAGTGGGTTGCCATTTCCTTCTCCAATGCATGAAAGTGAAAAGTGAAAGTGAAGTCGCTCAGTCATGTCCAACCCTCAGCGACCCCATGGACTGCAGCCTTCCAGGCTCCTCCGCCCATGGGATTTTCTAGGCAAGAATACTGGAGTGGGGTGCCATTGCCTTCTCCGAATGAAAGACAGGCTAATAGGAATAAAACACACAGGCATTTGATTAACGGGTAGACCTCAGTGTATACGTGGGAGATGGCCAGGGGAAAATGAGTGACTCTCAAGGTGGCTTTGGAGAAGGCACTGGCACCCCACTCCAGCACTCTTGCCTGGAAAAGCCCATGGACGGAGGAGCCTGGTAGGCTGCAGTCCATGGGGCTGCAAAGAGTTGGACACAACTGAGCTTCTTCATTTTCACTTTTCACTTTCACGAATTGGAGAAGGAAATGGTAACCTACTCCAGTGTTCTTGCCTGGAGAATCCCAGGGGCAAGGGGAGCCTGGTAGGCTGCCATCTATGGGGTCGAACAGAGTCGGACACGACTGAAGCGACTTAGCAGCAGCAGCAGCAAGGTGGCTTAGAGCTCAGGCTTCAATACCGTCTTAATAGGGAGAGAGGATGTATGGATCTCTTAGGGTAGAGGAAGTGATTATTAGAAAAGTGAAGGGCCCTTAGGAGAGTCCATAGGAGGTGTGCTAGTCGGTGACAAACCGTGTCTGGGTATGGTGACTCCTTCTAGTCTCCTCTCCGGTGACAGAAGTCCACCTTCCCTGCTTGATGAAACTCCTGGGAGGGGATTTATGACAATTGGTTGCTTTTGGAGCATCTGTCTTGAGGCAGATAACAGAGTTCAGAGAAAGCCTTTCCTTGCACTGCTGTTTTCCAAGTGCCTACAGCTCCCCGGAACCAACACGCCAAAGTGGTGGACTTTGGGCTGGCCTGTTCTGCAACCCTCCGCCTGCTGTGCATCTCTCCTATATCCCTTGTAGGTAAGATGTCAGTGGTCAAATATGTGCAATCCCTTAGAAACAACCAATTTCCCCTGTTTAGTTAGAAGCTTATAAGTAACATCGTGACTATTTTTATCTGTCACAGATAAAATTTATACTCTATAAAGTTGCAAAAAAGAATCTTTTCAGGATAATGATTTTGGTAATATGAAGGATGGGTTTAAATCCAGGTTTGTTTACTGTGAGCATCCCACCAGACTAGGAGCTTTGGTAGGGGACACGCTCTCTACCGTCATTGCTATATCCTCCACACTTTGTCGGATGACCTAGTAAACATCCAATAAGGTTTTGTTGACAGAAGATCATTAAATTATACACCTTATGTGTCCATCCAGGGGTCAGCACACTGGGGTCCAATTTGGCCCATAGCCTGTTTTCATACGTCCTCCAAGCTGAGAATGTTTCTATATTTTTAACGGGTTTTAAAAATAACAAGGAATAATACAGGATGGAAACTCTATGACCCACAAAGTCTAAAATATTTACCACCTGTCTCTTTACAGAAAAACATCTACAGATGAGTCTTTCTTCTTAAATATACCCCTGGTTTTTAGATATGCTTTACTGCTGAAGAAGCTGAAGTTGAATGGTTCTATGAAGACCTACAAGACCTTTTAGAACTAACACCCCAAAAAGATGTCCTTTCCATTATAGGGGACTGGAATGGAAAAGTAGGAAGTCAAGAAACACCTGGAGTAACAGGCAAATTTGGCCGTAGAGTATGGAATGAAGCAGGGCAAAGGCTAAGAGAGTTTTGCCAAGAGAACCCACTGGTCAGAGCAAACACCCTCTTCCAACAACACAAGAGAAGACTCTACACATGGACAACACCGAAATCAGATTGATTATATTCTTTGCAGCCAAAGATGGAGAAGTCAGCAAAAACAAGACTGGGAGCTGACTGTGGCTCAGATCATGAACTCCTTATTGCCAAATTCAGACTTAAATTGAAGAAAGTAGGGAAAACCACTAGACCATTCAGGTAGAACCTAAATCAAATCCCTTATGATTATACAGTGGAAATGAGAAATAGATTTAAGGGGCTAGATCTGACAGAGAGAGTGCTTGATGAACTATGGAATGAGGTTCATGACATTGTACAGGAGACAGAGATTAAGACCATCCCCAAGAATAAGTACTGCAAAAAAGCAAAATGGCTATCTGAGGAGGCCTTACAAATAGCTGTGAAAAGAAGAGAAGTGAAAAACGAAGAAGAAAAGCAAAGCTATAAGCATCTGAATGCAGAGTTTACTGTGCATTCTGTGCAGAGTTCCAAAGAATGCTGCTACTGCTAAGTCACTTCAGTCTTCAGTGTCCGACTCTGTGTGACCCTATAGACAGCAGCCCAAAAGGCTCCTCTGTCCCTGGGATTCTCCAGGCAAGAATACTGGAGTGGGTTGCCATTTCCCTCTCCAGTGCATGAAAGTGAAAAGTGAAAGTGAAGTTGCTCAGTCGTGCCCGACTCTTAGCGACCCCATGGACTGCAGCCTATCAGGCTCCTCCGTCCATGGGGTTTTCCAGGCAAGAGTACTGGAGTGGGGTGCCATTGCTTCTACCCATTTCCCTTGTTCCTTACAGAACTGGTCTAATTGTAGAACAGTATTATACTTAAGAGACCCTCCAACTGGCCACCGTTCGCCATCCTCCAATGGATACCGTGGCCATGCAGCATCACATAGGAAAGAATAGCAAGGAGAAACAAGAGAGCCTTCCTCAGTGATCAATGCAAAGAAATAGAGGAAAACAACAGAATGGGAAAGACTAGAGATCTCTTCAAGAAAATTAGAGATACCAAGGGAACATTTCATGCAAAGATGGGCTCAATAAAGGACAGAAATGGTATGGACCTAACAGAAGCAGAAGATATTAATGAGAGGTGGCAAGAATACACAGAAGAACTGTACAAAAAATATCTTCATGACCAAGAAAATCACGATGGTGTGATCTCTCACCTAGAGCCAGACATCCTGGAATGTGAAGTCAAGTGGGCCTTAGAAAGCATCACTACGAACAAAGCTAGTGGAGGTGATATAATTCCAGTGGAGCTATTTCAAATCCTGAAAGATGATGCGTGAAAGTGCTGTACTCAATATGCCAGCAGATTTGGAAAACTCAGCAGTGGCCACAGGACTGGAAAAGGTCAGTTTTCATTCCAATCCCAAAGAAAGGCAATGCCAAAGAATGCTCAAACTACCACACAATTGCACTCATCTCACACGCTAGTAAAGTAATGCTGAAAATTCTCCAAGCCAGGCTTCAGCAATATGTGAACTGTGAACTTCTAGATGTTCAAGCTGGTTTTATTTAGAAAAGGCAGAGGAACCAGAGATTAAATTGCCAACATCTGATGGATCATAGAAAAAGCAAGAGAGTTCCAGAAAAATATCTATTTCTGCTTTATTGACTATGCCAAAGCCTTTGACCATATGGATCACAATAAACTGTGGAAAATTCTGAAAGAGATTGGAATACCAGACCACCTGACCTGCCTCTTGAGAAATCTATATGCAGGTCAGGAAGCAACAGTTAGAACTGGACAGACTGGTTCCAAATAGGAGAAGGAGTACGTCAAGGCTGTATATTGTCACCCTGCTTATTTAACTTATATGCAGAGTACATCATGAGAAACGCTGGGCTGATGAAGCACAAGCTGCAATCAAGATTGCCAGGAGAAATATCAACCTCAGATATGCAGATGACACCACCCTTATGGCAGAAAGTGAAGAGGAACTAAAGAGTCTTTTGATGAAAGTGAAAGAGGACAGTGAAAAAGTTGGCCCAAAGCTCAACATTCAGAAAACTAAGATCATGGCATCCAGTCCCATCACTTCATGGCAAATGGTTGGGGAAACAGTGTCAGATTTCATTTTTGGAGGCTCCAAAATCACTGCAGATGGTGATTGCAGCCATAAAATTAAAAAGATGCTTATTCCCTGGAAGGAAAGTTATGACCAACCTAGACAGCATATTCAAAAGCAGAGACATTACTTTGCCAACAAAGGTTTGTCTAGTCAAGGCCAGTGGTCATGTATGGATGTGAGAGTTGGACTGTGAAGAAAGCTGAGCACCGAAGAATTGATGCTTGAACTGTGGTGTTGGAGAAGACTCTTGAAAGTCCCTTGGACTGCAAGGAGATCCAACCAGTCCATTCTAAAGGAGACCAGTGTGGGTGTTGCTTGGAAGGACTGATGCTAAAGCTGAAACTCCAATATTTTGGCCACCTCTTGTGAAGAGTTGACTCATTGGAAAAGACTCTGATAATGGGAGGGATTGGGGGCAGGAGGAGAAGGGGACTACAGAGGATGAGATGGCTGGATGGCATCACCAACTCGATGGACATAACTTTGAGTAAACTCCGGGAGCTGGTGATGGACAGGAGGCCTGGCGTGCTGCGATTCATGGGGTCACAAAGAGTCGGACACGACTGAGCGACTGAACTGAACTGAACTGAGCAAGGACTCAGACTCTTTGCAGAGTGAGGTTATCCAGGGAGGGAGCCCTTGGTCACTGCCTACTCAAAGTCATTCTCCTTCCTTCTTAGTAACAGAACTCCTATTTTGTACCCATCTCTAGGGATGAAATGCAGTTATGTCAAAGCCAGTCTGGGCAATCCCACTCGACTCTACTAAGACCCTGCCTGGGGTAGATGTGTGATTCAGTCCTGGAAGATGAAACAGAAATGGAAATGTTCAGGGAGGTATCTGGGAAGGATCTTACTGTGAAAGCAAACAACGGAATATACCTGCTTGCCTTCCCACCTTCCTTCCTTGGGACACAGTTATGTGCTGATGACACACGTTTGAGTCCTTAGCCGTCCCTTTTAAGCATGACTGGAAGACCGAACAGCTCACGGTGATGCTGGCCCAACCTTCTGCCACTGTTGGGCTGGTGCCCTGACCTCAGAAGTACCCACCTCCAGTTTCCTTGATGTGTGATAAATACATTATGGTTCAGGCCATTAACTGTGTCTTCTGATACTTGCTGCCAAGATATCCAGATTCATTCAGGTTGTAAATCTGTTCTATTAATGAGCTAGATTGCATTATTAAAAGTTTGTTTGGAATGAGGAGTTTTCTCAAATGACCTTGGAAGTCTTGAATGAAATTATAGGATAACTCAGATAGGGATTAACATAACCTGGTGTTAACATCGTCTTGGACATAACTATTTGGGCTTGAACTTGGATGTGAAGAAACCACTTGGAGAGCAGAGTGAATTCAACCATGAAATCAATTTACCTTTCCTATCTGATAAAGAAGCAAGTGTGCTGTGTATTTATGCGTTCTGTGTGAACATAGAAGGTATGGATTACATTTAACTAGATATCATTCAGAACATATCAGACTAGGAAAAAGAAGAGAAACACGTCTGACCTCAGTAAAGACATTACAAATCCATTCTCTAAAGTTCAGGCTTCTGAATTTCATTAAGAACCCCAAGTTCCTCCCTCAATGCTTGTTTCAAAATGGATAAAAATGCAAGGTTATCTTGCAGCTATTTACCCTATTTCTTTATTTTGACATCCCAACTTGTGAACTGCATTTTCACTGCCACACAGGGAACTTCTCAGGGCTTGCAAGTGCAGAGTGACACTCTTCAGACTCCCACTGATGCTACATTAGCTTCGTTAACAACTGCAAAGCCTGCTGCAAACTAACATTCTTTTTAGCTGGACTGCATATCTTCTGAAAGCTTTCAAGTAATTTTATGATTGGCACAAATCAAATAACACTTTGGATAGACACTCTACACCTTCATCCATCTCTGACTTGTTATTACTTTCTATTATTGGTTAATCTATGAAATTTCATGCATTATTTTATTTCTGTCCATTCTTGTGAGCTTTTAACTACCTGGCAGGGGTCTGTACTTCCTGAATTTTTGAGGAGACAACTCCTTATCCTCCACCAAACTGTTCTCATGTAATGAACTAAGGATAGAAAACATCTTTGGCTAAAGAAAAAAAGGGGGACTTCCCAAGTGGCACAGTGTATAGGAATCTGCCAGTCAATGTAGAGAACACAGGTTCGACTCCTGGCCCAGGAAGGTTCCGCACGTGGTGAAGCAACTAAGCCTGTGTGCCACAACTTCTTAGCCCGTGTGTCTAAAGCCCGTGCTCCTCAACAAGAGAAGCCACTGCAATGAGAAGCCTGCTCAGCGCAACAAAGAGCAGCCCCAGCTCGCTGCAACTAGAGTAAGGCCACATGCAGCAAGGAAGATCTAGCGCTGCTGCTGCTGCTAAGTCGCTTCAGTCGTGTCCGACTCTGTGCGACCCCATAGACGGCAGCCCACCAGGCTCCCCCATCCCTGGGATTCTCCAAGCAAGAACACACAAGTGGGTTGCCAGTTCCTTCTGCAATGCATGAAAATGAAAAGTGAAAGTGAAGTCGCTCAGTCGTGTCCGACTCTTTGTGACCCCATGGACTGTAGCCTACCAGGCTCCTCCATCCATGGTAGTTTCCAGGCAAGAGTAGTGGAGTGGGTTGCCATTTCCTTCTCCAAAATGATAAAATAATAATTAAAAAAAATATATAAAGGCAACTAGGGGTACATTTCTATAATGACATTCTAGCATGTATGTCACACTTTACAGTAAAAAATGCATTCCTATTTCTTATTTTGTCCTCATAAGAACTTCATAAAGTCAACAAGGTATGGCTTGTTGTGTCTGTTTCATATTGAAAAAGCCAATCTCAGAAAGTTTGAGACCTGCTGAAGTCACTCTCCTTTGAAGAAACAGATTCTGGCTCTAAACCTAGGTCTTCTAATTCTAACCTCTCACAGAACTTGGCCACTTGAACTGATTTTTTTTTGGTACTGCCACCATCTTTTTGAATGACTTTTAAAGATGATTAATTTTTGAAACAGAATTTTTGTTGGAGGTGTCCAATTAATTTACCAACATCTGACTTCTTCACTGAAATCAGGAAGCCTATTTAAAAATGTCTCCATCCATTTGTCTTTTAAAAACATATAGGAGAAATGTTCATTCCTCAATAAAAACACACAGAAATATTTTGGAAATGTCTGGATACCGTGTGTCAAATCAGCTGTAAATTCTCTGGTTGTAATGTGTCAGATGTCAATGTCCGTGGAAGATTGTAATGAATGGTGTAAGCATGAAGGTCCCCAGTGAATTTACTATACTATCCATCTTCATGTGTCTTCTCAGCAGATGACACAACTCTGTGTACCTGCTGGTCAGGTTTTCCTGATAGTCCACATGTGTGCCGTGTTCTTTCCATTTTATTTAACCTCAAGACTCTAGTTCATGTGGCAGAGCTGGGTTCTCTAATTATTTTCATAAAACCAGTGATCTTTTCAGAAACAACGGGTGAGAGATGCAGTAAGCCATCAGAGCCACTGCTAAATCTCACACAAATAGGCAAGGGTACCAGGAGACGTAATAAACTACTGCTGTTTTTTAAAGACTCTCATGGTATTTAATTTTTGTTGAATGGTGTTACCGTTAACTTGAGAAATGATTCAGGGGCTAATTCTTTCTCTTTCTGGACATCTGTCTATCTATCTATATATACTTGGAGTATATTAAAGAACATATGCCCAACAGTTAATAGTTTTCATTTTCATAACATATGTGGAAAATTATTCTTGTTTTATCCTCTCAGGATAGCTGAAATGGAGTTGAATTTACTGTTGCTCACATGCTGGCCTTGACAAAGAAAGGCCAGGATTATCTTCAGAATCAAAGCTTCATTACTGAGATAAAATGAAAAGAGACCTTAGCGCTCTTTATGTAATTAAATGCAATCATTATTATGAAAATTTTTCTGCACAGCTGCTACGTTGAAAAAAATTTGCGTTAACAGTAATCCCTTTATATCTTTGACATGACTCATAGCTCCTCACGTATTCCCTGGTCTGAAAATGAAAGAGAATTTGAAAACTTCCATAGGTGTATTGCTTATTTGTTGCCTGAATAGCAATTCTATACCTTGTTTTTATTAATTCAGGGAACCATTCAAATGGTTAAGATGCCATGTTCTTACAATTCATCCACTTAGTGGCTTGTAGATAAAGGATCAAATGGCCAAGAAGGTCATAAAATAGTCAATTCAGTTTAGCCTCAAACACTGACAACTGAAGCAGTAGCCTCCATTGCGGCTGCTTATTAGGCAACTCTAATGTCATACCATAGTGTGCAGGGGGAGGTTATGTTCTGTCCCAACACGAAGGTTGGGTAGGTCCGTGGTTGGCCTGGGATGACCTAACCTACCTGACCACATCTGAAAAAGTTTTTCAATATATTTGTTAGTATTAAAAATATATTTTGATCTCCTTTGACTGTAAATCTTGAACGATTCTGAACTCAGGTAGGGAAGATAGAGGTAAAATATACTAGGATCCTTACAAACCTATGTATTAATCCAAGCTCCATAAAGAGTCTAAGCTGAGACCTGAAAGGTCTGGGAATTTCCCAGTCCAGTCCCATGACAAGCGGTCCTATGTCTTTTTGGGAAAGACCAGAAAGGAAATCAGCAGTCACAGGTCCTTCCTGAAGGGAATCTGTCTTACTTATTTCCTTTCACTCCTGGTTTTGAGAAGTGATTTACACCTAATGATTAGATGAGATGGCTTTCTACTCCTTTATGTGTCAAAGTCAGGCTTTTGATTACGACACTCGAGACTTTTGAGCTGACTCAGACCAAGTTGGACTCTAACTGTCTGCCAACCATTTCAGTCTAAGAGGGCCCCTGGTAAGTCAGAAGCTACCAGAGATGTCTGTGGCACAGATTATCCTGATTATCTTTCTGTCCCCGCTGCCTGTTTTTGTGATCATGAGCACCTTGTTTCTAGCATAGCTGCCAATTGGTCTTTTCCGATCTGGGGTCCAATCCTCCTCATGGAAATCAGTGAGCCTATATCAATGGCTGCATGTCCACCTTCTTATATAAGGCCTGCGGGGGATATCTTTTAAAGTGCTGGGTGTATTTCTAAAATAAAATATATACTAATTTTTAAATTTGGAAATAATTTCAAACTTACAGCATAGGTGAAAAAATAAGCCTATATGAAGAACAATAAATGCCCCTTTACCTGGTTCACTGTATTGTTTATGGTTTGTGCCATTTGCTTTATCAATGGATTCTCCCCTGCAACACTAGGAAGTAAGTTGCCTATCTCTGGGTCTTCTGCCACTAAAATTTTAAATCCTATGCAAAAAGATATATTCTCATGTAACAACTGTTACATTGTCATCTTCAGTAAGTTTAACATAAATTTCGTACTTTTGCTTTATCTATCATACATTTTTCTCTTTGGTCTGTTGACCCAGTAATGTCCTGTTGAATTTGTTTGCATAAAATGCAGTCAAGGGTTAGACATTACATTCAGTTGTCATGTTTTTTGAGACTCATTGAATTTAGAACATGTCTAAAGCCCTTCTTTAGACATGGAGAAGGAAATGGCAACCCACTCCAGTGTTCTTGCCTGGAGAATCCCAGGGACGGGGGAGCCTGGTGGGCTGCCATCTATGGGGTCGCACAGAGTCGGACACTACTGAAGCGACTTAGCAGCAAAGCCCTTCTTATCTTAATATTTCTACTATTTACTACTATTAGCATTCATGCAGAATACAAACCTCCCCTACCTTTCATAAAACAGGAGGAAATGTTCCTGTTTTGTGTTCATTTGATGTTTCCTAGTGATGGAATGCAGGGTATGTATTCCTAGCCAGAACACTACATATTAGCCATCCTTCTCAGGGTATCAACTCAAGAGACACACAGTGTCAGGTACATCTTTATCACCCAGAGAGCGTGTTGACTGATTTCTTCACCATATGTTGCAGTGACTAAACAATCTACAGGGACAATTTAAGATCACACAAATATTTTGCTTCTTATCAAAATCTGTCCCTCTGGTTTCCACATCAATTGATGATTCTTGCCTGTATCAATATTTACTATAACCAATGTTTACTATAATTCCAGCACTCCCTCACACTTACCAATTAACAGTTGGTATTCTCCTAAAGCGAGAGCACTTTTCCCTTTTTCTTTCTTTTGTATATATTAGTATAAATATTTATGTTTCATAGATAACAGTGCATATTTTCTGTATGTCTATACCAAAAATATATATATATATATATATATATATATATATATATATATATATATATATATATATATGAAAGGTGTGTGTATATATATATATTAATTTGGTCTTCCCTGGTGGCTCAAATGGTAAAGAATCCTCCTACAATGTGGGAGACCGGGATTTGATCCCTAGGTTGGAAAGATCCCCTGGAGGAGAGCATGGCAACCCACTCCAGTATTCTTGCCTGGAGAATCCCCATAGACAGAGAAGGCAGGCTGCAGTCCATGGGGTTGCAAAGAGTTGGATACAACTGAGCAACTAAGCACATATACTTAATTTATATATTTAATATATTTTGGTGTGGACTCATATTTTCCCATTGTTTCCTCCAGTGGTTTATAGCCAGTTTATTCCTAAATGCTAGGTAACAGGAGACTCCTTTAGGTACCTTCAAGAGAAACTCTTGTAGATTGAGTGACTTAGGGGCACATGTAAGTTTAGAATTCTTTTTTTATATTACCCTAATACTTTCAGGCATCTCACCTTCATTTCGTGCAGGCCACCGATGAACCAAGCCAATATTTAATACCATATTGGGAAATTTGCATTGGCACCTTGAGCATATAATCTCTGGTAGATACACCCATGTTGATACACTTGGCCTAATCAATAGTTATATTTCTTTTTCCTCTGTTTAGCCCTCTGAGAACCTATCCTCACATATAGTCTTTAGATTTCCCTCAATAAGCAGTGTCGTGGATCCATCTGGATGGATCTTGCTGGGACAACCTGGGGGCCCACTCTTGTCACAGGTGTAGTGTCTACAAGGTACAGGAGAGGCAGAGGTGAAGACGAGGTGCTGTCCTCCCTTTGAGCGGTGAAGTATCAGAGGATCCACACCATCAGGGCTTGTTTCATTAGAGCGGGGGCCTGCTGGCAGAGGCACTTTCACTGGTCTTTGGGAATACAGAGTGATCAAGTGCATCTGAATCCACCAAAATGTCCTTTAGGATTCTACTTTCTCTTAATAAATGTTCCTGCTTTGATGTATGAGTCATAAAAGGCTTTCCATTCAATTTATATTGCAATTTAGCAAATTATTGGAACTGATTCTGTGTCTGATCTCTAGCTATGTCAGTTCTGTGGCTGCAAGAGATCATGCTAAATGGTCCTTAATTTTCTAACCATGTCTTGGGCTGAGAATTTAAAACTCAGAGAGTGTGTCCTTTTTCTTTCTCTGTCTTCTTCTTTCAACTCTCCAGTGTAATGAGAAGTAGCTGGGGTTCCGTGCTCTTTATTCCCTCTAAGTGGTCTATCCCAACAGGCATCTGGTCTCTCAAAGCTTTCCCTCCAGTCGGCACTTCATCACAAGTGACCGAATGTGATAATATGAGTAACTGGGTGCTGTGAGCACGCACTTGTTTTCCATTCGTTAACTTTGCTCCACACCCAGACAGGTCTCACAGTTACTCCTGACCGCCCACCCCTGAGGACTTCTGCTTGCAACTGCTTCTACTACTAGACTCTGTATCAGCCAGAACCCAAAGTAAGAACGATCCACCCCAAATATTTCGGTGAGGAAAAGATGAACACAGAGAACTACAGGCTTACCTTAAGGAAGACCGGAGGGACAGCTTCTAGTTGAGGCCCTAGAAATATGTCCACAATCGAAAAGATGAACACAGAGAACTACAGGCTTACCTTAAGGAAGACTGGAGGGACAGATTCTAGTTGAGGCCCTAGAAATATGTCCACAATCGAGGGCAGATCCCTGGGGACCAATTCTCGGGGACAAACACTGGATCTGAGGCTGGTCGTGGTGCAGGGACCAGCGATGCCGTCCCATGAGGCTGACTCCGCATGGCCTCTGATGCAACTTCTATGGAGACAAAAGAAGCAGGAAAAGGGGCAGTTACCGAGGCAGAAAATCTTCAATTTCCATGACATTGTTTTGTCAGGAAAACATGGTTTTGACCTCATTTTCACTTTACAAAGCTCACTCAAGTACGTTTAATCTGAGGAACCTGATATGCAGCCAGAACCCTAGATAACATGGATCAATGATGTTTCCAGTTTTCCCACATCTCAATCAGAGATAGGGTGGGATCTAGCCTGAAGTGTCAAGCCAACCGCAGTGTTTGTTTAGTGTGGACCACCATTGATTGAGAACTGCCACACTTAGATTTGCAATCAAAACCCATTTATCTATTTTTAATGAGAGTCATAAGCAGCAGATACTTGATTCAATTCTCATAGTGTGTATGTATAAACCATATGTCATGAGACTCCTAAAACAGATGATGCCCGCTCCCCCAGACAGGACACCTCTTTTCCTTGTTTAATATTCTTAAATTATGAAAATAAATGGCACCCAGCTCATGGACAGAGGGATTTTGATTTTGTGTTATACTTAATGGTAATGCATCAAAATCACAGCAGATGGTGACTGCAGCCATGAAATTAAAAGACGCTTACTCCTTGGTAGAAAAGTTATGACCAACCTAGATAGCATATTGAAAAGCAGAGACATTACTTTGCCAACAAAAGTCCGTCTAGTCAAGGCTATGGTTTTTCCAGTGGTCAAATATGGATGTGAGAGTTGAACTGTGAAGAAGGCTGAGCGCCAAAGAATTGATGTTTTTGAACTGTGGTGTTGGAGAAGACTCTTGAGAGTCCTGTGGACTGCAAGGAGATCCAACCAGTCCATTCTAAAGGACTGGGTGTTCTTTGGAAGGAATGATGCCAAGGCTGAAACTCCAGTACTTTGGCCACCTCATGTGAAGAGTTGACTCACTGGAAAAGACTCTGATGCTGGGAGGGATTGGGGGCAGGAGGAAAAGGGGACGACAGAGGATGAGATGGCTGGATGGCATCACTGACTCGATGGACATGAGTTTGAGTGAACTCTGGGAGTTGGTGATGGACAGGGAGGCCTGGCGTGCTGCGATTCATGGGGTTGCAAAGAGTCGGACACGACTGAGCAACTGAACTGAACTGATTTGTATTTTCTAATAAAGCCTTGATTATATTGAAGTCAATCAACCAATAATTCTATTTATTGCAATTAATGTATTTGTAATTAATTAATATAAACTGCAATGAATATATTTGCACTTCCGGCAGAGCAAGACCCACCTTATCTTTCAACGGCATGGTATGGAAGGTCCAGTCCACCTCGAGGTAAGAAGAGTCTTATCTCCTCACAGGGGCAGCTGGGCCAACCTGGGTGTGCTGAGCGTGCGATAGCCTCTTGACTGCTAACTAAAGGCTCTCCTCACTTGATGCGTGTGTTGATATAGGTCTGATGTAAACATATCCTCTGTGTCATTTTTGCTGTTTTTATCAGTAACTGTGTTTTAAACTAAAGTAGAAATTCATAGGGAAAAAAGGAAAAATACAACTGTAGGCTAATTGGCTTTGAAGCTCTGGGGGATTCATTTTATTATGGAAGATTCAACTGAGAGATAATCGCACATACACAGCAGGAACAGTATCGACCCCACGGAAACCGCAGGAGAAAGCTCAATTGGCTCCCGAAGCTATCTGAGGCAGAGGGGCAGAGACATAAACTAACTTCCATTGTCTTTGTTTTATTTATGCTTGTTTATCTCTTTGAAGCAAGGACTTATTATTTGAAAAAGAATTCATTGAAAGGGGAAAAAAAAGACTCAGTAAGAGAAGAAACTTTTTAAAAAGTGTCTTTCTGATACCTTGTTTGAAGGTTTTCACCTTGTGGTAAATTATTTTGTTGCATTTTACACTTAACTTGTGCTTGCAAACTTTTATTAGTTAATACATTAACCTTTGTCATTTTTGCCTTAAACATATTTATTCCCCAAGCTCTGTTAGGAGAAGACTCTTTTTGAATACAGTAAGGTGGTTACATATTAGAGTCCAGTTTCAATTGTTATCTGGCCTTTTGTGTAGGAGTAGTTGACACTTAAGAACACCTTTCTAAGGCAAAGCCCTCTGACTGCTCTGAAGCAATCTGTCCATGCTGGGGTTGCAAATACCAATGGTGTCACAGGGAAAAAACACAACTTTACTTCTGACTGAGAGTCTAGAAGACTCACTCTGCTCTTCAAATCTCTCTGAGCTATGCAGATGGATCTCTGGAAGAGATAATCTTAAAGCTATATGGTGCAAAATTTTAAACATTCCTTCACATGGTATTTTTTAATTTACTGAAAATCAGTATTTTCAGTTGTATCACAAAAATCAAAATTCTGACTCCAACTACAGATACAGAAGATGACATGTAACAAATATCATTTTACAGAATAAGAAGAGGTAGCTGGGTTTGTCACAGCAGAATTTAGATCCATATGGCGTGTAAGTATAAAAGGAATTCCTAATGGACAGGGCTGGAGGACCATCGTATCTCACCCTTGAAATGAGCCATGAGAAGAAATGCTTCAGCTGAGTCAGTGCTGTGATGACACGGGGTTGCACATTTGAAAGGGTGACACGTACCCAGTGGATGCACGCGTGTGAGGCTTTAATGCATGTAAAGGGTGTGGTGGACAGAAGACTTCACAGGCAACCACCGACCACAGAGACTCCTGAATCCGTGCAGGCACAGTCCCTCCGCGTCCCTCCTCAGTCCCACAGGATGCGCCTCATCTCTGGACGTGAATCACCAAGACACGTATGGGCTATCTCAGCATCAGGGGACTTTGATAACCGTACTGCATGCAGGCAAAACGGGAGGGTTAACTAGCTTAAACCAGGTGCAAACTATCAGCTGAGCCTGCTTTACAAACCCTATCAGCACACATAACCAAGCCCCCACCTCTACCATTTTTGAAATTTTACTTCTCTTTTCTTGTTTCCTAATATATCAGTATCCAAATTCCTGATTGCTCATCTGACTTTTGTTCTTGGAATCACTGACTTCCCTTGACCGCTGTTCCCCATCAGCATTGCTCATCAGCCTAGCGAAGGGCTTGGTAGAGAAAATAAGATCAAGGACATAAAACTTGACAATTTTTCTGTCTGCAAGATTGTTTTTTATATTAATGATATTTGCTGGTTCATTTGGCGGGTTAGGTTGATAGGATGGGGATTTGTGGACAAAGAATTTTAAATGACTTGTTTGGGAGGAAGGCACGAGCATAATTGCTTTCCATGATATTTAACTATAGGGCATTCAGTGTAAAGTTATCAACTGTATACAGAAAAGAGTTTTTGGTTAGATGGTGTACACTGTGTGATAAGATTCTATCTGCATTTCTCATTTTTATATTCACAATTTTGTGTGTAGAGGGAGACCTAAGAGATCTTATTGGTAATATGAGAGCTTTTAACTTTAAGTACAGCCAGGCTGAGCCACCATTCACCACACAGAACATGCACATCCCATTTTCCCATAACATCGCCAAGGCTGTCTCAGTTGAAACAGGATTCTCCTGTCCCTGTACTGACCCGCAGTGCTCCCATGGCATGAATGACTGGTTTTTATCTCCTTGTCTTTCTTATGAAGGCTGATTTGACTGTGCCTGCTGACCCACAGCTCCTTTTGAAGTTGCCAGAGTGAACTTAATTGGCATTTTCAGCATGTTCAATGTCTTGAAGAAGTCTAATATCTCCCCAGTGCATTGTACAGAAATCAGTTCCTGGAATAAAGACTCTCTTGGTCCATCAGGAGGCATATCACAATAATAAGAAAACTAACATTAATTCAGAACTATACAAGTTACATGTATTGACTCATTAATCCTCAGTAATTTTATGAAGCAATAATTGTTATTATCCCCACTTTACAGATGTGGAAACTGACACACAGATTTGCCCAAGTCTGCAAAGTAGGTGTTCTTGCCTGGAGAATCCCAGGGACGGGGGAGCCTGGTGGGCCGCCGTCTATGGGGTCACACAGAGTCAGACACGACTGAAGCGACTTAGCAGCAGCAGCAGCAAAGTAGGAAAAGTCTTATCTGGTATTAAGTAGATACATTAGTAAGAAGGTCAACAGTCAACAGTCAACACAAGATGAAACAGAAGAAAGCAAGAAAAGCTACAGTAATGATAATTTTAAAGATTTTCCAAAAACTACTCTTCATACAAATGTGTCCATGGATTATGCGTTTGAGTAGCAACCATTACTACAAGGTACACTGAGAAACGCTTCATTAATTTACTTAGATTTTCCTATGGCCTTTTCTAGAAAAGCCCCAGATCAGCTCTGAGATTCCACAAATGCTCAAGGAAACCTGAGTAGGTAGATCTGGAATTCCCGGGGGTGGGTAGAGAGAGAGTACCAAACATTTCATCATATTTACTTTAGAAATCCACAGAGAGTTGGAGATAAACCAGAAGGTTTCCTATGGTGACAGAAGGCACGTCCCATAAAGGAGGAGTTTTTTGTTTGTGTGCTTCTCTTCTATATCCCTGACAGTCAGAATAATGCCTACAGCATAGTAGGTGCTCAAAAAAATGCTTTAGGAATTAAATAGCTACCATGGATCATAGCCTTTCTATACACCAGGTGCGCTCGAAAGCCTGGAGTGTAGGAGCGATGGTAAAGTAGAATGGAAAGCGACCTTAATGTCGGTCACACGCGCCCTTGCTCCTCCTAGTTCTCATCCTCATTCTTTCCCCCAAAACACTGAAGAAAATTAAGATCCATGTCCCTGTGAACTGGAAGAGTTCCTTCCTTTGATATATAGATAGATGAGGACAAGGAAAAGATTTTCATTCACTAATTCAGATGGTGAACACTTTTCAATATTATATGTTAACCATTGGATATGAAGTGAAAAAGAAAGTACTGTATAAGTACTTATATAGTAATTACTATGGGCCTTTAGGCAACCCACTCCAGTGTTCTTGCCGGAGAATCCCAGGGGTGGTGGAGCCTGGTGGGCTGCCGTCTATGGGGTGGCACAGAATCAGACACGACTGAAGCGACTTAGCAGCAGCAGCAGCAGCATGGGGCTTTAGGGCTTCCCAGGAGGCACTAGTGGTAAAAAAAAAAAAAAAAAA